>NW_027361681.1:9997500-11197500 GCF_039654945.1 Dendrobates tinctorius
GGCTCTGACTCTCCTGATTCTTTTTCCTCACCAAAGATTTTAGGGTTTGACGTTCTGCTGCTAAAGAACCTGAAGCCGGTGTTATTGGAAGTTAATGCCAACCCCAGCATGAAGATCGAGCACGAGCAGGAGGTCAGCCTCCCATGTGTATTTAGTGTCGCCCTCTCCCCCTCCATGTGTATTCTATGCCAAACCCCCCACATTTGTATTCAGTGTCAGCCTCCCATTTGCATTCAGTGTCAACCTCCCCTTCTGTGTGTATTCAGTGTCTCCTCCCCCTCATCTCATCTGCATAGGGGGTTCAGTGTCAGCCTCTTCACCCCCAGGTGCATTCAGTGTGTCCCCCTCCCCTGCATGTATTTGGTGTCTTCCTACTCCCTCTGTACATGTTCAGTGGCAGCCAACCCCCAAGTGTATTCAGTGTCAGGATCACCCACCCATTTCCCCTCCCCATCCCCGATGTGAATTCAGGTTCAACCTCCACCTGTGTGTATTCAGTGTCCCTCCCTTTTGTATATACAGTTCCAGTCTGTTCTCTAATGTTCATTCAGTTTCAACCTTCCCCACCTCCATGTGAATTCAGTGTCTACCTTCCTCCAGGGTGTATTCAGTGGCAGCCTCATTCGCCCCCTCCCGGTTTGTATTTAGTGTCTGCCTCCCCCCCCATGTTTATTTGGTGTCAGCATCGCTTTCCCCACCCCTACCCCACCATGGTCATTATTCGGTCGCACTGTCAGGACTCAGCTCTCCTTGTTGTTCTGTCTCTTCTCTTCTTGCAGCTGTTTCCTGGTGTCTATGAGAATGTGCCGAGCCCAGTGGACGAGGAGGTGAAGGTTGCTGTCATCAGGGACACACTGCGCCTCGTGGACCCGGGTAGTAGGAGGAGCTCACAGAAGCCGTGAGTTGTTATAATAACCGGGGAAGGACAACCAATCTGATCGCTCATTGTCAAGTCATGTGACTCCTCTTCTCTCTGACACATTAGTCTGATCTGCACCTTCTGTCTCATCAGAGGCTCAGGCTGCTCCTGAGGGGAGGGGCTATATGAAAGGGGAGGGGCCTGGGTAGCAACGCTACCTGATCCCTTCTGTTTAAAGGAGTTGTCTGGCCTTAGGCTACAAGTCTGCAGTCACTCTATGTGACTCTATATGACTGCAGACTTGTGAATCCTAACATTGCGCACAACACGTTGTGAGGATACCCCTGTGTCAAGATATCGCAGCCCGAGTAGGTCATGTAGAACCACCTACTGTGATCTTTGCGTCTAACAGCTCTCTGCTGTCCCCTATCATCTGGACAATTGTACGATTGACTGATGATTAGCGGTTGAGGGTGCAGGCTGTTTTCCCAATATACTGACAGTGAGCATATGGTATATCCATCTCCGATTCCAACTCATACAATATATGTATTTACCCCCGATACAGTCGCTGTGAACGCCACAGTAACACCAGACTACTCGTTGCCACCAGGCCAACACCAGTCGATTTTTTATACAGGTTCACTGAAGGCCTTGTTCTGGTACCATATGGCAGTCAGAGGTGTGGTTTACAGAACTAAAGGAACAGAACTATTACATTTTATATTTAATCCAAGCGGTAGGCAGAGTTTATAATAAATGTACAAACGATTTTACAAAGGGGACAAAACAATACAGTATATACAGTACATAAAATAAAAAGGAATAATGGAAGAAACTTACTACGCCACTCACAGAGATGAGTCAACTTACCCAAAGGAGAGCAATTCGATTTGGAGGACGTTCAGCGAACGAGATTCATGCATACACAATGTGCATCTCTCTACAGGAACTAAGATCATAATGTGTCAGTACCTGAGTTACACCCACACCCCGCTTGTGATGACCTTATGTGAGCCAGGTTGGTGGATGTCCTCAGTACTTCAAGATTTTATGAAATCCCCAACTTCTGTGATAACGTCACTCCTGATGATAGCAGAAGTTTGAGATCGCTGCCATATTTTCCATCAAGATTTTACCTTTCTCCAGAGATCATATATGACGTGGCTGTTCTCAGTTATCTGGCCACTATGGATTTGTGGTTTATAGGCAGGGTTTACAGTTATGAGACAACAAGCATATTCTTCCCCGATTAACCTGGAAGTCAAAAATGTATGTCCCATCATTATCTGCTTTATACGAGCCCCGATATTTGTACTTTTCTATCGGTGCCTCAGCATCTGCCTAGATGTTTTGATGAATGTGTTGTGGCACTCGAACAGCCCTGAGAAATGCAGGCGCGTAGACATGAACCTATTATTTGTGCATGCTGAAGTCACTCTGTTAACACCTGAGCATGTTTGGATAACACCTTATCCAAGCACGTTCGCTCATTGCTAGTGATCATTTATACTAGGGTTGTCATTATGATTTAAAAAGAGAAATCACAGTAGTTTGACAATAAATGGCTTCACCCAACCACTAACTATGAGTGGAGAAAAAGGTTTGTTATCAATCACATTCTCTGAAAAAAGGCCAAGAAAGCAGAAACTCTGCCGGGGTATGTAAACTTTTTAGCACAACTGTAACTTTTGTAACAACAGAACAAGGGAAATCTGCACAGCTAACTTGAAGGCCAAGCATATCCAACTACTGCAGGTGCACATGTAACCAGACACCACTATTTTCTGACCCCTCTCTGTCGTGGTATTTCCGTGACATAGGTACAAATTCAGCAACTTAAAAAATGTTTCACAAGAGGCCAGTACAATACTTAATGCATTGAAAAGGCTATTACTAGGAATTACATCAAATCCATCAGTGATTAATTCCATACAGGATCAGTTGAAATGAAATTCATTATGAACTGATATAAATACTGATCTACTTTCCTTTTTAGATGTCCATAGTAATGTTTCTGATGCGTTTCCCCTCCCAGTTATGGTTCATCAGGAGACTGAGAAAAAGGTTGACTGACAGAGATCCAAGTGATACCAAACGCTCATGAGCCGTATTCTTTCTGCATGGTTTTTTAAATGGAACCTGTCACCAGCAAAAGTGCTATTAACCTGCAGATATGGGGTTAATTTGCAGGTTAATAGCTTTATTAGGCTAGTTTCACACTAGCGTTTATGAGCGCAGCGACGGCCTGCGCACGGCCGCCGCTAAGCCCCGCCCCCTGCCGCGCCCCGCCGGTAGCTCCGCCCACCGGCGCATGACGCTGCATGCGCCCTGTGTCCCCTATCTTTATCACAGGGGGCGCAGGCCGTGCGCAGTATGCGTTTGGCGGCGCATGCGCCTTTTTGACGGTGCGCCGACGCAACCAAACTGCAGCAGGTTGCTTTTGGCGCAGGTCGGCGCACCGTCAAAAGGACGCATGCGCCGCCAAACGCATACTGCGCACGGCCTGCGCCCCCTGTGATAAAGATAGGGGACGCAGGGCGCATGCAGCGTCATGCGCCGGTGGGCGGAGCTACCGGCGGGGGCGCGGCAGGGGGTGGGGCTTAGCGGCGGCCGTGCGCAGGCCGTCGCTGCGCTCATAAACGCTAGTGTGAAACTAGCCTTAACCTGCCTGGCGTCTGCACATAGCTGAACACTGCAGGGAAAAAAATTATCTTTATTCTCCCCAGCAGCATTCGGTTTCAGCCACTTGGCCGGCGCCAGAGTTGGTTTAGTCACCGGTCTGAGTATACAAAGCAGCTCCTGCTACTGTGGCGCCGGCCCTGACTGACAGCCGCCCCCCATTGCAGAGCAAGTGTCAGTCAGCGACCTCTGTATATTGAGAGTGATGACTGAATATTTTATTAGGGGGGAAATTATTTTTGTGTTACATTATTGAGCAAGGTTGGAAATAGGAATGTGAGATGTGTCCGGGAGTATGCATTTCGCATACTTGCATTCACGTTCCGCCGCTCCTTGCGCCAACATCAAGTTATCCTCACAGTGCACGTGTTGTGAGAATTCACAAGAGTCACATAGAGTGACTGCAGACTTGTAGCCTAAGGCCAAACAGCTCCTTTAATGAAGCGACATTACTTATGCTTTACACCCCGAATGTCAGATCTCTGTATGTGCGACCATCTGCAGGTATGAGTCCCGCAATCCTGAGGCGGCTAACCTGCGCTCCAGAGGTGACAGCCCCGGACAGTGACCGTGCCATCTCTGCACTCCATCTTATGTTCCCTCTGGTCACTTACCCTGTGATCTGTCTTCTTATATCGCCCCGATGTAATCGTCCTAGTCGTATAAACCTTTTGTCTGCTGTTCAACCATCTGCTCCTATATGATCTGCTAATCTGTTTCTTGCTCATCTGTCTTCTGGGCCTTTGCTTTCTGCTGCCTCCTCTTCTACCTGCTGGACGGGAGAAGATGCACCAGGGGGAGAGTGGGGGTGGTCGGGGCAGGGGGTGGGGTGATGGACATGGACAGGAGTGATCCTGCTGGGAGGGGAGGTGAGGGGCAGTCAGGGACAGGAGTGGTCGCACCAGAGAGGGGAAGGTGGTCATTGACAGGAGCTGTCGCACTTGGGAGGTGTAAAGGGTTACTGACATCTGAAGTCACCATCATACAAGTGTCCTGGTAGCTACTCCTAGATTCCATCCGGGGGCGCCTTTTACCCAGTCACACTTCATTGGTGGCCAATAGTGATGAGCGAGTGTGCTCGTTACTTTAGTTTTCCGAGCATGCTCGAGTGTCCTCCGAGTATTTTGGGCGTGCTTGGAGATTGTTTGAGTCCCCGCAGCTGCATGATTTGCGGCTGCTAGACAGCCTGAATACATGTAGGGATTCCCTAACAAACAGGCAGTCCCTGCATGTATTCAGGCTGTCTAGCAGCCGCAAATCATGCAGCTGCGGGGACTCGAACAATCTCCGAGCATGCCCAAATTACTCGGAGGACACCCGAGCATGCTCGGAAAACTCGAGTAACGAGTACACTCATCACTAGTGGCCATCCCTTCTCCGACGCTGCTCCGGCCCGTAGGTGTGCTGGATGTGTGCACTCTGACGGTTGGGGTGGACGGTGCTGGCTGGAGATGAGGGCTGCTATGACTTTGGGATTTGCTTTCCCCCCAGGTCTCCCTCCTTAGACACAATGACAGATTTCCACACCGAACCTCCTGATGCTTGTAACGCCGACACGACGACGAGGCCAGAGAAGCATAACCTGCCCCCGCTCTGCCTGAAGCAAGTGTATCCCAAGTATGCCAGGAAGTTCTGCCACCTGCGCGTCATGGAGCGTGTCACAACCCTGTTCATCCGATTCCAGGGAGTAAAGGGATCCATGAGGATGGGGCCAACAGGGTTCCGAACTTTCATAAGGTGGGTGGCTGCTCTATCTGGTGTCCTGCAGGTAGAGCAGACTTGTGTGACTCCTCAGGTGCTGCATAGTGGGTTGTGTCCCATGTTCTTTCCTACCAGGCATGTTCCTTTGTAATGGACAGCCGATAAAGAAACTCCTGGAGCATGGACGCAACGACTACAATGTAGGAGCAGTAGATTCTTCTTCCCTGCAGGTCCATTGCCTACTGATGGTGGGATCATAGCCAGTGGTACACTGTGTGCAGAGTAGGATCAGGCCGCACCTGATCACTGAAGCTAGATTTCTGCTCTGCCCCACTGCCCCCAGTGTGTAGCGTTCTGCCCCTTGTCCTTTTGGTGTAAGATGGTAATGCTATGACCTTGTTATCACGGTTCAGCCTCAGCTCATTAGTTCCAGAGATGGGAAATCTTAATCTTCGGCACAAGACATAATGGATAATTGGAGCTTCAGATTTTTGGGAACAGTGTGGGGAAGGCCCTTTTCTGCTCCCCATGACTGTGCCCAGAACAGAAGGTCAATACAGACATGGAGGGTGGAAGAACATGAGCGGCCACACAGAGCTTGGAGCTCAGCTCATCCAAGAACGGAGACTGTGAGCCTGGCATCCCCCCAACATCAGGATCTGACCTCACAAATGCTCTTCTGGATGAAGGGGCAAAAGTCTCCAGACACCTCCCACATGCTTGTTATATCTATTCAGTGGGGGAAATAAGTATTTTATCCCTTGCTGATTTTGTAAGTTTGTCTACTGACAAAGACATGCACAGTCTATAATTTTAGGTGTAGGTTAATTTTAAAATTGAGAGAGAGAATATCAAAAATAAAATCCAGAAAATCACATTGTACAAATTATATAAATTTATTTGCATTTTGCAATGAGAAATAAGTATTTGATCCCCTACCAACCATTAAGAGATCTGGCTCCTACACACCAGTTAGACGCTCCTAATCAACTTGTTACTAGCACTAGAGACTACTGTCTTACATAGTCACGTTTATAGAATACTCCTGTCCATAGACTCAACCAGTCAGACTCTAACCTCTACAACATGGGCAAGACCCAAGAGCTTTCTAAGGATGTCAGGGACAAGATCATAGACCTGCACAAAGCTGGAATGGGCTACAAACCATACGTAAGGCGCTGGGTGAGAAGGAGACAACTGTTGTTGCAGCAGTTAGAAAATGGAAGAAATATAAAATGAATGTCAGTCGATATTGATCTGGGGCACCATGCACCATCTCGTGGGGTATCCTTGATCATGAGGAAGGTAAGAAATTAGCCTAAAACTACAAGGGGGTGACTTGTTAATGATCTCAAGGCAGCTGGGACCACAGTCACCAAGAAAACTATTGCTAACACATTATGACGTAAAGGTTTAACCACTTTACCCCCGAGGGTGGTTTGCACGTTAATGACCAGGCCAGTTTTTACAATTCTGACCACTGTCTTTATGAGGTAATAACTCTGGAACGCTTCCATGGATCCCGGTGATTCTGACATTGTTTTCTCATGACATATTGTACTTAATGTTAATGGTAATATTTCTTTGATATACCTTGAGTTTATTTGTTAAAAAAAAACAAAACAGAAATTAGGGGACAGTTTTGAAATCTTCGCATTTTTCCAACTTTGAATTTTCATGCCCTTAAATCGCAGAGATATGGCACACAAAAAACTTAATAAATAACATTTACCACATGTTTACTTTACATCAGCACAACTTGGGAACCATTTTTTTTTTAGGGACCACATCACATTTGAAGTCATCGGCCGTGAAAACAAAAAAATCATATTTTTTTCCTACAAAAATGATCTTTTAGTCCCCAACTCTTCATTTTCCCAAGGGTGACAGGAGAAATTTGACCCCAAAAGTTGTCCCATTTGCCCTGAGTACGCTGATACTCCATATGTGGGAGAAAACTACTGTTTGTTTCTATTAGATGCACCTTTTCTGGGCAGCTGCGGGCTGCTATTTTGGTTGTCAAAAATAGGGGGGACCCCATGCCGTTTTTTAAAATTATTTATTTAAGTAATTTAAAAAAACAGCGTAGGGACCCCTCTATTCCTGATAACCAATTTTGCTAAAGCTGAGGATTGCAGCCCCCAGCTGTGAGTTTTGCCTGGCTGGTTATAGAAAATACAGGGGAACCCACGCCATTTTTTTCATTTGTTTATAGTGCAGGTGGCGGCTGATGAATACCCCCACCAGCCGCTCCTGCTGACACGGTTATTAGCAGCAGCAGGGGTAGGCTGATGGTAGTAATAGTCTCATCAGCCACCACCTGCTGCCTCTTTTACCACTGGAATGTAAAGGTACTGTCACACTTAGCGATGCACCAGCGATCCCGACCAGCGATATGACGCGGTCAGGATCGCTGGTGCATCGCTATGTGGTCGCTAGTGAACTGCCACACAGGCAGATCTCACCAGCGACATCGCAGGGGTCAGGGGTCGTTACTTACCTGTCAGACGCAGCGATCCTGACGTCCTCGCGTCCACGTGTCGCTCGTCTCCACAGCAGGAAGCTGACGACGAGAAACGGTCCAGGACGTTCTCGCGCGATCAGCGATAACCAGCGGGGGAGCAGTCGGAGGTAAGTATCAGACATAGCGATATCGCTAGCAATATCGCTATAACGTCACAAAAACCAGTGACGTTATAGCGATATTGCTAGCGATATTGCTTAGTGTGACAGGCCCTTAACTCTCATCATTCTTCCCTGCTCGTGCCGATCTCTGGAAGAGCAGAGGAGAATGATGAGAGCCGTGTTCAGCACCCAGGGAACAGCGCTTTCTGCAACGATTCTTCTCTGGCGCCCGTCCGTGTGGTACTGATGCGGCACACGGTTGCCACACATATTACACACACAGACACTGACATCTCCGTTACCGGAAATATCAGGACGTGTGAAAGAGGCCTTATAGCGGGTTTTTATGTTTGGCATCTGTCACACTCTGAAAGACACTTTTTATTGCAAAAAATAGTTTTGGCATCACCACATTTTGAGAGCTTTAGTTTTTCCATATTTTGGCCCACGGAGTCATGGGCCGAGGTGACGCTTTTCCTGGTATAATTTTCGGGCACGTGACATTTTTTGATCGCTTTCTATTCCGATTTTTGGGAGGCAGAATGAGCAAAAAACAGCAATTCAGGCAGTTTTATCCTTGGGGTTAGTACGATGACAGTAATACCTCTTTTATATATTTTTTTATGTTTTGTCGCTTTTATATAATAAAAACTATTTTGTAGATAAAATAATTGTTTTTGCATCACTTTATTCTGACAGCTATCATTTTTTAATTTTTTCGCTGATGACGCTGTATGGCAGCTCATTTTTTGCACGACAAGATGACGTCTTCAGCGGTACCATGTTTATTTATAATCGTCTTTTTGATCGCGTGTTGTTCCACTTTTTGTTCAGCGGTTTGATAAAGCATTTTTTTATTTTATGGTGTTCACTAAAGGGGTTAAGTAGTGGTACAGTTTTATAGGTCGGGTCGTTGCAGACGCGGCGATACCAAATATGTGTGCTTTTATTGGTTAGATTTTTTTTTTCATTCAAATATTTATTTATAGAATATATATTGATTTTTTATTATTTTTGATTTTTTTTAAAAATATTTTTACAATTATTTCAAATTTTTGGGACAATATTTTTTTGCAGGCAGATTGCTTCTATAGTATGCAGATGAAGCAACATCTGCATACCATGGAAGCTGTCGGTGCTGCACTGACACAGGCATGGGCGTACCCAGGATCAAAACTGGGGGGGGGGGGGGCAAGCCATGGTCGTTCAGGTTGTAAGATTTTAGAACGAAAAAGGTGAATGAAACTGCTCCATATAGTACAATGAGCTTCATACCTGTATATACATCATCACCAGCCTCGACCAACTGAGCCAAGCACCTGTATATACATCATCACCAGCCCACTGAGCCCAGCACCTGTATATACATCATCACCAGCCTCAGCCCACTAAGCTCAGCAACTGTATATACATCATCACCAGCCCCGGCCCACTATGCCCAGCACCTGTATATACATCAGCCCCAGCCCACTGAGCCCAGCACCACCTGTATATATCAACAGCCCCAGCCCACTGAGCCCAGCACCACCTGTATATACATCATCACCAGGTCCAGCCCCAGGCAACTGAGCCCAGCATCACCTGTATATATCATCCCCAGCCCACTGAGCCCAGCACCACCTGTATACAGTATACATCATCACCAGATCCAGCCCACTGAGCCCAGCACCACCTGAATATACATCATCACCAGGTCCAGCCCCAACCCACTGAGCCCAGCACCACCTGTATATACATCAGCCCAGCCACAGCCAGGCCCCAGCCCCTGTTCATACATCAGCCACAGCCAGCCCCTGTATATACATGAGTCCAGCCACAGCCAGCCCCCAGCCCCTGTATATACATCAGCCCAGTCACAGCCAGCCCCTGTATATACATCAGCCCAGCCAGCACTCACCCAGACCCGGCGTGACGTCACTGACTGAATAGAATAACAGTGATTGCCTGAGGAGTGCGCAGGTACTAGGAGCTTCTCTGGATGCCTAACCTGATACGTTCACCCACGCGCTGCAGCAAGGGGTGGGAGACGGGGAGAGCAGAGCGCTCTCTCTCCGCCCACAAAGAACATCCTGACGTTCAACGTCAGGCGTTATTCTTAACCCCTATGTGCAGGGCACCCGGCCACTGACTCACTGAAGGTTGCACGAGCGCGCACACCTGTAAAGCCGCTGTGCCCGATGATTTAAAGTGCCGGCGGCAAGAAAAACAGGTGGCCTCATCATGATAGGTGTGCGCCCCTGCTTCTGGGGGGGGCAGCTGCCCCCCCTGTCCCATGGTGGGTACGCCCATGGACACAGGGAAACTTGCTGATCGTGCCCTGCATGTGAACAGCAAGTTTCTTAGCTCTGATGAGCTGGATGTCGCCATCAACATCCGCTCACCATGGCAACGATTGGGACGACGCAGGGTCTCCGATCCAAAGGCAGAGAGGGGCTGTCAGCCCCTGTGCCGGCTTCCGGAATGCTGCGATCTTGTTTGATCGCAGTATTTCGAGGGTTTAAGTGCCGGTAGCAGTCTGTGACCGCTCCTGGCACTTAGTGCCGGGTGTCTGCTGTGTGTGAGAATCAGCGGACACCCAGCCGCGATCGATCGGCAGCACCCCCCCCCCGTGTGCGCAGCCGATCGTAATTATGTAATATTCCGTCCATGGTCAAGTTGGCCCATGACACATGGACGGAATATTACGTCTAATGTCAGAAAGGGGTTAAAATCCTGTAATGCACTCAAGGTCCCCCTGCTCAAGTTGTCACATGTGCAGGACGTCTGAAGTTTGCCAATGAACACCTGGATGGTTCTGTGAGTGATTGGGAGAAGGTGCTGTGGTCTGATGAGACAAAAATTGAGTTCTATGGTAAAAATTCAACTCGCCGTGTTCGGAGGAAGAGAAATGCTGCCTGTGACTCAAAGAGCATCATCCCCACTGTCAAGCATGGAGGTGGAAACATTATGTTTTGGGGGTGTTTCTCTGCTAAGGGCACTGGACTACTTCACTGCATCAGTAGGAGAATGGAGGGAGCCATGTACCGTAAAATCCTGAGTGACAACCTCCTCCTTGCAAGACAATGACCCAAAACATACAGCCAAGGCAACAAAGGATTGGCTCAAAAAGTAGCAAATAAGGTCATGGAGTGGCCTAGCCAGTCTCCAGACCTTAATCCCATAGAAATCTTATGGAGGGAGGTGAAGCTTCGAGTTGCCAAGAGACAGCCTTAAAATCTTAATTATTTAGAGATGATCTGTAAAGAGGAGTGGACCAGAATTCGTCCTGACATGTGCGCAAACCTCATCATCAACCACAAAAATCGTCTGACTGCTGTGCTTGCAAACAAGGGTTTTGCCACCAAGTATTAAGTCTTGTTTGCCAGAGGGATCAAATACTTATTTTTCAATGCAAATATATTTATATAATTTATACAATGTGATTTTATGGATTTTATTTTTGATATTCTATCTCTCAAGGTTAAAATTAACCTACCCTTAAAATTATAGACTGTTCATTTCTTTGTCAGTGGGCAAACTTACAGAATCAGCAAGGGATCAAATAATTATTTCCCCCACTGTAAGTCCCCAAAATAGAGCATAGCACTTCATGAACAATACAAAAAACCTGTGCGACCTACCTAGTCACAAGAAAGAAAGATCTATGATCCCACATATTTGTAGAAAACCTTCCCAGAAGAGCAGAAGCTGCTATATCTTCAGAGAGTGATTCCATATTAACCCCTTTCCAACCTTTGACGTATCAATACGTCCCTGTGACCTGGGCGTTATTGACCTGGGACGGATGGATACATCTAGTCGATCTTGCCGCACACGGGTTGTGCGCTCGTGATCGCCTCCGGATGTCAGCTGATTCTGACAGCTGACACCCGGCACTCAGTGCAAGGAGCGGTCCCCACCGTTCCTGACACTTTAACTCTCTAAATGCTGGGATTGAACTCGATTGCAGCATTTCAGGAACAGCCAGAAGGAAGACTGCCCCTCTACCCTTGGATTGGAGACCCTGCAACGTCATTGCAGGGTCCCGATCATTGCCATGGTGACCTGATTTCATAAAAACTTTCTTCCAGCTCACCCAGTTGCTCTATACTCATCCACCTGGGGCTTAGACACCGGTCTTGCCCTGGCCTCACATCAAGGATTATAGAAAAAATTGGGAGTCCGGCTCAACAGGACTGCATTTTCTCCAATTTTTTCTATTATTTGTAACCCGATGTCGTCAGGGTTACCATAGCTAGCAAAGTTGCTTGATTGTGCTCAGAGCATGATTAGCAACTTTGTCTGAGTGCAGCGCTGACAGTTTGCATAGCATAGGGATGCTCCTGCATCTCCATACTATGCAGCCTGCAAAAAATGATAGTCTGTTATGATTGAGTCACCGTAGGAGGCAAAAATAGAAATGCTAGCTAAGTCCAGAAAACCAGAGAAGTTGGCAGCTATCGGATTGCAGACCCCTGAACCTATCAACACAACTAGCAGTAGCCGTGGGGAGCTCCTACGATGCCCTAGGCCCCTCGATCACAGCCGGAGGACTACATAGCCTAAAGACAGAAAGGGAAATCTAAACTGCCCCAGAGCAGACCCCAAAGCAAAAGGCAGCCCCCCACATATAATGACGGTGAAGCAAGAAGAAAGAACAAAACACAGACAGAAAGATAGACTGAGCAAAGATGGGGCCCACGCTAGCTTAGATAGGAAAGGACAGGAAGGCTGCTGTCTGCAATCCGTGAAAAACCCTATGAAAATAAGAGCCAACCAACTGACAGTAGAAAAGGCCCTGAAGACGCTAGGCTTCAAAAAAGCTATGTCAGTACTCAGGAATATTCTGAAGACAGAGCAACAGGCAAAAGGAGATTCAGCTCACCCCAGCAGGGAATGGCAGAATCCAGAAAAGCAAGGAAAACAAAACATTAATGCAAAAAGGCAAAGCAAAAATCTTAGCTTTAGATGAGCAGGAATCAGACTGGTTTCCTAGAAGTCCACAGAGAAATCACCCGCAGGCCAGAAGGGCGTCGGCAGCCTTATATCCAGTCATTAACTCCACTCAGCCAGTCATCACCATCAGCCCCAGGTGTTTGACAATCAGGCTCACTACCTTTCTTCACCAGAAGAGGGAGTTCCTCGGGCCTCAGTAGTGAAGGGGAAAATGAACTCCCAACAGTACCTCCCCCTTGAGGAGGGGTCACCGAACCCTCAACCACGCCACCTGGGCGATCAGGGTGAGCCCGATGAAAGGCACACACCAATCTTTTGGCATGAATATCAGAGGCAGAGACCCAGGAATTATCCTCCTGACCATAACCCTTCCACTTAACCAAATACTGGAGTCTCCGTCTAGCCAGACAGGAATCCAGTACTTTCTCTACCTCATATTCCATGTTACCTTCAACCAATACAGGGTCTGGAGGTGCAACCCCCGGAACAACAGGTTCAACAAACCTCTTCAACAAAGATTTATGGAACACATTATGGATTTTAAATGTGACAGGAAGAGCCAAACGAAAAGAGACCGGATTAATAATCTCCAAAATCTTGTAAGGTCCAATAAATCTAGGCTTAAACTTAGGAGAAGCCACCTTCATAGCGATATTTTTTGATGACAACCACACCATATCACCAACCTTAAATTGGGGACCAATGGTCCTATGTCGGTTGGAAAACCGCTGGGCCTTTTCCTGGGAGAGAGAGAACTTATCCACCACTTGGTCCCAGATCTGGTGCATTCTCTCCATCACAGTGTCAACCCCTGGGCAGGCAGAGGGCTCCACCTGCCCTGAAGAAAATCGAGGATGAAACCCAAAGTTACAAAAAAAAGGAGACATCAAAGTGGCAGAACTAGCTCTATTATTTAAAGCAAATTTGGCCAAGGGCAAAAATGAAACCCAATCATCCTGATCAGCAGAAATAAAACATCTCAAATATGACTCCAAGGTCTGGTTTGTTCTCTCTGTCTGCCCATTGGTCTGAGGGTGAAAAGCAGAGGAGAAGGACAACTGAATTCCCAGCTTGGAACAGAAAGTTCTCCAAAATCTAGACACAAACTGGACTCCTCTGTCAGATACAATGTTCTCAGGAATCCCGTGCAAGCGAACCACCTGTTGTAAAAACAGGGGCACCAATTCAGAGGAAGACGGCAACTTAGGGAGTGGTACAAGATGAACCATCTTAGAGAACCTATCACAAATCACCCAAATAACAGTCATCCTTTGAGAGACAGGCATATCAGAGATGAAATCCATTGAAATATGGGTCCATGGCCTCTTGGGGACAGGCAAAGGCATCAACAACCCACTAGAGCGAGAACACGATTTAGACCGGGAGCACGTCCCACAGGACTGCACAAAATTCCTGACATCACGAGACAAGGAGGGCCACCAAAAAGACCGACTCACCAGATCTCTAGTACCAAAAATACCTGGATGACCAGCCAAAGCAGAGCAATGAACTTCAGACATCACTCTCTTCTTCCACTGGTCAGGAACATACAACTTTCCACTGGGACAACGCTCAGGTTTGTCCTCCTGGAACTCTTCCAGAGCACGTCTCAAATCGGGCGAGATGGCAGAAAGAACTACCCCTTCGCCTAAGATGGTAGCAGGCTTGGTCACCACAGGAGAATCAGCAAAGAAGCTCCTAGAGAGGGCGTCAGCCTTGACATTCTTAGTTCCAGGAAGAAAAGAAACCACAAAATCAAAACGTGTAAAAAACAAGGCCCACCTAGCCTGTCTAGGGTTCAAGCGCTTAGCCGACTCTAGGTAAATCAAATTCTTGTGGTCAGTGAGGACCACGACTTGATGCTTAGCTCCCTCCAACCAATGTCTCCACTCCTCAAATGCCCATTTCATGGCTAACCGTTCCCGATTCCCCACATCATAGTTACGTTCAGATGGAGAGAACTTTCGGGAAAAGAAAGCACAGGGATTCATTTTAGATGTTACAGGATCCTTTTGGGACAAAACAGCTCCTGCACCAATCTCAGAAGCATCCACCTCTACCTGGAACGGAAGTGAGACATCAGGTTGCCGCAAAACCGGGGCGGAGGTGAATCTTCGCTTCAGCTCCTGAAAGGAAGAAACAGCCTCCGGAGACCAATTTAACACATCAGCATCCTTCTTAGTCAAATCAGTCAATGGCTTGGCAATACTAGAAAATTTTGCTATAAATTTCCGATAAAAATTAGCAAAACCCAAAAACTTCTGGAGGGCCTTCAAAGAAGTGGGATGAACCCAATCGTAAATGGCCTGTACCTTGGCCGGGTCCATTTCAATAGTTGACGGGGACAAAATAAATCCCAAAAAAGAAATCCTCTGTACTCCAAAAAGGCATTTAGATCCTTTGACATACAGGGAATTCTCCCTCAAGATCCGGAACACAGTCCGAATATGTTCCACATGAGAATCCCAATCCTTGGAGAAGATCAAAATATCATCCAGATAGATAATCAAAAATTTATCGACAAAATCTCGGAAAATATCGTTCATGAAGCACTGGAAGACAGAAGGGGCATTAGTGAGCCCAAAAGGCATCACCAGGTACTCAAAATGTCCCTCCGGAGTATTAAACGCCGTCTTCCATTCATCCCCATGCTTAATGCGAATAAGATTATACGCCCCCCTAAGGTCAAGCTTGGTAAACCAGCAAGCACCTTTAACTCTGGAGAATAGATCAGAAATCAGGGGTAACGGATACTGATATTTAACAGTAATTTTGTTGAGAGCACGATAATCAATACAAGGTCTTAATGATCCATCCTTTTTGGCTACAAAAAAAAACCCGGCACCTAAGGGTGACGAGGATGGTCTAATATGACCCTTCTCCAACGCCTCCTTAATATAGGATCGCATAGCCTCGTGCTCGGGTGCAGATAAATTGAAGAGCCGACCCTTGGGAAATTTACACCCCGGGCTCAGTTCAATAGCACAGTCATAACTCCTATGAGGAGGCAGAGACGCAGACTCATTCTCACTAAATACATCATAAAAGTCCGCCAAATAATCAGGAACATCATGCGACTGAGGAGAGGTGGAAAACACCGGAGTCTCACTAAAGGCACACCGTCAACCCCAACTCACCACAGACACATTTCCAATCCAAAACTGGATTATGAATTTGTAACCAGGGAAACCCCAGAACAATAGTATCATGCAGATTATGTAACACCAAAAACCTGCAATTTTCTTGATGGTCTGGGGAGACCCGCATTACCACCTGGGTCCAAAACTGAGGTTTATTTTTAGCCAAAGGAGTAGCATCAATCCCCCTCAAAGGGATAGGCGTCTGCAGAGGTGTCATCGGAAATCCACAACGTTTAGCAAAATCCAAGTCCATTAGGTTTAGAGCTGCTCCTGAATCCACAAAAGCCTTGGCGGAAAATGTGGACAGGGAGCAGATCAGAGTAATAGCCAGAAGAAACTTAGGTTGAACACCACCAACAGAAAACGTGTGTGCAAAGCGTTTCTCACGTTTAGGACAGACAGAAATAATATGCGAGGCATCTCCACAGAAAAATCACAACTTATTACGCCTTCTGAACTCCTGACGCTGCTCTCTGGAAAAAACTCTATCACATTGCATAGGTTCAGACATCTGTTCAACAGGTGGCAACACCTCTCGTGCAGCTCTGCGTTCGCGTAAACGCCGATCAACCTGAATGGCTAAAGACATAGAATCGTCAAGACCAGAGGGAACAGGAAATCCCACCATAGTATCTTTTATGGCTTCTGACAACCCCTTCCGAAAGAGAGCAGCCAAGGCATTATCATTCCAGGTAGTAAGTACTGCCCACTTTCGGAATTTTTGACAGTACAATTCTGCAGAATCACGACCCTGGTTCAATGCCAGCAGGGTCTTTTCAGCCTGATCAATGGCATTAGGTTCGTCATACAACAACCCCAAGGCCTGAAAAAATGCGTTCACATTAGTCAGAATAGGATCATCTGGTTTCAAAGAAAACGCCCAATCCTGGGGATCGCCACGCAGCAAAGAGATGACAATTTTAACCTGCTGTGCGGAGCTCCCTGACGAGTTAGGCTTCAAGGCAAAAAATAATTTACAATTATTTTTGAAATTCAAAAATTTAGACCGATCCCCAAAAAATACATCAGGTGTAGGAATCTTTGGTTCAGCAGCATGTGAATGAGCAAGGTAGGCGGAAATTCCCCGCACTTCCGCAGCGAGCTGCTCCACACGATCAGACAATTGCTTTATCTCCATTGAGAGAAAAAAAAATTCCCCCTACGGCCTCAGAGATATAGAGGAAAAAATATACACACTTTTTTTTTTTTATACAATTCTTTCCTGCTATTGAGTACCCTAGAATCTGCGGTATGGCGGGTGATTCTGTTATGATTGAGTCACCGTAGGAGGCAAAAATGGAAATGCTAGCTAAGTCCAGAAAACCAGAGAAGTTGGCAGCTATCGGATTGCAGACCCCTGAACCTATCAACACAACTAGCAGTAGCCGTGGGGAGCTCCTACGATGCCCTAGGCCCCTCGATCACAGCCGGAGGACTACATAGCCTAAAGACAGAAAGGGAAATCTAAACTGCCCCAGAGCAGACCCCAAAGCAAAAGGCAGCCCCCCACATATAATGACGGTGAAGCAAGAAGAAAGAACAAAACACAGACAGAAAGATAGACTGAGCAAAGATGGGGCCCACGCTAGCTTAGATAGGAAAGGACAGGAAGGCTGCTGTCTGCAATCCGTGAAAAACCCTATGAAAATAAGAGCCAACCAACTGACAGTAGAAAAGGCCCTGAAGACGCTAGGCTTCAAAAAAGCTATGTCAGTACTCAGGAATATTCTGAAGACAGAGCAACAGGCAAAAGGAGATTCAGCTCACCCCAGCAGGGAATGGCAGAATCCAGAAAAGCAAGGAAAACAAAACATTAATGCAAAAAGGCAAAGCAGAAATCTTAGCTTTAGATGAGCAGGAATCAGACTGGTTTCCTAGAAATCCACAGAGAAATCACCCGCAGGCCAGAAGGGCGTCGGCAGCCTTATATCCAGTCATTAACTCCACTCAGCCAGTCATCATCATCAGCCCCAGGTGTTTGACAATCAGGCTCACTACCTTTCTTCACCAGAAGAGGGAGTTCCTCGGGCCTCAGTAATGAAGGGGAAAATGAACTCACAACAATAGTCCTATTGTGGGACAAAATAGAAAAAAGTTTTTAAAAAGTTTAAAAAAATTGTAAAAATATGCAAAATAAAAATAAATCTAAATATATTGTACCCAAGAACATATATTTTTATGGAAGTAAAAAACAAACAAACAAAAGTACACATTTGGTATTGCCACATCCAGAACAACCTGACCTATAAAAGGGTCTCAATAGTTAACCCCTTTAGTGAGAAAAAATAAAAAGCAAGGCAAAAAACAATGCTTTATCATACTGAACAAAAAGAGGAATAAATCGTGAACAAAAAGATTAATATGAATAAACATGGTACCGCTGAAAATGTAATCTTGTCCCGCAAAAAAACAAGCCGCCATACAGCTCCAGCATAAAGGGATTGTGAGAATCATGTGGGAATAGTGGATGAGGGCAGGTATATCTCGCCCAGATTCCTCTCCTATGTGGCCTAGTCTGGTCAGTATCGCACCTGCTTACTAATGGATAATGGGAGGTGGATATATAAGGATTCAAGGTGGTTGTGTGAGTGTCTCAGCCTGGGAACACAGAGAGCCTGTCTGTGTGAGAGACACACACGCAGAGTGGAAGCAGTGCCCACTGCAACTGTGGTTTGGCT
This sequence comes from Dendrobates tinctorius, assembly GCF_039654945.1. Taxonomy (NCBI): domain Eukaryota; kingdom Metazoa; phylum Chordata; class Amphibia; order Anura; family Dendrobatidae; genus Dendrobates; species Dendrobates tinctorius. The sequence goes on from NW_027361681.1 coordinate 10,016,121, forward strand.
GGACGGGAGAAGCCCGCCAGTTGGTAGTTAGGTTGTCCATTGTTTAGTTAGTGCCGGACAGGCAAGGATTTGTTTTATGTTTTATTTCCTTTTGCATTGCTTTCACCGTTAATAAACCTGACCCAGGGTCAGTTATACACGAATCCCCGCTCTGCGCCTGAGTTTCATGCTGAATGCATGTGACCTTTGACCCCAGCAAAGGCGATCCCGGAGTGTTTTATCACATTGTGGTGGAGAACGCGGGCAACACGTTGCAAGCATGAGCATGGAGGACGTGGTGAAAGCGCTGGTACAGTCCACCGCCGTCCAGCAAGAAGCTAATCGGGTGATGATGGCTCAGCTGAAGGAGTTGGTGGACATGACAGCTACCGATCGTTCGCTTCTCCAGCAGGTGGCGCAGCGCCTGGCAAGCCTACAGGAGGTTAACCTGGAAGCCGAGTCGAGAGTGATTCACGTGAGTCGGTACTGGCAGAAGATGACGACCGAAGATGACGTCGAGGCATACCTGACCACGTTTGAACGGACGGCGGTGCGAGAAAAATGGCCGAAGGCACGATGGGCCGGCCTGATTGCCCCGTTTCTTTCCGGTGAGGCCCAAAAGGCGTATTATGACCTGGAACCTGAAGCTGCGCAGGACTTTGACAAATTGAAAGCCGAGATCTTGGCCCGGCTGGGAGTGACGACCGCTGTCCGGGCACAGAGAGTGCATCAATGGACTTATCAGCCGGATAAACCACCGCGGTCCCAGATGTTCGACCTGATCCACGTGACGAAGAAGTGGCTACAACCCGAGGTGTTGACAGCGCCAGAGATAATCCAGAGAGTCGTCATGGACAAGTACCTGAGAGCTCTACCGCCAGCCCTGAGGAAGTGGGTAAGCCATGGAAATCCTACGACGGCAGATCAACTGGTGGATCTGGTTGAACGTTACTCCGTGGCGGAAGGACTCCGAGACGACGCTACCCCACCTCGTTCTTCATCATCTTCACGTGGAACCGGTAAGACTGTTCCAGGGAATAGGGGAGATGGAAAAATCCCTAAGACAGTGGGGGAGGAAAACGGGACTGCCCGCACTGCGAGGCCGAGAGTAACGAACTATGGTCTAAGCAAGGGGCCCGTTAGGTGTTTCCGCTGCCAAGAGATGGGACATATTGCTGCGAACTGTCCGCTCACTACTGAACCCATGCAGTGCGACGTCACAGACTCTAAAAACCGCATGTCTATGGTTGCACGGGTAGTGAGTGTGAATGCCGGTCAAAAGGATGTGGAAAAACACTTGTGTGATTTAACTGTTGATGGCAAAAATGTGGTGGCATTGTTAGACTCGGGAAGTGTGGTGACTCTGGTGAAGGCCAGTCTGGTGTCAGCCCCGACTGGACCATCAGACAAATTTTCTGTAACGTGTGTGCATGGAGACACCTGTTCGTACCTCACCGCGGTCATATGCATTACTACTTCCTATGGGTCTGTGCAACATAAAGTGGGACTCGTCCCGGCGTTATTGCATGATGTTATCCTGGGCCGGGATTTTCCCCACTTCTGGCAATTGTGGGAGAATCAGTTGATGCCCTCGGGTAATAGTGTACATGATTCTTCTCCCAGGGAGCGTGTGGGTCCCGAACCCCTGGAAGAGGTCTCCCCGGAAGACTCGGGGGAAGAGTCTGCGGGAGATGACCTGCAGTTCCCGTTTTCAGTCATGGCGGGTGATAATGAGGAGACCGGGGAAGAGGAGGAGGCCGACAGCCGTCCACCTCCCCGTTTGCCGGATTTAGAAGTTCAGAAAGATGACTTCCAAAGCGAGCAAATAAAGGATCCTACCCTTTCTAAGGCTAGGACAAATGTAAAAGTGATAAATGGGGTACCCGTAGAACCTGGCTCTAGGCTGGCATATCCTTACATGGTTCTGGAGAATGATTTACTCTATCAGATAGAGAAAAAGGGGGAAGATACGGTGCAACTATTAGTCGTGCCAAAACCCTACCGGCGGCAGGTGCTGGACCTGGCCCACGGACATGTGATGGGAGGTCACCTGGGAGTCCAGAAAACCACCGAAAGGATATTACACTGTTTTGTTTGGCCAGGCATGCATCATGATATTCGTGTATATTGCGAGTCTTGTCCTGACTGCCAAGCCTCTGCACCTAAGCCCCGGTTCTGTAGCCCTTTGGTACCCCTACCTATTATTGAAGTCCCGTTTGAGAGGATTGGGATGGATTTAGTTGGGCCCCTTCCACCGTCTGCACTTGGACACCAACATATCCTGGTCATCTTGGATTATGCCACTCGTTACCCGGAGGCCATCCCTTTGCGTAACACGGCCACCAAGACGATTGCCAAGGAACTGGTGCATGTGTTTAGTCGGGTCGGTATACCAAAACAGATACTCACCGACCATGGGACCCCCTTTATGTCCAGGGTAATGAAGGAGCTCTGCCGATTGTTACAAATCGAACCGTTACGCACATCCGTGTATCACCCTCAAACAGACGGGTTGGTCGAACGGTTCAATAAAACTCTGAAGCAGATGCTGAGAAAGGTGATAGACAAGGATTGGAAGAACTGGGACTATTTACTTCCGTATTTGCTTTTTGCCATCAGGGAAGTACCCCAGTCTTCCACGGGATTCTCGCCTTTCGAGTTATTGTACGCCCGACGTCCTCGCGGACTGTTAGACGTTGCAAAAGAAACCTGGGAGGGTCAGGTCACTCCATTTAAAACAGTGATAGATCACGTCACACAAATGCAGGGCCGTATTGCGGCTGTTATGCCTATCGTCAAAGAACACATGATGCAGGCTCAAGGAGCCCAAAAAAGAATCTATGATAGGGGCGCCAAGATCCGTACGTTTGCACCCGGAGATAGGGTGTTGATCCTGGTCCCCACGGTGGACAGTAAGTTCCTGGCAAAGTGGCAGGGCCCCTTTGAGATCAAGGAAAGAGTTGGTGAAGTAAACTACAAAGTGTACCAGGCAGGTAAACGGAAACCTGAACAGATTTATCATGTAAATCTGATAAAGCCCTGGAAGGATCGGTCTGCCTTGTCAGCGGAGCTGGCCCGTCCTGTCTGCTCGCATACCGTACCGGAGGTAAGGGTTGCAGAGACTCTCTCGGAGCGGCAAAAGACTGAGGTCAGGCAGTTTCTACTTCACAACCAAAAGTTTTTCTCAGAAAAACCCGGGCAGACTATGCTAATGAAACATGACATCTTAACAGAACCTGGTGTCACAGTTCACGTAAAGCCCTACCGAATCCCGGAAGCGCGCCGTGAAGCCGTTTCCCGAGAAGTGAAGGCAATGTTAGAGTTAGGAGTCATTGAGGAATCGCACAGTGCGTGGTCCAGCCCGATTGTGCTAATTCCTAAACCGGACGGCACCATCCGGTTCTGCAATGACTTCAGGAAACTGAATGCGGTCTCAAAATTTGATGCCTACCCTATGCCCCGGGTCGACGAGTTAATAGATCGATTAGGAAAAGCACGGTATATTACGACCCTAGACCTAACAAAGGGGTATTGGCAGATCCCTCTGGCGGAGGCTGCCAGAGAAAAGACGGTGTTTGCTACGCCGGAAGGTATATTTCAGTATGTGTATATGCCGTTTGGACTGCACGGGGCACCGGCGACCTTCCAGAGACTGATGGATCGAGTCCTGAGGCCACATAGGCAGTACGCTTCGGCCTATTTGGACGACATTGTCATTTACAACTTGGACTGGGAGACTCATCTCCAAAAAGTACAAGCTGTGATTGACGACCTGTGGGAGGCAGGTCTAACCGCGAACCCCAGGAAATGTCACATCGGGCTAGAAGAAGCCCGGTATTTGGGGTATGTAATTGGGAGGGGTGTTGTTAAACCCCAGGTTGATAAGATTCAGGCGGTTCAGGACTGGCCACAACCTGTTAACAAGAAGCAGGTGCAAGCCTTCCTGGGGATCGCCGGCTATTATCGTCGGTTCATACCCAATTTTGCAGCCATCGCTACCCCCCTGACGGATCTTACAAAAGGGAAAGACTCCGTCATGATTAAATGGAGTTTAGCGGCTGAAGAAGCCTTCCATAGCCTAAAACGGGCACTTTGCTCTCAGCCCGTACTGGTGACTCCGGACTTCCACAGCGAGTTTGTGGTACAAACGGATGCCTCTGATACCGGTATCGGGTCCGTACTCTCACAAGTGAGGGACGGAGTGGAACACCCAGTCCTCTATCTCAGCAGGAAGCTGAATAAACACGAGCAAAGGTATGCAGTCGTAGAAAAAGAGTGCCTCGCCATTAAGTGGGCTCTAGAAGCCCTCAAATATTACCTGGTGGGCCGAAAGTTCAGGCTGATCACTGACCATGCCCCTCTCAAGTGGATGCACTTGAACAAGGAACGGAATAGCCGGGTGACCCGGTGGTTCCTTGCCCTGCAGGCCTACACTTTTACGGTGGAGCACCGCCCAGGAGTACAGATGGGAATGCAGATGCCCTGTCCCGAGTGCACTGTTTGGCGGGTGTCATTGCTCGACCAGAGTGGTCTGAGCAGAAGGGGGGGATATGTGAGAATCATGTGGGAATAGTGGATGAGGGCAGGTATATCTCGCCCAGATTCCTCTCCTATGTGGCCTAGTCTGGTCAGTATCGCACCTGCTTACTAATGGATAATGGGAGGTGGATATATAAGGATTCAAGGTGGTTGTGTGAGTGTCTCAGCCTGGGAACACAGAGAGCCTGTCTGTGTGAGAGACACACACGTGAGTGGAAGCAGTGCCCACTGCAACTGTGGTTTGGCTGGACGGGAGAAGCCCGCCAGTTGGTAGTTAGGTTGTCCATTGTTTAGTTAGTGCCGGACAGGCAAGGATTTGTTTTATGTTTTATTTCCTTTTGCATTGCTTTCACCGTTAATAAACCTGACCCAGGGTCAGTTATACACGAATCCCCGCTCTGCGCCTGAGTTTCATGCTGAATGCACATGACCTTTGACCCCAGCAAAGGCGATCCCGGAGTGTTTTATCACAGGATGCAAAAATAATTATTTTTTCTATAATAGTTTTTCTGACATAAAAGCTCCAAAAAGTAAAAAAATGATATAAATGAGATATCTCTGTAATCGTACTGACCTGAAAAATAAAACTGCCTTATCAATCTTATCAGATGCGGAACGACATTAAAAAAAAATCTTGAATTGCTGTTTTTTTTAATCATTCTGCCTCCCAAAAATCGGAATGGAAAGCAATAAAAAAAATTTAATGTGTCCGAAAATGGTACCAATAAAAACGTCAACTTGTCCCACAAAAAACAAGCCCTCGCATGACTCGGGTGAAATATGGAAAAATTATAGCTCTCAAAATATGGTGATGCAAAAACTTGTTTTTGTAATAAAAAGCATTTTTTAGTGTGCAACAGCAGACAAATATTAAAGAATGATATAAATCTGGTATCACTGTAATTGCACCGACCCGAAGAATAAAGTTGTGTAATAATAAAACCTATTCAGCTGCTGTTGATTTTTTCATTCTGCCTCCCAAAGATAGCAGTAAGGCTAGTCGCACATTTATCCTGCGCTCTGCGCTGAGCGCTTACATCGGGGTTTCCATGTAAATCTTTGAAATACGTGATTCAGATGGAACCTCTGACGGAAGATTTCCTATAATGAGGCAGATGGAGGCACTGTGGATGCACCTCAGGTGCTCTCCCAGTGGGTCATGGCACCTGTAAACCATAAGAGTAAAATCTGGCGCTCCTTCCCTTTTGAGCTTTGCACTGTGCCTGAAAAAGATTTCCCAATTACATGTAGGATATTGGCGCACTCAGGAGAAATAATGGACCTCAGTATATTGTAAAAAAATATCCTATTAGCTCTTAGAAAAATTAAAAACTTGGGGCTAAAACAACATTTTAGTGGTAAAAATTTAATTTATTCTTTCTTCACCGCTCAATGGTATAAAATACTGTAAGGCTCATGTGGTGTCAATATGATCACTGCACCCCGAGATTAATTCATTGGGGAGTGTAGTTTGTAAAATGAGTTCACATATGGGAGGTTTCGGTTGTTCTGGCACCTCAGGGGCTCTGCCAATGTGACATCGTACCCTTAAACCATTCCTGCAAAATCTGAACTCCAATATGGTGCTTTTTCCCTTCTGAGCTTTGTACTCTGCCTCAAAAGTAGTATTCCCCCACATATGGGGTATCGGCGTGCTCAGGAGGAATTGCACAAAATATTGTATGGTGCAAGTTCTCCTGTTATCCTTGTGAAAATAAAAAAAATGGGGCTAAAATAACATTTTTGTAGGGAAAATGTGATATTTTTTTAATTTATTTTCATGGCTTAACGTTATAACGTTAATTTTTTTCCTCATTAATGTACACTCTGCACCCCATCTTGACTGAAAAAAAACATGTAGAAATTTTTTGCAAATTTAGTAGAAAAAGAAAAACTGAAATATCACATGGTCATAAGTATTCAGACCCTTTGATCAGTATTGAGTAGAAGCACCCTTTTGAGCTAGTACAGCCATGAGTCTTCTTGGGAATGATGCAACAAGTTTTCCACCCCTGGATTTGGGGATACTCTGCCATTCTTCCTTGCAGATCCTCTCCAGTTCCGTCAGGTTGTTGGTGGACAGCCATTTTCAGGTCTCTCCAGAGATGCCCAGTTGGATTTAGGTCAGGGCTCTGGCTGGGCCAGTCTAGAATGATCACAGAGTTGTTGTGAAGCCACTCCTTTGTTATTTTAGCTGTGTGCTTAGGGTCAGTGTCTTGTTGGAAGGTGAACCTTCAGCCAAGTCTGTGGTCCAGAGCACTCTGGAAGAGGTTTTCATCCAGGATATCTCTGTACTTGGCTGCATTCATGTTTCCTTCAATTGCAACCAGTAGTCCTGTCCCTGCAGCTGAAAAACACCCCCATAGCATGATGCTGCCACCACTGTGTTTCACTGTTGGGATTGTATTGAGCCGGTGATGAGCAGTGTTTGGTTTTCTCCACACATACCGCTTAGAATTATCACCAAAAAGTTCTCTCTTTGTCTCATCACACCAGAGAATCATATTTCTCATAGACTGGGAGTCCTTCATGTATTTTTTAGCAAACTATGCGGGCTTTCATATGTCTTGCACTGAGTAGAGGCTTCCGTCGGGCCACTCTGCCATAAAGACCCGACTGGTGGAGGGCTGCAGTGATAGTTGACGTTGTGGAACTTTCTCCCATCTCCCTACTGCATCTGTGGAGCTCAGCCACAGTGATCTTGGGGTTCTTCTTTACCTCTCTCACCAAGGCTCTTCTCCCACGATTGCTCATTTTGGCTGGACGGCCAGGTCTAGGAAGACGTCTGGTGGTCCCAAACGTCTTCCATTTAAAGATTTTGGAGGCCACTGTGCTCTTAAGGTACTGTCACACTTAGCGATGTACCAGCGATCCCGACCAGCGATATGACGCGGTCAGGATCGCTGGTACATCGCTAAGTAGTCGCTAGTGAGCTGCCACATAGGCAGATCTCACTAGCGACATCGCTGGGGACGGGGATCGCTACTTATCTGTCACACCTGGCGATCCTGCGTCCTCCCGCCCGGCTCCACGCGTCGCTCGTCTTCACAGCAGGAAGCGCCGCAGGAAGCTGACGACGAGAAACAGTCCTGAACGTTCTCGCGCGATCAGCGATAACCAGCGGTGGGAGCCGGTCGTAGGTAAGTATCAGACACAGAGATATCGCTAGCAATATCGCTATAACGTCACTAGTTATAGCGATATTGCTAGCGATATCTCTTAGTGTGACATGCCCTTTAGGAACCTTGAGTACTGCAAAAAGTCTTTTGTAACCTTGACCAGATCTTTGCCTTGCCACAATTCTGTCTCTGAGCTCCTTGGCCAGTTCCTTTGACCTCATGATTCTCATTTGGTCTGACATGCACTGTGAGCTGTGAGGTCTTGTATAGACAGGTGTGTGCCTTTACAAATCAGGTCTTATCAGTTTAACTAAAACAGCTGGACTCCAATGAAGGAGTAGAACCATCTCAAGGAAATCACAAGGAAATGGACAGAATGTGAATTAAATATGAGTGTCTGAGCAAAGGGTCTGAATACTTTTTTTTTTTTTTTTTAATAAATTTGCAAAAATGTCTGCATTTCTCTTTTTTTCAGTCAAAATGGGGTTGTCACGGGGTCCTTCTCCGATACCACACAATCAACAGAGCGAGGGAAGGGTGAACAATCCCAAGACCTTTATTACAGGCAAAATTAGAAGGTCCATAAACAATCCACCACACTGAGGATACAATAGTCCAGAAAAAGAATGTAGTCCAGTAACAGGATAAAATGTCCAGGGAGACAAGATTCCAAAACTAGCACCAGAGGATAAAAATGGGTCCTTCTCTCTGAAGTGCAGTCTTTACACGATCCACTCCAAACAGGAACTGACTTGCCCAGCTCCTGTTCTCCCCACCCCCTTCCTTGTGTCCAGGTTGGGGCGGTTTCCAGGCCTCCCAGAGGAGAACAAAGGAGCCTTGGGGATTAATGCACTACAGGGGGTCATCAAGAGACAGACACAGTCAGGCTGTAGACCCACAGGGCATCAAGAAAAACACTATGAAAACAAGTGAAATAGAAATATACACAAAATGACATCCACATAGCATATCACACCATCACAGGGGTGCAGAGTGTACATCGAGAAAAAAATGAACTTTTATTGAATTTATCAAATGGCTGCAATAAAACAAAGTGCAAAAAATGTAAAGGGGTCTGAATTCTTTCCATACCCACTGTATGTTGGAAGGGACCTCCTGGGTCATCTGGTCCAACCCCCTGCTCAAAACATGATTCACTAATCATCCCAGACAGATGTCTGTCCAGCCTCTGTTTGAAAACTTCTATTGAAGGAGAAATTACCACCTCTCGTGGCAGCCTGTTCCACTCATTGATTACCCTCACTGTCAAAAAGATTTTTCTAGTATCTATTCTGTGTCTCCTCCCATTCAGTTTCATCCCATTGCTTCTAGTCTTTACTTGTGGAAATGAGAATAAAGATGATCCTTCTACAATGTGACAGCCCTTGAGATATCTGTGGACAGCTATTAAGTCTCCTCTCAGTCTTCTTTTTCGTAAGCTAAACATTCCCAAATCCTGTAACCGTTCCTCATAGGACAAGGTTTACAGACCGTTCACCATTCTGGTCGCTTTTTTCTGAACTTGCACCAATTTGTTGATATCTTTTTTAAAATGTGGTGCCCAAAACTGGACACAGTATTCCAGATGAGGTCTCACCAAAGAGGAGTAGAGGGCAATAATGACTTCACGTGATGTAGACTGTTTGCTTCTGTTAATACATCCCAGAATTGTATTTGCCTTTTTTGCTGCTGCATCACACTGTTGACTCATGTTTAGTTTATGATCTATTAGTATACCCAAGTCTTTTTCACATGTGCTGTTGCATAGCCCTATTCCTCTCATTCTGTATATGCTTTTTTAATTTTTATTGCCCAGATGTAGTACTTTGCATTTTTCCCTGTTAAAAACCATTCTGTCAGTTGCTGCCCACTGCTCCAGTTTATTTATATATTTTTTTTTTTTGAATCAGATCTTTTTTATTAAACATTCAGGAATCAATACAGAAAGAATATGACATCTTATATAGCTAGTAAAATTTACATTGAGAGCAAATATTATTTAAAGGGTAAAACTCTTCCTGTGTAAGAATAAATAAAAAGAAGAAATCTCAAAACACAGATATTTGCATAAAATTGAGCCTATAAACAACATGGCTCCACAAATAAACAAAAATCAAAATTATACATCAGTGCCTCATTTCAGCGGGAAAACCATCCCCGCCAGCCGCGCCACTCCGCATCATATTTCGCCCCCCCCCCCGCCCCCCACGGATATCAGGTCCAATCCACCCCAGCTCCCTCCCACCGCGCCACTCAAAATCTACTTCGCCACAAAGGGCACTAGACTTTATTTTCACCCCCCAAGCATCCCCTCATCGCAAGCACAACAGCAACTGGTCCAACATCGCATCCCGTACCAGTGCGCCCGAGGGGAGACCCGGTGACTCCATCCATGGCTGCCAAATTTTGTAAAACTTTCCTAATGCATTTCTTTTTAAATAAGCCCCCCTTTCCAATCTGATGACATTATTTAGTTTATTTTTAAGCTCTGACAATGTTGGTGGCATAGGATCCAACCAATGATATGCAAGTATCTTTCTTGCCTGATACAGGATGCGTGCTATTCCCAGGGCCACTGCAGAGTCCGGGTCAACCCCCTCCTCCCACAAATTCAACAAACATAGACGAGGTGACGGTCGTATTGTGATATGGTATACTTGGGCTATGAGTCCCAGGGTCTGCCTCCAGAAATCCCCAATGTGCCCGCACTCCCACATAACATGCATCAAGTGGGCATCATCCTGATTTATATATTTTTGAATCCTCTCTCTCTCTTCTCTAGTATTAGCTATCCCTCCTAGCTTTGTGTCATCAGCAAATTTAATCAGTTTATCCTCAATTCCTTCATCTAAATCATTGATGAAGATGTTGAACAATACAGGGCCCAGAACAGAGCCCTGTGGTACCCCACTTGAGACATTCTTCCAACTGGATGTGCAGCCATTTACGACCACTCTTTGGTCCAATCTCTAAGCCAGTTTTGAATCCACCTAACAGTTGCCTTGTCCATTCCATACTTAGTCATTTTTTCAATAAGGATGGTGTGAGATACTTTGTCAAATGCTTTGCTGAAGTCAAGATATGCTATCTACAGAATTTCCCTGATCCACCCAGTCAGTGATTCTGTCATATAAGGAAATTAAGTAAGTCTGACATGACTTATCATTTACAAACCCATGCTGACTCTGGTTAATCACTTCATTCTTATCCAGGTACTTACATAGTCATATGTTAAAGTTTGGGCACCCCTATTAATGTTAACCTTTTTTCTTTATAACAATTTTGGTTTTTGAAACAGCTATTTCAGTTTCATATCTCTAATAACTGATAGACTCAGTTATATTTCTGGATTCAAATGAGGTTTATTGTACTAACAGAAAATGTGCAATCTGCATTTAAACAAAGTCAGGACGTGTGAAAGAGGCCTTTTAGCGGGTTTTTATGTTTGGCAGCTATCACACTCTAAAAGACACTTTTTATTGCAAAAAATAGTCCCCATAAATACTCGTCTCCCCGTTGGGGGTTTCTATCGCCATGGCTCATTACTGTGTTGAGAACCTGTAGTGGTTTATGGTGTAACCAAGAATTTTCCCATTCGCTGACAGCAAGCAGAGATCTGTAAGAGCTGAATAACTATCTTACAGTACATGGATGAAGCTTCATGTTCAGGAGTCGGGGCCATCCCTTTACCGATGATCTGGAGACAAGTGGGGTGAGCAGAGCCGCCCATCTGCTGGTAGAAAATAGTCGGTGAGCGCCTGCTTATGTGTCATCTGTCAGTCCTGACAGTGTGGACACAACCACGGGGGAATAACCTGCGAAGACCATGGGTGGTGGATGGAGGTTAGAGCCGTGGTAGTGGTCTTAAGGTGAGATGCCACTTTGTGTTCTCTCTGCAGGAGCTGTAAATTGAGCAGTGGGAGCTTCTCCATGGCATCTGGCGACATCCTGTACATCGATATAACGAGGCGGTGGAGCAACCTGGGGCATCGGGAGTCAGGTGAAGTCCTGCCGCGATGGCGCCAGGGTATGGGATCGTGTAATGTGTCTGCTGCTGCTATGGGAAACCCAACTGTGGAAACTCCGAACATTTGGTCATAGAAGGTCAGAACACGTGAAGTTGAAAAAGTAAAAAATCTTCATTTCACCAGTAAATTTTTACATGGTGGCACTGAAGAGAGTGTATGCCCACACTACATAACATCAGATACCGTAGGTATATAGAGATCCAAATGGTTACATGGTGACACTGAAGAGACCGTATGCCCACCCTACATAACATCAGATACCGTAGGTATATAGAGACACAAATGGTTACATGGTGACACTGAAGAGAGCGTATGCCCACCCTACATAACATCAGATACCGTAGGTATATAGAGACACAAATGGTTACATTTTGGCACTGAAGAGAGCGTATGCCCACACTACATAACATCAGATACCGTAGGTATATAGAGACACAAATGGTTACATGGTGGCACTGAAGAGAGCGTATGCCCACACTACATAACATCCGATACCGTAGGTATATAGAGACACAAATGGTTACATGGTGACACTGAAGAGACCGTATGCCCACCCTACATAACATCAGATACCGTAGGTATATAGAGACACAAATGGTTACATGGTGATACTGAAGAGAGCGTATGCCCACCCTACGTAACATCAGATACCGTAGGTATATAGAGACACAAATGGTTACATGGTGACACTGAAGAGAGCGTATGCCCACACTACGTAACATCAGATACCGTAGGTATATAGAGACACAAATGGTTACATGGTGATACTGAAGAGAGCGTATGCCCACCCTACGTAACATCAGATACCGTAGGTATATAGAGACACAAATGGTTACATGGTGATACTGAAGAGAGCGTATGCCCACCCTACGTAACATCAGATACCGTAGGTATATAGAGACACAAATGGTTACATGGTGACACTGAAGATACCGTATGCCCACCCTACATAACATCAGATACCGTAGGTATATAGAGACACAAATGGTTACATGGTGGCACTGAAGAGAGCGTATGCCCACACTACATACCATCCGATACCGTAGGTATATAGAGACACAAATGGTTACATGGTGACACTGAAGAGAGCGTATGCCCACCCTACATAACATCAGATACCGTAGGTATATAGAGACCCAAATGGTTACATGGTGACACTGAAGAGAGCGTATGCCCACACTACATAACATCCAATACCGTAGGTATATAGAGATCCAAATGGTTACATGGTGACACTGAAGAGACCGTATGCCCACCCTACATAACATCAGATACCGTAGGTATATAGAGATCCAAATGGTTACATGGTGACACTGAAGAGAGCGTATGCCCACCCTACATAACATCAGATACCATAGGTATATAGAGACACAAATGGTTACATGGTGACATTGAAGAGAGCGTATACCCACCCTACATAACATCAGATACCGTAGGTATATAGAGACACAAATGGTTACATTTTGGCACTGAAGAGAGCGTATGCCCACACTACATAACATCAGATACCGTAGGTATATAGAGACACAAATGGTTACATGGTGGCACTGAAGAGAGCATATGCCCACACTACATAACATCCGATACCGTAGGTATATAGAGACACAAATGGTTACATGGTGACACTGAAGAGAGCGTATGCCCACCCTACATAACATCAGATACCGTAGGTATATAGAGACCCAAATGGTTACATGGTGACACTGAAGAGAGCGTATGCCCACCCTACATAACATCAGATACCGTAGGTATATAGAGACCCAAATGGTTACATGGTGACACTGAAGAGAGCGTATGCCCACCCTACATAACATCAGATACCGTAGGTATATAGAGACACAAATGGTTACATTTTGGCACTGAAGAGAGCGTATGCCCACACTACATAACATCAGATACCGTAGGTATATAGAGACAAATGGTTACATGGTGGCACTGAAGAGAGCGTATGCCCACACTACATAACATCCAATACCGTAGGTATATAGAGACACAAATGGTTACATGGTGGCACTGAAGAGAGCGTATGCCCACCCTACATAACATCAGATACCGTAGGTATATAGAGACACAAATGGTTACATGGTGGCACTGAAGAGAGCGTATGCCCACACTACATAACATCCGATACCGTAGGTATATAGAGACCCAAATGGTTACATGGTGACACTGAAGAGAGCGTATTCCCACCCTACATAACATCAGATACCGTAGGTATATAGAGACACAAATGGTTACATGGTGACACTGAAGAGAGCGTATGCCCACACTACATAACATCAGATACCGTAGGTATATAGAGACACAAATGGTTACATGGTGACACTGAAGAGAGCGTATGCCCACCCTACATAACATCAGATACCGTAGGTATATAGAGACACAAATGGTTACGTTTTGGCACTGAAGAGAGCGTATGCCCACACTACATAACATCCAATACCGTAGGTATATAGAGATCCAAATGGTTACATGGTGACACTAAAGAGACCGTATGCCCACCCTACATAACATCAGATACCGTAGGTATATAGAGACACAAATGGTTACATGATGACACTGAAGAGAGCGTATGCCCACCCTACATAACATCAGATACCGTAGGTATATAGAGACACAAATGGTTACATTTTGGCACTGAAGAGAGCGTATGCCCACCCTACATAACATCAGATACCGTAGGTATATAGAGACACAAATGGTTACATGGTGGCACTGAAGAGAGCGTATGCCCACCCTACATAACATCAGATACCGTAGGTATATAGAGACACAAATGGTTACATGGTGACACTGAAGAGAGCGTATGCCCAACCTACATAACATCAGATACCGTAGGTATATAGAGACCCAAATGGTTACATGGTGACACTGAAGAGAGCGTATGCCCACACTACATAACATCCAATACCGTAGGTATATAGAGATCCAAATGGTTACATGGTGACACTGAAGAGACCGTATGCCCACCCTACATAACATCAGATACCGTAGGTATATAGAGACACAAATGGTTACATGGTGATACTGAAGTGAGAGTATGCCCACCCTACATAACATCAGATACCGTAGGTATATAGAGACACAAATGGTTACATTTTGGCACTGAAGAGAGCGTATGCCCACCCTACATAACATCAGATACCATAGGTATATAGAGACACAAATGGTTACATGGTGACACTGAAGAGAGCGTATACCCACCCTACATAACATCAGATACCGTAGGTATATAGAGACACAAATGGTTACATTTTGGCACTGAAGAGAGCGTATGCCCACACTACATAACATCAGATACCGTAGGTATATAGAGACACAAATGGTTACATGGTGGCACTGAAGAGAGCGTATGCCCACACTACATAACATCTGATACCGTAGGTATATAGAGACACAAATGGTTACATGGTGACACTGAAGAGAGCGTATGCCCAACCTACATAACATCAGATACCGTAGGTATATAGAGACCCAAATGGTTACATGGTGACACTGAAGAGAGCGTATGCCCACACTACATAACATCCAATACCGTAGGTATATAGAGATCCAAATGGTTACATGGTGACACTGAAGAGACCGTATGCCCACCCTACATTACATCAGATACCGTAGGTATATAGAGACACAAATGGTTACATAGTGACACTGAAGAGAGCGTATGCCCACCCTACATAACATCAGATACCGTAGGTATATAGAGACACAAATGGTTACATTTTGGCACTGAAGAGAGCGTATGCCCACCCTACATAACATCAGATACCATAGGTATATAGAGACACAAATGGTTACATGGTGACATTGAAGAGAGCGTATACCCACCCTACATAACATCAGATACCGTAGGTATATAGAGACACAAATGGTTACATTTTGGCACTGAAGAGAGCGTATGCCCACACTACATAACATCAGATACCGTAGGTATATAGAGACACAAATGGTTACATGGTGGCACTGAAGAGAGCATATGCCCACACTACATAACATCCGATACCGTAGGTATATAGAGACACAAATGGTTACATGGTGACACTGAAGAGAGCGTATGCCCACCCTACATAACATCAGATACCGTAGGCATATAGAGACCCAAATGGTTACATGGTGACACTGAAGAGAGCATATGCCCACCCTACATAACATCAGATACCGTAGGTATATAGAGACACAAATGGTTACATTTTGGCACTGAAGAGAGCGTATGCCCACACTACATAACATCAGATACCGTAGGTATATAGAGACAAATGGTTACATGGTGGCACTGAAGAGAGCGTATGCCCACCCTACATAACATCAGATACCGTAGGTATATAGAGACACAAATGGTTACATGGTGGCACTGAAGAGAGCGTATGCCCACACTACATAACATCCGATACCGTAGGTATATAGAGACACAAATGGTTACATTTTGGCACTGAAGAGAGCGTATGCCCACACTACATAACATCAGATACCGTAGGTATATAGAGACACAAATGGTTACATGGTGGCACTGAAGAGAGCGTATGCCCACACTACATAACATCCGATACCGTAGGTATATAGAGACCCAAATGGTTACATGGTGACACTGAAGAGAGCGTATTCCCACCCTACATAACATCAGATACCGTAGGTATATAGAGACACAAATGGTTACATGGTGACACTGAAGAGAGCGTATGCCCACACTACATAACATCAGATACCGTAGGTATATAGAGACACAAATGGTTACATGGTGACACTGAAGAGAGCGTATGCCCACCCTACATAACATCAGATACCGTAGGTATATAGAGACACAAATGGTTACGTTTTGGCACTGAAGAGAGCGTATGCCCACACTACATAACATCCAATACCGTAGGTATATAGAGATCCAAATGGTTACATGGTGACACTAAAGAGACCGTATGCCCACCCTACATAACATCAGATACCGTAGGTATATAGAGACACAAATGGTTACATGATGACACTGAAGAGAGCGTATGCCCACCCTACATAACATCAGATACCGTAGGTATATAGAGACACAAATGGTTACATTTTGGCACTGAAGAGAGCGTATGCCCACACTACATAACATCAGATACCGTAGGTATATAGAGACACATATGGTTACATGGTGGCACTGACGAGAGCCTATGCCCTCACTACATAACATCCAATACCGTAGATATATAGAGACACAAATGGTTACATGGTGGCACTGAAGAGAGCGTATGCCCACCCTACATAACATCAGATACCGTAAGTATATAGAGACCCAAATGGTTACATTTTGGCACTGAAGAGAGCGTATGCCCACCCTACATAACATCAGATACCGTAGGTATATAGAGACACAAATGGTTACATGGTGGCACTGAAGAGAGCGTATGCCCACCCTACATAACATCAGATACCGTAGGTATATAGAGACACAAATGGTTACATGGTGGCACTGAAGAGAGCGTATGCCCACCCTACATAACATCAGATACCGTAGGTATATAGAGACACAAATGGTTACATTTTGGCACTGAAGAGAGCATATGCCCACCCTACATAACATCCGATACCGTAGGTATATAGAGACACAAATGGTTAACGATATCCTGAACATACACAAGGGAGAGAAAAGCAGGAATCTAGTACATGATGGCAGTGCAGCATGTCAGGGAGCACACCGGAGTGACGGGGAGGAGTAGTGTCCGTTAACTGCAGGTGTGAATACGTAGCACGAGTCAGATGTGAGCCCAATATGGCCCACCAGCAGCAATTCCCCATGTAGGAGATGATGCATGAGGGCTGGAGCCAGTGTCACATCACATGGGGACTAAGCGCACACAACACCCAGTCACTGACAGAGAAGGTGTGCACAGGTGCTTACATAACAGGCTGTGACACGGATGGGGGCTGGTTACATGGTATGAATACTAGTGTAAGCCATAGGTGTACACCCGTTGTTCTGGACCACCAAGGTCGTACTCATGTTCCTTCTATACTTTTTTCCTAACTTGGCCCCCTGTGGTTCACACTATTCATACCATGTAACCAGCACCTGCTGAGCCCGCACCAATGTCACACATGGTTATAGAAGTACCTATGTGCCTTTGGCGGAACTGCCTGACATGCACACCTTCTCCTCCCATAGATCCTTTGTCCAGGACTTCACCATCTCATCATTTATAGTCCCCATGTTCTCCCACAATTCCCTGCTCTTCTTTCATAGCTTTTGGAGGCCTAAAGGTCTAATTATATCCAGAGTCTCCTAATTCATAGATGGACTTACGAACCACAGTGGTTGGTGACACAAGCAGATTTATCACCATTATCAGATTCTCCATAATTCCTTACACATACTTGTATTGTCTGCTGTACTGTACTGTAGACTGCTCTCTATGCAGCATAGACTTGTATTATGTGCTGTACTGTAGACTGCTCTCCATGCAGCATAGACTTGTATTATGTGCTGTACTGTAGACTGCTCTCCATGCAGCATAGACTTGTATCATATGCTGTACTGTAGACTGCTCTCCATGCTGCATAGACTTGTATTATGTGCTGTACTGTAGACTGCTCTCCATGCAGCATAGACTTGTATCATATGCTGTACTGTAGACTGCTCTCCATGTAGCACAGACTTGTATTATATGCTGTACTGTAGACAGCTCTCCATGCAGCAAAGACTTGTATTATATACTATACAATAGACTGCTCTCCATACAGAACAGACTTGTATTATATGCTGTATGATATCAAAAAGTTTTTGTTCCACTAAAAAGGATTATACGGTATATGTCACAAACACTATATAGGATCAAAGGTATCACCACCAGAAATTCACATAAGTGACCGTAGTGATGCAAGTGACAAATGACCAAATTTAAAAGCAATATTTTATTGATATAAATAATAAAAACTACATAAACAAAGTGCCTCAACGTGTGAGGGACCTCTGACGAGAATAGAAATAGGCCAACAACATCACCATTGAGCCATGCTCAAATAGAATACAGTATAGCAAATATGGCAGTATAGTATACAGTATAGCGAATATGGCAGAAAATCCAATCACATAACGTTGGCAGAAATTTTAAACGGACTAACATAGTATAAACAAAAATTTAATTAATATAGTACCATAAAAAAAAACACTAAAGTGCAAGTGCCTATATGCATCAAGGAATAAGGGCAGGGGTGGGATTCGGCCGGTTCTCCCCGGTTCGATGGAGCCGCTTGTTAAAAAAGCAGCCGGTTCCCGGAACCGGGGAGATTCTGAGCCGCGATCCGGTACCGCCACTAACTTCTCGGCGCTCAGTTATACTCAAGCTCAGTCCGAGAGGCAAAGCAGAGCTGCTGGGGTTTCTATGGAAACTAGAACGCAGTGCAGCAGTCAATTATTTCCCCCTTACAACTGGAGCTTCACACAACAGGTTCCGCTCCCGGATCTGTGCAGCTGCTGAGAGGCATTTCCAGATGGAACGGGAAGCGTCGACACTGGGGGCCTAAGGTGGGAGACTGCGGCCCTGTCATAGTGACAGTCTGTGTACAGCGCCGCCGAGCGGACGTCACTGGGACTGAGCGGTGCTGGGGTGTGGAGCAGTGATCTGTGTGCAGAGGGAGGGGGTGAATGCATGTAACTGCTGTGTGAGCATAGGTCAGACGTGTACGGGGCTGGTGTGTGTTCTGCTCTATTGTGTGTGTTGTGGGGGGGATACGTGACAGGGCCCTGATAGGTCGAGAGGGGGATAAGTGACAGGACCCCCCCAGTATGTGGGGAGGGGGATGCGTGATGGGCCTTGGTATGTGGGGGGGAGCTCCATTAGTATCTTCTCCGGCATCTGTGGCCCCTGCAACGGGGAAGAATTAGGAGACATTGGGGTGCACCCATATTGTGCTTGACGGTGACTTGCTGCATTGCGCCTGCATTGAGTGGAATATCGCGCACATATCGCCCGGCTTTGCATGCAGGATCGCCAGGTTGAAAGTGAGAAGGATATACAATGTGCATGATGTAAATGCGGGGAGGGTGCGCTATTTAGGTGGCATATATTGGTGCCAGGGTGTAAGTGTCAGTCTGTGTGGCTGTATGCTGTACCCACTGGCTGTGCCAGGCTTCTCTGCCAGCTTTATGTGGTCTCCAATGCATTTGTGCCCAGCAGAGAGTGACGGCGATAACTTGTGGTGCTGCCAGCTAGGTGCACTGGCACCTGTATGGGCAGCACTGCAATGCCATGCATGCTCTCCTGTAAATGCTATGCATGCTCTCCTGTAAATGCAATTATCTCAGTGCTCCTGGCAGGCTGGGTCCTCCTGTATGGTGGTGTAATGTAAAATGTAAGGTATGATGTTTTCTGTTGGAACCTTCCAGAATCTCCTCTTTCCTTCTGAGGACATTGTAGACTGTCAGCTGCAGCATTCCCCTCACCTTCCCCCCTCTGCCTGCTGGTAACAGGAAACTGGGCATTTCCTCTCGAAGCCTTCCCCTTCCCCCCATCCAGCCCCAGCACAGCTAAGTGGAAAGGATGTCCCTTTGTTCTGAAACCACGAGGTTTGAATACAGGTATAGGAAATATTAAAGAAGCCTAGCGGGCGCTTCGCTCATGACAGAGATATAAAACCCACATTTCTGCGAAGGGCATGAGGCCAGCTTTCTAATTCCTAATTTTCACAGTTATAACCTCTCCAGAAGCAGAGATATGGATTGCTCCCAAATGGAGTGTCCTAGTTATGGCAAGTTTGATGTTGTCTTGGTGGGTTCGTTGAACTACAACCAATGATACCATATATGTGTCTGTGCGAACTTGCCTCGTGAAGATATGGCTATTATAAAGTTTTAGTAAAGAATCATAACTTAGAGAAAGGGGGGTTGGACCTCACCAGACCGCCCATTTCGTGAGGTCACAGACCCTGGACTATAAGGTATTCCCTACCAAATTCCAGGCATTTGGAGCTACAGAGTCCGTGCTGACAAGACGTGCAGATGAGTGGAGACGTGTGACCCGTGTCGGTGGTGTGACGAACAGCAGACCGCTGCCACCAAATTGTGACGGACAACGCAGCCTGTGCCACCAATACGCCATGATCCCACCGCTGCCACCAATATGTCAGTGGACGGAGGGACGCGACGCACACCCGGCACACGGCTATCACAGGCACAGTGGGGGCTTATCTTAGTTATCCCACCACTGGCCCCATGTGACAACAACATACAGCAAGCTAATCTCGCTCTAACAATTTACCGCAGGGGGGTATTTTGGATGCCCCACCACTGCTAACAACCTTCCAAGAACTGCGGGGATTTATGTATATCTCACTTTCTCAGTTCCACTTTGGAACTCGCAGCTCTCCGGCGCCCCCCTTACCCTCAGGTCAGTCAGGGAACTGCATCTAGGATAATTAGTCGCCGGACGGGCTGCTTGTTGTGCACGGGCAATTAAGCTACTGCAGTGAGGGAATTATCAATGCTGTGGCCGCAGCCCCCCTTATTCAGCAATATAAGACCCTTACGGACTGCCAACCAGCCTAACCAACCACACACACCACGCTGCCACCAGCTCTTGGTTTCTCCACTTAAGTTATAGACTTAATGGAGGGGTTCGAAGCCAACCCGAACAGTAGCGTAATTATCTTAAAAAAAAAAAAAGGCGCATAGTTCGTTTCTTATTCTAATTTTATCATTTATATTCCAAATGAGCAGTGATTACAGATAAAAGTTGCTATAAAGTTGAGACACCAAATATGTACAATACAAATATAACATAAAGGGACTAAAAAAAAGACAGAAGGTAACACTCACATGTGCTTAGTCGGTATCAGGCAGACCATGTGGCTGGGGAGAGAAGGCGGAGCCACACGTCTCCACTCATCTGGGTTCTGTTCAGCACGGACGCTGTAGCTCCAACTGACTCATTGTAAGGGAGGGGTGCCTTATAGCCCAGGGTCTGTGACATCACGAAAGGAGCAGTCTGCAGAAGTTCATCCCCCCTTTCTCCAAGTTGCCAATTAAATAAAAAGCTTATGATAACCATATCTCAACGAGGGAAGCTCGTATCAACACACTGAGGGCCTCATAGGTTGTAGTTCATCGAATGTAATAGAATAACATCAGACATGCCATACTCAGGACACTCCATTTGGGAGAAATCCATATCTCAGCTTCTGGAGGAATTAGAATCGTGAAAATTAGGAATTAGAAAGCTGGCCTCGTGCCCTTCGTAGAAATGTACATTTTATATCTCTGTCATGAGTGCAGTGCACACTAGGCTTCTTTAATATTTCCTATTGTGTAATTCAGTCACATGTTCTGGGAACAAAATACTTTTGTTCCTGGTTGCAGGGAGGGGGGAAGTGAGAAGGCTTCGAGAGGAAATGCCCGGTATCAGGTTTCAGGTGCCGGCAGGGAGCTGTACACACACATCTGCTAAGGAGGGGCAAGGGGGAAGGCTGCAGCTATGTGACAGGCTGGTCTCCTCAGTGTGTAGCAATGGGAGATTTCTAGAAGGTTCTAGAAACATCATACTTTACTTCAACATACAGATCTTACAGACATTTTACATTACAGGTGGGACCGTGGCGTATTGGTGGCACCGGCCGTGCTGTTCGTCACAGGTGGATTTATACGCTTAAAACGCATGAAAACGTGCGCCACATCTAAATATACCGTTATACAGTTGTGGCCAAAAGTATTGACCCCCTGCAATTCTGTCAGATAATACTCAGTTTCTTCCTGAAAATGATTGCAAACACAAATTCTTTGGTATTAATATCTTCATTTAATTTATCTTAAATGAAAAAGCACAAAAAGAATTGTCCTAAAGCCAAATTGGATATAATTCCACACCAAACATAAAAAAGAGGGTGGACAAAAGTATTGGCACTGTTCGAAAAATCATGTGATGCTTCTCTAATTTGTTTAATTAACAGCACCTGTAACTTACCTGTGGCACCTAACAGAATATCGAATGACACTGGTAGAATATGGTGCACTGTGTGATGTCACTATGTGATGCTAGTAATGGCGCATCACCCTTTGTGATGTGACTATGATGCTATATATGGCACATAACGCTGTGTGATGTTACTATGAATGCTATATATGGCACATAATGCTGTGTGATGTTACTATGATGCTATATATGGCACATAATGCTGTGTGATGTTACTATGGATGCTATATATGGCACATAATGCTGTGTGATGTCACTATGTGATGCTATATATGGCACATAATGCTGTGTGATGTCACTATATGATGCTATATATGGCACATAATGCTGTGTGATGTCACTATGTGATGCTATATATGGCATATAATGCTGTGTGATGTCACTATGTGATGCAATATATGGCACATAATGCTGTGTAATGTTACTGTGAATGCTATATATGGCACATAATGCTGTGATGTCACTATGATGCTATATATGGCACATAACGCTGTGTGATGTCACTATGTGATGCTATATATGGCGCATAATGCTGTGTAATGTTACTATGAATGCTATATATGGCACATAACGCTGTGTGATGTCACTATATGATGCTATATATGGCACATAATGCTGTGTGATGTCACTATGTGATGCTATATATGGCACATAATGCTGTGTGATGTCACTATGTGATGCTATATATGGCACATAATGCTGTGTGATGTCACTATGATGCTATATATGGCACATAACGCTGTGTGATGTCACTATGTGATGCTGTATATGGCACATAATGCTGTGTGATGTCACTATGATGCTATATATGACACATAACGCTGTGTGATGTCACTATGTGATGCTATAAATGGCACATAACGCTGTGTGATGTCACTATATGATGCTATATATGGCACATAATGCTGTGTGATGTCACTATATGGTGCTCTAAATGGCACATAATGCTGTGTGATGTCACTCTATGATGCTATATATGGCACATAATGCTGTGTGATGTCACTATGTGATGCTATATATGGCACATAATGCTGTGTGATGTCACTATGTGATGCTATATATGGCACATAACGCTGTGTGATGTCGCTGTGTGATGTCACTATATGATGCTATATATGGCACATAATGCTGTGTGATGTCACTGTGATGCTATATATGGCACATAATGCTGTGTGATGTCACTATGTGATGCTATATATGGCACATAATGCTGTGTGATGTCACTATGATGCTATATATGGCACATAACGCTGTGTGATGTCACTATGTGATGCTATATATGGCACATAATGCTGTGTGATGTCACTATATGGTGCTCTAAATGGCACATAACTCTGTGTGATGTCACTATGATGCTATATATGGCACATAACGCTGTGTGATGTCACTATATGATGCTGTATCTGGCACATAATGCTGTGTGAAGTCACTATATGATGCTATATATGGCACATAATGCTGTTTGATGTCACTATGTGATGCTATATATGACACATAATGCTGTGTGATGTCACTATATGATGCAGTATCTGGCACATAATGCTGTGTGAAGTCACTCTATCATGCTATATGTGGCACATAATGCTGTGTGATGTCACTATGTGATGCTATATATGGCACATAACGCTGTGTGATGTCACTATGATGCTATATATGGCACATAATGCTGTATGATTTCTCTATGTGATGCTATATATGGCACATAATGCTGTGTGATGTCACTATGTAATGCTATATATGGCATATAATGCTGTGTGATGTATCTATATGATGCTATATATGGCACATAATGCTGTGTGATGTCACTATGTAATGCTATATATGGCACATAATGCTGTGTGATGTCTATGTGATGCTATATATGGCACATAATGCTGTGTGATGTCATTATGTGATGCTATTTATGGCACATGTGTGAAGTCACTATATGATGCTATATATGGCACATAGCGCTGTGTGATGTCACTATATGATGATGTATCTGGCACATAACGCTGTGTGATGTCACTATGTGATGCTATATATGGCACATAATGCTGTGTGATGTCACTATGTGATGCTGTATCTGGCACATAATGCTGTGTGAAGTCACTATATGATGCTGTATCTGGCACATAGCGCTGTGTGATGGCACTATATGATGATGTATCTGGCACATAACGCTGTGTGTCTCTATGTGATGCTTTATATGGCACATAATGCTGTGTGATGTCACTGTGATGCTACATATGGCACATAATGCTGTGTGAAGTCACTATATGATGCTATATATGCCACATAGTGCTGTGTAATGTCACTATATGATGCTGTATCTGGCACATACTGCTGTGTGATGTCACTATATGATGCTGTATCTGGCACATAATAGAATCATAGAATAGAATCATAGAATCATAGAATCGTAGAGTTGGAAGGGACCTCCTGGGCCATCTGGTCCAACCCCCTGCTCAAAGCAGGATTCGCTAAATCATCCCTGTCAGATGTCTGTCCAGCCTATGTTTGAAGACTTCCATTGAAGGAGAACTCACCACTTCTCGTGGCAGCCTGTTCCACTCATTGATCACTCTACCTGTCAAAAAGTTTTTTCTAATATCTAATCTGTGTCTCCTCCCATTCAGTTTCATAATTATAACGCTGTGTGATGTCACTATGTGATGCTATATATGGCACATAATGCTGTGTGATGTCACTATGTGATGCTATACTGTATATGGCACATAATGCTGTGTGATGTCACTATGATGCTATATATGACACATAACGCTGTGTGATGTCACTATGTGATGCTATAAATGGCACATAACGCTGTGTGATGTCACTATATGATGCTATATATGGAACATAATGCTGTGTGATGTCACTATATGGTGCTCTAAATGGCACATAATGCTGTGTGATGTCACTCTATGATGCTATATATGGCACATAACGCTGTGTGATGTCACTATGTGATGCTATATATGGCACATAATGCTGTGTGATGTCACTATGATGCTATATATGGCACATAACGCTGTGTGATGTCACTATGTGATGCTATATATGGCACATAATGCTGTGTGATGTCACTATGTGATGCTATATATGGCACATAACGCTGTGTGATGTCACTATATGATGCTATATATGGCACATAATGCTGTGTGATCTCACTATGTGATGCTATATATGGCACATAACGCTGTGTGATGTCACTATTTGATGCTATATATGGCACATAATGCTGTTTGATGTCAATATATGATGCTATATATGGCACATGTGTGATGTCTCTATATGATGCTGTATCTGGCACATAATGCTGTGTGAAGTCACTATATGATGCTTTATATGGCACATAATGCTGTATGATGTCACTATGTGATGCTATATATGGCACATAACGCTGTGTGATGTCACTATGTGATGCTATATATGGCACCTAATGCTGTTTGATGTCAATATATGATGCTATATATGGCACATGTGTGATGTCTCTATATGATGCTGTATCTGGCACATAATGCTGTGTGAAGTCACTATATGATGCTTTATATGGCACATAATGCTGTGTGATGTCACTATGTGATGCTATATATGGCACATAATGCTGTGTGATGTCACTATGATGCTATATATGGCACATAACGCTGTGTGATGTCACTATATGATGCTGTATCTGGCACATAATGCTGTGTGAAGTCACTATATGATGCTATATATGGCACATAATGCTGTGTGATGTCACTATGTGATGCTATATATGGCACATAACGCTGTGTGATGTCACTATGTGATGCTATATATGGCACATAATGCTGTTTGATGTCAATATATGATGCTATATATGGCACATGTGTGATGTCTCTATATGATGCTGTATCTGGCACATAATGCTGTGTGAAGTCACTATATGATGCTTTATATGGCACATAATGCTGTGTGATGTCACTATGTGATGCTATATATGGCACATAATGCTGTGTGATGTCACTATGATGCTATATATGGCACATAATGCTGTGTGATGTCACTATATGATCCGGTATCTGGCACATAATGCTGTGTGAAGTCACTATATGATGCTATATATGGCACATAATGCTGTGTGATGTCACTATGTGATGCTATATATGGCACATAACGCTGTGTGATGTCACTATGTGATGCTATATATGGCACATAATGCTGTTTGATGTCAATATTTGATGCTATATATGGCACATGTGTGATGTCTCTATATGATGCTGTATCTGGCACATAATGCTGTGTGAAGTCACTATATGATGCTTTATATGGCACATAATGCTGTGTGATGTCACTATGTGATGCTATATATGGCACATAATGCTGTGTGATGTCACTATGATGCTATATATGGCACATAACGCTGTGTCATGTCACTATATGATGCTGTATCTGGCACATAATGCTGTGTGAAGTCACTATATGATGCTATATATGGCACATAATGCTGTTTGATGTCACTATATGATGCTGTATCTGGCACATAATGTTGTGTGAAGTCACTCTATCATGCTATATGTGGCACATAATGCTGTGTGATGTCACTATGTGATGCTATATATGGCACATAATGCTGTGTGATGTCACTATGATGCTATATATGGCACATAATGCTGTGTGATTTCTCTATGTGATGCTATATATGGCACATAATGCTGTGTGATGTCTCTATATGAGGCTATATATGGCACATAATGCTGTGTGATGTCTCTATATGATGCTATATATGGCACATAATGCTGTGTGATGTCACTATGTAATGCTATATATGGCACATAATGCTGTGTGTTGTCTATGTGATGCTATATATGGCACATAATGCTGTGTGATGTCATTATGTGATGCTATTTATGGCACATAATGTTGTGTGAAGTCACTATATGATGCTATATATGGCACATAGCGCTGTGTGATGTCACTATATGATGATGTATCTGGCACATAACGCTGTGTGATGTCACTATGTGATGCTATATATGGCACATAATGCTGTGTGATGTCACTATGTGATGCTGTATCTGGCACATAATGCTGTGTGAAGTCACTATATGATGCTGTATCTGGCACATAGCGCTGTGTGATGGCACTATATGATGATGTATCTGGCACATAACGCTGTGTGATGTCTCTATGTGATGCTTTATATGGCACATAATGCTGTGTGATGTCACTGTGATGCTACATATGGCACATAATGCTGTGTGAAGTCACTATATGATGCTATACACTCACTGGCCACTTTATTAGGTACACCATGCTAGTAACGGGTTGGACCCCCTTTTGCCTTCAGAACTGCCTCAATTCTTCGTGGCAGAGATTCAACAAGGTGCTGGAAGCATTCCTCAGAGATTTTGGACCATATTGACATGATGGTATCACACAGTTGGCGCAGATTTGTCGGCTGCACATCCCTGATGCGAATCTCCCGTTCCACCACATCCCAAAGATGCTCTATTGGATTGAGATCTGGTGACTGAGGAGGCCATTTGAGTACAGTGAACTCATTGTCATGTTCAAGAAACCAATCTGAGATGATTCGAGCTTTATGACATGGCGCATTATCCTGCTGAAAGTAGCCATCAGATGCCTGTTCTTAGCTGAGAGGAGTGGTACCCAGTGTGGTCTTCTGCTGCTGTAGCCCATCTGCCTCAAAGTTCGACGCACTGTGCGTTCAGAGATGCTCTTCTGCCTACCTTGGTTGTAACGGGTGGCAATTTGAGTCACTGTTGCCTTTCTATCAGCTCGAACCAGTATGCCCATTCTCCTCTGACCTCTGGCATCAACAAGGCATTTCCGGCCACAGAACTGCCGCTCACTGGATTTTTTTTCTTTTTCGGACCATTCTCTGTAAACCCTAGAGATGGTTGTGCGTGAAAATCCCAGTAGATCAGCAGTTTCTGAAATTCTCAGACCAGCCCTTCTGGCACCAACAATCATGCCACGTTCAAAGGCACTCAAATCACCTTTCTTCCCCATACTGATGCTCGGTTTGAACTGCAGGAGATTGTCTTGACCATGTCTACATGCCTAAATGCACTGAGTTGCCGCCATGTGATTGGCTGATTAGAAATTAAGTCTTAACACACAGTTGGACAGGTGTACCTAATAAAGTGGCCAGTGAGTGTATATGCCACATAGTGATGTGTAATGTCACTATATGATGCTGTATCTGGCACATAATGCTGTGTGATGTCACTATATGATGCTGTATCTGGCACATAATAGAATCATAGAATAGAATCATAGAATCGTAGAGTTGGAAGGGACCTCCTTGGCCATCTGGTCCAACCCCCTGCTCAAAGCAGGATTCGCTAAATCATCCCAGTCAGATGTCTGTCCAGCCTCTGTTTGAAGACTTCCATTGAAGGAGAACTCACCACTTCTCGTGGCAGCCTGTTCCACTCATTGATCACTCTAACTGTCAAAAAGTTTTTTCTAATATCTAATCTGTGTCTCCTCCCATTCAGTTTCATCCCATTGGTTCTAGTCTTTCCTTGTGCAAATGAGAATAAAGTTGATCCTTCTACAATGTGACAGCCCTTTAGATATTTGTAGACAGCTATTAAGTCTCCTCTCAGTCTTCTCTTTTGCAAACTAAACATTCCCAAATCCTGAAACCTTTCCTCATAAGACAGGGTTTGCTGTGTGATGTCTCTATGTGATGCTATATATGGCACATAATGCCGTGTGGTGGCACTATATGATGCTGTATCTGGCACATAATGCTGTGTGATGTCTCTATGTGATGCTAGATATGGCACATAATGCTGTGTGATGTCACTATATGATGCTGTATCTGGCACATAATGCTGTGTGATGTCACTATGTAATGCTATATATGGCATTTAATGCTGTGTGATGTCACTATATGATGCTATGTATGGCACCTAAGGCTGTGTGATGTCACTATATGATGCTGTATCTGGCACAAAATGCTGTGTGAAGTCACAATATGATGCTATATATGGCACATAATGCTGTGTGATGTCACTATATGATGCTATATATGGCACAAAATGCTGTGTGATGTCACTATATGATGCTGTATCTGGCACATAATGCTGTGATGTCACTATGATGCTATATATGGCACATAATGCTGTGTGATGTCACTATATGATGCTATATATGGCACACAATGCTGTGTGATGTCACTATGTGATGCTATATATGGCACATAATGCTGTGTGATGTCACTATATGATGCTATATATGACACACAACGCTGTGTGATGTCACTATATGATGCTATATATGGCACATAATGCTGTGTGATGTCACTATATGGTGCTCTAAATGGCACATAATGCTGTGTGATGTCACTCTATGATGCTATATATGGCACATAATGCTGTGTGATGTCACTATGTGATGCTATATATGGCACATAATGCTGTGTGATGTCACTATGATGCTATATATGGCACATAACGCTGTGTGATGTCACTATGTGATGCTATATATGGCACATAATGCTGTGTGATGTCACAATATGATGCTATATATGGCACATAATGTTGTGTGATGTCACTATATAATGCTATATATGGCACATAATGCTGTGTGATGTCACTATATGATGCTATATATGGCACATAATGCTGTGTGATGTCACTATGTGATGCTATATATGGAATATAATGCTGTGTGATGTCACTATGTGATGCTATATATGGCACATAATGCTGTGTAATGTTACTTTGTGATGCAATATATGGCACATAATGCTGTGTAATGTTACTGTGAATGCTATATATGGCACATAATGCTGTGATGTCACTATGATGCTATATATGGCACATAACGCTGTGTGATGTCACTATGTGATGCTATATATGGCACATAATGCTGTGTGATGTCACTATATGATGCTATATATGGCACATAATGCTGTGTGATGTCACTATGTGATGCTATATATGGCACATAATGCTGTGTGATGTCACTATATGATGCTATATATGGCACAAAATGCTGTGTGATGTCACTATATGATGCTGTATCTGGCACATAATGCTGTGATATCACTATGATGCTATATATGGCACATAACGCTGTGTGATGTCACTATGTGATGCTATATATGGAGCATAATGCTGTGTAATGTTACTATGAATGCTATATATGGCACATAACGCTGTGTGATGTCACTATATGATGCTATATATGGCACATAATGCTGTGTGATGTCACTATGTGATGCTATATATGGCACATAATGCTGTGTGATGTCACTATCCGATGCTATATATGACACATAACGCTGTGTGATGTCACTATGTGATGCTATAAATGGCACATAACGCTGTGTGATGTCACTATATGATGCTATATATGGCACATAATGCTGTGTGATGTCACTATATGGTGCTCTAAATGGCACATAATGCTGTGTGGTGTCACTCTATGATGCTATATATGGCAGATAATGCTGTGTGATGTCACTATGTGAAGCTATATATGGCACATAATGCTGTGTGATGTCACTATGTGATGCTATATATGGCACATAATGCTGTGTGATGTCACAATATGATGCTATATATGGCACATAATGCTGTGTGAAGTCACTATATGATGCTATATATGGCACATAATGCTGTGTGATGCCGCTATGTGATGCTATATATGGCATATAATGCTGTGTGATGTCACTATGTGATGCTATATATGGCACATAATGCTGTGTAATGTTACTTTGTGATGCAATATATGGCACATAATGCTGTGTAATGTTACTGTGAATGCTATATATGGCACATAATGCTGTGATGTCACTATGATGCTATATATGGCACATAACGCTGTGTGATGTCACTATGTGATGCTATATATGGCGCATAATGCTGTGTAATGTTACTATGAATGCTATATATGGCACATAACGCTGTGTGATGTCACTATATGATGCTATATATGGCACATAATGCTGTGTGATGTCACTGTGTAATGCTATATATGGCACATAATGCTTTGTGATGTCACTATGTGATGCTATACAGTATATGGCACATAATGCTGTGTGATGTCACTATGATGCTATATATGACACATAACGCTGTGTGATGTCACTATGTGATGCTATAAATGGCACATAACGCTGTGTGATGTCACTATATGATGCTATATATGGCAGATAATGCTGTGTGATGTCACTATATGGTGCTCTAAATGGCACATAATGCTGTGTGATGTCACTCTATGATGCTATATATGGCACATAATGCTGTGTGATGTCACTATGTGATGCTATATATGGCACATAATGCTGTGTGATGTCACTATGATGCTATATATGGCACATAACGCTGTGTGATGTCACTATGTGATGCTATATATGGCACATAATGCTGTGTGATGTCACTATGTGATGCTATTTATGGCACATAATGGTGTGTGAAGTCACTATATGATGTATATGGCACGTAGCGCTGTGTGATGTCACTATATGATGCTGTATCTGGCACATAACGCTGTGTGAAGTCACTATATGATGCTGTATTTGGCACATAACTCTGTGTGATGTCACTATGTGATGCTATATATGGCACATAATGCTTTGTGATGTCACTGTGATGCTATATATGACACACAATGCTGTGTGATGACACTATATGATGCTGTGTTTGGCACATAATGCTGTGTGATGTCTCTATGTGATGCTATATATGGCACATAATGCTGTGTGATGTCACTATGTGATGCTATATATGGCACATAATGCTGTGTGATGTCACTATGATGCTGTATCTGGCACATAATGCTGTATGATGTCACTATGTGATGCTATATATGGCACATAATGCTGTGTGATGTCACTGTATGATGCTGTATCTGACACATAATGCTGTGTGAAGTCACAATATGATGCTATATATGGCACATAATACTGTGTGATGTCACTGTATGATGCTGTATCTGGCACATAATGCTGTGTGAAGTCACTATATGATGCTTTTTATGGCACAATGCTGTGTGATGTCACTATGTGATGCTATATGGCACATAATGCTGTGTGATGTCACTATATGATGCTGGATCTGGCACATAATGCTGTTTGATGTCACTATGTGATGCTATATATGGCACATAATGCTGTGTGATGTCACTATATGATGCTGTATCTGGCACATAATGCTGTGTGAAGTCACTATATGATGCTTTATATGGCACATAATGCTGTGGGATGTCACTATATGATGCTGTATCTGGCACATAATGCTGTGTGAAGTCACTATATGATGCTTTATATGGCACAATGCTGTGTGATGTCACTATGTGATGCTATATATGGCATATAATGCTGTGTGATGTCACTATGTGATGCTATATATGGCACATAATGCTGTGTAATGTTACTTTGTGATGCAATATATGGCACATAATGCTGTGTAATGTTACTGTGAATGCTATATATGGCACATAATGCTGTGATATCACTATGATGCTATATATGGCACATAACGCTGTGTGACGTCACTATGTGATGCTATATATGGCGCATAATGCTGTGTGATGTCACTATATGGTGCTCTAAATGGCACATAATGCTGTGTGATGTCACTCTATGATGCTATATATGGCAGATAATGCTGTGTGATGTCACTATGTGAAGCTATATATGGCACATAATGCTGTGTGATGTCACTATGTGATGCTATATATGGCACATAATGCTGTGTGATGTCACAATATGATGCTATATATGGCACATAATGCTGTGTGAAGTCACTATATGATGCTATATATGGCACATAATGCTGTGTGATGCCACTATGTGATGCTATATATGGCATATAATGCTGTGTGATGTCACTATGTGATGCTATATATGGCACATAATGCTGTGTAATGTTACTTTGTGATGCAATATATGGCACATAATGCTGTGTAATGTTACTGTGAATGCTATATATGGCACATAATGCTGTGATATCACTATGATGCTATATATGGCACATAACGCTGTGTGATGTCACTATGTGATGCTATATATGGCGCATAATGCTGTGTAATGTTACTATGAATGCTATATATGGCACATAACGCTGTGTGATGTCACTATATGATGCTATATATGGCACATAATGCTGTGTGATGTCACTGTGTGATGATATATATGGCACATAATGCTGTGTGATGTCACTATGTGATGCTATACAGTATATGGCACATAATGCTGAGTGATGTCACTATGATGCTATATATGACACATAATGCTGTGTGATGTCACGATGTGATGCTATAAATGGCACCTAACGCTGTGTGATGTCACTATATGATGCTATATATGGCACATAATGCTGTGTGATGTCACTATATGGTGCTCTAAATGGCACATAATGCTGTGTGATGTCACTCTATGATGCTATATATGGCACATAATGCTGTGTGATGTCACTATGTGATGCTATATATGGCACATAATGCTGTGTGATGTCACTATGTGATGCTATATATGGCACATAACGCTGTGTGATGTCACTATGTGATGCTATATATGGCACATAATGCTGTGTGATGTCACTATGTGATGCTATATATGGCACATAATGCTGTGTGATGTCACTATGTGATGCTATATATGGCACATAATACTGTGTGATGTCACTGTGATGCTATATATGGCACATACTGCTGTGTGATGTCACTATGTGATGCTATATATGGCACATAATGCTGTGTGATGTCACTATGATGCTATATATGGCACATAATGCTGTGTGATATCACTATATGGTGCTCTAAATGGCACATAACTCTGTGTGATGTCACTATGATGCTATATATGGCACATAACGCTGTGTGATGTCACTATATGATGCTGTATCTGGCACATAATGCTGTGTGAAGTCACTATATGATGCTTTATACGGCACATAATGCTGTGTGATGTCACTATATGATGCTATATATGGCACATGTGTGATGTCTCTATATGATGCTGTATCTGGCACATAATGCTGTGTGAAGTCACTATATGATGCTTTATATGGCACATAATGCTATGTGATGTCACTATGTGATGCTATATATGGCACATAATGCTGTGTGATGTCATTAAATGATGCGGTATCTGGCACATAATGCTGTGTGAAGTCACTATATGATGCTTTATATGGCACATAATACTGTGTGATGTCACTATGTGATACTATATATGGCACATAATGCTGTGTGATGTCACTATATGATGCTATATATGACACACAATGCTGTGTGATGTCACTATATGATGCTGTATCTGGCACATAATGCTGTGTGTTGTCACTATATGATGCTGTATCTGGCACATAATGCTGTGTGATGTCACTATATGATGCTATATATGGCACATAATGCTGTATGATGTCATATGATGCTATATATGGCACATAATGCTGTGTGATGTCACTGTATGATGCTGTATCTGGCACATAATGCTGTGTGAAGTCACAATATGATGCTATATATGGCACATAATGCTGTGTGATGTCACTGTATGATGCTGTATCTGGCACATAATGCTGTGTGATGTCTCTATGTGATGCTATATATGGCACATAATGCTGTGTGAAGTCACTATATGATGCTTTTTATGGCACAATGCTGTGTGATGTCACTATGTGATGCTTTATATGGCACATAATGCTGTGTGAAGTCACTATATGATGCTTTATATGGCACATAATGCTGTGTGATGTCACTATGTGATGCTATATACGGCACATAATGCTGTGTGATGTCACTATGATGCTGTATCTGGCACATAATGCTGTGCGAAGTCACTATATGATGCTATATATGGCACATAATGCTGTGTGATGTCACTATGTGATGATATATATGGCACATAATGCTGTGTGATGTCTCTATGTGATGCTAGATATGGCACATAATGCTGTGTAGTCACTATATGATGGTGTATCTGGCACATAATGCTGTGTGATGTCACTATGTGATGCTATATATGGCACATAATGCTGTGTGATGTCACTATATGATGCTGTATCTGGCACATAATGCTGTGTGATGTCACTATGTGATGCTATATATGGCACATAATGCTGTGTGATGTTACTATGTGATGCTATATATGGCACATAATGCTGTGTGATGTTACTATGTGATGCTATATATGGCACATAATGCTGTGTGATGTCACTATATGATATATTTGGCACATAATGCTGTGTGATGTCACTATATTATGCTTTATATGGCACATAATGCTGTGTGATGTCACTATATGATATATATGGCACATAATGCTGTGTGATGTCACTGTATGATGCTATATATGGCACATAATGCTGTGTGATGTCACTATGTGATGCTATATATGGCACATAATGCTGTGTGATGTGACTATATGATGCTGTATCTGGCACATAATGCTGTGTGATGTCACTATGTGATGCTATATATGGCACATAATGCTGTGTGATGTCACTAAGATGCTGTATCTGGCACATAATGCTTTGCGAAGTCACTATATGATGCTATATATGGCACATAATGCTGTGTGATGTCACTATGTGATGATATATATGGCACATAATGCTGTGTGATGTCTCTATGTGATGCTAGATATGGCACATAATGCTGTGTGATGTCACTATATGATGCTGTATATGGCACATAATGCTGTGTGATGTCACTATATGATATATATGGCACATAATGCTGTGTGATGTCACTGTATGATGCTATATATGGCACATAATGCTGTGTGATGTCACTATGTGATGCTATATATGGCACATAATGCTGTGTGATGTGACTATATGATGCTGTATCTGGCACAAAATGCTGTGTGATGTCACTAAGATGCTGTATTTGGCACATAACGCTGTGTGATGTCACTATGTAATGCTATATATGGCACATAATGCTTTGTGATGTCACTATGTGATGCTATATATGGCACGTAGCGCTGTGTGATGTCACTATATGATGCTGTATCTGGCACATAACGCTGTGTGAAGTCACTATATGATGCTGTGTTTGGCACATAACGCTGTGTGATGTCACTATGGAATGCTATATATGGCACATAATGCTTTGTGATGTCACTGTGATGCTATATATGACACACAATGCTGTGTGATGTCACTATGATGCTGTATCTGGCATATAGTGTTGTATGATGTCACTATGTGATGCTATACATGGCACATAACGCTGTGTGAAGTCACTATATGATGCTGTGTTTGGCACATAATGCTGTGTGATGTCTCTATGTGATGCTATATATGGCACATAATGCTGTGTGATGTCACTATGTGATGCTATATATGGCACATAATGCTGTGTGATGTCACTATGATGCTGTATCTGGCACATAATGTTGTATGATGTCACTATGTGATGCTATATATGGCACATAATGCTGTGTGATGTCACTGTATGATGCTGTATCTGGCACATAATGCTGTGTGAAGTCACAATATGATGCTATATATGGCACATAATGCTGTGTGATGTCACTGTATGATGCTGTATCTGGCACATAATGCTGTGTGATGTCTCTATGTGATGCTATATATGGCACATAATGCTGTGTGAAGTCACTATATGATGCTTTTTATGGCACAATGCTGTGTGATGTCACTATGTGATGCTATATGGCACATAATGCTGTGTGATGTCACTATATGATGCTGGATCTGGCACATAATGCTGTGTGATGTCACTATGTGATGCTATATATAGCACATAATGCTGTGTGATGTCACTATATGATGCTGTATCTGGCACATAATGCTGTGTGAAGTCACTATATGATGCTTTATATGGCACATAATGCTGTGTGATGTCACTATGTGATGCTATATATGGCACATAATGCTGTGTGATGTCACTATGATGCTGTATCTGGCACATAATGCTGTGCGAAGTCACTATATGATGCTATATATGGCACATAATGCTGTGTGATGTCACTATGTGATGATATATATGGCACATAATGCTGTGTGATGTCTCTATGTGATGCTAGATATGGCACATAATGCTGTGTGAAGTCACTATATGATGCTGTATCTGGCACATAATGCTGTGTGATGTCACTATGTGATGCTATATATGGCACATAATGCTGTGTGATGTCACTATATGATGCTGTATCTGGCACATAATGCTGTGTGATGTTACTATGTGATGCTATATATGGCACATAATGCTGTGTGATGTCACTATATGATATATTTGGCACATAATGCTTTGTGATGTCTCTATATGATGCTCTATATGGCACATAATGCTGTGTGATGTCACTATATGATATATATGGCACATAATGCTGTGTGATGTCACTGTATGATGCTATATATGGCACATAATGCTGTGTGATGTCACTATGTGATGCTATATATGGCACATAATGCTGTGTGATGTGACTATATGATGCTGTATCTGGCACATAATGCTGTGTGATGTCACTATGTGATGCTATATATGGCACATAATGCTATGTGATGTCACTAAGATGCTGTATCTGGCACATAATGCTTTGCGAAGTCACTATATGATGCCATATATGGCATATAATGCTGTGTGATGTCACTATGTGATGATATATATGGCACATAATGCTGTGTGATGTCTCTATGTGATGCTAGATATGGCACATAATGCTGTGTGATGTCACTATATGATGCTTTATATGGCACATAATGCTGTGTGATGTCACTATATGATATATATGGCACATAATGCTGTGTGATGTCACTGTATGATGCTATATATGGCACATAATGCTGTGTGATGTCACTATGTGATGCTATATATGGCACATAATGCTGTGTGATGTGACTATATGATGCTGTATCTGGCACATAATGCTGTGTGATGTCACTATGTGATGCTATATATGGCACATAATGCTGTGTGATGTCAATAAGATGCTGTATCTGGCACATAATGCTGTGTGATGTCACTATGTGATGCTATATATGGCACATAATGCTGTGTGATGTCAATATGTAATGCTATATATGGCACATAATGCTGTGTGATGTCTCTATGTGATGCTATATATGGCACAAAATGCTGTGTGATGTCACTATGTGATGCTATATATGGCACATAAAGCTGTGTGATGTCACTATATGATGCTTTATATGGCACATAATGCTGTGTGATGTCACTATGTGATGCTATTTATGGCACATAATGGTGTGTGAAGTCACTTTATGATGCTGTATTTGGCACATAACGCTGTGTGAAGTCACTATATGATGCTGTATTTGGCACATAACGCTGTGTGAAGTCACTATATGATGCTGTATTTGGCACATAACGCTGTGTGATGTCACTATGTAATGCTATATATGGCACATAATGCTTTGTGATGTCACTATGTGATGCTATATATGGCACGTAGCGCTGTGTGATGTCACTATATGATGCTGTATCTGGCACATAATGTTGTATGATGTCACTATGTGATGCTATATATGGCACATAACGCTGTGTGAAGTCACTATATGATGCTGTGTTTGGCACATAATGCTGTGTGATGTCTCTATGTGATGCTATATATGGCACATAATGCTGTTTGATGTCACTATATGATGCTGTATCTGGCACATAATGCTGTGTGAAGTCACTCTATGATGCTATATGTGGCACATAATGCTGTGTGATGTCACTATGTGATGCTATATATGGCACATAATGCTGTGTGATGTCACTATGTTGTGCTATATATGGCACATAATGCTGTGTGATGTCACTATGTAATGCTATATATGGCACATAATGCTGTGTGATGTCTCTATGTGATGCTATATATGGCACATAATGCTGTGTGATGTCACTATGTGATGCTATATATGGCACATAATGCTGTGTGATGTCTCTATGTGATGCTATATATGGCACAAAATGCTGTGTGATGTCACTATGTGATGCTATATATGGCACATAAAGCTGTGTGATGTCACTATATGATGCTTTATATGGCACACAATGCTGTGTGATGTCAATATGTGATGCTATTTATGGCACATAATGGTGTGTGAAGTCACTATGTGATGCTATATATGGCACATAACGCTGTGTGAAGTCACTATGTGATGCTATATATGGCACATAGCGCTGTGTGATGTCACTGTGATGCTATATATGACACACAATGCTGTGTGATGTCAATGTGATGCTATATATGACACAATGCTGTGTGATGTCACTATATGATGCTGTGTTTGGCACATAATGCTGTGTGATGTCACTATGTGATGCTATATATGGCACATAATGCTGTGTGATGTCAATATGTAATGCTATATATGGCACATAATGCTGTGTGATGTCTCTATGTGATGCTATATATGGCACAAAATGCTGTGTGATGTCACTATGTGATGCTATATATGGCACATAAAGCTGTGTAATGTCACTATATGATGCTTTATATGGCACATAATGCTGTGTGATGTCACTATGTGATGCTATTTATGGCACATAATGGTGTGTGAAGTCACTATATGATGCTATATATGGCACGTAGCGCTGTGTGATGTCACTATATGATGCTTTATCTGGCACATAACGCTGTGTGAAGTCACTATATGATGCTGTATTTGGCACATAACGCTGTGTGATGTCACTATGTGATGCTATATATGGCACATAATGCTTTGTGATGTCACTGTGATGCTATATATGACACAAAATGCTGTGTGATGTCACTATATGATGCTGTGTTTGGCACATAATGCTGTGTGTTGTCTCTATGTGATGCTATATATGGCACAATGCTGTGTGATGTCACTATGTGATGCTATATATGGCACATAATGCTGTGTGATGTCACTATGATGCTGTATCTGGCACATAATGCTGTATGATGTCACTATGTGATGCTATATATGGCACATAATGCTGTGTGATGTCACTGTATGATGCTGTATCTGGCACATAATGCTGTGTGAAGTCACAATATGATGCTATATATGGCACATAATGCTGTGTGATGTCTCTATGTGATGCTATATATGGCACATAATGCTGTGTGAAGTCACTATATGATGCTTTTTATGGCACAATGCTGTGTGATGTCACTATGTGATGCTATATGGCACATAATGCTGTGTGATGTCACTATATGATGCTGGATCTGGCACATAATGCTGTGTGATGTCACTATGTGATTCTATATATGGCACATAATGCTGTGTGATGTCACTATATGATGCTGTATCTGGCACATAATGCTGTGTGATGTCACTATGTGATGCTATATATGGCACATAATGCTGTGTGATGTTACTATGTGATGCTATATATGGCACATAATGCTGTGTGATGTCACTATATGATGCTGTATCTGGCACATAATGCTGTGTGATGTCACTATGTGATGCTATATATGGCACATAATGCTGTGTGATGTCACTATATGATATATATGGCACATAATGCTGTGTGATGTCACTATATGATGCTTTATATGGCACATAATTCTGTGTGATGTCACTATATGATATATATGGCACATAATGCTGTGTGATGTCACTATGATGCTGTATCTGGCACATAATGCTGTGTGATGTCACTATATGATGCTATATATGGCACATAATGCTGTGTGATGTCACTTATATGATGCTATATATGGCACATAATGCTGTGGGATGTCACTATATGATGCTGTATCTGGCACATAATGCTGTGTGAAGTCACTATATGATGCTTTATATGGCACATAATGCTGTGTGATGTCACTATGTGATGCGGTATCTGGCACATAATCCTGTGTGCTGTCACTATGTGATGCTGTATCTGGCACATAATGCTGTGTGAAGTCATAATATGATGCTTTATATGGCACATAATGCTGTGTGATGTCACTATGTGATACTATATATGGCACATAGTGCTGTGTGATGTCACTATATGATGCTATATATGACACAATGCTGTGTGATGTCACTATATGATGCTGTATCTGGCAAATAATGCTGTGTGAAGTCACTATATGATGCTTTATATGGCACATAATGCTGTGTGATGTCACTATATGATGCTGTATCTGGCACATAATGCTGTGTGAAGTCACTATATGATGCTTTATATGGCACATAATGCTGTGTGATGTCACTATATGATGCTGTATCTGGCACATAATGCTGTGTGAAGTCACTATATGATGCTTTATATGGCACATAATGCTGTGTGATGTCACTATATGATGCTGTATCTGGCACATAATGCTGTGTGAAGTCACTATATGATGCTTTATATGGCACATAATGCTGTGTGATGTCACTATATGATGCTGTATCTGGCACATAATGCTGTGTGAAGTCATTATATGATGCTTTATATGGCACATAATGCTGTGTGATGTCACTATGTGATGCTATATATGGCACATAATGCTGTGTGATGTCACTATATGATGCTATATATGGCACATAATGCTGTGTGGTGTCACTATATGATGCTATATATGGCACATAATGCTCTGTGATGTCACTATATGATGCTATATATGGCACATAATGCTGTGTGATGTCACTATATGATGCTGTATCTGGCAAATAATGCTGTGTGAAGTCACTATATGATGCTGTATCTGGCACATAATGCTGTGTGAAGTCATTATATGATGCTTTATATGGCACATAATGCTGTGTGATGTCACTATGTGATGCTATATATGGCACATAATGCTGTGTGATGTCACTATATGATGCTATATATGGCACATAATGCTGTGTGATGTCACTATATGATGCTATATATGGCACATAATGCTGTGTGGTGTCACTATATGATGCTATATATGGCACATAATGCTCTGTGATGTCACTATATGATGCTATATATGACACAATGCTGTGTGATGTCACTATATGATGCTGTATCTGGCAAATAATGCTGTGTGAAGTCACTATATGATGCTTTATATGGCACATAATGCTGTATGATGTCACTGTGTGATGCTATATATGGCACATAATGCTGTGTGATGTCACTATATGATCCGGTATCTGGCACATAATGCTGTGTGAAGTCACTATATGATGCTTTATATGGCACATAATGCTGTGTGATGTCACTATGTGATACTATATATGGCACATAATGCTGTGTGATGTCACTATATGATGCTGTATCTGGCACATAATGCTGTGTGAAGTCTCTATATGATGCTTTATATGGCACATAATGCTATGTGATGTCACTATCTGATGCTATATATGGCACATAATGCTGTGTGATGTCACTATATGATGCTGTATCTGGCACATAATGCTGTGTGAAGTCACTATATGATGCTTTATATGGCCCATAATGCTGTGTGATGTCACTATGTGATGCTATATATGGCACATAATGCTGTATGAGGTCAGTATATGATGCTATATATGGCACATAATGCTGTGTGATGTCACTATATGATGCTATGTATGGCACATAATGCTGTGTGATGTCACTATGTGACGGTATATATGGCACATAATGCTGTGTGATGTCACTATGATGCTATATATGGCACATAATGATGTGTGATGTCACTATGTGATGCTATATATGGCACATAATGCTGTGTGATGTCACTATATGATGCTATATATGGCACATAATGCTGTGTGATGTCACTATATTTTGCTATATATGGCACATAATGCTCTGTGATGTCACTATATGATGCTATATATGGCACATAATGCTGTGTGATGTCACTATATGATGCTATATATGGCACATAATGCTGTGTGATGTCACTATATGATGCTGTATCTGGCACATAATGCTGTGTGATGTCACTATATGATGCTGTATCTGGCACATTATGCTGTGTGATGTCACTATGTGATGCTATATATAGCACATAATGCTGTGTGATGTCACTATGTGATGCTATATATGGCACATAATGCTGTGTGAAGTCACTATATGATGCTGTATCTGG
This sequence comes from Dendrobates tinctorius, assembly GCF_039654945.1. Lineage (NCBI taxonomy): Eukaryota > Metazoa > Chordata > Amphibia > Anura > Dendrobatidae > Dendrobates > Dendrobates tinctorius. Next base: position 10,059,634 of record NW_027361681.1, read on the forward strand.
CACATAACGCTGTGTGATGTCACTTTGTGATGCTATATATGCACATAATGTGTGATGTCACTATGTGATGCTATATATGCACATAATGCTGTGTGATGTCACTATGATGCTATATATGGCACATAAGGCTGTGTGAAGTCACTATATGCTTTATATGGCACATAATGCTGTGTGGTGTCACTATGTAATGCTATATATGGCACATAATGCTGTGTGATGTCACTATATGATGCTATATATGGCACATAATGCTGTGTGATGTCACTATGTGATGCTATATATGGCACATAATGCTGTGTGATGTCACTATATGATGCTGTATCTGGCACATTATGCTGTGTGATGTCACTATGTGATGCTATATATAGCACATAATGCTGTGTGATGTCACTATGTGATGCTATATATGGCACATAATGCTGTGTGAAGTCACTATATGATGCTGTATCTGACACATAACGCTGTGTGATGTCACTATGTGATGCTATATATGCACATAATGTTGTGTGATGTCACTATGTGATGCTATATATGCACATAATGCTGTGTGATGTCACTATGATGCTATATATGGCACATAAGGCTGTGTGAAGTCACTATATGCTTTATATGGCACATAATGCTGTGTGGTGTCACTATGTAATGCTATATATGGCACATAATGCTGTGTGATGTCACTATATGATGCTATATATGGCAAATAATGCTGTGTGATGTCACTATGTGATGCTATATATGGCACATAATGCTGAGTGATGTCACTATATGCTATATATGGCACATAATGCTGTGTGATGTCACTATGTGATGATATATATGGCACATAATGCTGTGTGATGTCACTATGTGATGCTATATATGCACATAATGCTGTGTGATGTCACTATGATGCTATATATGGCACATAACGCTGTGTGAAGTCACTATATGATGCTTTATATGGCACATAATGGTGTGTGATGTCACTATGTGACGGCATATATGGCACATAATGCTGTGTGATGTCACTATGATGCTATATATGGCACATAATGCTGTGTGATGTCACTATGTGATGCTATATATGGCATATAATGCTGTGTGATGTCACTATATGATGCTATATATGGCACATAATGCTGTGTGATGTCACTATATTTTGCTATATATGGCACATAATGCTCTGTGATGTCACTATATGATGCTTTTTATGGCACATAATGCTGTGTGATGTCACTATATGATGCTATATATGGCACATAATGCTGTGTGATGTCACTATATGATGCTGTATCTGGCACATTATGCTGTGTGATGTCACTATGTGATGCTATATATAACACATAATCCTGTGTGATGTCACTATGTGATGCTATATATGGCACATAATGCTGTGTGAAGTCACTATATGATGCTGTATCTGGCACATAACGATGTGTGATGTCACTATGTGATGCTATATATGCACATAATGTTGTGTGATGTCACTATGTGATGCTATATATGCACAAAATGCTGTGTGATGTTACTATGATGCTATATATGGCACATAAGGCTGTGTGAAGTCACTATTTTACTCTTCGCCACGACAGCACCCACTTAGAGAGAGGGATCCGCCCATAGGAACAGGAAACCTACAGAGATAAAAGAGGGCGGTCCGCCTCTCCCCCTCAGTTGGTTTCCTGTTCCTAAGGGGATTCGCAGGATACACTACAGTCTTACCTGGGCCAAGGAACCGCCTGTGCAGTTGCTGCGAGAACGGCAGGGGTTCCGGTCCAGAGGCAGCGACGGGGGAGTGCTGGAATCCGGCTCCCTCCTCGGCTGGGATATACTACGAGCCAGAAACACCGGTACCGGGTGGCGCCGACCGGTGTTCTTCTGAAGATAACATGACACCGGCAGGAGATCTATTCCGGTCCATGTGGGGGCGCAGGAACCGGAGAAAACGGCAGCCTCCGGCGTTCCTGAGGGGCTTCAGCGTCCAGGAGAACGCTCATACAGCGCGGCAGGAAGTGGTAAGGAGGAGCTTCCGGGTCACCGGAGGCTCCTCGGCTCACAGCGCATGCGCGGCTGGGCGGCGCCACAGACGCAGGCGCTCCCCGCCCCCTCCAGAGAGGAAGAGGAAAAAAAAAATAATAAAATAACGATGATGATTTTACTAGCTGAGCGGCGGCTAGAGGAGCGCTGAAGCGCATACTAATAAGCCGCAGATAGGCGCACCTGGAGGGGGAGGTACCATGTATGAAGGGGCTTACAAAAGGCCGGGGGCAAAAGTATGCGGCGTGCAATCATGTCTTCACCAAGGCAGGACACGCATCCCCAGGCAGGCGATGCAGCAGCAGCCAAGGACCACGCAAGACGAGGTTCCTCGGATCGTAGCCACAGAAGCCACGCTAACAAGCCTCCTTCTCAGCCTCCTGAGCCGGTACCTACAGCTTCTCTGGGTGAGTGGACGTCGCTCTGCCTATCAAGCTGATGATATGTCTCTCTCTCTCTCTCTCCCTCTCTCCTCCGTCATAATGTCTCCATCTCAGACTAAGAGGAAGGAAAAGTCAAAAAATAAAGAATGTGCCCTGTGTACATGTCCACTACCGGACTCTTACACAAAAAGACTGTGCAAAAGATGCGTTAACGAAACGGCGAAAAAGACATCAACATCAGCCGTTGATATAAGGGCCATAATTAGAGAAGAACTACAGGCCTTAAACCAGTCTAGCAGGCCTACTAGTATCGAAACTACTAAGCCATCAGGGGCCGTAGACACCGATGAGGGCGAAATAGCCTCAGATGATTCCAATGCATCCACATCAGCATCCTGCTCAGAGATGGAGAGCCGTTGCTGTTTTCCTTTAGATAATATGGATAATTTAGTTAAATCAGTAAGGAATACAATGGGATGCACAGACACAAACGACTCAGGAAATTATGTTTGCGGGGCTCACGGATAGGGAAAGGAGAGTTTTTCCGGTCATTCCAGCAATAAAAGCTCTGGTTAAGAAGGAATGGGAGAGACAGGACCAGAGAGGATATCTGCCCTCAACCTCAAAGAGAAGGTACCCCTTTAACGACGAAGACTTGTCGACATGGGGTAAGGTCCCGAAGGTGGACGCAGCAGTGGCCTCCGCCTCAAAGCAAACGATCCTACCGGTAGAGGACACAGGGGTGCTAAAAGACCCTCTTGACCGCAAGGCAGACGCTGCTTTAAAAAGGGCATGGGAGGCGGCTACCGGTACGTTTAAACCGGCAATAGCCAGTACATGCACAGCTCGTTCTATGCTAGTCTGGATCGATCAATTAGACCAGCAGATAGACCAGAAGATCTCCAGAGACATGCTACGTGCCGCCATACCACTAATCCGTGGCGCAGCAGCATATATAGCAGATGCCTCTGCGGATTCCTTACGCATGGCAGCCAGAACAGCAGGATTGGCTAATAACGCCAGACGTAGCCTATGGCTTAAAAGCTGGAGAGGTGACACCCAGTCCAAAACAAAGCTGTGTACCATTCCTTGCGAGGGTGAGTTCTTATTCGGGAAAGCCTTAGATGAAATCCTTAGGAAGGCAAAAGAAAGGAAAAAAGGATTCCCTAACCCTCCTCTCCCATTCTATAGGAGGGCGTTTAGGAGAAGACCGTTTGGTCGGGGAAGAACAGCAGAAAATCAAAACCGCTGGACCACAAAGGAAGGAAAAGGCAAAGGTGCCATGTTTAGGGGATCCTCCTTCCGCAGGGACAGGAACTGAGGAACCAATCCCTCCAGTAGGAGGAAGGCTAAAAAATTTTCTTCGAGAATGGGAGAAAATTACGGCTAGCCCTTGGGTTCTGGGCATTATTAAAGAAGGGTTAAAGATAAAATTTCATCATGTACCCAGTAATTCATTAATTATAACATCCTTCAGCTCACCGGTCCAACAGCAGGCCCTGGAAGCTGAAATTTGGAACCTACTGAACAAAAAAGTTTTGGTCCAGGTTCCTAAAGGGCAGGAAGGGAGTGGATTTTACTCCCCTCTCTTTCTGATATCTAAACCAGACGGATCATTCCGGACGATAATCAACCTAAAGAAATTAAATTCATTTATAATAAATCATAAATTTAAGATGGAATCCATAAGATCCACGATTAAACTTCTCTTCCCCAATTGTATGATGGCAGGCTTGGATCTGAAGGACGCTTATTATCATATTCCCATCCATTACAGATATCAGAAATACCTCAGAGTGGCGGTCCTCCTCGATGGCAAAATACAACATCTCCAGTTCACAGCCATGCCATTCGGCATTTCCATCGCACCACGAGTATTTACAAAGGTGATGCTGGAAGTGATGGCTTTTTTACGCCAGAAAGATACACTAATAGTACCCTATCTGGATGATTTCTTGATAGTAGGGAATTCAATTCGACAATGTAATGAGCGAGTTGCTGATACAATCTTGTCCCTACAGGCCCTAGGGTGGATAATAAACTTCAAGAAGTCCAGAATCGAGCCGCAGTCTATCCAATCCTTCCTGGGTCTCGAGCTAGACTCCATATACCAAAAGTGTCTGCTGCCACAGGTAAAAATTTCAGCAATTAAAAAGAAGGCTAGGATAGCAATAGATCGACCATACATGTCCTTAAGGGAAGCAATGTCCCTTCTGGGATCCCTCACGGATTGCATCCCGGCAGTTCGGTGGGCCCAGTTCCACACGAGGAAGCTACAACACCAAATTCTCATAGAGGAATCTCGTGTCCGGGGGAATCTGACAAAGAAAATCACGCTATCCCAGGGAGTCCTAACCTCCCTTGCATGGTGGCTAACGGACGATAACCTAGCGGGGGGAGTACGTTGGGTTATAACACCCTCCCGTATAATTATCACGGACGCTAGCCCCACAGGATGGGGAGCCCATATGGGGAATATTTTTGCCCAAGGCCTATGGGATATAGGCGAAGATAAGGATTCGTCAAATTTAAAAGAACTGAAAGCAGTCTATCATGCAATTTGTCATTTTCTTCCACAGTTGCAAGGGGAAAACGTAAGAATCCTTTCGGACAACACCACAGTAGTCGCGTATCTGAGCAGACAAGGCGGAACTCGATCAGTCATCTTAATGTCTTCCGCAAGAAGGATTTTATCCCTAGCAGAAAAACATTTTTTGTCTCTTTCAGCCCTCCACATAAGGGGAAGAGACAATGTCCAGGCAGATTTTCTAAGCCGCCATACACTGCGACAAGGAGAGTGGTGTCTAGACCGGGGGATATTCACACGCATCGTGTCGCTATGGGGTCTACCCCAAATAGATCTCTTCGCCACCAGAGAAAAAAGGCAGGTGCGAAGGTTCTCTTCTCTAAATATAACAGACAATCCGGAAATTCTGGATGCACTCCAGGCCCTGTGGCAATTCAAACTGGCATATGCTTTTCCACCAATTATACTACTACCACAGGTAATCAGGAAGATCAGAGCAGAAGAAGCACGGATAATCTTAATAGCACCATTCTGGCCCAGAAGGCCATGGTTTTCATGCCTGCAAGCAATGTCAGTGACAGACCCGTGGGTGCTCCCTTCAACCCCCAGGCTCCTCTCTCAGGGGCCATTCTTCCATCCTCAAGTGGACAATCTCCACTTGACGGCCTGGAACTTGAAAGGGAAATGTTGAGATCAAGGGGATTCTCGGAGGGATTAGTCAGTACACTCCTACTAAGTCGGAAAGTGGCAACGACAAAAATTTACACCAGACTATGGAGAAAATTCCTAGAATCACACACAGGCCCTGATTCTGGAGAAATTCCAATCACAGCGATCCTAGAGTTCCTACAGAGAGGAAAGGAATTAGGCCTAACTGTTAATACACTAAAAGTCCAGGTATCGGCTCTAGGGGCCCTCTATAGTTATAACGTGGCAGGCAATAGATGGATAGGCAGATTCATCTCGGCCTGTGAACGGAGCGAGCCAATGCACATACCTAGAGTTCCTCCTTGGGACTTAAACCTGGTTCTGGAGGCTCTAACACGTCCTCCCTTTGAACCATTAGACTCAATATCCCTTAAACACCTATCCTTCAAAACGGTACTGCTAGTTGCACTAACCTCAGCCAGAAGAGTTAGCGACATACAAGCACTCTCAATAGAACCTCCTTTTCTGTTGACATTTCAGGATCAGCTAATATTAAAACCAGACCCCTCATACTTGCCAAAGGTAGCAGGGAAGTTTCATAGATCGCAAGAGATCCACCTCTCTTCATTTTTTAGTAACCCTTCTTCTCCAGAGGAAGAAAAGTTCCATACACTAGACGTTAGAAGAGCTGTGTTACAATACATTGAGAGGTCTAGCAGCTGGAGGAAGAGTAGGGCTCTGTTTGTTTCCTTCCAGGGCCAAAAGAAGGGATATGAAGTCACAAGAGGTACTCTGTCTCGGTGGATCAGAGACGCGATCAGTCTGGCATATTCCGAGAGCAATGAAAATCCTCCGGAGGGTATCAAAGCACATTCCGCCAGAGCTATGGCTTCCTCTTGGGCAGAAAGGGGAGACGTCGCAATCGAATCTATATGTAAGGCGGCAACCTGGTCTACACCCTCTACCTTTTATAATCACTATAGGCTTGATTTATCATGCTCATCTGACCTAGCCTTTGGTAGAGCTGTCCTCGGCACGGTGGTCCCTCCCAGGTGAAGGTCTCTGAAAGTCTCTCCAAGTGGGTGCTGTCGTGGCGAAGAGTAAAAAGCCGGATTACTTACCGGTAATGCTCTTTTAATGAGTCCACGACAGCACCCGTTCACTAACCCTCCCTAGAAGTTAACATTATGTATATACACCTTCTTAGTTGTAAAGTTAATAAAATTAGAATATTGGACAATAAAATGGCCTAATAATTGGCGGTCCTCCTGGTACTCTGAAATCCAACTGAGGGGGAGAGGCGGACCGCCCTCTTTTATCTCTGTAGGTTTCCTGTTCCTATGGGCGGATCCCTCTCTCCAAGTGGGTGCTGTCGTGGACTCATTAAAAGAGCATTACCGGTAAGTAATCCGGCTTATGCTTTATATGGCACATAATGCTGTGTGGTGTCACTATGTAATGCTATATATGGCACATAATGCTGTGTGATGTCACTATATGATGCTATATATGGCACATAATGCTGTGTGATGTCACTATGTGATGCTATATATGGCACATAATGCTGTGTGATGTCACTATATGATGCTATATATGGCACATAATGCTGTGTGATGTCACTATGTAATGATATATATGGCACATAATGCTGTGTGATGTCACTATGTGATGCTATATATGCACATAATGCTGTGTGATGTCACTATGATGCTATATATGGCACATAACGCTGTGTGAAGTCACTATATGATGCTTTATATGGCACATAATGCTGTGATGTCACTATGTGACGGTATATATGGCACATAATGCTGTGTGATGTCACTATGATGCTATATATGGCACATAATGCTGTGTGATGTCACTATGTGATGCTATATATGGCACATAATGCTGTGTGATGTCACTATATGATGCTATATATGGCACATAATGCTGTGTGATGTCACTATATTTTGCTATATATGGAACATAATGCTCTGTGATGTCTCTATATGATGCTATATATGGCACATAATGCTGTGTGATGTCACTATATGATGCTATATATGGCACATAATGCTGTGTGATGTCACTATATGATGCTGTATCTGGCACATAATGCTGTGTGATGTCACTATATGATGCTGTATCTGGCACATTATGCTGTGTGATGTCACTATGTGATGCTATATATAGCACATAATGCTGTGTGATGTCACTATGTGATGCTATATATGGCACATAATGCTGTGTGAAGTCACTATATGATGCTGTATCTGGCACATAACGCTGTGTGATGTCACTATGTGATGCTATATATGCACATAATGTTGTGTGATGTCACTATGTGATGCTATATATGCACATAATGTTGTGTGATGTCACTATGTGATGCTATATATGCACATAATGCTGTGTGATGTCACTATGATGCTATATATGGCACATAACGCTGTGTGAAGTCACTATATGCTTTATATGGCACATAATGATGTGTGGTGTCACTATGTAATGCTATATATGGCACATAATGCTGTGTGATGTCACTATATGATGCTATATATGGCACATAATGCTGTGTGATGTCACTATGTGATGCTCTATATGGCACATAATGCTGTGTGATGTCACTATATGATGCTATATATGGCACATAATGCTGTGTGATGTCACTATGTGATGATATATATGGCACATAATGCTGTGTGATGTCACTATGTGATGTTATATATGCACATAATGCTGTGTGATGTCACTATGATGCTATATATGGCACATAACGCTGTGTGAAGTCACTATATGATGCTTTATATGGCACATAATGCTGTGTGATGTCACTATATGATGCTATATATGGCACATAATGCTGTGTGATGTCACTATGTGATGCTATATATGGCACATAATGCTGTGTGATGTCACTATGTGATGCTACATATGGCACATAATGCTGTGTGATGTCACTATATGATGCTATATATGGCACATAATGCTGTGTGATGTCACTATATGATGCTATATATGGCACATAGTGCTGTGTGATGTCACTATGTGATGCTATATATGGCACATAATGCTGTGTGATGTCACTATATGATGCTATATATGGCACATAATGCTGTGTGATGTCACTATATGATGCTATATATGGCACATAACGCTGTGTGAAGTCACTATGTGATGCTTTATATGGCACATAATGCTGTGTGATGTCACTATGTGATGCTATATGTGGCACATAATGCTGTGTGATGTCACTATGTGATGCTGTATATGGCACATAATGCTGTGTGATGTCACTATGTGATGCTATATATGGCACATAATGCTGTGTGATGTCACTATGTGATGCTATATATGGCACATAATGCTGTGTGATGTCACTATATGATGCTATATATGGCACATAATGCTGTGTGATGTCACTATATGCTATATATGGCACATAATGCTGTGTGATGTCACTATATGATGCTATATATGGCACATAATGCTGTGTGATGTCACTATATGATGCTATATATGGCACATAATGCTGTGTGATGTCACTATGTGATGCTATATATGGCACATAATGCTGTGTGATGTCACTATGTGATGCTATATATGGTACAGCCTGCCCAGCCGGTCAGTCAAGTGAGACATCTGCATAGAAATATATGCAGCTGTCACACTCGGGTCAGTAGATCCGCTGGCCACAATTTGCACTGTTCTGATCCCATTCCAATTTATTTTTTTTCAAGTGATTGACTGCGCCCCTATTTGTATATGCTTGAGGGAAAGGTGTGTGTAAATGGGTGTGGCTTAAAAATAGGTGTGGCTTAAAAATGGGTGTGGTTTTCCTACACACAAAATCCCACTCCTGAATAAGGGGTATTGCTGACAGGGATGACTGCCATAAAGATCAATAAGAAACATAAGGTAAGTAGGAATAAAATTTCTACCTAAATGGAGGTGATTGCTGGACTCACGCTACCACCATCAGATGCCCCTCCTGCCTGACGTATGTTTTGGAAATCCTTCTTCAGGGTGCGTCCTGTATTGTTATTGCTAACTAGCTACGTGACCCCCGCGGCCTCATCCAGCTTCTTAGAGGGACAAGTGACGCTCAGCCACGCAAGATCGAGCAATAACAGGTCTGTGAGGCCCTTAATTGTCCGGGACTGTATATATTGTGTTATATGCTGCACTGTAATAAAATAACAGGAACAAGAAAATGGTCCCCTTGTGGTCCTGTAGTCAGCATAGTCCTTAGCTGGGGTCCATCAATAGAGGAAAAAATAATAACATAATGACGGATTAAGTCCGGACAGTCCAGAAATGTGCTCCAAGATCCAAATGATGTTTTCAGTTCCGTATCAAGATGAAATTCCACCATAGAATAAGCTCATTATATTCTGTACAGTAGACTGCTCCCAATGCAGCACAGACCTGTATTATATGCCATACAGTAGACTGCTCTCCATGCAGCACAGACCTGTATTGTATGCTGTACAGTAGACTGCTCTCCATGCAGCACAGACCTGTATTATCTGCTGCACAGTTGACTGCTCCCAATGCAGCACAGACCTGTATTATATGCTGTACAGTAGACTGCTCTCCATGCAGCACAGACTTGTATTTTATGCTGTACAGTAGACTGCTCTCCATGCAGCACAGACCTGTATTATATGCTGTACAGTAGACTGTTCTCCATGCAGCACAGACCTGTATTATATGCAGTACAGTAGACTGTTCTCTATGCAGCGCAGACTTTTATTATAAGCTGTACAGTAGACTGCTCTCCATGCAGCACAGACCTGTATTATATGCAGTACAGTAGACTGTTCTCTATGCAGCGCAGACTTGTATTATATGCTGTACAGTAGACTGCTCTCCATGCAGCACAGACCTGTATTATATGCTGTTCAGTAGACTGTTCTCCATGCAGCACAGACCTGTATTATATGCAGTAGACTGTTCTCTATGCAGCGCAGACTTGTATTATATGCTGTACAGTAGACTGCTCTCCATGCAGCACAGACCTGTATTATATGCTGTACAGTAGACTGTTCTCCATACAGAACAGACCTGTATTATATGCAGTAGACTGTTCTCTATGCAGCGCATACCTGTATTATATGCTGTACTGTAGACTGCTCTCCATGCAGCGCAGACTTGCATTATATGCTGTACAGTATACTGTTGTCCATGCAGCGCAGACTTGTCAGAGGGGTGGCGATATACCTAATGATGTGCAGGTTATTTGTTCCCAGTAGTGATTGACACAGTTTGTCCCCTACTTCTGGGGCCCATCTTTACCTTGTCTCTCCTTTTGCAGGGATGTGTTTGCAGGCGTTTTTTGAGGCATTCTTCCATTTGGCACGGAGGCGATATAAAGGGCTAGTCCTTCATGATCAGGTGCAGTCCCTGGTGGAGTTCTGTTATAGTCAGCTGGACTCAATGGATGAGAAGAGACTCCTGTGCAGCAGGACGCTGGTGGAGCGGGGCCGACAGTTTACCACCTCCCGTCGGACCGATGTGCATGTCACCTCGTATACGCCACTCGTAAACTGCTCCAATGTTTCCTGCAAACTGACAGATTACAAGCTGCAGCACTCCTGATTTTCCGGCTGTGCAACATCCATCCTCTCCATCCTCTGTCTACAGTGACGTAGAGCAGATGCCTAACAATCTACACAAACCCCCAATCCCACTGATTACAAAGCACTAAAGCATTTAAGCCATATGGGGTGTAGTACCTCCACTCCACCTGCGGGTGTCACCAACAATCTATGGATATAATGATGTGATGGGCCGCGAGGACAGAGGTCAGTTCGGGAGTTTTCTACCAGGATGTGCATTTCCATGTTGCATCAGACCGCGGGGCGACCGCTGCCGTATAAATGCCACTTTCCTATATGAGATTTTGTGTTGCTTCTGTTGATTATAACATGATGTTCGTGTCTCTGCACTTCAGAAAGATGACCATCACAGCAAATCAGCCCCCTTGTCCGGAACTGGTATGGTGCTATGTGAGGGTGTGTAGGGGTGTGCTGTGAGGGAGGAAATTGTGCTGCTGTGCTGTATTACGCCGGGGCGTCTCATGGGTCCCAGTGCAAGATTTGGAATGCCCCCCCAACCTATCCTGATATTACATAGATATATATCCTGGTATATATGTGCCCCGTTCTGGCGCCGTAATTTAATGTATAGATAAAAATAAACCATTATACTCACCAGGGGCGTACATAATAGTCATGAGGCCCCATAACAGAAGTATAATGCACTCCCCATAGTCCTCCATATAGTATAACTTACAGCCCATAATTATTCCTATAGTCTAATGTGCTCACCCATATAGTATAATGCACCTCATAGTCCTCCATACGGTATAATGCACCCCTCATAGTCCTTCATATAGTGTAATGCGCCCCCATAGTCCTCCTTATACAATGCACATGCATACATAATGCATACATAATCCCCATAGTACTCCATATAGTATAATACACAGCCCATAGCCTCCATATATTATAATGCACAGCTTATAGTCCTCCATGTAGTATAATGCATCCCCTATAGTCATCTATGTAGTATAATGTACAGCGCATAGTCATCCATGTAGGTATAATGCACAGCCCATAGTCCTCCATATAGTATAATGCACCAAATAGTCCTCTACATAATATAATGCACTCCCCATAGTCCTCCATATATAATGTACAGCCCATAGTCCTCCATATTAGTATAATAACAGCCCATATCCTTCATATAACATAATACACAGCCCAGTAGTAATAAACAACAAGGCACTCAGAATTCTGAAGATCCGAAGAGATGCACAAGTAGGGTATCCAGCCCATGAAAATAGTAAAATGATAAACTTGGCACTCATATGCGTGAAAACAATTTTTCTTTTTTATTAGCATCCAAATCACATGTATTCTGAACGTTTTCGGTCCAGGATAGGACCTTCATCAGAGAATTATGATTTACTGGATGCTGCTTTAGAGGTGAGTATTTTGAAAAAAGCGCTATTTTATGCGACTCACGTCGCTTTGGGATGGCGCTGCGTGGATGGCCCCTTATGGCTCGCGGTGTGAATCGCTGTGAGCAGGGGACGCCCTGTATAGTGTAATGCACTGCCCATAGTCCTCCAAATAGTATAATGCGCAGCCCATATCCTCCATATTTTCTAATGCGCAGCCCATATCCTCCATATTTTATAATGCGCAGCCCATAGTAATCCATGTAGTTTAATGCACAGTCCTTAGTCATCCATGTAGTATAATAAACAGCGCACAGTCAGCCATGAGCCATGTAGTATAATGCACAGCCCATAGTCATCCATGTAGTATAATGAAAAGCGCACAGTCAGCCATGTAGTATAATGCACAGCCCATAGTCATCCATTAGTATAATGTACAGCCCATAGTCATACATTTAGTTGTATGGCCACCGTGTACTCACTGATTTAAAAAAAAAACAAAAACTCCCCTTCCTGCCGCTTCTACGCCATGTGGCGTCCTCTAGCGTGCAAGCAACAGGAGCACATGACGTCACGGCCATGCGCCCCTGGTCACATGCACACCGACTTCAGCTGCTGGCCTCTGATTGGCTGGTAGCATGTATTGCCGCACGTGGACCCGATGGGTCTGTGCACTGGAATACACCAGCTAAATGTGCTTCTGAGGATTCACATCCAGCTGAAGTATTTTCTGGCGTTCGTGGGCCCCTCAACCGCAGGGCCCAGTTGCAGTGGCGACCACAGTAGTTAAGCCCCTATGTGGGGTAATGTATTGTGAAAACATCAATATTGTATTTGAGGTAATGTGCTGTTAGATCATCGTACTGTGTATGGGGGAATATACTGTGGGGACACCATATTGTATGTGGGAGAATATGCTGTGAGGACATCATACTGTGTATGTGGGAAAATACCGTGAGGACATCATACTGTGTGTGGGGGAATATACAGTGATGACATCATGCTGTGTGTGGGGGAATATACAGTGAGGACATCATGCTGTGTGTGGGGAATATACAGTGAGGACATCATTCTGTGTGTGGGGAGTATACAGTGAGGACATCATTCTGTGTGTGGGGGAATATACAGTGAGGACATCATGCTGTGTGTGGGGGAATATACAGTGAGGACATCATGCTGTGTGTGGGGGAATATACAGTGAGGACAGCATGCTGTGTGTGGGGAATATACAGTGAGGACATCATTCTGTGTGTGGGGAGTATACAGTGAGGACATCATTCTGTGTGTGGGGAATGTACAGTGAGGACATCATTCTGTGTGTGGGGAATATACAGTGAGGACATCATTCTGTGTGTGGGGGAATATACAGTGAGGACATCATACTGTGTGTGGGGGAATATATTGTGAGGACATCATACTGTGTGTGGGGGAATATACAGTGAGGACATCATGCTGTGTGTGGGGGAATATACAGTGAGGACAGCATGCTGTGTGTGGGGAATATACAGTGAGGACATCATTCTGTGTGTGGGGAGTATACAGTGAGGACATCATTCTGTGTGTGGGGGAATATACAGTGAGGACATCATTCTGTGTGTGGGGAATATACAGTGAGGACATCATTCTGTGTGTGGGGGAATATACAGTGAGGACATCATGCTGTGTGTAGGGAATATACAGTGAGGACATCATGCTGTGTGTAGGGAATATACAGTGAGGACATCATTCTGTGTGTGGGGAATATACAGTGAAGACATCATGCTGTGTGTGGGGGAATATACAGTGAGGACATCATACTGTGTGTGGGGGAATATACAGTGAGGACATCATACTGTGTGTGGGGGAATATACAGTGAGGACATCATGCTGTGTGTGGGGGAATATACAGTGAGGACATCATGCTGTGTGTGTTGGGGAATATACAGTGAGGACATCATACTGTGTGTGGGGAATATACAGTGAGGACATCATTCTGTGTGTGGGGAGTATACAGTGAGGACATCATTCTGTGTGTGGGGGAATATACAGTGAGGACATCATTCTGTGTGTGGGGGAATATACAGTGAGGATATCATACTGTGTGTGGGGGAATATAGAGTGAGGACATCATTCTGTGTGTGGGGAATATACAGTGAGGACATCATTCTGTGTGTGGGGGAATATACAGTGAGGACATCATGCTGTGTGTGGGGGAATATACAGTGAGGACAGCATGCTGTGTGTGGGGAATATACAGTGAGGACATCATTCTGTGTGTGGGGAGTATACAGTGAGGACATCATTCTGTGTGTGGGGAATGTACAGTGAGGACATCATTCTGTGTGTGGGGAATATACAGTGAGGACATCATTCTGTGTGTGGGGGAATATACAGTGAGGACATCATACTGTGTGTGGGGGAATATATTGTGAGGACATCATACTGTGTGTGGGGGAATATACAGTGAGGACAGCATGCTGTGTGTGGGGAATATACAGTGAGGACATCATTCTGTGTGTGGGGAGTATACAGTGAGGACATCATTCTGTGTGTGGGGGAATATACAGTGAGGACATCATTCTGTGTGTGGGGAATATACAGTGAGGACATCATTCTGTGTGTGGGGGAATATACAGTGAGGACATCATGCTGTGTGTAGGGAATATACAGTGAGGACATCATTCTGTGTGTGGGGGAATATATTGTGAGGACATCATGCTGTGTGTGGGGAATATACAGTGAGGACATCATACTGTGTGTGGGGGAATATACAGTGAGGACATCATACTGTGTGTGGGGGAATATACAGTGAGGACATCATATTGTGTGTGGGGGAATATACAGTGAGGACATCATGCTGTGTGTGGGGGAATATACAGTGAGGACATCATGCTGTGTGTGTGGGGGAATATACAGTGAGGACATCATACTGTGTGTGGGGAATATACAGTGAGGACATCATTCTGTGTGTGGGGAGTATACAGTGAGGACATCATTCTGTGTGTGGGGGAATATACAGTGAGGACATCATTCTGTGTGTGGGGGAATATACAGTGAGGACATCATACTGTGTGTGGGGGAATATAGAGTGAGGACATCATTCTGTGTGTGGGGAATATACAGTGAGGACATCATTCTGTGTGTGGGGGAATATACAGTGAGGACATCATACTGTGTGTGGGGGAATATAAAGTGAGGACATCATACTGTGTGTGGGGAATATACAGTGAGGACATCATGCTGTGTGTGGGGGAATATACAGTGAGAACAGCATGCTGTGTGTGGGGAATATACAGTGAGGACATCATTCTGTGTGTGGGGAGTATACAGTGAGGACATCATTCTGTGTGTGGGGGAATATACAGTGAGGACATCATGCTGTGTGTAGGGAATATACAGTGAGGACATCATTCTGTGTGTGGGGGAATATATTGTGAGGACATCATGCTGGGTGTGGGGAATATACAGTGAGGACATCATACTGTGTGTGGGGAATATACAGTGAGGACATCATACTGTGTGTGGGGGAATATACAGTGAGGACATCATACTGTGTGTGGGGGAATATACAGTGAGGACATCATACTGTGTGTGGGGGAATATACAGTGAGGACATCATGCTGTGTGTGGGGGAATATACAGTGAGGACATCATGCTGTGTGTGTGGGGGAATATACAGTGAGGACATCATACTGTGTGTAGGGAATATACAGTGAGGACATCATTCTGTGTGGGGAGTATACAGTGAGGACATCATTCTGTGTGTGGGGGAATATACAGTGAGGACATCATTCTGTGTGTGGGGGAATATACAGTGAGGACATCATACTGTGTGTGGGGGAATATAAAGTGAGGACATCATTCTGTGTGTGGGGAATATACAGTGAGGACATCATTCTGTGTGTGGGGGAATATACAGTGAGGACATCATAC
Organism: Dendrobates tinctorius; assembly: GCF_039654945.1. Lineage (NCBI taxonomy): Eukaryota > Metazoa > Chordata > Amphibia > Anura > Dendrobatidae > Dendrobates > Dendrobates tinctorius. Next base: position 10,076,072 of record NW_027361681.1, read on the forward strand.
TGTGTGTGGGGGAATATATTGTGAGGACATCATACTGTGTGTGGGGAATATACAGTGAGGACAGCATGCTGTGTGTGGGGAATATACAGTGAGGACATCATGTTGTGTGTGAGGAATATACAGTGAGTATACTGTGTGTGGGGGAATATATTGTGAGGACAACATGCTGTGTGTGGGGAATATACAGTGAGGACATCATTCTGTGTGTGGGGAATATACAGTGAGGACATCATGCTGTGTGTGGGGAATATACAGTGAGGACATCATGTTGTGTGTGGGGAATATACAGTGAGGACATCATGCTGTGTGTGGGGAATATACAGTGAGGACAGCATGTTGTGTGTGGGGAATATACAGTGAGTATACTGTGTGTGGCGGAATATATTGTGAGGACAACATGCTGTGTGTGGGGAATATACAGTGAGGACATCATTCTGTGTGTGGGGAATATACAGTGAGGACATCATGCTGTGTGTGGGGAATATACAGTGAGGGCATCATTCTGTGTGTGGGGAATATACAGTGAGGACATCATGCTGTGTGTGGGGGGAATATACAGTGAGTATACTGTGTGTGGGGGAGTATATTGTGAGGACATCATGCTGTGTGTGGGGGAATATATTGTGAGGACATCATACTGTGTGTGGGGGAATATATTGTGAGGACATCATGCTGTGTGTGGGGAAATATACAGTGAGGACATCATGCTGTGTGTGGGGAATATACAGTGAGGACATCATGCTGTGTGTGGGGAATAAACAGTGAGGACATCATGCTGTGTGTGGGGAATATACAGTGAGGACATCATGCTGTGTGTGGGGAATATACAGTGGGGACATCATGCTGTGTGTGGGGAATATACAGTGAGGACATCATGCTGTGTGTGGGGAATATACAGTGAGGACATCATGCTGTATGTGGGGAATATACAGTGAGGACATCATGCTGTGTGTGGGGAATACACAGTTAGGACATCATGCTGTGTGGGGAATATACAGTGAGGACATCATGCTGTGTGGGGAATATACAGTGAGGACATCATACTGTGTGTGGGGAATATACAGTGAGGACATCATGCTGTGTGTGGGGAATATACAGTGAGTATACTGTGTGTGGGGGAATATATTGTGAGGACAACATGCTGTGTGTGGGGAATATACAGTGAGGACATCATTCTGTGTGTGGGGAATATACAGTGAGGACATCATGCTGTGTGTGGGGAATATACAGTCAGGACATCATGCTGTGTGTGGGGAATATACAGTGAGGACATCATGCTGTGTGTGGGGAATATACAGTGAGTATACTGTGTGTGGGGGAATATATTGTGAGGACATCATACTGTGTGTGGGGGAATATATTGTGAGGACATCATGCTGTGTGTGGGGGAATATACAGTGAGGACATCATGCTGTGTGGGGAATATACAGTGAGGACATCATGATGTGTGGGGGGAATATACAGTGAGGACATCATGCTGTGTGTGGGGAATATACAGTGAGTATACTGTGTGTGGGGGAATATATTGTGAGGACATCATACTGTGTGTGGGGAATATACAGTGAGGACATCATGCTGTGTGTGGGGAATATACAGTGAGGACATCATGCTGTGTGTGGGGAATATACAGTGAGGGCATCATACTGTATGTGGGGGAATATACAGTGAGGACATCATGCTGTGTGGGGGAATATATAGTGAGGACATCATACTGTGTGTGGGGGAATATACAGTGAGGACATCATACTGTGTGTGGGGAATATACAGTGGGGACATCATGCTGTTTGTGTGGGAATATACAGTGAGGACATCATACTGTGTGGGAGGGAATATACAGTGAGGACATTATGCTGTGTGTGCGGAATATACAATGAGGACATCATGCTGTGTGTGGGGGAATATACAGTGAGTATACTGTGTGTGGGGGAGTATATTGTGAGGACATCATGCTGTGTGGGGAATATATAGTGAGGACATCATACTCTGTGTGGGGGAATATTCTGTAGGGACATCATGCTGTCTGTGGGGGAATATACAGTGAGTCTATACTGTGTGTGTGGGAATATATTGTGAGGACATCATACTGTATGTGGGGGAATATAATGTGAGGACATAATACTGTGTGTGGGGGAATGTACTTTGAGGACATCATACTGTGTGTGGGGAATATACAGTGAGTACATCATGCTGTCTGTGGGGAATATACAGTGAGGACATTATACTGTGTGTGTGGGAATATACAGTGAGTATACTGTGTGTGGGGGAATATACAGTGAGGACATTATACTGTGTGTGTGGGAATATACAGTGAGTATACTGTGTGTGGGGGAATATATTGTGAGGACATACAGTGAGTATACTGTGTGTGAAGGAATATATTGTGAGGACATTATACTGTGTGTGGGGGAATATATTGTGAGGACATCATACTGTGTGTGGGGAAATATATTGTGAGGACATCATACTGTGTGTGGGGAATATACAGTGAGGACATCATGCTGTGTGTGGGGGAATATACAGTGAGTATACTGTGTGTGAGGGAATATATTGTGAGGACATCTTACTGTGTCTGGGGAAATATATTGTGAGGACATCATGCTGTCTGTGGGGAATATTCTGTAGGGACATCATGCTGTGAGTGGGGGAATATACAGTGAGGACATCATACTGTATGTGGCGGAATATACAGTGAGTCTATACTGTGTGTGGGGGAATATAATGTGAGGACATCATAATGTGTGTGGTGGAATGTACTGTGAGGACATCATGCTGTGTGTGGAGGGATATACAGTGAGGACATCATGCTGTATGTAGGGGAATATACAGTGAGTATACTGTGTGTGTGGGAATATATTGTGAGGACATTATACTGTGTGTGGGGGAATGTACTGTGGGGACATCATACTGTATGTGGGGGAATGTACTGTGAGGACATCATACTGTGTGTGGGGGAATATATTGTGAGGACATCATACTGTGTGTGGGGGAATGTACTGTGGGGACATCATACTGTGTGTGGGGAATATACAGTGAGTACATCATACTGTGTGTGGGGGAATATATTGTGAGGACATCATACTGTGTGTGGGGGAATATACAGTGAGGACATCATGCTGTATGTGGGGGAATATACAGTGAGTATACTGTGTGTGTGGGAATATATTGTGAGGACATTATACTGTGTGTGGGGGAATGTACTGTGGGGACATCATACTGTATGTGGGGGAATGTACTGTGAGGACATCATACTGTATGTGGGGGAATATAATGTGAGGACATCATACTGTGTGTGGGGGAATGTACTGTGAGGACATCATACTGTGTGTGGGGAATATACAGTGAGTACATCATACTGTGTGTGGGGGAATATATTGTGAGGACATCATACTGTGTGTGGGGGAATATATTGTGAGGACATCATGCTGTGTGTGGGGAATATATAGTGTGGACATCATACTGGGTGTTGGGGAATATATTGTGAGGACATCATGCTGTGTGTGGGGAATATACAGTGAGGACATTATCCTGTGTGTGGGGGAATATACAGTGAGTACATCATGCTGTGTGTGGGGGAATATATTGTGAGGACATCATGCTGTGTGTGGGGTAATATATTGTGAGGACATCATGCTGTGTGTGGGGGAATATATTGTGAGGACATCATGCTGTGTGTGGGGGAATATATTGTGAGGACATCATGCTGTGTGTGGGGGAATATATTGTGAGGACATCATGCTGTGTGTGGGGAATATACAGTGAGGACATCATACTGTGTGTGGGGGAATATACAGTGAGGAAATCATACTGTGTGTGGGGGAATATATAGTGAGGACATCATGCTGTGTGTGGGGGAAGATACAGTGAATATACTGTGTGTGGGGGAGTATTTTGTGAGGACATCATGCTGTGTGTGGGGAATATATAGTTAGGACATCATACTGTGTGTGGGGGAATGTATTGTGAGGACATCATGCTGTGTGTGGGGGAATATACAGTGAGGACATCATGCTGTGTGTGGGGGAATATATAGTTAGGACATCATACTGTGTGTGGGGGAGTATATTGTGAGGACATCATGCTGTGTGTGGGGGAATATATTGTGAGGACATCATGCTGTCTGTGGGGAATATTCTGTAGGGACATCATGCTGTGAGTGGGGGAATATACAGTGAGTCTATACTGTGTGTGGGGGAATATATTGTGAGGACATCATACTGTATGTGGGGGAATATAATGTGAGTCTATACTGTGTGTGGGGGAATATATTGTGAGGACATCATACTGTATGTGGGGGAATATAATGTGAGGACATCATACTGTATGTGGGGGAATGTACTGTGAGGACATCATGCTGTGTGTGGGGGAATATACAGTGAGTATGCTGTGTGTGGGGGAATATACTGTGAGGACATTATACTGTGTGTGGGGGAATATATTGTGAGGACATCATACTGTATGTGGGGGAATGTACTGTGAGGACATCATGCTGTATGTGGGGGAATATACAGTGAGTATACTGTGTGTGGGGGAATATACTGTGAGGACATTATACTGTGTGTGGGGGAATATATTGTGAGAACATCATGCTGTGTGTGGGGAATATACAATGAGGACATCATACTGTGTGTGGGGGAATGTACTGTGAGAACATCATACTGTGTGTGGGGGAATATATTGTGAGGACATCATGCTGTATGTGTGGGGGGGAAATACTTTGAGGAAATCATACTGTGTGTGGGGGAATATATTGTGAGGCATCATACTGTGTGTGGGGGAATATATTGTGAGGACATCATACTGTGTGGGGGAATATATTGTGAGGGCATCATACTGTGTGTGGGGGAATATATTGCGAGGACATCATACTGTATGTGGGGGAATATAATGTGAGGACATCATACTGTGTGTGGGGGAATATATTGTGAGGACATCATGCTGTGTGTGGGGAATATACAGTGAGGACATCATGCTGTGTGTGGGGAATATACAGTGAGTATACTGTTTGTGGGGGAATATATTGTGAGGACATCATGCTGTGTGTGGGGAATATACAGTGAGGACATCATTCTGTGTGTGGGGAGTATACAGTGAGGACATCATGCTGTGTGTGGGGAATATACAGTGAGGACATCATGCTGTGTGTGGGGAATATACAGTGACGACATCATGCTGTGTGTGGGGAATATACAGTGAGGACATCATGCTGTGTGTGGGGAATATACAGTGAGGACATCATGCTGTGTGTGGGGAATATACAGTGAGTATACTGTGTGTGGGGGAATATATTGTGAGGACATCATACTGTGTGTGGGGGAATATATTGTGAGGACATCATGCTGTGTGTGGGGGAATATACAGTGAGGACATCATGCTGTGTGTGGGGAATATACAGTGAGGACATCATTCTGTGTGTGGGGAGTATACAGTGAGGACATCATGCTGTGTGTGGGGAATATACAGTGAGGACATCATGCTGTGTGTGGGGAATATACAGTGACGACATCATGCTGTGTGTGGGGAATATACAGTGAGGACATCATGCTGTGTGTGGGGAATATACAGTGAGGACATCATGCTGTGTGTGGGGAATATACAGTGAGTATACTGTGTGTGGGGGAATATATTGTGAGGACATCATACTGTGTGTGGGGGAATATATTGTGAGGACATCATGCTGTGTGTGGGGGAATATACAGTGAGGACATCATGCTGTGTGTGGGGAATATACAGTGAGGACATCATGCTGTGTGTGGGGAATATTCAGTGAGGACATCATGCTGTGTGTGGGGAATATACAGTGAGTATACTGTGTGTGGGGGAATATATTGTGAGGACATCATGCTGTGTGTGGGGAATATACAGTGAGGACATAATGCTGTGTGTGGGGGAATATATTGTGAGGACATCATGCTGTCTGTGGGGAATATTCTGTAGGGAAATCATGCTGTGAGTGGGGGAATATACAGTGAGTCTATACTGTGTGTGGGGGAATATATTGTGAGGACATCATACTGTATGTGGGGGAATATAATGTGAGTCTATACTGTGTGTCGGGGAATATATTGTGAGGACATCATACTGTATGTGGGGGAATATAATGTGAGGACATCATACTGTATGTGGGGGAATGTACTGTGAGGACATCATGCTGTGTGTGGGGAATATACAGTGAGTATACTGTGTGTGGGGAGTATATTGTGAGGACATCATGCTGTGTGTGGGGGAATATATTGTGAGGACATCATGCTGTCTGTGGGGAATATTCTGTAGGGACATCATGCTGTGAGAGGGGGAATATACAATGAGTCTATACTGTGTGTGGGGGAATATATTGTGAGGACATCATACTGTATGTGGGGGAATATAATGTGAGTCTATACTGTGTGTGGGGGAATATATTGTGAGGACATCATACTGTATGTGGGGGAATATAATGTGAGGACATCATACTGTATGTGGGGGAATGTACTGTGAGGACATCATGCTGTGTGTGGGGGAATATACAGTGAGTATACTGTGTGTGGGGGAATATACTGTGAGGACATTATACTGTGTGTGGGGGAATATATTGTGAGGACATCATGCTGTATGTGTGGGGGGGAAATACTTTGAGGAAATCATACTGCGTGTGGGGGAATATATTGTGACGACATCATACTGTGTGGGGGAATATATTGTGAGGGCATCATACTGTGTGTGGGGGAATATATTGTGAGGACATCATACTGTATGTGGGGGAATATAATGTGAGGACATCATGCTGTGTGTGGGGAATATACAGTGACGACATCATGCTGTGTGTGGGGAATATACAGTGAGGACATCATGCTGTGTGGGGGAATATATTGTGAGGGCATCATACTGTGTGTGGGGGAATATATTGTGAGGACATCATACTTTGTGTGGGGAAATATATTGTGAGGACATCATACTGTGTGTGGGGGAATATATTGTGAGGACATCATGCTGTGTGTGGGGGAATATACAGTGAGGACATCATGCTGTGTGTGGGGGAATATATAGTTAGGACATCATACTGTGTGTGGGGGAGTATATTGTGAGGACATCATGCTGTGTGTGGGGGAATATATTGTGAGGACATCATGCTGTCTGTGGGGAATATTCTGTAGGGACATCATGCTGTGAGTGGGGGAATATACAGTGAGTCTATACTGTGTGTGGGGGAATATATTGTGAGGACATCATACTGTATGTGGGGGAATATAATGTGAGTCTATACTGTGTGTGGGGGAATATATTGTGAGGACATCATACTGTATGTGGGGGAATATAATGTGAGGACATCATACTGTATGTGGGGGAATGTACTGTGAGGACATCATGCTGTGTGTGGGGGAATATACAGTGAGTATGCTGTGTGTGGGGGAATATACTGTGAGGACATTATACTGTGTGTGGGGGAATATATTGTGAGGACATCATACTGTATGTGGGGGAATGTACTGTGAGGACATCATGCTGTATGTGGGGGAATATACAGTGAGTATACTGTGTGTGGGGGAATATACTGTGAGGACATTATACTGTGTGTGGGGGAATATATTGTGAGAACATCATGCTGTGTGTGAGGAATATACAATGAGGACATCATACTGTGTGTGGGGGAATGTACTGTGAGAACATCATACTGTGTGTGGGGGAATATATTGTGAGGACATCATGCTGTATGTGTGGGGGGGAAATACTTTGAGGAAATCATACTGTGTGTGGGGGAATATATTGTGAGGACATCATACTGTGTGTGGGGGAATATATTGTGAGGACATCATACTGTGTGGGGGAATATATTGTGAGGGCATCATACTGTGTGTGGGGGAATATATTGCGAGGACATCATACTGTATGTGGGGGAATATAATGTGAGGACATCATACTGTGTGTGGGGGAATATATTGTGAGGACATCATGTTGTGTGTGGGGAATATACAGTGAGGACATCATGCTGTGTGTGGGGAATATACAGTGAGTATACTGTTTGTGGGGGAATATATTGTGAGGACATCATGCTGTGTGTGGGGAATATACAGTGAGGACATCATTCTGTGTGTGGGGAGTATACAGTGAGGACATCATGCTGTGTGTGGGGAATATACAGTGAGGACATCATGCTGTGTGTGGGGAATATACAGTGACGACATCATGCTGTGTGGGGAATATACAGTGAGGACATCATGCTGTGTGTGGGGAATATACAGTGAGGACATCATGCTGTGTGTGGGGAATATACAGTGAGTATACTGTGTGTGGGGGAATATATTGTGAGGACATCATACTGTGTGTGGGGAATATACAGTGAGGACATCATGCTGTGTGTGGGGAATATACAGTGACGACATCATGCTGTGTGTGGGGAATATACAGTGAGGACATCATGCTGTGTGTGGGGAATATACAGTGAGGACATCATGCTGTGTGTGGGGAATATACAGTGAGTATACTGTGTGTGGGGGAATATATTGTGAGGACATCATAATGTGTGTGGTGGAATGTACTGTGAGGACATCATGCTGTGTGTGGAGGGATATACAGTGAGGACATCATGCTGTATGTAGGGGAATATACAGTGAGTATACTGTGTGTGTGGGAATATATTGTGAGGACATTATACTGTGTGTGGGGGAATGTACTGTGGGGACATCATACTGTATGTGGGGGAATGTACTGTGAGGACATCATACTGTGTGTGGGGGAATATATTGTGAGGACATCATACTGTGTGTGGGGGAATGTACTGTGGGGACATCATACTGTGTGTGGGGAATATACAGTGAGTACATCATACTGTGTGTGGGGGAATATATTGTGAGGACATCATACTGTGTGTGGGGGAATATACAGTGAGGACATCATGCTGTATGTGGGGGAATATACAGTGAGTATACTGTGTGTGTGGGAATATATTGTGAGGACATTATACTGTGTGTGGGGGAATGTACTGTGGGGACATCATACTGTATGTGGGGGAATGTACTGTGAGGACATCATACTGTATGTGGGGTAATATAATGTGAGGACATCATACTGTGTGGGGGGGAATGTACTGTGAGGACATCATACTGTGTGTGGGGAATATACAGTGAGTACATCATACTGTGTGTGGGGGAATATATTGTGAGGACATCATACTGTGTGTGGGGGAATATATTGTGAGGACATCATGCTGTGTGTGGGGAATATATAGTGTGGACATCATACTGTGTGTTGGGGAATATATTGTGAGGACATCATGCTGTGTGTGGGGAATATACAGTGAGGACATTATCCTGTGTGTGGGGGAATATACAGTGAGTATACTGTGTGTGGGGGAATATATTGTGAGGACATCATGCTGTGTGTGGGGGAATATATTGTGAGGACATCATGCTGTGTGTGGGGTAATATATTGTGAGGACATCATGCTGTGTGTGGGGGAAAATATTGTGCGGACATCATGCTGTGTGTGGGGGAATATATTGTGAGGACATCATGCTGTGTGTGGGGGAATATATAGTGAGGACATCATGCTGTGTGTGGGGAATATACAGTGAGGACATCATACTGTGTGTGGGGGAATATACAGTGAGGAAATCATACTGTGTGTGGGGGAATATATAGTGAGGACATCATGCTGTGTGTGGGGGAATATACAGTGAGTATACTGTGTGTGGGGGAGTATATTGTGAGGACATCATGCTGTGTGTGGGGAATATATAGGTAGGACATCATACTGTGTGTGGGGGAATGTATTGTGAGGACATCATGCTGTGTGTGGGGGAATATACAGTGAGGACATCATGCTGTGTGTGGGGGAATATATAGTTAGGACATCATACTGTGTGTGGGGGAGTATATTGTGAGGACATCATGCTGTGTGTGGGGGAATATATTGTGAGGACATCATGCTGTCTGTGGGGAATATTCTGTAGGGTCATCATGCTGTGAGTGGGGGAATATACAGTGAGTCTATACTGTGTATGGGGGAATATATTGTGAGGACATCATACTGTATGTGGGGGAATATAATGTGAGTCTATACTGTGTGTGGGGGAATATATTGTGAGGACATCATACTGTATGTGGGGGAATATAATGTGAGGACATCATACTGTATGTGGGGGAATGTACTGTGAGGACATCATGCTGTGTGTGGGGGAATATACAGTGAGTATGCTGTGTGTGGGGGAATATACTGTGAGGACATTATACTGTGTGTTGGGGAATATATTGTGAGGACATCATACTGTATGTGGGGGAATGTACTGTGAGGACATCATGCTGTATGTGGGGGAATATATAGTGAGTATACTGTGTGTGGGGGAATATACTGTGAGGACATTATACTGTGTGTGCGGGAATATATTGTGAGAACATCATGCTGTGTGTGGGGAATATACAATGAGGACATCATACTGTGTGTGGGGGAATGTACTGTGAGAACATCATACTGTGTGTGGGGGAATATATTGTGAGGACATCATGCTGTATGTGTGGGGGGGAAATACTTTGAGGAAATCATACTGTGTGTGGGGGAATATATTGTGAGGACATCATACTGTGTGTGGGGGAATATATTGTGAGGACATCATACTGTGTGGGGGAATATATTGTGAGGGCATCATACTGTGTGTGGGGGAATATATTGCGAGGACATCATACTGTATGTGGGGGAATATAATGTGAGGACATCATACTGTGTGTGGGGGAATATATTGTGAGGACATCATGCTGTGTGTGGGGAATATACAGTGAGGACATCATGCTGTGTGTGGGGAATATACAGTGAGTATACTGTTTGTGGGGGAATATATTGTGAGGACATCATGCTGTGTGTGGGGAATATACAGTGAGGACATCATTCTGTGTGTGGGGAGTATACAGTGAGGACATCATGCTGTGTGTGGGGAATATACAGTGAGGACATCATGCTGTGTGTGGGGAATATACAGTGACGACATCATGCTGTGTGTGGGGAATATACAGTGAGGACATCATGCTGTGTGTGGGGAATATACAGTGAGTATACTGTGTGTGGGGGAATATATTGTGAGGACATCATACTGTGTGTGGGGGAATATATTGTGAGGACATCATGTGTGTGTGGGGGAATATACAGTGAGGACATCATGCTGTGTGTGGGGAATATACAGTGAGGACATCATGCTGTGTGTGGGGAATATTCAGTGAGGACATCATGCTGTGTGTGGGGAATATACAGTGAGTATACTGTGTGTGGAGGAATATATTGTGAGGACATCATGCTGTGTGTGGGGAATATACAGTGAGGACATAATGCTGTGTGTGGGGGAATATATTGTGAGGACATCATGCTGTCTGTGGGGAATATTCTGTAGGGACATCATGCTGTGAGTGGGGGAATATACAGTGAGTCTATACTGTGTGTGGGGGAATATATTGTGAGGACATCATACTGTATGTGGGGGAATATAATGTGAGTCTATACTGTGTGTCGGGGAATATATTGTGAGGACTTCATACTGTATGTGGGGGAATATAATGTGAGGACATCATACTGTATGTGGGGGAATGTACTGTGAGGACATCATGCTGTGTGTGGGGGAATATACAGTGAGTATACTGTGTGTGGGGAGTATATTGTGAGGACATCATGCTGTGTGTGGGGGAATATATTGTGAGGACATCATGCTGTCTGTGGGGAATATTCTGTAGGGACATCATGCTGTGAGAGGGGGAATATACAGTGAGTCTATACTGTGTGTGGGGGAATATATTGTGAGGACATCATACTGTATGTGGGGGAATATAATGTGAGTCTATACTGTGTGTGGGGGAATATATTGTGAGGACATCATACTGTATGTGGGGGAATATACAGTGAGGACATCATGCTGTGTGTGGGGAATATACAATGAGGACATCATGCTGTGTGTGGGGGAATATACAGTGAGTATACTGTGTGTGGGGGAGTATATTGTGAGGACATCATGCTGTGTGTGGGGAATATACAGTGAGGACATCATGCTGTGTGTGGGGAATATACAGTGAGTATACTGTGTCTGGGGGAATATATTGTGAGGACATCATGCTGTATGTGGGGGAATGTACTGTGAAGACATCATGCTGTATGTGGGGGAATATACAGTTAGTATACTGTGTGTGGGGGAATATACTGTGAGGACATTATACTGTGTGTGGGGGAATATATTGTGAGGACATCATGCTGTATGTGTGGGGGGGAAATACTTTGAGGAAATCATACTGCGTGTGGGGGAATATATTGTGAGGACATCATACTGTGTGGGGGAATATATTGTGAGGGCATCATACTGTATGTGGGGGAATATAATGTGAGGATATCATACTGTGTGTGGGGGAATATATTGTGAGGACATCATGCTGTGTGTGGGGAATATACAGTGAGGACATCGTGCTGTGTGTGGGGAATATACAGTGAGTATACTGTTTGTGGGGGAATATATTGTGAGGACATCATGCTGTGTGTGGGGAATATACAGTGAGGACATCATTCTGTGTGTGGGGAGTATACAGTGAGGACATCATGCTGTGTGTGGGGAATATACAGTGAGGACATCATGCTGTGTGTGGGGAATATACAGTGACGACATCATGCTGTGTGTGGGGAATATACAGTGAGGACATCATGCTGTGTGGGGGAATATATTGTGAGGGCATCATACTGTGTGTGGGGGAATATATTGTGAGGACATCATACTGTGTGTGGGGGAATATATTGTGAGGACATCATACTGTGTGTGGGGGAATATATTGTGAGGACATCATGCTGTGTGTGGGGGAATATACAGTGAGGACATCATGCTGTGTGTGGCGAATATACAGTGAGTATACTGTGTGTGGGGGAATATATTGTGAGGACATCATGCTGTGTGTGGGGAATATACAGTGAGGACATCATGCTGTGTGTGGGGAATATACAGTGAGGGCATCATACTGTATGTGGGGGAATATACAGTGAGGACATCATGCTGTGTGTGGGGAATATACAGTGAGTATACTGTGTGTGGGGGAATATATTGTGAGGACATCATGCTGTGTGTGGGGAATATACAGTGAGGACATCATACTGTGTGTGGGGGAATGTATTGTGAGGACATCTTGCTGTGTGTGGGGGAATATACAGTGAGGACATCATACTGTGTGTGGGGGAATATATTGTGAGGACATCATGCTGTGTGTGGGGGAATATACAGTGAGGACATCATACTGTGTGTGGGGAATATACAGTGAGGACATCATGCTGTGTGTGGGAATATACAGTGAGGACATCATACTGTGTGTGGGGGAATATTCTGTAGGGACATCATGCTGTGAGTGGGGGAATATACAGTGAGTCTATACTGTGTGTGGGGGAATATATTGTGAGGACATCATATTGTATGTGGGGGAATATAATGTGAGGACATCATACTGTGTGTTGGGGAATATACAGTGAGGACATTATACTGTGTGTGGGGAATATACAATGAGGACATCATGCTGTGTGTGGGGAATATACAGTGAGGACATTATTCTGTGTGTGGGGAATATACAGTGAGGACATCATGCTGTGTGTGGGGAATATACAGTGAGGACATCATGCTGTGTGTGGGGAATATGAGTGAGGACATCATGCTGTGTGTGGGGAATATACAGTGAGTATACTGTGTGTGGGGGAATATATTGTGAGGACATCATACTGTGTGTGGGGGAATATATTGTGAGGCCATCATGCTGTGTGTGGGGGAATATACAATGAGGACATCATGCTGTGTGTGGGGAATATACAGTGAGGACATCATGCTGTGTGTGGGGAATATACAGTGAGGACATCATGCTGTGTGTGGGGAATATACAGTGAGTATACTGTGTGTGGGGGAATATATTGTGAGGACATCATACTGTGTGGGGAATATACAGTGAGGACATCATGCTGTGTGTGGGGAATATACAGTGAGGACATCATGCTGTGTGTGGAGAATATACAGTGAGGGCAACATACTGTATGTGGGGGAATATACAGTGAGGACATCATGCTGTGTGTGGGGGAATATACAGTGAGGACATCATACTGTGTGTGGGGAATATACAGTGAGGACATCATACTGTGTGTGGGGAATATACAGTGAGGACATCATGCTGTGTGTGGGAATATACAGTGAGGACATCATACTGTGTGGGAGGGAATATACAGTGAAGACATCGTGCTGTGTGTGGGGAATATACAATGAGGACATCATGCTGTGTGTGTGGGGGAGTATATTGTGAGGACATCATGCTGTGTGTGGGGAATATACAGTGAGTATACTGTGTGTGGGGGAATATATTGTGAGGACATCATACTGTGTGTGGGGGAATATACAGTGAGGACATCATGCTGTGTGTGGGGAATATGCAGTGAGGACATCATGCTGTGTGTGGGGAATATACAGTGAGGGCATCATACTGTATGTGGGGGAATATACAGTGAGGACATCATGCTGTGTGTGGGGAATATACAGTGAGGGCATCATACTGTATGTGGGGGAATATACAGTGAGGACATCATGCTGTGTGTGGGGAATATACAGTGAGTATACTGTGTGTGGGGGAATATATTGTGAGAACATCATGCTGTGTGTGGGGAATATACAGTGAGTATGCTGTGTGTGGGGGAATATACTGTGAGGACATTATACTGTGTGTGGGGGAATATATTGTGAGGACATCATACTGTATGTGGGGGAATGTACTGTGAGGACATCATGCTGTATGTGGGGGAATATACAGTGAGTATACTGTGTGTGGGGGAATATACTGTGAGGACATTATACTGTGTGTGGGGGAATATATTGTGAGAACATCATGCTGTGTGTGAGGAATATACAATGAGGACATCATACTGTGTGTGGGGGAATGTACTGTGAGAACATCATACTGTGTGTGGGGGAATATATTGTGAGGACATCATGCTGTATGTGTGGGGGGGAAATACTTTGAGGAAATCATACTGTGTGTGGGGGAATATATTGTGAGGACATCATACTGTGTGTGGGGGAATATATTGTGAGGACATCATACTGTGTGGGGGAATATATTGTGAGGGCATCATACTGTGTGTGGGGGAATATATTGCGAGGACATCATACTGTATGTGGGGGAATATAATGTGAGGACATCATACTGTGTGTGGGGGAATATATTGTGAGGACATCATGTTGTGTGTGGGGAATATACAGTGAGGACATCATGCTGTGTGTGGGGAATATACAGTGAGTATACTGTTTGTGGGGGAATATATTGTGAGGACATCATGCTGTGTGTGGGGAATATACAGTGAGGAAATCATTCTGTGTGTGGGGAGTATACAGTGAGGACATCATGCTGTGTGTGGGGAATATACAGTGAGGACATCATGCTGTGTGTGGGGAATATACAGTGACGACATCATGCTGTGTGGGGAATATACAGTGAGGACATCATGCTGTGTGTGGGGAATATACAGTGAGGACATCATGCTGTGGGTGGGGAATATACAGTGAGTATACTGTGTGTGGGGGAATATATTGTGAGGACATCATACTGTGTGTGGGGAATATACAGTGAGGACATCATGCTGTGTGTGGGGAATATACAGTGACGACATCATGCTGTGTGTGGGGAATATACAGTGAGGACATCATGCTGTGTGTGGGGAATATACAGTGAGGACATCATGCTGTGTGTGGGGAATATACAGTGAGTATACTGTGTGTGGGGGAATATATTGTGAGGACATCATAATGTGTGTGGTGGAATGTACTGTGAGGACATCATGCTGTGTGTGGAGGGATATACAGTGAGGACATCATGCTGTATGTAGGGGAATATACAGTGAGTATACTGTGTGTGTGGGAATATATTGTGAGGACATTATACTGTGTGTGGGGGAATGTACTGTGGGGACATCATACTGTATGTGGGGGAATGTACTGTGAGGACATCATACTGTGTGTGGGGGAATATATTGTGAGGACATCATACTGTGTGTGGGGGAATGTACTGTGGGGACATCATACTGTGTGTGGGGAATATACAGTGAGTACATCATACTGTGTGTGGGGGAATATATTGTGAGGACATCATACTGTGTGGGGGAATATACAGTGAGGACATCATGCTGTATGTGGGGGAATATACAGTGAGTATACTGTGTGTGTGGGAATATATTGTGAGGACATTATACTGTGTGTGGGGGAATGTACTGTGGGGACATCATACTGTATGTGGGGGAATGTACTGTGAGGACATCATACTGTATGTGGGGTAATATAATGTGAGGACATCATACTGTGTGGGGGGGAATGTACTGTGAGGACATCATACTGTGTGTGGGGAATATACAGTGAGTACATCATACTGTGTGTGGGGGAATATATTGTGAGGACATCATACTGTGTGTGGGGGAATATATTGTGAGGACATCATGCTGTGTGTGGGGAATATATAGTGTGGACATCATACTGTGTGTTGGGGAATATATTGTGAGGACATCATGCTGTGTGTGGGGAATATACAGTGAGGACATTATCCTGTGTGTGTGGGGGAGTATATTGTGAGGACATCATGCTGTGTGTGGGGAATATACAGTGAGTATACTGTGTGTGGGGGAATATATTGTGAGGACATCATGCTGTGTGTGGGGGAATATATTGTGAGGACATCATGCTGTGTGTGGGGTAATATATTGTGAGGACATCATGCTGTGTGTGGGGGAAAATATTGTGCGGACATCATGCTGTGTGTGGGGGAATATATTGTGAGGAGGACATCATGCTGTGTGTGGGGGAATATATAGTGAGGACATCATGCTGTGTGTGGGGAATATACAGTGAGGACATCATACTGTGTGTGGGGGAATATACAGTGAGGAAATCATACTGTGTGTGGGGGAATATATAGTGAGGACATCATGCTGTGTGTGGGGGAATATACAGTGAGTATACTGTGTGTGGGGGAGTATATTGTGAGGACATCATGCTGTGTGTGGGGAATATATAGGTAGGACATCATACTGTGTGTGGGGGAATGTATTGTGAGGACATCATGCTGTGTGTGGGGGAATATACAGTGAGGACATCATGCTGTGTGTGGGGGAATATATAGTTAGGACATCATACTGTGTGTGGGGGAGTATATTGTGAGGACATCATGCTGTGTGTGGGGGAATATATTGTGAGGACATCATGCTGTCTGTGGGGAATATTCTGTAGGGTCATCATGCTGTGAGTGGGGGAATATACAGTGAGTCTATACTGTGTATGGGGGAATATATTGTGAGGACATCATACTGTATGTGGGGGAATATAATGTGAGTCTATACTGTGTGTGGGGGAATATATTGTGAGGACATCATACTGTATGTGGGGGAATATAATGTGAGGACATCATACTGTATGTGGGGGAATGTACTGTGAGGACATCATGATGTGTGTGGGGGAATATACAGTGAGTATGCTGTGTGTGGGGGAATATACTGTGAGGACATTATACTGTGTGTTGGGGAATATATTGTGAGGACATCATACTGTATGTGGGGGAATGTACTGTGAGGACATCATGCTGTATGTGGGGGAATATACAGTGAGTATACTGTGTGTGGGGGAATATACTGTGAGGACATTATACTGTGTGTGCGGGAATATATTGTGAGAACATCATGCTGTGTGTGGGGAATATACAATGAGGACATCATACTGTGTGTGGGGGAATGTACTGTGAGAACATCATACTGTGTGTGGGGGAATATATTGTGAGGACATCATGCTGTATGTGTGGGGGGGAAATACTTTGAGGAAATCATACTGTGTGTGGGGGAATATATTGTGAGGACATCATACTGTGTGTGGGGGAATATATTGTGAGGACATCATACTGTGTGGGGGAATATATTGTGAGGGCATCATACTGTGTGTGGGGGAATATATTGCGAGGACATCATACTGTATGTGGGGGAATATAATGTGAGGACATCATACTGTGTGTGGGGGAATATATTGTGAGGACATCATGCTGTGTGTGGGGAATATACAGTGAGGACATCATGCTGTGTGTGGGGAATATACAGTGAGTATACTGTTTGTGGGGGAATATATTGTGAGGACATCATGCTGTGTGTGGGGAATATACAGTGAGGACATCATTCTGTGTGTGGGGAGTATACAGTGAGGACATCATGCTGTGTGTGGGGAATATACAGTGAGGACATCATGCTGTGTGTGGGGAATATACAGTGACGACATCATGCTGTGTGTGGGGAATATACAGTGAGTATACTGTGTGTGGGGGAATATATTGTGAGGACATCATACTGTGTGTGGGGGAATATATTGTGAGGACATCATGTGTGTGTGGGGGAATATACAGTGAGGACATCATGCTGTGTGTGGGGAATATACAGTGAGGACATCATGCTGTGTGTGGGGAATATTCAGTGAGGACATCATGCTGTGTGTGGGGAATATACAGTGAGGACATAATGCTGTGTGTGGGGGAATATATTGTGAGGACATCATGCTGTCTGTGGGGAATATTCTGTAGGGACATCATGCTGTGAGTGGGGGAATATACAGTGAGTCTATACTGTGTGTGGGGGAATATATTGTGAGGACATCATACTGTATGTGGGGGAATATAATGTGAGTCTATACTGTGTGTCGGGGAATATATTGTGAGGACTTCATACTGTATGTGGGGGAATATAATGTGAGGACATCATACTGTATGTGGGGGAATGTACTGTGAGGACATCATGCTGTGTGTGGGGGAATATACAGTGAGTATACTGTGTGTGGGGAGTATATTGTGAGGACATCATGCTGTGTGTGGGGGAATATATTGTGAGGACATCATGCTGTCTGTGGGGAATATTCTGTAGGGACATCATGCTGTGAGAGGGGGAATATACAGTGAGTCTATACTGTGTGTGGGGGAATATATTGTGAGGACATCATACTGTATGTGGGGGAATATAATGTGAGTCTATACTGTGTGTGGGGGAATATATTGTGAGGACATCATACTGTATGTGGGGGAATATACAGTGAGGACATCATGCTGTGTGTGGGGAATATACAATGAGGACATCATGCTGTGTGTGGGGGAATATACAGTGAGTAGACTGTGTGTGGGGGAGTATATTGTGAGGACATCATGCTGTGTGTGGGGAATATACAGTGAGGACATCATGCTGTGTGTGGGGAATATACAGTGAGTATACTGTGTCTGGGGGAATATATTGTGAGGACATCATGCTGTATGTGGGGGAATGTACTGTGAAGACATCATGCTGTATGTGGGGGAATATACAGTTAGTATACTGTGTGTGGGGGAATATACTGTGAGGACATTATACTGTGTGTGGGGGAATATATTGTGAGGACATCATGCTGTATGTGTGGGGGGGAAATACTTTGAGGAAATCATACTGCGTGTGGGGGAATATATTGTGAGGACATCATACTGTGTGGGGGAATATATTGTGAGGGCATCATACTGTATGTGGGGGAATATAATGTGAGGATATCATACTGTGTGTGGGGGAATATATTGTGAGGACATCATGCTGTGTGTGGGGAATATACAGTGAGGACATCGTGCTGTGTGTGGGGAATATACAGTGAGTATACTGTTTGTGGGGGAATATATTGTGAGGACATCATGCTGTGTGTGGGGAATATACAGTGAGGACATCATTCTGTGTGTGGGGAGTATACAGTGAGGACATCATGCTGTGTGTGGGGAATATACAGTGAGGACATCATGCTGTGTGTGGGGAATATACAGTGACGACATCATGCTGTGTGTGGGGAATATACAGTGAGGACATCATGCTGTGTGGGGGAATATATTGTGAGGGCATCATACTGTGTGTGGGGGAATATATTGTGAGGACATCATACTGTGTGTGGGGGAATATATTGTGAGGACATCATACTGTGTGTGGGGGAATATATTGTGAGGACATCATGCTGTGTGTGGGGGAATATACAGTGAGGACATCATGCTGTGTGTGGCGAATATACAGTGAGTATACTGTGTGTGGGGGAATATATTGTGAGGACATCATGCTGTGTGTGGGGAATATACAGTGAGGACATCATGCTGTGTGTGGGGAATATACAGTGAGGGCATCATACTGTATGTGGGGGAATATACAGTGAGGACATCATGCTGTGTGTGGGGAATATACAGTGAGTATACTGTGTGTGGGGGAATATATTGTGAGGACATCATGCTGTGTGTGGGGAATATACAGTGAGGACATCATACTGTGTGTGGGGGAATGTATTGTGAGGACATCTTGCTGTGTGTGGGGGAATATACAGTGAGGACATCATACTGTGTGTGGGGGAATATATTGTGAGGACATCATGCTGTGTGTGGGGGAATATACAGTGAGGACATCATACTGTGTGTGGGGAATATACAGTGAGGACATCATGCTGTGTGTGGGAATATACAGTGAGGACATCATACTGTGTGTGGGGGAATATTCTGTAGGGACATCATGCTGTGAGTGGGGGAATATACAGTGAGTCTATACTGTGTGTGGGGGAATATATTGTGAGGACATCATATTGTATGTGGGGGAATATAATGTGAGGACATCATACTGTGTGTTGGGGAATATACAGTGAGGACATTATACTGTGTGTGGGGAATATACAATGAGGACATCATGCTGTGTGTGGGGAATATACAGTGAGGACATTATTCTGTGTGTGGGGAATATACAGTGAGGACATCATGCTGTGTGTGGGGAATATACAGTGAGGACATCATGCTGTGTGTGGGGAATATGAGTGAGGACATCATGCTGTGTGTGGGGAATATACAGTGAGTATACTGTGTGTGGGGGAATATATTGTAAGGACATCATACTGTGTGTGGGGGAATATATTGTGAGGCCATCATGCTGTGTGTGGGGGAATATACAATGAGGACATCATGCTGTGTGTGGGGAATATACAGTGAGGACATCATGCTGTGTGTGGGGAATATACAGTGAGGACATCATGCTGTGTGTGGGGAATATACAGTGAGTATACTGTGTGTGGGGGAATATATTGTGAGGACATCATACTGTGTGGGGAATATACAGTGAGGACATCATGCTGTGTGTGGGGAATATACAGTGAGGACATCATGCTGTGTGTGGAGAATATACAGTGAGGGCAACATACTGTATGTGGGGGAATATACAGTGAGGACATCATGCTGTGTGTGGGGGAATATACAGTGAGGACATCATACTGTGTGTGGGGAATATACAGTGAGGACATCATACTGTGTGTGGGGAATATACAGTGAGGACATCATGCTGTGTGTGGGAATATACAGTGAGGACATCATACTGTGTGGGAGGGAATATACAGTGAAGACATCGTGCTGTGTGTGGGGAATATACAATGAGGACATCATGCTGTGTGTGTGGGGGAGTATATTGTGAGGACATCATGCTGTGTGTGGGGAATATACAGTGAGTATACTGTGTGTGGGGGAATATATTGTGAGGACATCATACTGTGTGTGGGGGAATATACAGTGAGGACATCATGCTGTGTGTGGGGAATATGCAGTGAGGACATCATGCTGTGTGTGGGGAATATACAGTGAGGGCATCATACTGTATGTGGGGGAATATACAGTGAGGACATCATGCTGTGTGTGGGGAATATACAGTGAGGGCATCATACTGTATGTGGGGGAATATACAGTGAGGACATCATGCTGTGTGTGGGGAATATACAGTGAGTATACTGTGTGTGGGGGAATATATTGTGAGAACATCATGCTGTGTGTGGGGAATATACAGTGAGGACATCATTCTGTGTGTAGGGAATATACAGTGAGGACATCATGCTGTGTGTGGAGAATATACAGTGAGGGCAACATACTGTATGTGGGGGAATATACAGTGAGGACATCATGCTGTGTGTGGGGGAATATACAGTGAGGCCATCATACTGTGTGTGGGGAATATACAGTGAGGACATCATACTGTGTGTGGGTAATATACAGTGAGGACATCATGCTGTGTGTGTGGGAATATACAGTGAGGACATCATATTGTGTGGGAGGGAATATACAGTGAAGACATCATGCTGTGTGTGGGGAATATACAATGAGGACATCATGCTGTGTGTGGGGGAATATACAGTGAGTATACTGTGTGTGGGGGAGTATATTGTGAGGACATCATGCTGTGTGTGGGGAATATACAGTGAGTATACTGTGTGTGGGAGAATATATTGTGAGGACATCATACTGTATGTGGGGGAATATACAGTGAGGACATCATGCTGTGTGTGGGGAATATACAGTGAGGACATCATGCTGTGTGTGGGGAATATACAGTGAGTATACTGTGTGTGGGGGAATATATTGTGAGGACATCATACTGTGTGTGGGGAATATACAGTGAGGACATCATGCTGTGTGTGGGGAATATACAGTGAGGACATCATGCTGTGTGTGACAAATATACAGTGAGGGCATCATACTGTATGTGGGGGAATATACAGTGAGGACATCATGCTGTGTGTGGGGGAATATATAGTGAGGACATCATACTGTGTGTGGGGGAAAATACAGTGAGGACATCATACTGTGTGTGGGGAATATACAGTGAGGACATCATGCTGTGTGGGAATATACAGTGAGGACATCATACTGTGTGGGAGGGAATATACAGTTAGGACATCATGCTGTGTGTGGGGAATATACAATGAGGACATCATACTGTGTGTGGGGGAATATTCTGTAGGGACATCATGCTGTGTGTGGGGGACTATACTGTGAGTCTATACTGTATGTGGGGGAATATAATGTGAGGACATCATACTGTGTCTGGGGGAATATACCATGAGGACATCATACTGTGTGTGGGGGAATATACAGTGAGGACATCATGCTGTGTGTTGGGGAATATACAGTGAGGACATCATGCTGTGTGGGGGGAATATACAGAGAGGACATTATACTGTGTGGGGAATATACAGTGAGGACATCATGCTGTGTGTGGGGGAATATACAGTGAGTATACTGTGTGTGGCGGAGTATATTGTGAGGACATCATGCTGTGTGTGGGGAATATACAGTGAGGACATCATACTGTGTGTGGGGGAATGTATTGTGAGGACATCTTGCTGTGTGTGGGGGAATATACAGTGAGGACATCATACTGTGTGTGGGGGAATATATTGTGAGGACATCATGCTGTGTGTGGGGGAATATACAGTGAGGACATCATACTGTGTGTGGGGAATATACAGTGAGGACATCATGCTGTGTGTGGGAATATACAGTGAGGACATCATACTGTGTGTGGGGGAATATTCTGTAGGGGCATCATGCTGTGAGTGGGGGAATATACAGTGAGTCTATACTGTGTGTGGGGGAATATATTGTGAGGACATCATATTGTATGTGGGGGAATATAATGTGAGGACATCATACTGTGTGTTGGGGAATATACAGTGAGGACATTATACTGTGTGTGGGGAATATACAATGAGGACATCATGCTGTGTGTGGGGAATATACAGTGAGTATACTGTGTGTGGGGGAATATATTGTGAGAACATCATGCTGTGTGTGGGGAATATACAGTGAGGACATTTTTCTGTGTGTGGGGAATATACAGTGAGGACATCATGCTGTGTGTGGGGAATATACAGTGAGGACATCATGCTGTGTGTGGGGAATATACAGTGAGGACATCATGCTGTGTGTGGGGAATATACAGTGAGTATACTGTGTGTGGGGGAATATATTGTGAGGACATCATACTGTGTGTGGGGGAATATATTGTGAGGCCATCATGCTGTGTGTGGGGGAATATACAATGAGGACATCATGCTGTGTGTGGGGAATATACAGTGAGGACATCATGCTGTGTGTGGGGAATATACAGTGAGGACATCATGCTCTGTGTGGGGAATATACAGTGAGTATACTGTGTGTGGGGGAATATATTGTGAGGACATCATACTGTGTGGGGAATATACAGTGAGGACATCATGCTGTGTGTGGGGAATATACAGTGAGGACATCATGCTGTGTGTGGAGAATATACAGTGAGGGCAACATACTGTATGTGGGGGAATATACAGTGAGGACATCATGCTGTGTGTGGGGGAATATACAGTGAGGACATCATACTGTGTGTGGGGAATATACAGTGAGGACATCATACTGTGTGTGGGGAATATACAGTGAGGACTTCATGCTGTGTGTGGGAATATACAGTGAGGACATCATACTGTGTGGGAGGGAATATACAGTGAAGACATCGTGCTGTGTGTGGGGAATATACAATGAGGACATCATGCTGTGTGTGTGGGGGAGTATATTGTGAGGACATCATGCTGTGTGTGGGGAATATACAGTGAGTATACTGTGTGTGGGGGAATATATTGTGAGGACATCATACTGTGTGTGGGGGAATATACAGTGAGGACATCATGCTGTGTGTGGGGAATATGCAGTGAGGACATCATGCTGTGTGTGGGGAATATACAGTGAGTATACTGTGTGTGGGGGAATATATTCTGAGGACATCATACTGTGTGTGGGGAATATACAGTGAGGACATCATACTGTGTGTGGGGAATATACAGTGAGGACATCATGCTGTGTGTGGGGAATATACAGTGAGGACATCATGCTGTGTGTGGGAAATATACAGTGAGGGCATCATACTGTATGTGGGGGTATATACAGTGAGGACATCATGCTGTGTGTGGGGGAATATATAGTGAGGACATCATACTGTATGTGGGGGAATATACAGTGAGGACATCATACTGTGTGTGGGGAATATACAGTGAGGACATCATGCTGTGTGGGAATATACAGTGAGGACATCATACTGTGTGGGAGGGAATATACAGTGAGGACATCATGCTGTGTGTGGGGAATATACAATGAGGACATCATGCTGTGTGTGGGGGAATATACAGTGAGTATACTGTGTGTGGGGGAGTATATTGTGAGGACATCATGCTGTGTGTGGGGAATATACAGTAAGGACATCATACTGTGTGGGGGAATATTCTGTAGGG
The DNA here is from genome assembly GCF_039654945.1 of Dendrobates tinctorius. Lineage (NCBI taxonomy): Eukaryota > Metazoa > Chordata > Amphibia > Anura > Dendrobatidae > Dendrobates > Dendrobates tinctorius. The sequence goes on from NW_027361681.1 coordinate 10,101,151, forward strand.
ACATCATGCTGTGAGTGGGGGAATATACAGTGAGTCTATACTGTATGTGGGGTTATATAATGTGAGGACATCATACTGTGTGTGGGGGAATGTACTGTGAGGACATCATACTGTGTGTGGGGAATATACAGTGACTACATCATGCTGTCTGTGGGGAATATACAGTGAGGACATTATACTGTGTGTGGGAATATACCGTGAGTATACTGTGTGTGGGGGAATATACAGTGAGGACATTATACTGTGTGTGGGAATATACAGTGAGTATACTGTGTGTGGGGGAATATACAGTGAGGACATCATTCTGTGTGTGGGGGAATATACAGTGAGGACATTATACTGTGTGTGTGGGAATATACAGTGAGCATACTGTGTGTGGGGGAATATACAGTGAGGACATTATACTGTGTGTGGGGGAATATACAGTGAGTATACTGTGGGGGAATATTCTGTAGGGACATCATGCTGTGTGTGGGGAATATACAATGAGGACATCATGCTGTGTGTGGGGGAATATACAGTGAGTATACTGTGTGTGGGGGAGTATATTGTGAGGACATCATGCTGTGTGTGGGGAATATACAGTAAGGACATCATACTGTGTGGGGGAATATTCTGTAGGGACATCATGCTGTGAGTGGGGGAATATACAGTGAGTCTATACTGTATGTGGGGTTATATAATGTGAGGACATCATACTGTGTGTGGGGGAATGTACTGTGAGGACATCATACTGTGTGTGGGGAATATACAGTGAGTACATCATGCTGTCTGTGGGGAATATACAGTGAGGACATTATACTGTGTGTGTGGGAAAATACAGTGAGTATACTGTGTGTGGGGGAATATACAGTGAGGACATTATACTGTGTGTGTGGGAATATACAGTGAGTATACTGTGTGTGGGGGAATATACAGTGAGGACATCATTCTGTGTGTGGGGGAATATACAGTGAGGACATTATACTGTGTGTGTGGGAATATACAGTGAGCATACTGTGTGTGGGGGAATATACAGTGAGGACATTATACTGTGTGTGGGGGAATATACAGTGAGTATACTGTGTGTGGGGGAATATATTGTGAGGACATCATGCTGTGTGTGGGGGATTATATTGTGAGGACATCATGCTGTGTGTGGGGGAATATACAGTGAGGACATCATACTGTGTGTGGGGGAATATACCGTGAGGACATCATACTGTGTGTGGGGGAATATACAGTGAGGACATCATGCTGTGTGTTGGGGAATATACAGTGAGGACATCATACTGTGTGGGGGGAATATACAGAGAGGACATTATACTGTGTGGGGAATATACAGTGAGGACATCATGCTGTGTGTGGGGGAATATACAGTGAGTATACTGTGTGTGGCGGAGTATATTGTGAGGACATCATGCTGTGTGTGGGGAATATACAGTGAGGACATCATACTGTGTGTGGGGGAATGTATTGTGAGAGCATCATACTGTGTGTGGGGGAATATATTGTGAGGACATCATGCTGTGTGTTGGGGAATATACAGTGAGGACATCATACTGTGTGTGGGGGAATATATTGTGAGGACATCATGCTGTGTGTGGGGGAATATACAGTGAGGACATCATACTGTGTGTGGGGAATATACAGTGAGGACATCATGCTGTGTGTGGGAATATACAGTGAGGACATCATACTGTGTGGGAGGGAATATACAGTGAGGACATCATGCTGTGTGTGGGGAATCTACAATGAGGACATCATGCTGTGTGTGGGGGAATATACAGTGAGTATATTGTGTGTGGGGGAGTATATTGTGAGGACATCATGCTGTATGTGGGGAATATACAGTGAGGACATCATACTGTGTGTGGGGGAATATTCTGTAGGGACATCATGCTGTGAGTGGGGGAATATACAGTGAGTCTATACTGTGTGTGAGGGAATATATTGTGAGGACATCATACTGTATGTGGGGGAATATAATGTGAGGACATCATACTGTGTGTGGGGAATATACAGTGAGGACATTATACTGTGTGTGGGGAATATACAATGAGGACATCATGCTGTGTGTGGGGAATATACAGTGAGTATACTGTGTGTGGGGGAATATATTGTGAGAACATCATGCTGTGTGTGGGGAATATACAGTGAGGACATCATTCTGTGTGTGGGGAATATACAGTGAGGACATCATGCTGTGTGTGGGGAATATACAGTGACGACATCATGCTGTGTGTGGGGAATATACAGTGAGGACATCATGCTGTGTGTGGGGAATATACAGTGAGGACATCATGCTGTGTGTGGGGAATATACAGTGAGTATACTGTGTGTGGGGGAATATATTGTGAGGACATCATAATGTGTGTGGTGGAATGTACTGTGAGGACATCATGCTGTGTGTGGAGGGATATACAGTGAGGACATCATGCTGTATGTAGGGGAATATACAGTGAGTATACTGTGTGTGTGGGAATATATTGTGAGGACATTATACTGTGTGTGGGGGAATGTACTGTGGGGACATCATACTGTATGTGGGGGAATGTACTGTGAGGACATCATACTGTGTGTGGGGGAATATATTGTGAGGACATCATACTGTGTGTGGGGGAATGTACTGTGGGGACATCATACTGTGTGTGGGGAATATACAGTGAGTACATCATACTGTGTGTGGGGGAATATATTGTGAGGACATCATACTGTGTGGGGGAATATACAGTGAGGACATCATGCTGTATGTGGGGGAATATACAGTGAGTATACTGTGTGTGTGGGAATATATTGTGAGGACATTATACTGTGTGTGGGGGAATGTACTGTGGGGACATCATACTGTATGTGGGGGAATGTACTGTGAGGACATCATACTGTATGTGGGGTAATATAATGTGAGGACATCATACTGTGTGGGGGGGAATGTACTGTGAGGACATCATACTGTGTGTGGGGAATATACAGTGAGTACATCATACTGTGTGTGGGGGAATATATTGTGAGGACATCATACTGTGTGTGGGGGAATATATTGTGAGGACATCATGCTGTGTGTGGGGAATATATAGTGTGGACATCATACTGTGTGTTGGGGAATATATTGTGAGGACATCATGCTGTGTGTGGGGAATATACAGTGAGGACATTATCCTGTGTGTGTGGGGGAGTATATTGTGAGGACATCATGCTGTGTGTGGGGAATATACAGTGAGTATACTGTGTGTGGGGGAATATATTGTGAGGACATCATGCTGTGTGTGGGGGAATATATTGTGAGGACATCATGCTGTGTGTGGGGTAATATATTGTGAGGACATCATGCTGTGTGTGGGGGAAAATATTGTGCGGACATCATGCTGTGTGTGGGGGAATATATTGTGAGGAGGACATCATGCTGTGTGTGGGGGAATATATAGTGAGGACATCATGCTGTGTGTGGGGAATATACAGTGAGGACATCATACTGTGTGTGGGGGAATATACAGTGAGGAAATCATACTGTGTGTGGGGGAATATATAGTGAGGACATCATGCTGTGTGTGGGGGAATATACAGTGAGTATACTGTGTGTGGGGGAGTATATTGTGAGGACATCATGCTGTGTGTGGGGAATATATAGGTAGGACATCATACTGTGTGTGGGGGAATGTATTGTGAGGACATCATGCTGTGTGTGGGGGAATATACAGTGAGGACATCATGCTGTGTGTGGGGGAATATATAGTTAGGACATCATACTGTGTGTGGGGGAGTATATTGTGAGGACATCATGCTGTGTGTGGGGGAATATATTGTGAGGACATCATGCTGTCTGTGGGGAATATTCTGTAGGGTCATCATGCTGTGAGTGGGGGAATATACAGTGAGTCTATACTGTGTATGGGGGAATATATTGTGAGGACATCATACTGTATGTGGGGGAATATAATGTGAGTCTATACTGTGTGTGGGGGAATATATTGTGAGGACATCATACTGTATGTGGGGGAATATAATGTGAGGACATCATACTGTATGTGGGGGAATGTACTGTGAGGACATCATGATGTGTGTGGGGGAATATACAGTGAGTATGCTGTGTGTGGGGGAATATACTGTGAGGACATTATACTGTGTGTTGGGGAATATATTGTGAGGACATCATACTGTATGTGGGGGAATGTACTGTGAGGACATCATGCTGTATGTGGGGGAATATACAGTGAGTATACTGTGTGTGGGGGAATATACTGTGAGGACATTATACTGTGTGTGCGGGAATATATTGTGAGAACATCATGCTGTGTGTGGGGAATATACAATGAGGACATCATACTGTGTGTGGGGGAATGTACTGTGAGAACATCATACTGTGTGTGGGGGAATATATTGTGAGGACATCATGCTGTATGTGTGGGGGGGAAATACTTTGAGGAAATCATACTGTGTGTGGGGGAATATATTGTGAGGACATCATACTGTGTATGGGGGAATATATTGTGAGGACATCATACTGTGTGGGGGAATATATTGTGAGGGCATCATACTGTGTGTGGGGGAATATATTGCGAGGACATCATACTGTATGTGGGGGAATATAATGTGAGGACATCATACTGTGTGTGGGGGAATATATTGTGAGGACATCATGCTGTGTGTGGGGAATATACAGTGAGGACATCATGCTGTGTGTGGGGAATATACAGTGAGTATACTGTTTGTGGGGGAATATATTGTGAGGACATCATGCTGTGTGTGGGGAATATACAGTGAGGACATCATTCTGTGTGTGGGGAGTATACAGTGAGGACATCATGCTGTGTGTGGGGAATATACAGTGAGGACATCATGCTGTGTGTGGGGAATATACAGTGACGACATCATGCTGTGTGTGGGGAATATACAGTGAGTATACTGTGTGTGGGGGAATATATTGTGAGGACATCATACTGTGTGTGGGGGAATATATTGTGAGGACATCATGTGTGTGTGGGGGAATATACAGTGAGGACATCATGCTGTGTGTGGGGAATATACAGTGAGGACATCATGCTGTGTGTGGGGAATATTCAGTGAGGACATCATGCTGTGTGTGGGGAATATACAGTGAGGACATAATGCTGTGTGTGGGGGAATATATTGTGAGGACATCATGCTGTCTGTGGGGAATATTCTGTAGGGACATCATGCTGTGAGTGGGGGAATATACAGTGAGTCTATACTGTGTGTGGGGGAATATATTGTGAGGACATCATACTGTATGTGGGGGAATATAATGTGAGTCTATACTGTGTGTCGGGGAATATATTGTGAGGACTTCATACTGTATGTGGGGGAATATAATGTGAGGACATCATACTGTATGTGGGGGAATGTACTGTGAGGACATCATGCTGTGTGTGGGGGAATATACAGTGAGTATACTGTGTGTGGGGAGTATATTGTGAGGACATCATGCTGTGTGTGGGGGAATATATTGTGAGGACATCATGCTGTCTGTGGGGAATATTCTGTAGGGACATCATGCTGTGAGAGGGGGAATATACAGTGAGTCTATACTGTGTGTGGGGGAATATATTGTGAGGACATCATACTGTATGTGGGGGAATATAATGTGAGTCTATACTGTGTGTGGGGGAATATATTGTGAGGACATCATACTGTATGTGGGGGAATATACAGTGAGGACATCATGCTGTGTGTGGGGAATATACAATGAGGACATCATGCTGTGTGTGGGGGAATATACAGTGAGTAGACTGTGTGTGGGGGAGTATATTGTGAGGACATCATGCTGTGTGTGGGGAATATACAGTGAGGACATCATGCTGTGTGTGGGGAATATACAGTGAGTATACTGTGTCTGGGGGAATATATTGTGAGGACATCATGCTGTATGTGGGGGAATGTACTGTGAAGACATCATGCTGTATGTGGGGGAATATACAGTTAGTATACTGTGTGTGGGGGAATATACTGTGAGGACATTATACTGTGTGTGGGGGAATATATTGTGAGGACATCATGCTGTATGTGTGGGGGGGAAATACTTTGAGGAAATCATACTGCGTGTGGGGGAATATATTGTGAGGACATCATACTGTGTGGGGGAATATATTGTGAGGGCATCATACTGTATGTGGGGGAATATAATGTGAGGATATCATACTGTGTGTGGGGGAATATATTGTGAGGACATCATGCTGTGTGTGGGGAATATACAGTGAGGACATCGTGCTGTGTGTGGGGAATATACAGTGAGTATACTGTTTGTGGGGGAATATATTGTGAGGACATCATGCTGTGTGTGGGGAATATACAGTGAGGACATCATTCTGTGTGTGGGGAGTATACAGTGAGGACATCATGCTGTGTGTGGGGAATATACAGTGAGGACATCATGCTGTGTGTGGGGAATATACAGTGACGACATCATGCTGTGTGTGGGGAATATACAGTGAGGACATCATGCTGTGTGGGGGAATATATTGTGAGGGCATCATACTGTGTGTGGGGGAATATATTGTGAGGACATCATACTGTGTGTGGGGGAATATATTGTGAGGACATCATACTGTGTGTGGGGGAATATATTGTGAGGACATCATGCTGTGTGTGGGGGAATATACAGTGAGGACATCATGCTGTGTGTGGCGAATATACAGTGAGTATACTGTGTGTGGGGGAATATATTGTGAGGACATCATGCTGTGTGTGGGGAATATACAGTGAGGACATCATGCTGTGTGTGGGGAATATACAGTGAGGGCATCATACTGTATGTGGGGGAATATACAGTGAGGACATCATGCTGTGTGTGGGGAATATACAGTGAGTATACTGTGTGTGGGGGAATATATTGTGAGGACATCATGCTGTGTGTGGGGAATATACAGTGAGGACATCATACTGTGTGTGGGGGAATGTATTGTGAGGACATCTTGCTGTGTGTGGGGGAATATACAGTGAGGACATCATACTGTGTGTGGGGGAATATATTGTGAGGACATCATGCTGTGTGTGGGGGAATATACAGTGAGGACATCATACTGTGTGTGGGGAATATACAGTGAGGACATCATGCTGTGTGTGGGAATATACAGTGAGGACATCATACTGTGTGTGGGGGAATATTCTGTAGGGACATCATGCTGTGAGTGGGGGAATATACAGTGAGTCTATACTGTGTGTGGGGGAATATATTGTGAGGACATCATATTGTATGTGGGGGAATATAATGTGAGGACATCATACTGTGTGTTGGGGAATATACAGTGAGGACATTATACTGTGTGTGGGGAATATACAATGAGGACATCATGCTGTGTGTGGGGAATATACAGTGAGGACATTATTCTGTGTGTGGGGAATATACAGTGAGGACATCATGCTGTGTGTGGGGAATATACAGTGAGGACATCATGCTGTGTGTGGGGAATATGAGTGAGGACATCATGCTGTGTGTGGGGAATATACAGTGAGTATACTGTGTGTGGGGGAATATATTGTAAGGACATCATACTGTGTGTGGGGGAATATATTGTGAGGCCATCATGCTGTGTGTGGGGGAATATACAATGAGGACATCATGCTGTGTGTGGGGAATATACAGTGAGGACATCATGCTGTGTGTGGGGAATATACAGTGAGGACATCATGCTGTGTGTGGGGAATATACAGTGAGTATACTGTGTGTGGGGGAATATATTGTGAGGACATCATACTGTGTGGGGAATATACAGTGAGGACATCATGCTGTGTGTGGGGAATATACAGTGAGGACATCATGCTGTGTGTGGAGAATATACAGTGAGGGCAACATACTGTATGTGGGGGAATATACAGTGAGGACATCATGCTGTGTGTGGGGGAATATACAGTGAGGACATCATACTGTGTGTGGGGAATATACAGTGAGGACATCATACTGTGTGTGGGGAATATACAGTGAGGACATCATGCTGTGTGTGGGAATATACAGTGAGGACATCATACTGTGTGGGAGGGAATATACAGTGAAGACATCGTGCTGTGTGTGGGGAATATACAATGAGGACATCATGCTGTGTGTGTGGGGGAGTATATTGTGAGGACATCATGCTGTGTGTGGGGAATATACAGTGAGTATACTGTGTGTGGGGGAATATATTGTGAGGACATCATACTGTGTGTGGGGGAATATACAGTGAGGACATCATGCTGTGTGTGGGGAATATGCAGTGAGGACATCATGCTGTGTGTGGGGAATATACAGTGAGGGCATCATACTGTATGTGGGGGAATATACAGTGAGGACATCATGCTGTGTGTGGGGAATATACAGTGAGGGCATCATACTGTATGTGGGGGAATATACAGTGAGGACATCATGCTGTGTGTGGGGAATATACAGTGAGTATACTGTGTGTGGGGGAATATATTGTGAGAACATCATGCTGTGTGTGGGGAATATACAGTGAGGACATCATTCTGTGTGTAGGGAATATACAGTGAGGACATCATGCTGTGTGTGGAGAATATACAGTGAGGGCAACATACTGTATGTGGGGGAATATACAGTGAGGACATCATGCTGTGTGTGGGGGAATATACAGTGAGGCCATCATACTGTGTGTGGGGAATATACAGTGAGGACATCATACTGTGTGTGGGTAATATACAGTGAGGACATCATGCTGTGTGTGTGGGAATATACAGTGAGGACATCATATTGTGTGGGAGGGAATATACAGTGAAGACATCATGCTGTGTGTGGGGAATATACAATGAGGACATCATGCTGTGTGTGGGGGAATATACAGTGAGTATACTGTGTGTGGGGGAGTATATTGTGAGGACATCATGCTGTGTGTGGGGAATATACAGTGAGTATACTGTGTGTGGGAGAATATATTGTGAGGACATCATACTGTATGTGGGGGAATATACAGTGAGGACATCATGCTGTGTGTGGGGAATATACAGTGAGGACATCATGCTGTGTGTGGGGAATATACAGTGAGTATACTGTGTGTGGGGGAATATATTGTGAGGACATCATACTGTGTGTGGGGAATATACAGTGAGGACATCATGCTGTGTGTGGGGAATATACAGTGAGGACATCATGCTGTGTGTGACAAATATACAGTGAGGGCATCATACTGTATGTGGGGGAATATACAGTGAGGACATCATGCTGTGTGTGGGGGAATATATAGTGAGGACATCATACTGTGTGTGGGGGAAAATACAGTGAGGACATCATACTGTGTGTGGGGAATATACAGTGAGGACATCATGCTGTGTGGGAATATACAGTGAGGACATCATACTGTGTGGGAGGGAATATACAGTTAGGACATCATGCTGTGTGTGGGGAATATACAATGAGGACATCATACTGTGTGTGGGGGAATATTCTGTAGGGACATCATGCTGTGTGTGGGGGACTATACTGTGAGTCTATACTGTATGTGGGGGAATATAATGTGAGGACATCATACTGTGTCTGGGGGAATATACCATGAGGACATCATACTGTGTGTGGGGGAATATACAGTGAGGACATCATGCTGTGTGTTGGGGAATATACAGTGAGGACATCATGCTGTGTGGGGGGAATATACAGAGAGGACATTATACTGTGTGGGGAATATACAGTGAGGACATCATGCTGTGTGTGGGGGAATATACAGTGAGTATACTGTGTGTGGCGGAGTATATTGTGAGGACATCATGCTGTGTGTGGGGAATATACAGTGAGGACATCATACTGTGTGTGGGGGAATGTATTGTGAGGACATCTTGCTGTGTGTGGGGGAATATACAGTGAGGACATCATACTGTGTGTGGGGGAATATATTGTGAGGACATCATGCTGTGTGTGGGGGAATATACAGTGAGGACATCATACTGTGTGTGGGGAATATACAGTGAGGACATCATGCTGTGTGTGGGAATATACAGTGAGGACATCATACTGTGTGTGGGGGAATATTCTGTAGGGGCATCATGCTGTGAGTGGGGGAATATACAGTGAGTCTATACTGTGTGTGGGGGAATATATTGTGAGGACATCATATTGTATGTGGGGGAATATAATGTGAGGACATCATACTGTGTGTTGGGGAATATACAGTGAGGACATTATACTGTGTGTGGGGAATATACAATGAGGACATCATGCTGTGTGTGGGGAATATACAGTGAGTATACTGTGTGTGGGGGAATATATTGTGAGAACATCATGCTGTGTGTGGGGAATATACAGTGAGGACATTTTTCTGTGTGTGGGGAATATACAGTGAGGACATCATGCTGTGTGTGGGGAATATACAGTGAGGACATCATGCTGTGTGTGGGGAATATACAGTGAGGACATCATGCTGTGTGTGGGGAATATACAGTGAGTATACTGTGTGTGGGGGAATATATTGTGAGGACATCATACTGTGTGTGGGGGAATATATTGTGAGGCCATCATGCTGTGTGTGGGGGAATATACAATGAGGACATCATGCTGTGTGTGGGGAATATACAGTGAGGACATCATGCTGTGTGTGGGGAATATACAGTGAGGACATCATGCTCTGTGTGGGGAATATACAGTGAGTATACTGTGTGTGGGGGAATATATTGTGAGGACATCATACTGTGTGGGGAATATACAGTGAGGACATCATGCTGTGTGTGGGGAATATACAGTGAGGACATCATGCTGTGTGTGGAGAATATACAGTGAGGGCAACATACTGTATGTGGGGGAATATACAGTGAGGACATCATGCTGTGTGTGGGGGAATATACAGTGAGGACATCATACTGTGTGTGGGGAATATACAGTGAGGACATCATACTGTGTGTGGGGAATATACAGTGAGGACTTCATGCTGTGTGTGGGAATATACAGTGAGGACATCATACTGTGTGGGAGGGAATATACAGTGAAGACATCGTGCTGTGTGTGGGGAATATACAATGAGGACATCATGCTGTGTGTGTGGGGGAGTATATTGTGAGGACATCATGCTGTGTGTGGGGAATATACAGTGAGTATACTGTGTGTGGGGGAATATATTGTGAGGACATCATACTGTGTGTGGGGGAATATACAGTGAGGACATCATGCTGTGTGTGGGGAATATGCAGTGAGGACATCATGCTGTGTGTGGGGAATATACAGTGAGTATACTGTGTGTGGGGGAATATATTCTGAGGACATCATACTGTGTGTGGGGAATATACAGTGAGGACATCATACTGTGTGTGGGGAATATACAGTGAGGACATCATGCTGTGTGTGGGGAATATACAGTGAGGACATCATGCTGTGTGTGGGAAATATACAGTGAGGGCATCATACTGTATGTGGGGGTATATACAGTGAGGACATCATGCTGTGTGTGGGGGAATATATAGTGAGGACATCATACTGTATGTGGGGGAATATACAGTGAGGACATCATACTGTGTGTGGGGAATATACAGTGAGGACATCATGCTGTGTGGGAATATACAGTGAGGACATCATACTGTGTGGGAGGGAATATACAGTGAGGACATCATGCTGTGTGTGGGGAATATACAATGAGGACATCATGCTGTGTGTGGGGGAATATACAGTGAGTATACTGTGTGTGGGGGAGTATATTGTGAGGACATCATGCTGTGTGTGGGGAATATACAGTAAGGACATCATACTGTGTGGGGGAATATTCTGTAGGGACATCATGCTGTGAGTGGGGGAATATACAGTGAGTCTATACTGTATGTGGGGTTATATAATGTGAGGACATCATACTGTGTGTGGGGGAATGTACTGTGAGGACATCATACTGTGTGTGGGGAATATACAGTGACTACATCATGCTGTCTGTGGGGAATATACAGTGAGGACATTATACTGTGTGTGGGAATATACCGTGAGTATACTGTGTGTGGGGGAATATACAGTGAGGACATTATACTGTGTGTGGGAATATACAGTGAGTATACTGTGTGTGGGGGAATATACAGTGAGGACATCATTCTGTGTGTGGGGGAATATACAGTGAGGACATTATACTGTGTGTGTGGGAATATACAGTGAGCATACTGTGTGTGGGGGAATATACAGTGAGGACATTATACTGTGTGTGGGGGAATATACAGTGAGTATACTGTGGGGGAATATTCTGTAGGGACATCATGCTGTGTGTGGGGAATATACAATGAGGACATCATGCTGTGTGTGGGGGAATATACAGTGAGTATACTGTGTGTGGGGGAGTATATTGTGAGGACATCATGCTGTGTGTGGGGAATATACAGTAAGGACATCATACTGTGTGGGGGAATATTCTGTAGGGACATCATGCTGTGAGTGGGGGAATATACAGTGAGTCTATACTGTATGTGGGGTTATATAATGTGAGGACATCATACTGTGTGTGGGGGAATGTACTGTGAGGACATCATACTGTGTGTGGGGAATATACAGTGAGTACATCATGCTGTCTGTGGGGAATATACAGTGAGGACATTATACTGTGTGTGTGGGAAAATACAGTGAGTATACTGTGTGTGGGGGAATATACAGTGAGGACATTATACTGTGTGTGTGGGAATATACAGTGAGTATACTGTGTGTGGGGGAATATACAGTGAGGACATCATTCTGTGTGTGGGGGAATATACAGTGAGGACATTATACTGTGTGTGTGGGAATATACAGTGAGCATACTGTGTGTGGGGGAATATACAGTGAGGACATTATACTGTGTGTGGGGGAATATACAGTGAGTATACTGTGTGTGGGGGAATATATTGTGAGGACATCATGCTGTGTGTGGGGGATTATATTGTGAGGACATCATGCTGTGTGTGGGGGAATATACAGTGAGGACATCATACTGTGTGTGGGGGAATATACCGTGAGGACATCATACTGTGTGTGGGGGAATATACAGTGAGGACATCATGCTGTGTGTTGGGGAATATACAGTGAGGACATCATACTGTGTGGGGGGAATATACAGAGAGGACATTATACTGTGTGGGGAATATACAGTGAGGACATCATGCTGTGTGTGGGGGAATATACAGTGAGTATACTGTGTGTGGCGGAGTATATTGTGAGGACATCATGCTGTGTGTGGGGAATATACAGTGAGGACATCATACTGTGTGTGGGGGAATGTATTGTGAGAGCATCATACTGTGTGTGGGGGAATATATTGTGAGGACATCATGCTGTGTGTTGGGGAATATACAGTGAGGACATCATACTGTGTGTGGGGGAATATATTGTGAGGACATCATGCTGTGTGTGGGGGAATATACAGTGAGGACATCATACTGTGTGTGGGGAATATACAGTGAGGACATCATGCTGTGTGTGGGAATATACAGTGAGGACATCATACTGTGTGGGAGGGAATATACAGTGAGGACATCATGCTGTGTGTGGGGAATCTACAATGAGGACATCATGCTGTGTGTGGGGGAATATACAGTGAGTATATTGTGTGTGGGGGAGTATATTGTGAGGACATCATGCTGTATGTGGGGAATATACAGTGAGGACATCATACTGTGTGTGGGGGAATATTCTGTAGGGACATCATGCTGTGAGTGGGGGAATATACAGTGAGTCTATACTGTGTGTGAGGGAATATATTGTGAGGACATCATACTGTATGTGGGGGAATATAATGTGAGGACATCATACTGTGTGTGGGGAATATACAGTGAGGACATTATACTGTGTGTGGGGAATATACAATGAGGACATCATGCTGTGTGTGGGGAATATACAGTGAGTATACTGTGTGTGGGGGAATATATTGTGAGAACATCATGCTGTGTGTGGGGAATATACAGTGAGGACATCATTCTGTGTGTGGGGAATATACAGTGAGGACATCATGCTGTGTGTGGGGAATATACAGTGAGGACATCATTCTGTGTGTGGGGAATATACAGTGAGGACATCATGCTGTGTGTGGGGAATATACAGTGAGGACATCATGCTGTGTGTGGGGAATATACAGTGAGTATACTGTGTGTGGGGGAATATATTGTGAGGATATCATACTGTGTGTGGGGGAATATATTGTGAGGACATCATACTGTATGTGGGGGAATATAATGTGAGGACATCATACTGTGTGTGGGGGAATATACAGTGAGGACATTATACTGTGTGTGTGGAATATACAATGAGGACATCATGCTGTGTGTGTGGAATATACAGTGAGTATACTGTGTGTGGGGAATATACAGTGAGGACATCATTCTGTGTGTGGGGAATATACAGTGAGGACATCATGCTGTGTGTGGGGAATATACAGTGAGGACATCATACTGTGTGGGAGGGAATATACAGTGAGGACATCATGCTGTGTGTGGGGAATATACAATGAGGACATCATGCTGTGTGTGGGGGAATATACAGTGAGTATACTGTGTGTGGGGGAGTATATTGTGAGGACATCGTGCTGTGTGTGGGGAATATACAGTGAGGACATCATACTGTGTGTGGGGGAATATTCTGTAGGGACATCATGCTGTGAGTGGGGGAATATACAGTGAGTCTATACTGTATGTGGGGGAATATAATGTGAGGACATCATACTGTGTGTGGGGGAATGTACTGTGAGGACATCATACTGTGTGTGGGGAATATACAGTGAGTACATCATGCTGTCTGTGGGGAATATACAGTGAGTATACTGTGTGTGGGGGAATATACAGTGAGGACATCATTCTGTGTGTGGGGGAATATACAGTGAGGACATTATACTGTGTGTGTGGGAATATACAGTGAGCATACTGTGTGTGGGGGAATATACAGTGAGGACATTATACTGTGTGTGGGGGAATATACAGTGAGTATACTGTGTGTGGGGGAATATATTGTGAGGACATCATGCTGTGTGTGGGGGAATATATTGTGAGGACATCATGTTGTGTGTGGGGGAATATACAGTGAGGACATCATACTGTGTGTGGGGGAATATACCGTGAGGACATCATACTGTGTGTGGGGGAATATACCGTGAGGACATCATACTGTGTGTGGGGGAATATACAGTGAGGACATCATGCTGTGTGTTGGGGAATATACAGTGAGGACATCATACTGTGTGGGGGGAATATACAGAGAGGACATTATACTGTGTGGGGAATATACAGTGAGGACATCATGCTGTGTGTGTGGGAATATACAGTGAGTTTACTGTGTGTGGCGGAGTATATTGTGAGGACATCATGCTGTGTGTGGGGAATATACAGTGAGGACATCATACTGTGTGTGGGGGAATGTATTGTGAGGGCATCATACTGTGTGTGGGGGAATATATTGTGAGGACATCATGCTGTGTGTGGGGGAATATACAGTGAGGACAGCATGCTGTGTGTGGGAATATACAGTGAGGACATCATACTGTGTGGGAGGGAATATACAGTGAGGACATCATGCTGTGTGTGGGGAATATACAGTGAGGACATCATGCTGTGTGTGGGGAATATACAGTGAGTATACTGTGTGTGGGGGAATATATTGTGAGAACATCATACTGAGTGTGGGGGAATATACAGTGAGGACATCATGCTGTGTGTGGGGAATATACAGTGAGGACATCATGCTGTGTGTGGGGAATATACAGTGAGTATACTGTGTGTGGGGGAATATATTGTGAGGACATCATACTGAGTGTGGGGAATATACAGTGAGGACATCATGCTGTGTGTGGGGAATATACAGTGAGGACATCATGCTGTGTGTGGCAAATATACAGTGAGGGCATCATACTGTATGTGGGGGAATATACAGTGAGGACATCATGCTGTGTGTGGGGGAATATATAGTGAGGACATCATACTGTGTGTGGGGGAAAATACAGTGAGGACATCATACTGTGTGTGGGGAATATACAGTGAGGACATCATGCTGTGTGGGAATATACAGTGAGGACATCATACTGTGTGGGAGGGAATATACAGTGAGGACATCATGCTGTGTGTGGGGAATATACAATGAGGACATCATGCTGTGTGTGGGGGAATATACAGTGAGTATACTGTGTGTGGGGGAGTATATTGTGAGGACATCATGCTGTGTGTGGGGAATATACAGTGAGGACATCATACTGTGTGTGGGGGAATATTCTGTAGGGACATCATGCTGTGAGTGGGGGACTATACAGTGAGTCTATACTGTATGTGGGGGAATATAATGTGAGGACATCATACTGTGTGTGGGGGAATATACCGTGAGGACATCATACTGTGTGTGGGGGAATATACAGTGAGGACATCATGCTGTGTGTTGGGGAATATACAGTGAGGACATCATACTGTGTGGGGGGAATATACAGAGAGGACATTATACTGTGTGGGGAATATACAGTGAGGACATCATGCTGTGTGTGGGGGAATATACAGTGAGTATACTGTGTGTGGCGGAGTATATTGTGAGGACATCATGCTGTGTGGGGAATATACAGTGAGGACATCATACTGTGTGTGGGGGAATGTATTGTGAGGGCATCATACTGTGTGTGGGGGAATATACAGTGGGGCAAAAAAGTATTTAGTCAGTCAGCAATAGTGCAAGTTCCACCACTTAAAAAGATGAGAGGCGTCTGTAATTTACATCATAGGTAGACCTCAACTATGGGAGACAAACTGAGAAAAAAAAATCCAGAAAATCACATTGTCTGTTTTTTTTTCATTTTATTTGCATATTATGGTGGAAAATAAGTATTTGGTCAGAAACAAGCAATCAAGATTTCTGGCTCTCACAGACCTGTCACTTCTTCTTTAAGAGTCTCCTCTTTCCTCCACTCATTACCTGTAGTAATGGCACCTGTTTAAACTTGTTATCAGTATAAAAAAGACACCTGTGCACACCCTCAAACAGTCTGACTCCAAACTCCACTTTGGTGAAGACCAAAGAGCTGTCAAAGGACACCAGAAACAAAATTGTAGCCCTCCACCAGGCTGGGAAGACTGAATCTGCAATAGCCAACCAGCTTGGAGTGAAGAAATCAACTGTGGGAGCAATAATTAGAAAATGGAAGACATACAAGACCACTGATAATCTCCCTCGATCTGGTGCTCCACGCAAAATCCCACCCCGTGGGGTCAGAATGATCACAAGAACGGTGAGCAAAAATCCCAGAACCACGCGGGGGGACCTAGTGAATGAACTGCAGAGAGCTGGGACCAATGTAACAAGGCCTACCATAAGTAACACACTACGCCACCATGGACTCAGATCCTGCAGTGCCAGACGTGTCCCACTGCTTAAGCTTGTACATGTCCGGGCCCGTCTGAAGTTTGCTAGAGAGCATTTGGATGATCCAGAGGAGTTTTGGGAGAATGTCCTATGGTCTGATGAAACCAAACTGGAACTGTTTGGTAGAAACACAACTTGTCGTGTTTGGAGGAAAAAGAATACTGAGTTGCATCCATCAAACACCATACCTACTGCAAAGCATGGTGGTGGAAACATCATGCTTTGGGGCTGTTTCTCTGCAAAGGGGCCAGGACGACTGATCCGGGTACATGAAAGAATGAATGGGGCCATGTATCGTGAGATTTTGAGTGAAAACCTCCTTCCATCAGCAAG
The DNA here is from genome assembly GCF_039654945.1 of Dendrobates tinctorius. Lineage (NCBI taxonomy): Eukaryota > Metazoa > Chordata > Amphibia > Anura > Dendrobatidae > Dendrobates > Dendrobates tinctorius. Next base: position 10,118,714 of record NW_027361681.1, read on the forward strand.
GGCATTGAAGATGAAACGTGGCTGGGTCTTTCAACATGACAATGATCCAAAGCACACCGCCAGAGCAACGAAGGAGTGGCTTCGTAAGAAGCATTTCAAGGTCCTGGAGTGGCCTAGCCAGTCTCCAGATCTCAACCCTATAGAATACCTTTGGAGGGAGTTGAAAGTCCGTGTTGCCAAGCGAAAAGCCAAAAACATCACTGCTCTAGAGGAGATCTGCATGGAGGAATGGGCCAACATACCAACAACAGTGTGTGGCAACATTGTGAAGACTTACAGAAAACGTTTGACCTCTGTCATTGCCAACAAAGGATATATCACAAAGTATTGAGATGAAATTTTGTTTCTGACCAAATACTTATTTTCCACCATAATATGCAAATAAAATGAAAAAAAAACAGACAATGTGATTTTCTGGATTTTTTTTTCTCAGTTTGTCTCCCATAGTTGAGGTCTACCTATGATGTAAATTACAGACGCCTCTCATCTTTTTAAGTGGTGGAACTTGCACTATTGCTGACTGACTAAATACTTTTTTGACCCACTGTATTGTGAGGACATCTTGCTGTGTGTGGGGGAATATATTGTGAGGACATCATGCTGTGTGTGGGGGAATATACAGTGAGGACATCATACTGTGTGTGGGGAATATACAGTGAGGACATCATGCTGTGTGTGGGAATATACAGTGAGGACATCATACTGTGTGTGGGGGAATATTCTGTAGGGACATCATGCTGTGAGTGGGGGAATATACAGTGAGTCTATACTGTGTGTGGGGGAATATATTGTGAGGACATCATATTGTATGTGGGGGAATATAATGTGAGGACATCATACTGTGTGTGGGGGAATATACAGTGAGGACATTATACTGTGTGTGGGGAATATACAATGAGGACATCATGCTGTGTGTGGGGAATATACAGTGAGTATACTGTGTGTGGGGGAATATATTGTGAGAACATCATGCTGTGTGTGGGGAATATACAGTGAGGACATCATTCTGTGTGTGGGGAATATACAGTGAGGACATCATGCTGTGTGTGTGGAATATACAGTGAGGACATCATGCTGTGTGTGGGGAATATACAGTGAGTATACTGTGTGTGGGGGAATATATTGTGAGGACATCATACTGTGTGTGGGGGAATATATTGTGAGGACATCATGCTGTGTGTGGGGGAATATACAGTGAGGACATCATGCTGTGTGGGGAATATACAGTGAGGACATCATGCTGTGTGTGGGGAATATACAGTGAGGACATAATGCTGTGTGTGGGGAATATACAGTGAGTATACTGTGTGTGGGGGAATATATTGTGAGGACATCATACTGTGTGGGGAATATACAGTGAGGACATCATGCTGTGTGTGGGGAATATACAGTGAGGACATCATGCTGTGTGTGGAGAATATACAGTGAGGGCAACATACTGTATGTGGGGGAATATACAGTGAGGACATCATGCTGTGTGTGGGGGAATATACAGTGAGGACATCATACTGTGTGTGGGGAATATACAGTGAGGACATCATACTGTGTGTGGGGAATATACAGTGAGGACATCATGCTATGTGTGTGGGAATATACAGTGAGGACATCATACTGTGTGGGAGGGAATATACAGTGAAGACATCATGCTGTGTGTGGGGAATATACAATGAGGACATCATGCTGTGTGTGGGGGAGTATATTGTGAGGACATCATGCTGTGTGTGGGGAATATACAGTGAGTATACTGTGTGTGGGGGAATATATTGTGAGGACATCATACTGTGTGTGGGGGAATATACAGTGAGGACATCATGCTGTGTGTGGGGAATATGCAGTGAGGACATCATGCTGTGTGTGGGGAATATACAGTGAGTATACTGTGTGTGGGGGAATATATTGTGAGGACATCATACTGTGTGTGGGGAATATACAGTGAGGACATCATACTGTGTGTGGGGAATATACAGTGAGGACATCATGCTGTGTGTGGGGAATATACAGTGAGGACATCATGCTGTGTGTGGGAAATATACAGTGAGGGCATCATACTGTATGTGAGGGTATATACAGTGAGGACATCATGCTGTGTGTGGGGGAATATATAGTGAGGACATCATACTGTGTGTGGGGGAATATACAGTGAGGACATCATACTGTGTGTGGGGAATATACAGTGAGGACATCATGCTGTGTGGGAATATACAGTGAGGACATCATACTGTGTGGGAGGGAATATACAGTGAGGACATCATGCTGTGTGTGGGGAATATACAATGAGGACATCATGCTGTGTGTGGGGGAATATACAGTGAGTATACTGTGTGTGGGGGAGTATATTGTGAGGACATCATGCTGTGTGTGCGGAATATACAGTGAGGACATCATACTGTGTGTGGGGGAATATTCTGTAGGGACATCATGCTGTGAGTGGGGGAATATACAGTGAGTCTATACTGTATGTGGGGGAATATAATGTGAGGACATCATACTGTGTGTGGGGGAATGTACTGTGAGGACATCATACTGTGTGTGGGGAATATACAGTGAGTACATCATGCTGTCTGTGGGGAATATACAGTGAGGACATTATACTGTGTGTGTGGGAATATACAGCGAGTATACTGTGTGTGGGGGAATATACAGTGAGGACATTATACTGTGTGTGTGGGAATATACAGTGAGTATACTGTGTGTGGGGGAATATACAGTGAGGACATCATTCTGTGTGTGGGGGAATATACAGTGAGGACATTATACTGTGTGTGTGGGAATATACAGTGAGCATACTGTGTGTGGGGGAATATACAGTGAGGACATTATACTGTGTGTGGGGGAATATACAGTGAGTATACTGTGTGTGGGGGAATATATTGTGAGGACATCATGCTGTGTGTGGGGGATTATATTGTGAGGACATCATGCTCTGTGTGGGGGAATATACAGTGAGGACATCATACTGTGTGTGGGGGAATATACCGTGAGGACATCATACTGTGTGTGGGGGAATATACAGTGAGGACATCATGCTGTGTGTTGGGGAATATACAGTGAGGACATCATACTGTGTGGGGGGAATATACAGAGAGGACATTATACTGTGTGGGGAATATACAGTGAGGACATCATGCTGTGTGTGGGGGAATATACAGTGAGTATACTGTGTGTGGCGGAGTATATTGTGAGGACATCATGCTGTGTGTGGGGAATATACAGTGAGGACATCATACTGTGTGTGGGGGAATGTATTGTGAGAGCATCATACTGTGTGTGGGGGAATATATTGTGAGGACATCATGCTGTGTGTGGGGGAATATACAGTGAGGACATCATACTGTGTGTGGGAGAATATATTGTGAGGACATCATGCTGTGTGTGGGGGAATATACAGTGAGGACATCATACTGTGTGTGGGGAATATACAGTGAGGACATCATGCTGTGTGTGGGAATATACAGTGAGGACATCATACTGTGTGGGAGTGAATATACAGTGAGGACATCATGCTGTGTGTGGGGAATCTACAATGAGGACATGCTGTGTGTGGGGGAATATACAGTGAGTATATTGTGTGTGGGGGAGTATATTGTGAGGACATCATGCTGTATGTGGGGAATATACAGTGAGGACATCATACTGTGTGTGGGGGAATATTCTCTAGGGACATCATGCTGTGAGTGGGGGAATATACAGTGAGTCTATACTGTGTGTGGGGGAATATATTGTGAGGACATCATACTGTATGTGGGGGAATATAATGTGAGGACATCATACTGTGTGTGGGGAATATACAGTGAGGACATTTTACTGTGTGTGGGGAATATACAATGAGGACATCATGCTGTATGTGGGGAATATACAGTGAGTATACTGTGTGTGGGGGAATATATTGTGAGAACATCATGCTGTGTGTGGGGAATATACAGTGAGGACATCATTCTGTGTGTGGGGAATATACAGTGAGGACATCATGCTGTGTGTGGGGAATATACAGTGAGGACATCATGCTGTGTGTGGGGAATATACAGTGAGGACATCATGCTGTGTGTGGGGAATATACAGTGAGTATACTGTGTGTGGGGGAATATATTGTGAGGACATCATACTGTGTGTGGGGGAATATATTGTGAGGACATCATGCTGTGTGTGGGGAATATACAGTGAGGACATCATGCTGTGTGTGGGGAATATACAGTGAGGACATCATGCTGTGTGTGGGGAATATACAGTGAGTATACTGTGTGTGGGGGAATATATTGTGAGGACATCATACAGTGTGTGGGGAATATACAGTGAGGACATCATACTGTGTGTGTGGGAATATACAGTGAGGACATCATACTGTGTGGGAGGGAATATACAGTAAAGACATCATGCTGTGTGTGGGGAATATACAATGAGGACATCATGCTGTGTGTGGGGGAATATATAGTGAGTATACTGTGTGTGGGGGAGTATATTGTGAGGACATCCTGCTGTGTGTGGGGAATATACAGTGAGTATACTGTGTGTGGGGGAATATATTGTGAGGACATCATACTGTGTGTGGGGGAATATACAGTGAGGACATCATGCTGTGTGTGGGGAATATACAGTGAGGACATCATGCTGTGTGTGGGGAATATACAGTGAGTATACTGTGTGTGGGGTAATATATTGTGAGGACATCATACTGTGTGTGGGGAATATACAGTGAGGACATCATGCTGTGTGTGGGGAATATACAGTGAGGACATCATGCTGTGTGTGGGAAATATACAGTGAGGGCATCATACTGTATGTGGGGGTATATACAGTGAGGACATCATCCTGTGTGTGGAGGAATATATAGTGAGGACATCATACTGTGTGTGGGGGAATATACAGTGAGGACATCATACTGTGTGTGGGGAATATACAGTGAGGACATCATGCTGTGTGGGAATATACAGTGAGGACATCATACTGTGTGGGAGGGAATATACTGTGAGGACATCATGCTGTGTGTGGGGAATATACAATGAGGACATCATGCTGTGTGTGGGGGAATATACAGTGAGTATACTGTGTGTGGGGGAGTATATTGTGAGGACATCATGCTGTGTGTGGGGAATATACAGTGAGGACATCATACTGTGTGTGGGGGAATATTCTGTAGGGACATCATGCTGTGAGTGGGGGAATATACAGTGAGTCTATACTGTATGTGGGGGAATATAATGTGAGGACATCATACTGTGTGTGGGGGAATGTACTGTGAGGACATCATACTGTGTGTGGGGAATATACAGTGAGGACATTATACTGTGTGTGTGGGAATATACAGTGAGTATACTGTGTGTGGGGGAATATACAGTGAGGACATTATACTGTGTGTGTGGGAATATACAGTGAGTATACTGTGTGTGGGGGAATATACAGTGAGGACATCATTCTGTGTGTGGGGGAATATACAGTGAGGACATTATACTGTGTGTGTGGGAATATACAGTGAGCATACTGTGTGTGGGGGAATATACAGTGAGGACATTATACTGTGTGTGGGGGAATATACAGTGAGTATACTGTGTGTGGGGGAATATATTGTGAGGACATCATGCTGTGTGTGGGGGAATATATTGTGAGGACATCATGCTGTGTGTGGGGGAATATACAGTGAGGACATCATAGTGTGTGTGAGGGAATATACCGTGAGGACATCATACTGTGTGTGGGGGAATATACAGTGAGGACATCTTGCTGTGTGTTGGGGAATATACAGTGAGGACATCATACTGTGTGGGGGGAATATACAGAGAGGACATTATACTGTGTGGGGAATATACAGTGAGGACATCATGCTGTGTGTGGGGGAATATACAGTGAGTATACTGTGTGTGGCAGAGTATATTGTGAGGACATCATGCTGTGTGTGGGGAATATACAGTGAGGACATCATACTGTGTGTGGGGGAATATATTGTGAGGACATCATGCTGTGTGTGGGGGAATATACAGTGAGGACATCATACTGTGTGTGGGGGAATATATTGTGAGGACATCATGCTGTGTGTGGGGGAATATACAGTGAGGACATCATACTGTGTGTGGGGAATATACAGTGAGGACATCATGCTGTGTGTGGGAATATACAGTGAGGACATCATACTGTGTGGGAGGGAATATACAGTGAGGACATCATGCTGTGTGTGTGGAATCTACAATGAGGACATCATGCTGTGTGTGGGGGAATATACAGTGAGTATATTTTGTGTGGGGGAGTATATTGTGAGGACATCATGCTGTGTGTGGGGAATATACAGTGAGGACATCATACTGTGTGTGGGGGAATATTCTGTAGGGACATCATGCTGTGAGTGGGGGAATATACAGTGAGTCTATACTGTGTGTGGGGGAATATATTGTGAGGACATCATACTGTATGTGGGGGAATATAATGTGAGGACATCATACTGTGTGTGGGGGAATATACAGTGAGGACATCATGCTGTGTGTTGGGGAATATACAGTGAGGACATCATACTGTGTGGGGGGGAATATACAGTGAGTATACTGTGTGTGGGGGAATATATTGTGAGGACATCATGCTGTGTGTGGGGGAATATATTGTGAGGACATCATGCTGTGTGTGGGGGAATATACAGTGAGGACATCATACTGTGTGTGGGGGAATATACCGTGAGGACATCATACTGTGTGTGGGGGAATATACCGTGAGGACATCATACTGTGTGTGGGGGAATATACAGTGAGGACATCATGCTGTGTGTTGGGGAATATACAGTGAGGACATCATACTGTGTGGGGGGAATATACAGAGAGGACATTATACTGTGTGGGGAATATACAGTGAGGACATCATGCTGTGTGTGTGGGAATATACAGTGAGTTTACTGTGTGTGGCGGAGTATATTGTGAGGACATCATGCTGTGTGTGGGGAATATACAGTGAGGACATCATACTGTGTGTGGGGGAATGTATTGTGAGGGCATCATACTGTGTGTGGGGGAATATATTGTGAGGACATCATGCTGTGTGTGGGGGAATATACAGTGAGGACAGCATGCTGTGTGTGGGAATATACAGTGAGGACATCATACTGTGTGGGAGGGAATATACAGTGAGGACATCATGCTGTGTGTGGGGAATATACAGTGAGGACATCATGCTGTGTGTGGGGAATATACAGTGAGTATACTGTGTGTGGGGGAATATATTGTGAGAACATCATACTGAGTGTGGGGGAATATACAGTGAGGACATCATGCTGTGTGTGGGGAATATACAGTGAGGACATCATGCTGTGTGTGGGGAATATACAGTGAGTATACTGTGTGTGGGGGAATATATTGTGAGGACATCATACTGAGTGTGGGGAATATACAGTGAGGACATCATGCTGTGTGTGGGGAATATACAGTGAGGACATCATGCTGTGTGTGGCAAATATACAGTGAGGGCATCATACTGTATGTGGGGGAATATACAGTGAGGACATCATGCTGTGTGTGGGGGAATATATAGTGAGGACATCATACTGTGTGTGGGGGAAAATACAGTGAGGACATCATACTGTGTGTGGGGAATATACAGTGAGGACATCATGCTGTGTGGGAATATACAGTGAGGACATCATACTGTGTGGGAGGGAATATACAGTGAGGACATCATGCTGTGTGTGGGGAATATACAATGAGGACATCATGCTGTGTGTGGGGGAATATACAGTGAGTATACTGTGTGTGGGGGAGTATATTGTGAGGACATCATGCTGTGTGTGGGGAATATACAGTGAGGACATCATACTGTGTGTGGGGGAATATTCTGTAGGGACATCATGCTGTGAGTGGGGGACTATACAGTGAGTCTATACTGTATGTGGGGGAATATAATGTGAGGACATCATACTGTGTGTGGGGGAATATACCGTGAGGACATCATACTGTGTGTGGGGGAATATACAGTGAGGACATCATGCTGTGTGTTGGGGAATATACAGTGAGGACATCATACTGTGTGGGGGGAATATACAGAGAGGACATTATACTGTGTGGGGAATATACAGTGAGGACATCATGCTGTGTGTGGGGGAATATACAGTGAGTATACTGTGTGTGGCGGAGTATATTGTGAGGACATCATGCTGTGTGGGGAATATACAGTGAGGACATCATACTGTGTGTGGGGGAATGTATTGTGAGGGCATCATACTGTGTGTGGGGGAATATACAGTGGGGCAAAAAAGTATTTAGTCAGTCAGCAATAGTGCAAGTTCCACCACTTAAAAAGATGAGAGGCGTCTGTAATTTACATCATAGGTAGACCTCAACTATGGGAGACAAACTGAGAAAAAAAAATCCAGAAAATCACATTGTCTGTTTTTTTTTCATTTTATTTGCATATTATGGTGGAAAATAAGTATTTGGTCAGAAACAAGCAATCAAGATTTCTGGCTCTCACAGACCTGTCACTTCTTCTTTAAGAGTCTCCTCTTTCCTCCACTCATTACCTGTAGTAATGGCACCTGTTTAAACTTGTTATCAGTATAAAAAAGACACCTGTGCACACCCTCAAACAGTCTGACTCCAAACTCCACTTTGGTGAAGACCAAAGAGCTGTCAAAGGACACCAGAAACAAAATTGTAGCCCTCCACCAGGCTGGGAAGACTGAATCTGCAATAGCCAACCAGCTTGGAGTGAAGAAATCAACTGTGGGAGCAATAATTAGAAAATGGAAGACATACAAGACCACTGATAATCTCCCTCGATCTGGTGCTCCACGCAAAATCCCACCCCGTGGGGTCAGAATGATCACAAGAACGGTGAGCAAAAATCCCAGAACCACGCGGGGGGACCTAGTGAATGAACTGCAGAGAGCTGGGACCAATGTAACAAGGCCTACCATAAGTAACACACTACGCCACCATGGACTCAGATCCTGCAGTGCCAGACGTGTCCCACTGCTTAAGCTTGTACATGTCCGGGCCCGTCTGAAGTTTGCTAGAGAGCATTTGGATGATCCAGAGGAGTTTTGGGAGAATGTCCTATGGTCTGATGAAACCAAACTGGAACTGTTTGGTAGAAACACAACTTGTCGTGTTTGGAGGAAAAAGAATACTGAGTTGCATCCATCAAACACCATACCTACTGCAAAGCATGGTGGTGGAAACATCATGCTTTGGGGCTGTTTCTCTGCAAAGGGGCCAGGACGACTGATCCGGGTACATGAAAGAATGAATGGGGCCATGTATCGTGAGATTTTGAGTGAAAACCTCCTTCCATCAGCAAGGGCATTGAAGATGAAACGTGGCTGGGTCTTTCAACATGACAATGATCCAAAGCACACCGCCAGAGCAACGAAGGAGTGGCTTCGTAAGAAGCATTTCAAGGTCCTGGAGTGGCCTAGCCAGTCTCCAGATCTCAACCCTATAGAATACCTTTGGAGGGAGTTGAAAGTCCGTGTTGCCAAGCGAAAAGCCAAAAACATCACTGCTCTAGAGGAGATCTGCATGGAGGAATGGGCCAACATACCAACAACAGTGTGTGGCAACATTGTGAAGACTTACAGAAAACGTTTGACCTCTGTCATTGCCAACAAAGGATATATCACAAAGTATTGAGATGAAATTTTGTTTCTGACCAAATACTTATTTTCCACCATAATATGCAAATAAAATGAAAAAAAAACAGACAATGTGATTTTCTGGATTTTTTTTTCTCAGTTTGTCTCCCATAGTTGAGGTCTACCTATGATGTAAATTACAGACGCCTCTCATCTTTTTAAGTGGTGGAACTTGCACTATTGCTGACTGACTAAATACTTTTTTGACCCACTGTATTGTGAGGACATCTTGCTGTGTGTGGGGGAATATATTGTGAGGACATCATGCTGTGTGTGGGGGAATATACAGTGAGGACATCATACTGTGTGTGGGGAATATACAGTGAGGACATCATGCTGTGTGTGGGAATATACAGTGAGGACATCATACTGTGTGTGGGGGAATATTCTGTAGGGACATCATGCTGTGAGTGGGGGAATATACAGTGAGTCTATACTGTGTGTGGGGGAATATATTGTGAGGACATCATATTGTATGTGGGGGAATATAATGTGAGGACATCATACTGTGTGTGGGGGAATATACAGTGAGGACATTATACTGTGTGTGGGGAATATACAATGAGGACATCATGCTGTGTGTGGGGAATATACAGTGAGTATACTGTGTGTGGGGGAATATATTGTGAGAACATCATGCTGTGTGTGGGGAATATACAGTGAGGACATCATTCTGTGTGTGGGGAATATACAGTGAGGACATCATGCTGTGTGTGTGGAATATACAGTGAGGACATCATGCTGTGTGTGGGGAATATACAGTGAGTATACTGTGTGTGGGGGAATATATTGTGAGGACATCATACTGTGTGTGGGGGAATATATTGTGAGGACATCATGCTGTGTGTGGGGGAATATACAGTGAGGACATCATGCTGTGTGGGGAATATACAGTGAGGACATCATGCTGTGTGTGGGGAATATACAGTGAGGACATAATGCTGTGTGTGGGGAATATACAGTGAGTATACTGTGTGTGGGGGAATATATTGTGAGGACATCATACTGTGTGGGGAATATACAGTGAGGACATCATGCTGTGTGTGGGGAATATACAGTGAGGACATCATGCTGTGTGTGGAGAATATACAGTGAGGGCAACATACTGTATGTGGGGGAATATACAGTGAGGACATCATGCTGTGTGTGGGGGAATATACAGTGAGGACATCATACTGTGTGTGGGGAATATACAGTGAGGACATCATACTGTGTGTGGGGAATATACAGTGAGGACATCATGCTATGTGTGTGGGAATATACAGTGAGGACATCATACTGTGTGGGAGGGAATATACAGTGAAGACATCATGCTGTGTGTGGGGAATATACAATGAGGACATCATGCTGTGTGTGGGGGAGTATATTGTGAGGACATCATGCTGTGTGTGGGGAATATACAGTGAGTATACTGTGTGTGGGGGAATATATTGTGAGGACATCATACTGTGTGTGGGGGAATATACAGTGAGGACATCATGCTGTGTGTGGGGAATATGCAGTGAGGACATCATGCTGTGTGTGGGGAATATACAGTGAGTATACTGTGTGTGGGGGAATATATTGTGAGGACATCATACTGTGTGTGGGGAATATACAGTGAGGACATCATACTGTGTGTGGGGAATATACAGTGAGGACATCATGCTGTGTGTGGGGAATATACAGTGAGGACATCATGCTGTGTGTGGGAAATATACAGTGAGGGCATCATACTGTATGTGAGGGTATATACAGTGAGGACATCATGCTGTGTGTGGGGGAATATATAGTGAGGACATCATACTGTGTGTGGGGGAATATACAGTGAGGACATCATACTGTGTGTGGGGAATATACAGTGAGGACATCATGCTGTGTGGGAATATACAGTGAGGACATCATACTGTGTGGGAGGGAATATACAGTGAGGACATCATGCTGTGTGTGGGGAATATACAATGAGGACATCATGCTGTGTGTGGGGGAATATACAGTGAGTATACTGTGTGTGGGGGAGTATATTGTGAGGACATCATGCTGTGTGTGCGGAATATACAGTGAGGACATCATACTGTGTGTGGGGGAATATTCTGTAGGGACATCATGCTGTGAGTGGGGGAATATACAGTGAGTCTATACTGTATGTGGGGGAATATAATGTGAGGACATCATACTGTGTGTGGGGGAATGTACTGTGAGGACATCATACTGTGTGTGGGGAATATACAGTGAGTACATCATGCTGTCTGTGGGGAATATACAGTGAGGACATTATACTGTGTGTGTGGGAATATACAGCGAGTATACTGTGTGTGGGGGAATATACAGTGAGGACATTATACTGTGTGTGTGGGAATATACAGTGAGTATACTGTGTGTGGGGGAATATACAGTGAGGACATCATTCTGTGTGTGGGGGAATATACAGTGAGGACATTATACTGTGTGTGTGGGAATATACAGTGAGCATACTGTGTGTGGGGGAATATACAGTGAGGACATTATACTGTGTGTGGGGGAATATACAGTGAGTATACTGTGTGTGGGGGAATATATTGTGAGGACATCATGCTGTGTGTGGGGGATTATATTGTGAGGACATCATGCTCTGTGTGGGGGAATATACAGTGAGGACATCATACTGTGTGTGGGGGAATATACCGTGAGGACATCATACTGTGTGTGGGGGAATATACAGTGAGGACATCATGCTGTGTGTTGGGGAATATACAGTGAGGACATCATACTGTGTGGGGGGAATATACAGAGAGGACATTATACTGTGTGGGGAATATACAGTGAGGACATCATGCTGTGTGTGGGGGAATATACAGTGAGTATACTGTGTGTGGCGGAGTATATTGTGAGGACATCATGCTGTGTGTGGGGAATATACAGTGAGGACATCATACTGTGTGTGGGGGAATGTATTGTGAGAGCATCATACTGTGTGTGGGGGAATATATTGTGAGGACATCATGCTGTGTGTGGGGGAATATACAGTGAGGACATCATACTGTGTGTGGGAGAATATATTGTGAGGACATCATGCTGTGTGTGGGGGAATATACAGTGAGGACATCATACTGTGTGTGGGGAATATACAGTGAGGACATCATGCTGTGTGTGGGAATATACAGTGAGGACATCATACTGTGTGGGAGTGAATATACAGTGAGGACATCATGCTGTGTGTGGGGAATCTACAATGAGGACATGCTGTGTGTGGGGGAATATACAGTGAGTATATTGTGTGTGGGGGAGTATATTGTGAGGACATCATGCTGTATGTGGGGAATATACAGTGAGGACATCATACTGTGTGTGGGGGAATATTCTCTAGGGACATCATGCTGTGAGTGGGGGAATATACAGTGAGTCTATACTGTGTGTGGGGGAATATATTGTGAGGACATCATACTGTATGTGGGGGAATATAATGTGAGGACATCATACTGTGTGTGGGGAATATACAGTGAGGACATTTTACTGTGTGTGGGGAATATACAATGAGGACATCATGCTGTATGTGGGGAATATACAGTGAGTATACTGTGTGTGGGGGAATATATTGTGAGAACATCATGCTGTGTGTGGGGAATATACAGTGAGGACATCATTCTGTGTGTGGGGAATATACAGTGAGGACATCATGCTGTGTGTGGGGAATATACAGTGAGGACATCATGCTGTGTGTGGGGAATATACAGTGAGGACATCATGCTGTGTGTGGGGAATATACAGTGAGTATACTGTGTGTGGGGGAATATATTGTGAGGACATCATACTGTGTGTGGGGGAATATATTGTGAGGACATCATGCTGTGTGTGGGGAATATACAGTGAGGACATCATGCTGTGTGTGGGGAATATACAGTGAGGACATCATGCTGTGTGTGGGGAATATACAGTGAGTATACTGTGTGTGGGGGAATATATTGTGAGGACATCATACAGTGTGTGGGGAATATACAGTGAGGACATCATACTGTGTGTGTGGGAATATACAGTGAGGACATCATACTGTGTGGGAGGGAATATACAGTAAAGACATCATGCTGTGTGTGGGGAATATACAATGAGGACATCATGCTGTGTGTGGGGGAATATATAGTGAGTATACTGTGTGTGGGGGAGTATATTGTGAGGACATCCTGCTGTGTGTGGGGAATATACAGTGAGTATACTGTGTGTGGGGGAATATATTGTGAGGACATCATACTGTGTGTGGGGGAATATACAGTGAGGACATCATGCTGTGTGTGGGGAATATACAGTGAGGACATCATGCTGTGTGTGGGGAATATACAGTGAGTATACTGTGTGTGGGGGAATATATTGTGAGGACATCATACTGTGTGTGGGGAATATACAGTGAGGACATCATGCTGTGTGTGGGGAATATACAGTGAGGACATCATGCTGTGTGTGGGAAATATACAGTGAGGGCATCATACTGTATGTGGGGGTATATACAGTGAGGACATCATCCTGTGTGTGGAGGAATATATAGTGAGGACATCATACTGTGTGTGGGGGAATATACAGTGAGGACATCATACTGTGTGTGGGGAATATACAGTGAGGACATCATGCTGTGTGGGAATATACAGTGAGGACATCATACTGTGTGGGAGGGAATATACTGTGAGGACATCATGCTGTGTGTGGGGAATATACAATGAGGACATCATGCTGTGTGTGGGGGAATATACAGTGAGTATACTGTGTGTGGGGGAGTATATTGTGAGGACATCATGCTGTGTGTGGGGAATATACAGTGAGGACATCATACTGTGTGTGGGGGAATATTCTGTAGGGACATCATGCTGTGAGTGGGGGAATATACAGTGAGTCTATACTGTATGTGGGGGAATATAATGTGAGGACATCATACTGTGTGTGGGGGAATGTACTGTGAGGACATCATACTGTGTGTGGGGAATATACAGTGAGGACATTATACTGTGTGTGTGGGAATATACAGTGAGTATACTGTGTGTGGGGGAATATACAGTGAGGACATTATACTGTGTGTGTGGGAATATACAGTGAGTATAGTGTGTGGGGGAATATACAGTGAGGACATCATTCTGTGTGTGGGGGAATATACAGTGAGGACATTATACTGTGTGTGTGGGAATATACAGTGAGCATACTGTGTGTGGGGGAATATACAGTGAGGACATTATACTGTGTGTGGGGGAATATACAGTGAGTATACTGTGTGTGGGGGAATATATTGTGAGGACATCATGCTGTGTGTGGGGGAATATATTGTGAGGACATCATGCTGTGTGTGGGGGAATATACAGTGAGGACATCATAGTGTGTGTGAGGGAATATACCGTGAGGACATCATACTGTGTGTGGGGGAATATACAGTGAGGACATCTTGCTGTGTGTTGGGGAATATACAGTGAGGACATCATACTGTGTGGGGGGAATATACAGAGAGGACATTATACTGTGTGGGGAATATACAGTGAGGACATCATGCTGTGTGTGGGGGAATATACAGTGAGTATACTGTGTGTGGCAGAGTATATTGTGAGGACATCATGCTGTGTGTGGGGAATATACAGTGAGGACATCATACTGTGTGTGGGGGAATATATTGTGAGGACATCATGCTGTGTGTGGGGGAATATACAGTGAGGACATCATACTGTGTGTGGGGGAATATATTGTGAGGACATCATGCTGTGTGTGGGGGAATATACAGTGAGGACATCATACTGTGTGTGGGGAATATACAGTGAGGACATCATGCTGTGTGTGGGAATATACAGTGAGGACATCATACTGTGTGGGAGGGAATATACAGTGAGGACATCATGCTGTGTGTGTGGAATCTACAATGAGGACATCATGCTGTGTGTGGGGGAATATACAGTGAGTATATTTTGTGTGGGGGAGTATATTGTGAGGACATCATGCTGTGTGTGGGGAATATACAGTGAGGACATCATACTGTGTGTGGGGGAATATTCTGTAGGGACATCATGCTGTGAGTGGGGGAATATACAGTGAGTCTATACTGTGTGTGGGGGAATATATTGTGAGGACATCATACTGTATGTGGGGGAATATAATGTGAGGACATCATACTGTGTGTGGGGGAATATACAGTGAGGACATTATACTGTGTGTGGGGAATATACAATGAGGACATCATGCTGTGTGTGGGGAATATACAGTGAGTATACTGTGGGGGAATATATTGTGAGAACATCATGCTGTGTGTGGGGAATATACAGTGAGGACATCATTCTGTGTGTGGGGAATATACTGTGAGGACATCATGCTGTGTGTGGGGAATATACAGTGAGTATACTGTGTGTGGGGGAATATATTGTGAGGACATCATACTGTGTGTGGAATATACAGTGAGGACATCATGCTGTGTGTGGGGAATATACAGTGAGGACATCATGCTGTGTGTGGGAAATATACAGTGAGGGCATCATACTGTATGTGGGGGTATATACAGTGAGGACATCATCCTGTGTGTGGGGGAATATATAGTGAGGACATCATACTGTGTGTGGGGGAATATACAGTGAGGACATCATACTGTGTGTGGGGAATATACAGTGAGGACATCATGCTGTGTGGGAATATACAGTGAGGACATCATACTGTGTGGGAGGGAATATACAGTGAGGACATCATGCTGTGTGTGGGGAATATACAATGAGGACATCATGCTGTGTGTGGGGGAATATACAGTGAGTATACTGTGTGTGGGGGAGTATATTGTGAGGACATCATGCTGTGTGTGGGGAATATACAGTGAGGACATCATACTGTGTGTGGGGGAATATTCTGTAGGGACATCATGCTGTGAGTGGGGGAATATACAGTGAGTCTATACTGTATGTGGGGGAATATAATGTGAGGACATCATACTGTGTGTGGGGGAATGTACTGTGAGGACATCATACTGTGTGTGGGGAATATACAGTGAGGACATTATACTGTGTGTGTGGGAATATACAGTGAGTATACTGTGTGTGGGGGAATATACAGTGAGGACATTATACTGTGTGTGTGGGAATATACAGTGAGTATACTGTGTGTGGGGGAATATACAGTGAGGACATCATTCTGTGTGTGGGGGAATATACAGTGAGGACATTATACTGTGTGTGTGGGAATATACAGTGAGCATACTGTGTGTGGGGGAATATACAGTGAGGACATTATACTGTGTGTGGGGGAATATACAGTGAGTATACTGTGTGTGGGGGAATATATTGTGAGGACATCATGCTGTGTGTGGGGGAATATACAGTGAGGACATCATACTGTGTGTGGGGGAATATTCTGTAGGGACATCATGCTGTGAGTGGGGGAATATACAGTGAGTCTATACTGTATGTGGGGGAATATAATGTGAGGACATCATACTGTGTGTGGGGGAATGTACTGTGAGGACATCATACTGTGTGTGGGGAATATACAGTGAGTACATCATGCTGTCTGTGGGGAATATACAGTGAGGACATTATACTGTGTGTGTGGGAATATACAGCGAGTATACTGTGTGTGGGGGAATATACAGTGAGGACATTATACTGTGTGTGTGGGAATATACAGTGAGTATACTGTGTGTGGGGGAATATACAGTGAGGACATCATTCTGTGTGTGGGGGAATATACAGTGAGGACATTATACTGTGTGTGTGGGAATATACAGTGAGCATACTGTGTGTGGGGGAATATACAGTGAGGACATTATACTGTGTGTGGGGGAATATACAGTGAGTATACTGTGTGTGGGGGAATATATTGTGAGGACATCATGCTGTGTGTGGGGGATTATATTGTGAGGACATCATGCTCTGTGTGGGGGAATATACAGTGAGGACATCATACTGTGTGTGGGGGAATATACCGTGAGGACATCATACTGTGTGTGGGGGAATATACAGTGAGGACATCATGCTGTGTGTTGGGGAATATACAGTGAGGACATCATACTGTGTGGGGGGAATATACAGAGAGGACATTATACTGTGTGGGGAATATACAGTGAGGACATCATGCTGTGTGTGGGGGAATATACAGTGAGTATACTGTGTGTGGCGGAGTATATTGTGAGGACATCATGCTGTGTGTGGGGAATATACAGTGAGGACATCATACTGTGTGTGGGGGAATGTATTGTGAGAGCATCATACTGTGTGTGGGGGAATATATTGTGAGGACATCATGCTGTGTGTGGGGGAATATACAGTGAGGACATCATACTGTGTGTGGGAGAATATATTGTGAGGACATCATGCTGTGTGTGGGGGAATATACAGTGAGGACATCATACTGTGTGTGGGGAATATACAGTGAGGACATCATGCTGTGTGTGGGAATATACAGTGAGGACATCATACTGTGTGGGAGTGAATATACAGTGAGGACATCATGCTGTGTGTGGGGAATCTACAATGAGGACATGCTGTGTGTGGGGGAATATACAGTGAGTATATTGTGTGTGGGGGAGTATATTGTGAGGACATCATGCTGTATGTGGGGAATATACAGTGAGGACATCATACTGTGTGTGGGGGAATATTCTCTAGGGACATCATGCTGTGAGTGGGGGAATATACAGTGAGTCTATACTGTGTGTGGGGGAATATATTGTGAGGACATCATACTGTATGTGGGGGAATATAATGTGAGGACATCATACTGTGTGTGGGGAATATACAGTGAGGACATTTTACTGTGTGTGGGGAATATACAATGAGGACATCATGCTGTATGTGGGGAATATACAGTGAGTATACTGTGTGTGGGGGAATATATTGTGAGAACATCATGCTGTGTGTGGGGAATATACAGTGAGGACATCATTCTGTGTGTGGGGAATATACAGTGAGGACATCATGCTGTGTGTGGGGAATATACAGTGAGGACATCATGCTGTGTGTGGGGAATATACAGTGAGGACATCATGCTGTGTGTGGGGAATATACAGTGAGTATACTGTGTGTGGGGGAATATATTGTGAGGACATCATACTGTGTGTGGGGGAATATATTGTGAGGACATCATGCTGTGTGTGGGGAATATACAGTGAGGACATCATGCTGTGTGTGGGGAATATACAGTGAGGACATCATGCTGTGTGTGGGGAATATACAGTGAGTATACTGTGTGTGGGGGAATATATTGTGAGGACATCATACAGTGTGTGGGGAATATACAGTGAGGACATCATACTGTGTGTGTGGGAATATACAGTGAGGACATCATACTGTGTGGGAGGGAATATACAGTAAAGACATCATGCTGTGTGTGGGGAATATACAATGAGGACATCATGCTGTGTGTGGGGGAATATATAGTGAGTATACTGTGTGTGGGGGAGTATATTGTGAGGACATCCTGCTGTGTGTGGGGAATATACAGTGAGTATACTGTGTGTGGGGGAATATATTGTGAGGACATCATACTGTGTGTGGGGGAATATACAGTGAGGACATCATGCTGTGTGTGGGGAATATACAGTGAGGACATCATGCTGTGTGTGGGGAATATACAGTGAGTATACTGTGTGTGGGGGAATATATTGTGAGGACATCATACTGTGTGTGGGGAATATACAGTGAGGACATCATGCTGTGTGTGGGGAATATACAGTGAGGACATCATGCTGTGTGTGGGAAATATACAGTGAGGGCATCATACTGTATGTGGGGGTATATACAGTGAGGACATCATCCTGTGTGTGGAGGAATATATAGTGAGGACATCATACTGTGTGTGGGGGAATATACAGTGAGGACATCATACTGTGTGTGGGGAATATACAGTGAGGACATCATGCTGTGTGGGAATATACAGTGAGGACATCATACTGTGTGGGAGGGAATATACTGTGAGGACATCATGCTGTGTGTGGGGAATATACAATGAGGACATCATGCTGTGTGTGGGGGAATATACAGTGAGTATACTGTGTGTGGGGGAGTATATTGTGAGGACATCATGCTGTGTGTGGGGAATATACAGTGAGGACATCATACTGTGTGTGGGGGAATATTCTGTAGGGACATCATGCTGTGAGTGGGGGAATATACAGTGAGTCTATACTGTATGTGGGGGAATATAATGTGAGGACATCATACTGTGTGTGGGGGAATGTACTGTGAGGACATCATACTGTGTGTGGGGAATATACAGTGAGGACATTATACTGTGTGTGTGGGAATATACAGTGAGTATACTGTGTGTGGGGGAATATACAGTGAGGACATTATACTGTGTGTGTGGGAATATACAGTGAGTATACTGTGTGTGGGGGAATATACAGTGAGGACATCATTCTGTGTGTGGGGGAATATACAGTGAGGACATTATACTGTGTGTGTGGGAATATACAGTGAGCATACTGTGTGTGGGGGAATATACAGTGAGGACATTATACTGTGTGTGGGGGAATATACAGTGAGTATACTGTGTGTGGGGGAATATATTGTGAGGACATCATGCTGTGTGTGGGGGAATATATTGTGAGGACATCATGCTGTGTGTGGGGGAATATACAGTGAGGACATCATAGTGTGTGTGAGGGAATATACCGTGAGGACATCATACTGTGTGTGGGGGAATATACAGTGAGGACATCTTGCTGTGTGTTGGGGAATATACAGTGAGGACATCATACTGTGTGGGGGGAATATACAGAGAGGACATTATACTGTGTGGGGAATATACAGTGAGGACATCATGCTGTGTGTGGGGGAATATACAGTGAGTATACTGTGTGTGGCAGAGTATATTGTGAGGACATCATGCTGTGTGTGGGGAATATACAGTGAGGACATCATACTGTGTGTGGGGGAATATATTGTGAGGACATCATGCTGTGTGTGGGGGAATATACAGTGAGGACATCATACTGTGTGTGGGGGAATATATTGTGAGGACATCATGCTGTGTGTGGGGGAATATACAGTGAGGACATCATACTGTGTGTGGGGAATATACAGTGAGGACATCATGCTGTGTGTGGGAATATACAGTGAGGACATCATACTGTGTGGGAGGGAATATACAGTGAGGACATCATGCTGTGTGTGTGGAATCTACAATGAGGACATCATGCTGTGTGTGGGGGAATATACAGTGAGTATATTTTGTGTGGGGGAGTATATTGTGAGGACATCATGCTGTGTGTGGGGAATATACAGTGAGGACATCATACTGTGTGTGGGGGAATATTCTGTAGGGACATCATGCTGTGAGTGGGGGAATATACAGTGAGTCTATACTGTGTGTGGGGGAATATATTGTGAGGACATCATACTGTATGTGGGGGAATATAATGTGAGGACATCATACTGTGTGTGGGGGAATATACAGTGAGGACATTATACTGTGTGTGGGGAATATACAATGAGGACATCATGCTGTGTGTGGGGAATATACAGTGAGTATACTGTGGGGGAATATATTGTGAGAACATCATGCTGTGTGTGGGGAATATACAGTGAGGACATCATTCTGTGTGTGGGGAATATACTGTGAGGACATCATGCTGTGTGTGGGGAATATACAGTGAGTATACTGTGTGTGGGGGAATATATTGTGAGGACATCATACTTTGTGTGGAATATACAGTGAGGACATCATGCTGTGTGTGGGGAATATACAGTGAGGACATCATGCTGTGTGTGGGAAATATACAGTGAGGGCATCATACTGTATGTGGGGGTATATACAGTGAGGACATCATCCTGTGTGTGGGGGAATATATAGTGAGGACATCATACTGTGTGTGGGGGAATATACAGTGAGGACATCATACTGTGTGTGGGGAATATACAGTGAGGACATCATGCTGTGTGGGAATATACAGTGAGGACATCATACTGTGTGGGAGGGAATATACAGTGAGGACATCATGCTGTGTGTGGGGAATATACAATGAGGACATCATGCTGTGTGTGGGGGAATATACAGTGAGTATACTGTGTGTGGGGGAGTATATTGTGAGGACATCATGCTGTGTGTGGGGAATATACAGTGAGGACATCATACTGTGTGTGGGGGAATATTCTGTAGGGACATCATGCTGTGAGTGGGGGAATATACAGTGAGTCTATACTGTATGTGGGGGAATATAATGTGAGGACATCATACTGTGTGTGGGGGAATGTACTGTGAGGACATCATACTGTGTGTGGGGAATATACAGTGAGGACATTATACTGTGTGTGTGGGAATATACAGTGAGTATACTGTGTGTGGGGGAATATACAGTGAGGACATTATACTGTGTGTGTGGGAATATACAGTGAGTATACTGTGTGTGGGGGAATATACAGTGAGGACATCATTCTGTGTGTGGGGGAATATACAGTGAGGACATTATACTGTGTGTGTGGGAATATACAGTGAGCATACTGTGTGTGGGGGAATATACAGTGAGGACATTATACTGTGTGTGGGGGAATATACAGTGAGTATACTGTGTGTGGGGGAATATATTGTGAGGACATCATGCTGTGTGTGGGGGAATATATTGTGAGGACATCATGCTGTGTGTGGGGGAATATACAGTGAGGACATCATAGTGTGTGTGAGGGAATATACCGTGAGGACATCATACTGTGTGTGGGGGAATATACAGTGAGGACATCTTGCTGTGTGTTGGGGAATATACAGTGAGGACATCATACTGTGTGGGGGGAATATACAGAGAGGACATTATACTGTGTGGGGAATATACAGTGAGGACATCATGCTGTGTGTGGGGGAATATACAGTGAGTATACTGTGTGTGGCAGAGTATATTGTGAGGACATCATGCTGTGTGTGGGGAATATACAGTGAGGACATCATACTGTGTGTGGGGGAATATATTGTGAGGACATCATGCTGTGTGTGGGGGAATATACAGTGAGGACATCATACTGTGTGTGGGGGAATATATTGTGAGGACATCATGCTGTGTGTGGGGGAATATACAGTGAGGACATCATACTGTGTGTGGGGAATATACAGTGAGGACATCATGCTGTGTGTGGGAATATACAGTGAGGACATCATACTGTGTGGGAGGGAATATACAGTGAGGACATCATGCTGTGTGTGGGGAATCTACAATGAGGACATCATGCTGTGTGTGGGGGAATATACAGTGAGTATATTTTGTGTGGGGGAGTATATTGTGAGGACATCATGCTGTGTGTGGGGAATATACAGTGAGGACATCATACTGTGTGTGGGGGAATATTCTGTAGGGACATCATGCTGTGAGTGGGGGAATATACAGTGAGTCTATACTGTGTGTGGGGGAATATATTGTGAGGACATCATACTGTATGTGGGGGAATATAATGTGAGGACATCATACTGTGTGTGGGGGAATATACAGTGAGGACATTATACTGTGTGTGGGGAATATACAATGAGGACATCAATGCTGTGTGTGGGGAATATACAGTGAGTATACTGTGGGGGAATATATTGTGAGAACATCATGCTGTGTGTGGGGAATATACAGTGAGGACATCATTCTGTGTGTGGGGAATATACTGTGAGGACATCATGCTGTGTGTGGGGAATATACAGTGAGTATACTGTGTGTGGGGGAATATATTGTGAGGACATCATACTGTGTGTGGAATATACAGTGAGGACATCATGCTGTGTGTGGGGAATATACAGTGAGGACAACATGCTGTGTGTGGGAAATATACAGTGAGGGCATCATACTGTATGTGGGGGTATATACAGTGAGGACATCATCCTGTGTGTGGGGGAATATATAGTGAGGACATCATACTGTGTGTGGGGGAATATACAGTGAGGACATCATACTGTGTGTGGGGAATATACAGTGAGGACATCATGCTGTGTGGGAATATACAGTGAGGACATCATACTGTGTGGGAGGGAATATACAGTGAGGACATCATGCTGTGTGTGGGGAATATACAATGAGGACATCATGCTGTGTGTGGGGGAATATACAGTGAGTATACTGTGTGTGGGGGAGTATATTGTGAGGACATCATGCTGTGTGTGGGGAATATACAGTGAGGACATCATACTGTGTGTGGGGGAATATTCTGTAAGGACATCATGCTGTGAGTGGGGGAATATACAGTGAGTCTATACTGTATGTGGGGGAATATAATGTGAGGACATCATACTGTGTGTGGGGGAATGTACTGTGAGGACATCATACTGTGTGTGGGGAATATACAGTGAGGACATTATACTGTGTGTGTGGGAATATACAGTGAGTATACTGTGTGTGGGGGAATATACAGTGAGGACATTATACTGTGTGTGTGGGAATATACAGTGAGTATACTGTGTGTGGGGGAATATACAGTGAGGACATCATTCTGTGTGTGGGGGAATATACAGTGAGGACATTATACTGTGTGTGTGGGAATATACAGTGAGCATACTGTGTGTGGGGGAATATACAGTGAGGACATTATACTGTGTGTGGGGGAATATACAGTGAGTATACTGTGTGTGGGAGAATATATTGTGAGGACATCATGCTGTGTGTGGGG
The DNA here is from genome assembly GCF_039654945.1 of Dendrobates tinctorius. Lineage (NCBI taxonomy): Eukaryota > Metazoa > Chordata > Amphibia > Anura > Dendrobatidae > Dendrobates > Dendrobates tinctorius. Next base: position 10,142,840 of record NW_027361681.1, read on the forward strand.
GAATATATTGTGAGGACATCATGCTGTGTGTGGGGGAATATACAGTGAGGACATCATACTGTGTGTGGGGGAATATACCGTGAGGACATCATACTGTGTGTGGGGGAATATACCGTGAGGACATCATACTGTGTGTGGGGGAATATACAGTGAGGACATCATGCTGTGTGTTGGGGAATATACAGTGAGGACATCATACTGTGTGGGGGGAATATACAGAGAGGACATTATACTGTGTGGGGAATATACAGTGAGGACATCATGCTGTGTGTGTGGGAATATACAGTGAGTTTACTGTGTGTGGCGGAGTATATTGTGAGGACATCATGCTGTGTGTAGGGAATATACAGTGAGGACATCATACTGTGTGTGGGGGAATGTATTGTGAGGGCATCATACTGTGTGTGGGGGAATATATTGTGAGGACATCATGCTGTGTGTGGGGGAATATACAGTGAGGACAGCATGCTGTGTGTGGGAATATACAGTGAGGACATCATACTGTGTGGGAGGGAATATACAGTGAGGACATCATGCTGTGTGTGGGGAATATACAGTGAGGACATCATGCTGTGTGTGGGGAATATACAGTGAGTATACTGTGTGTGGGGGAATATATTGTGAGAACATCATACTGAGTGTGGGGGAATATACAGTGAGGACATCATGCTGTGTGTGGGGAATATACAGTGAGGACATCATGCTGTGTGTGGGGAATATACAGTGAGTATACTGTGTGTGGGGGAATATATTGTGAGGACATCATACTGAGTGTGGGGAATATACAGTGAGGACATCATGCTGTGTGTGGGGAATATACAGTGAGGACATCATGCTGTGTGTGGCAAATATACAGTGAGGGCATCATACTGTATGTGGGGGAATATACAGTGAGGACATCATGCTGTGTGTGGGGGAATATATAGTGAGGACATCATACTGTGTGTGGGGGAAAATACAGTGAGGACATCATACTGTGTGTGGGGAATATACAGTGAGGACATCATGCTGTGTGGGAATATACAGTGAGGACATCATACTGTGTGGGAGGGAATATACAGTGAGGACATCATGCTGTGTGTGGGGAATATACAATGAGGACATCATGCTGTGTGTGGGGGAATATACAGTGAGTATACTGTGTGTGGGGGAGTATATTGTGAGGACATCATGCTGTTTGTGGGGAATATACAGTGAGGACATCATACTGTGTGTGGGGGAATATTCTGTAGGGACATCATGCTGTGAGTGGGGGACTATACAGTGAGTCTATACTGTATGTGGGGGAATATAATGTGAGGACATCATACTGTGTGTGGGGGAATATACCGTGAGGACATCATACTGTGTGTGGGGGAATATACAGTGAGGACATCATGCTGTGTGTTGGGGAATATACAGTGAGGACATCATACTGTGTGGGGGGAATATACAGAGAGGACATTATACTGTGTGGGGAATATACAGTGAGGACATCATGCTGTGTGTGGGGGAATATACAGTGAGTATACTGTGTGTGGCGGAGTATATTGTGAGGACATCATGCTGTGTGGGGAATATAAAGTGAGGACATCATACTGTGTGTGGGGGAATGTATTGTGAGGGCATCATACTGTGTGTGGGGGAATATACAGTGGGGCAAAAAAGTATTTAGTCAGTCAGCAATAGTGCAAGTTCCACCACTTAAAAAGATGAGAGGCGTCTGTAATTTACATCATAGGTAGACCTCAACTATGGGAGACAAACTGAGAAAAAAAAATCCAGAAAATCACATTGTCTGTTTTTTTTTCATTTTATTTGCATATTATGGTGGAAAATAAGTATTTGGTCAGAAACAAGCAATCAAGATTTCTGGCTCTCACAGACCTGTCACTTCTTCTTTAAGAGTCTCCTCTTTCCTCCACTCATTACCTGTAGTAATGGCACCTGTTTAAACTTGTTATCAGTATAAAAAGACACCTGTGCACACCCTCAAACAGTCTGACTCCAAACTCCACTATGGTGAAGACCAAAGAGCTGTCAAAGGACACCAGAAACAAAATTGTAGCCCTCCACCAGGCTGGGAAGACTGAATCTGCAATAGCCAACCAGCTTGGAGTGAAGAAATCAACTGTGGGAGCAATAATTAGAAAATGGAAGACATACAAGACCACTGATAATCTCCCTCGATCTGGTGCTCCACGCAAAATCCCACCCCGTGGGGTCAGAATGATCACAAGAACGGTGAGCAAAAATCCCAGAACCACGCGGGGGGACCTAGTGAATGAACTGCAGAGAGCTGGGACCAATGTAACAAGGCCTACCATAAGTAACACACTACGCCACCATGGACTCAGATCCTGCAGTGCCAGACGTGTCCCACTGCTTAAGCCTGTACATGTCCGGGCCCGTCTGAAGTTTGCTAGAGAGCATTTGGATGATCCAGAGGAGTTTTGGGAGAATGTCCTATGGTCTGATGAAACCAAACTGGAACTGTTTGGTAGAAACACAACTTGTCGTGTTTGGAGGAAAAAGAATACTGAGTTGCATCCATCAAACACCATACCTACTGCAAAGCATGGTGGTGGAAACATCATGCTTTGGGGCTGTTTCTCTGCAAAGGGGCCAGGACGACTGATCCGGGTACATGAAAGAATGAATGGGGCCATGTATCGTGAGATTTTGAGTGAAAACCTCCTTCCATCAGCAAGGGCATTGAAGATGAAACGTGGCTGGGTCTTTCAACATGACAATGATCCAAAGCACACCGCCAGAGCAACGAAGGAGTGGCTTCGTAAGAAGCATTTCAAGGTCCTGGAGTGGCCTAGCCAGTCTCCAGATCTCAACCCTATAGAATACCTTTGGAGGGAGTTGAAAGTCCGTGTTGCCAAGCGAAAAGCCAAAAACATCACTGCTCTAGAGGAGATCTGCATGGAGGAATGGGCCAACATACCAACAACAGTGTGTGGCAACCTTGTGAAGACTTACAGAAAACGTTTGACCTCTGTCATTGCCAACAAAGGATATATCACAAAGTATTGAGATGAAATTTTGTTTCTGACCAAATACTTATTTTCCACCATAATATGCAAATAAAATGAAAAAAAAACAGACAATGTGATTTTCTGGATTTTTTTTTCTCAGTTTGTCTCCCATAGTTGAGGTCTACCTATGATGTAAATTACAGACGCCTCTCATCTTTTTAAGTGGTGGAACTTGCACTATTGCTGACTGACTAAATACTTTTTTGCCCCACTGTATTGTGAGGACATCTTGCTGTGTGTGGGGGAATATATTGTGAGGACATCATGCTGTGTGTGGGGGAATATACAGTGAGGACATCATACTGTGTGTGGGGAATATACAGTGAGGACATCATGCTGTGTGTGGGAATATACAGTGAGGACATCATACTGTGTGTGGGGGAATATTCTGTAGGGACATCATGCTGTGAGTGGGGGAATATACAGTGAGTCTATACTGTGTGTGGGGGAATATATTGTGAGGACATCATACTGTATGTGGGGGAGTATATTGTGAGGACATCATGCTGTGTGTGGGGAATATACAGTGAGGACATCATACTGTGTGTGGGGGAATATTCTGTAGGGACATCATGCTGTGAGTGGGGGAATATACAGTGAGTCTATACTGTATGTGGGGGAATATAATGTGAGGACATCATACTGTGTGTGGGGGAATGTACTGTGAGGACATCATACTGTGTGTGGGGAATATACAGTGAGGACATTATACTGTGTGTGTGGGAATATACAGTGAGTATACTGTGTGTGGGGGAATATACAGTGAGGACATTATACTGTGTGTGGGAATATACAGTGAGTATACTGTGTGTGGGAGAATATACAGTGAGGACATCATTCTGTGTGTGGGGAATATACAGTGAGGACATTATACTGTGTGTGTGGGAATATACAGTGAGCATACTGTGTGTGGGGGAATATACAGTGAGGACATTATACTGTGTGTGGGGGAATATACAGTGAGTACACTGTGTGTGGGGGAATATATTGTGAGGACATCATGCTGTGTGTGGGGGAATATATTGTGAGGACATCATGCTGTGTGTGGGGGAATATACAATGAGGACATCATAGTGTGTGTGAGGGAATATACCGTGAGGACATCATACTGTGTGTGGGGGAATATACAGTGAGGACATCTTGCTGTGTGTTGGGGAATATACAGTGAGGACATCATACTGTGTGGGGGGAATATACAGAGAGGACATTATACTGTGTGGGGAATATACAGTGAGGACATCATGCTGTGTGTGGGGGAATACACAGTGAGTATACTGTGTGTGGCAGAGTATATTGTGAGGACATCATGCTGTGTGTGGGGAATATACAGTGAGGACATCATACTGTGTGTGGGGGAATATATTGTGAGGACATCATGCTGTGTGTGGGGGAATATACAGTGAGGACATCATACTGTGTGTGGGGGAATATATTGTGAGGACATCATGCTGTGTGTGGGGGAATATACAGTGAGGACATCATACTGTGTGTGGGGAATATACAGTGAGGACATCATGCTGTGTGTGGGGAATCTACAATGAGGACATCATGCTGTGTGTGGGGGAATATACAGTGAGTATATTTTGTGTGGGGGAGTATATTGTGAGGACATCATGCTGTGTGTGGGGAATATACAGTGAGGACATCATACTGTGTGTGGGGGAATATTCTGTAGGGACATCATGCTGTGAGTGGGGGAATATACAGTGAGTCTATACTGTGTGTGGGGGAATATATTGTGAGGACATCATACTGTATGTGGGGGAATATAATGTGAGGACATCATACTGTGTGTGGGGGAATATACAGTGAGGACATTATACTGTGTGTGGGGAATATACAATGAGGACATCATGCTGTGTGTGGGGAATATACAGTGAGTATACTGTGGGGGAATATATTGTGAGAACATCATGCTGTGTGTGGGGAATATACAGTGAGGACATCATTCTGTGTGTGGGGAATATACTGTGAGGACATCATGCTGTGTGTGGGGAATATACAGTGAGTATACTGTGTGTGGGGGAATATATTGTGAGGACATCATACTGTGTGTGGAATATACAGTGAGGACATCATGCTGTGTGTGGGGAATATACAGTGAGGACATCATGCTGTGTGTGGGAAATATACAGTGAGGGCATCATACTGTATGTGGGGGTATATACAGTGAGGACATCATCCTGTGTGTGGGGGAATATATAGTGAGGACATCATACTGTGTGTGGGGGAATATACAGTGAGGACATCATACTGTGTGTGGGGAATATACAGTGAGGACATCATGCTGTGTGGGAATATACAGTGAGGACATCATACTGTGTGGGAGGGAATATACAGTGAGGACATCATGCTGTGTGTGGGGAATATACAATGAGGACATCATGCTGTGTGTGGGGGAATATACAGTGAGTATACTGTGTGTGGGGGAGTATATTGTGAGGACATCATGCTGTGTGTGGGGAATATACAGTGAGGACATCATACTGTGTGTGGGGGAATATTCTGTAAGGACATCATGCTGTGAGTGGGGGAATATACAGTGAGTCTATACTGTATGTGGGGGAATATAATGTGAGGACATCATACTGTGTGTGGGGGAATGTACTGTGAGGACATCATACTGTGTGTGGGGAATATACAGTGAGGACATTATACTGTGTGTGTGGGAATATACAGTGAGTATACTGTGTGTGGGGGAATATACAGTGAGGACATTATACTGTGTGTGTGGGAATATACAGTGAGTATACTGTGTGTGGGGGAATATACAGTGAGGACATCATTCTGTGTGTGGGGGAATATACAGTGAGGACATTATACTGTGTGTGTGGGAATATACAGTGAGCATACTGTGTGTGGGGGAATATACAGTGAGGACATTATACTGTGTGTGGGGGAATATATTGTGAGGACATCATGCTGTGTGTGGGGGAATATATTGTGAGGACATCATGCTGTGTGTGGGGGAATATACAGTGAGGACATCATACTGTGTGTGGGGGAATATACCGTGAGGACATCATACTGTGTGTGGGGGAATATACAGTGAGGACATCATGCTGTGTGTTGGGGAATATACAGTGAGGACATCATACTGTGTGGGGGGAATATACAGAGAGGACATTATACTGTGTGGGGAATATACAGTGAGGACATCATGCTGTGTGTGGGGGAATATACAGTGAGTATACTGTGTGTGGCGGAGTATATTGTGAGGACATCATGCTGTGTGTGGGGAATATACAGTGAGGACATCATACTGTGTGTGGGGGAATGTATTGTGAGAGCATCATACTGTGTGTGGGGTAATATATTGTGAGACATCATGCTGTGTGTGGGGGAATATACAGTGAGGACATCATACTGTGTGTGGGGGAATATATTGTGAGGACATCATGCTATGTGTGGGGGAATATACAGTGAGGACATCATACTGTGTGTAGGGAATATACAGTGAGGACATCATGCTGTGTGTGAATATACAGTGAGGACATCATACTGTGTGTGGGGGAATATAATGTGAGGACATCATACTGTGTGTGGGGGAATATACAGTGAGGACATCATACTGTGTGTGGGGAATATACAGTGAGGACATCATGCTGTGTGGGAATATACAGTGAGGACATCATACTGTGTGGGAGGGAATATACAGTGAGGACATCATGCTGTGTGTGGGGAATATACAATGAGGACATCATGCTGTGTGTGGGGGAATATACAGTGAGTATACTGTGTGTGGGGGAGTATATTGTGAGGACATCATGCTGTGTGTGGGGAATATACAGTGAGGACATCATACTGTGTGTGGGGGAATATTCTGTAAGGACATCATGCTGTGAGTGGGGGAATATACAGTGAGTCTATACTGTATGTGGGGGAATATAATGTGAGGACATCATACTGTGTGTGGGGGAATGTACTGTGAGGACATCATACTGTGTGTGGGGAATATACAGTGAGGACATTATACTGTGTGTGTGGGAATATACAGTGAGTATACTGTGTGTGGGGGAATATACAGTGAGGACATTATACTGTGTGTGTGGGAATATACAGTGAGTATACTGTGTGTGGGGGAATATACAGTGAGGACATCATTCTGTGTGTGGGGGAATATACAGTGAGGACATTATACTGTGTGTGTGGGAATATACAGTGAGCATACTGTGTGTGGGGGAATATACAGTGAGGACATTATACTGTGTGTGGGGGAATATATTGTGAGGACATCATGCTGTGTGTGGGGGAATATATTGTGAGGACATCATGCTGTGTGTGGGGGAATATACAGTGAGGACATCATACTGTGTGTGGGGCAATATACCGTGAGGACATCATACTGTGTGTGGGGGAATATACAGTGAGGACATCATGCTGTGTGTTGGGGAATATACAGTGAGGACATCATACTGTGTGGGGGGAATATACAGAGAGGACATTATACTGTGTGGGGAATATACAGTGAGGACATCATGCTGTGTGTGGGGGAATATACAGTGAGTATACTGTGTGTGGCGGAGTATATTGTGAGGACATCATGCTGTGTGTGGGGAATATACAGTGAGGACATCATACTGTGTGTGGGGGAATGTATTGTGAGAGCATCATACTGTGTGTGGGGTAATATATTGTGAGACATCATGCTGTGTGTGGGGGAATATACAGTGAGGACATCATACTGTGTGTGGGGGAATATATTGTGAGGACATCATGCTATGTGTGGGGGAATATACAGTGAGGACATCATACTGTGTGTAGGGAATATACAGTGAGGACATCATGCTGTGTGTGAATATACAGTGAGGACATCATACTGTGTGTGGGGGAATATAATGTGAGGACATCATACTGTGTGTGGGGGAATATACAGTGAGGACATTATACTGTGTGGGGAATATACAATGAGGACATCATGCTGTGTGTGGGGAATATACAGTGAGTATACTGTGGGGGAATATATTGTGAGGACATCATACTGTGTGTGGAATATACAGTGAGGACATCATGCTGTGTGTGGGGAATATACAGTGAGGACATCATGCTGTGTGTGGGAAATATACAGTGAGGGCATCATACTGTATGTGGGGGTATATACAGTGAGGACATCATCCTGTGTGTGGGGGAATATATAGTGAGGACATCATACTGTGTGTGGGGGAATATACAGTGAGGACATCATACTGTGTGTGGGGAATATACAGTGAGGACATCATGCTGTGTGTGGGGAATATACAGTGAGGACATCATGCTGTGTGTGGGAAATATACAGTGAGGGCATCATACTGTATGTGGGGGTATATACAGTGAGGACATCATCCTGTGTGTTGGGGAATATATAGTGAGGACATCATACTGTGTGTGGGGGAATATACAGTGAGGACATCATACTGTGTGTGGGGAATATACAGTGAGGACATCATGCTGTGTGGGAATATACAGTGAGGACATCATACTGTGTGGGAGGGAATATACAATGAGGACATCATGCTGTGTGTGGGGGAAAATACAGTGAGTATACTGTGTGTGGGGGAGTATATTGTGAGGACATCATGCTGTGTGTGGGGAATATACAGTGAGGACATCATACTGTGTGTGGGGGAATATTCTGTAAGGACATCATGCTGTGAGTGGGGGAATATACAGTGAGTCTATACTGTATGTGGGGGAATATAATGTGAGGACATCATACTGTGTGTGGGGGAATGTACTGTGAGGACATCATACTGTGTGTGGGGAATATACAGTGAGGACATTATACTGTGTGTGTGGGAATATACAGTGAGTATACTGTGTGTGGGGGAATATACAGTGAGGACATCATTCTGTGTGTGGGGGAATATACAGTGAGGACATTATACTGTGTGTGTGGGAATATACAGTGAGCATACTGTGTGTGGGGGAATATACAGTGAGGACATTATACTGTGTGTGGGGGAATATACAGTGAGTATACTGTGTGTGGGGGAATATATTGTGAGGACATCATGCTGTGTGTGGGGGAATATATTGTGAGGACATCATGCTGTGTGTGGGGGAATATACCGTGAGGACATCATACTGTGTGTGGGGGAATATACAGTGAGGACATCATGCTGTGTGTTGGGGAATATACAGTGAGGACATCATACTGTGTGGGGGGAATATACAGAGAGGACATTATAATGTGTGGGGAATATACAGTGAGGACATCATGCTGTGTGTGGGGGAATATACAGTGAGTATACTGTGTGTGGCGGAGTATATTGTGAGGACATCATGCTGTGTGTGGGGAATATACAGTGAGGACATCATACTGTGTGTGGGGGAATGTATTGTGAGAGCATCATACTGTGTGTGGGGGAATATATTGTGAGACATCATGCTGTGTGTGGGGGAATATACAGTGAGGACATCATACTGTGTGTGGGGGAATATATTGTGAGGACATCATGCTGTGTGTGGGGGAATATACAGTGAGGACATCATACTGTGTGTGGGGAATATACAGTGAGGACATCATGCTGTGTGTGGGAATATACAGTGAGGACATCATACTGTGTGGGAGGGAATATACAGTGAGGACATCATGCTGTGTGTGGGGAATCTACAATGAGGACATCATGCTGTGTGTGGGGGAATATACAGTGAGTATATTGTGTGTGGGGGAGTATATTGTGAGGACATCATGCTGTGTGTGGGGAATATACAGTGAGGACATCATACTGTGTGTGGGGGAATATTCTGTAGGGACATCATGCTGTGAGTGGGGGAATATACAGTGAGTCTATACTGTGTGTGGGGTAATATATTGTGAGGACATCATACTGTATGTGGGGGAATATAATGTGAGGACATCATACTGTGTGTGGGGGAATATACAGTGAGGACATTATACTGTGTGTGGGGAATATACAATGAGGACATCATGCTGTGTGTGGGGAATATACAGTGAGTATACTGTGTGTGGGGGAATATATTGTGAGAACATCATGCTGTGTGTGGGGAATATACAGTGAGGACATCATTCTGTGTGTGGGGAATATACAGAGAGGACATCATGCTGTGTGTGGGGAATATACAGTGAGGACATCATGCTGTGTGTGGGGAATATACAGTGAGTATACTGTGTGTGGGGGAATATATTGTGAGGACATCATACTGTGTGTGGGGGAATATATTGTGAGGACATCATACTGTGTGGGAATATATTGTGAGGACATCATGCTGTGTGTGGGGGAATATACAGTGAGGACATCATAGTGTGTGTGGGGGAATATACAGTGAGGACATCATGCTGTGTGTGGGGAATATACAGTGAGGACATCATGCTGTGTGTGGGGAATATACAGTGAGGACATCATGCTGTGTGTGGGGAATATACAGTGAGTATACTGTGTGTGGGGGAATATATTGTGAGGACATCATACTGTGTGTGGGGGAATATATTGTGAGGACATCATGCTGTGTGGGAATATATTGTGAGGACATCATGCTGTGTGTGGGGGAATATACAGTGAGGACATCATAGTGTGTGTGGGGGAATATACAGTGAGGACATCATGCTGTGTGTGGGGAATATACAGTGAGGACATCATGCTGTGTGTGGGGAATATACAGTGAGGACATCATGCTGTGTGTGGGGAATATACAGTGAGTATACTGTGTGTGGGGGAATATATTGTGAGGACATCATACTGTGTGTGGGGGAATATATTGTGAGGACATCATGCTGTGTGGGAATATATTGTGAGGACATCATGCTGTGTGTGGGGGAATATACAGTGAGGACATCATAGTGTGTGTGGGGGAATATACAGTGAGGACATCATGCTGTGTGTGGGGAATATACAGTGAGGACATCATGCTGTGTGTGGGGAATATACAGTGAGGACATCATGCTGTGTGTGGGGAATATACAGTGAGTATACTGTGTGTGGGGGAATATATTGTGAGGACATCATACTGTGTGTGGGGGAATATATTGTGAGGACATCATGCTGTGTGGGAATATATTGTGAGGACATCATGCTGTGTGTGGGGGAATATACAGTGAGGACATCATAGTGTGTGTGGGGGAATATATTGTGAGGACATCATGCTGTGTGTGGGGAATATACAGTGAGGACATCATACTGTGTGTGGGGGAATATACAGTGAGGACATTATGCTGTGTGTGGGGAATATATTGTGAGGACATCATGCTGTGTGTGGGGAATATACAGTGAGGACATCATACTGTGTGTGGGGGAATATACAGTGAGGACATTATGCTGTGTGTGGGGAATATATTGTGAGGACATCATGCTGTGTGTGGGGAATATACAGTGAGGACATCATGCTGTGTGTGGGGAATATACAGTGAGTATACTGTGTGTGGGGGAATATATTGTGAGGACATCATGCTGTGTGTGGGGGAATATACAGTGAGGACATCATGCTGTGTGTCGGGAATATACAGTGAGGACATCATGCTGTGTGTGGTGGAATATACAGTGAGTATACTGTGTGTGGGGGAGTATATTGTGAGGACATTATGCTGTGTGTGGGGAATATACAGTGAGGACATCATACTGTGTGTGGGGGAATATACAGTGAGGACATTATGCTGTGTGTGGGGAATATATTGTGAGGACATCATGCTGTGTGTGGGGAATGTACAGTGAGGACATCATGCTGTGTGTGGGGAATATACAGTGAGGACATCATACTGTGTGTGGGGGAATATACAGTGAGGACATTATGCTGTGTGTGGGGAATATATTGTGAGGACATCATGCTGTGTGTGGGGAATATACAGTGAGGACATCATGCTGTGTGTGGGGAATATACAGTGAGTATACTGTGTGTGGGGGAATATATTGTGAGGACATCATGCTGTGTGTGGGGGAATATACAGTGAGGACATCATGCTGTGTGTCGGGAATATACAGTGAGGACATCATGCTGTGTGTGTGTGTGAATATATTGTGAGGACATCATACTGATTATACTATGTGTGGGGATGATTGTGCTTTGAGGACATCATACTGTGTATGGGTGAATATATTGTGGGACCTCGTGTAAGGGGAATGTACCGTGGGGGCATTGTACGGTGGGTGATTATATATTATGGTGTCGGGAGCTATGATGAGGGTATCATAGTGGGTATGAACACTTTGCTGCTGCACTATTTCAGTCTCTGCCTTAATTGATGTCCATTTCCCTGTCTTTAAAGGGAACCTGTCAGTAGGATCATTTCTCCTGAGCCATTTATATGGCATGTAAGTCACAGGAAGCTGAATAAAATGATACCATGATATCTGCAATCAGATTTCTCATTCCAGAGAAATCTACATTTTTCTTATATGTAAAGGAGATGTTCAGGACTAGGGTCCGGACACTGATCTCCCTGACACTTCACCTCCAGACCTTATAGTAAATGACGGGGCCTTACCAGAGTGAGACAGGTACAGTGGGAAAAATAAGTACTTGATACACTGCCAATTTTGCAAGTTTTCCCACCTATAAAGAATGGAGAGGTCTGTAATTTTTATCGTAGGTACACTGCAACTGTGAGAGACAGAATCTAAAAATATAAAGCAGAAAATCACATTGTATGATTTTTACATAATTAAATAGCATTTCAATTCATGGAATAAGTATTTGATCACCTACCAACCAGCAAGAATTCTGGCTCTCACTAACCTATTTTTCTTTAAGAAGCCCTCCTACTCTGCACTCATTACCTGTATTAATTGCACCTGTTTGAACTCATTAACTGTATTATAGACACCTGTCCACATACTCAATGAATCACACTCCAACCTTTCAACCATGGCCAAGACCAAAAAGCTGTCTAAGGACACCCGGGACAAAATTGTAGGCCTGCACAAGGCTGAGATGGGCTACAGGACATTAGGCAAGCAGCTTGGTGAGAAGGCAACAAGCATTGACACAATTATTAGAAAATGGAAGAAACACAAGATGCCTACGAAATGCTGAAATTCCAGTGGGGGTTAGAGATAATCCTCTATTATGGTTGGTAGTCTTGGGATGGGCAGCACGGTGGCTCAGTGGTTAGCGCTGGGCTGCAGCGCTGGGGTTCTGGGTTCGAATCCCACCAAGGACAACATCTGCAAGGAGTTTGTATGTTCTCCCCGTGTTTGCGTGGGTTTCCTCCGGGTACTCCGGTTTCCTCCCACACTCCAAAGACATACTGATAGGGAATTTAGATTGTGAGCCCCATCGCGGACAGTGATGATAATGTGTGCAAAACTGTAAAGCGCTGCGGAATATGTTAGCGCTATATAAAAATAAAGATTATTATTTATTATTATTATTGGGATGGCGTCAAGCTAGACGAGTTAGTGGTCTTGACCCCCACATCTCGATGTTTCTTCCCTTTCAAGGTAACCCCTCTTTTCTACAAGGTAAGCCACCTCCCATTTACAAGGTGCTTGGAAACAATGGGTGCAGACTGGTCCGAGATACGTTAACAAATAATCAATGTCTTCTTACCTTAGAGGACATAGTTTTCAAATACCCAATCCTTACAGAAGACAATTTTACCATCTCTCAAATTAGACATTACTTAAGTTCAATATTGCGAGACATACCGGATGATGCTAGAACACACCCACTAAATTTAATATCCATTAAAGACCAAATGGGAACTTAATCTATGAGTCTTATATATAAATCATTAAAGCCTTCTATACATTGGTCAGACTCTTCACCAGGCCCAGGAAAATGGGTTGCTCAATTAAAGAACTGTCGGGTAAATGACCTTTTGAAAGCCACTCTGCGTATTAACTCTATATTACCATATTACATAACCATGTCTCTTATGATATTTCATAGAGCATTCATCTCCCCGGAGGTCAAGTCTAAAATGTCCCCCTCAGGGGACTATCCCTGCCCTAAATGCTTACACTCCCCAGCTGATATTTTCCATTGCCTTTGGGACTGCCCAAAAATAAGGGAGGTGTGGGATACACTTCTGCAACATCTCATCAACACTTTTGGCATATCTATCGCTCTCTCCCCGGAGTGGACCATATTTAATATTCTCGCACAGGACCAGTTGGTGAGGCTTTCTGTCCAGCAGCGCCGCATCTTGTTCATATGGGCGGCAGCCACATGTAAAAGCATTCTCCATTTGTGGGCACAGGATGTAACTCCTTCTTTAAGCTTAATTACTACAAAAGTAACATATCTCTTCAAAATGGATTGAATAGAGGCCTTACTTAATAAAGAAAAAGACACCGAACGCTTTTTTTTTCACATGGTCCTCTTTTATCAATACTCAGACATCTTCCACACGCCAGGCGATACATGGTTGTTTCCAGCTCACCAACTGGTATATGAGAGAGCAGCTTGCTGGTAATATCCCTGTTAGACTGGATTGAAATTGTGTTACGAAGTTATGGAGTTTGCCCGGGGGAGAGGAGGAGGAAGGGGAGGGGTTGGGCGGGGGGTTATAGTTGAAAAAATGCTGTCTAATGTTATTAATATTGCAAAAATGTTCTTCTGTTATTGGACATTATATGTATGCTTTGTAATACTCTCAATAAAGACGGTTTAAAAAAAAAAAAGAAAATGTAAGAATCACAAGATGACTGTCAATCTTTTTGGTCTGGGGCTCCATGCAGGATCTTGCCTCGTTGGGTAAGGATAATTCTGAGAAAGGTCAGGAATCAGCCCAGAACTACACGGGGAGGACCTGGTCAATGACCTGAAGAGAGCTAGAACCACAGTCTCAAACATTACCAGTAGTGACATACTACACCGTCATGGATTAAAATCCTGCAGGGCAGGCAAGGTCCCCCTTCTCAGGCCAGCACATGTCCAAGCCCGTTTGAAGTTTGCCAATGACCATCTGTATGATTCAGAGTAGATATGGGAGGTCATGTGGTCAGTTGAGACCAAAATCGAACTTTCTGGTATTCACTCCACTCGAAGTGTTTGGAGTAAAAAGAAGGATGAGTACAATCCCAAGAATACTGTCCCAACCATGAAGCATGGTGGGGGAAACATCTCTGCAAAGGGTACAGGATAACTGCATCGTATTGAAGGGAGGATTGATGCGGTCATGTATCCCTAGATTTTGGCCAACAAGCTCCTTCTCTCAGTAAGGCCATTGAAGAAGGTTCTTGGCTGGGTTTTCCAGCATTACAATGACCCGAAACACAGCCAGGGCAACTAAGGAATGGCTCCAAAAGAAAATCTTTGGAGGGAGCCGAAACTCAATGTTGCTCAGCAACAGCCCGGAAACATAAATAAAAGATCTCGAGAAGAACTTTATGGAGGTGTGGGCCAACATCCCTGCTGCAGTGTGTGCAAACTTGGTCAAGAACTACAGGAAACGTCTGACCTCTGTAATTGCAAACAAAGTTTTCTGTACCAAATATTAAGTTCTGTTTTTCTATCATATCAAATACTTATTTCATGTAATGTAAATATATTATGTAAGCATAATGCAATATGATTTTGTTTTTATTTTAAGATTCTGTCTGTCACAGTTGAAGGGTACCTACGATGAAAATTACAGACCTCTCCATTCTTTGTAGGGGGGAAAACTTGCTAAATCGGCGGTGTATCAAATACTTATTTTCCCCCAGTGTAATTACGCAGAACAGTAGAACTGAACTTTATTTTCTTACAAACATGTCAGCAGCTGCAGCTCTCACAGCTCTGCTGTACTGTACTGGCTCATGTGAGATGGAACCTGCACAACCACACACAACTCCGCAGTGAGAGCAGAGAGCGGCCATCACACTGGTAACCCCCTTGTCATTTTCCTTTTTTAATTTTTAAAATGTCAAATCTGAATATATATATATATATATATATATAAATATGTATATATTTTTTTGCCTAAAAACTAAGGAAATGTGTCATCTTTACCTTTAGCCCTTTTAGAGATCAATTCATCATCAACTTGCTTAACTGTTCACAGTAACAGTGATTTTGATCAGGGGTGCCCAAACTTTTACATGCCACTGTGTGTAACTATAATTTCTAGTAAATGTTTGGGGTAAAGCTGCTGACTCTGTACCCCGCTTACAGCCACCGTTATACAGCCCCTAGCCCAGGCCAGAATTGCTGCAGCTCTGGAAGTGACTAGACTGAGCATTTGGTGTAAGCAGTGTTTATTGTGACAACACGTCCCAGCTGTTCACCAGGAGGATGCGTAGAAATTGTACATCCTACAGTCTGAGGGGATTGAACCGGTTCCTTGTACAAGATTTGCTTCTTGTCAGTCAGTGATGACTCTGTTACATTCACAGAATGTGGGAATCCTGCTCTGAACTGAGGGTTTGTTACAATTATATTGCGCATAGACCTGCGCTGTGAGCAGCCCAGACAGATGTTTTGTAAGAAACCATAGCAGACATTCCTGCTGCTGCATTTATCTCAAAAAGTCTTGTGCATCTTCATTCACTGACCGTAATATACTGGTCACATCCAAATCTACAGTCACTATTCTGTTACTAGATCATGTGTATCTCATCCTCCAGAGCTGCAGTCACTATTCTGCTGTTACTTCATGTCTTATCCTCCAGAGCTGCAGTCACTATTCTGCTGTTACTTCATGTCTTATCCTCCAGAGCTGCAGTCACTATTCTGCTGTTACTTCATGTCTTATCCTCCAGAGCTGCAGTCACTATTCTGCTGTTACTTCATGTCTTATCTCAAGAGCTGCAGTCACTATTCTGTTACTTCATGTCTTATCCTCCAGAGCTGCAGTCACTATTCTGCTGTTACATTATGTCTTATCCTCCAGAGCTGCAGTCACTATTCTGCTGTTACATGTTACATCATGTCTTATCCTCCAGAGCTGCAGTCACTATTCTGCTGTTACATGTTACATCATGTGTTATCCTCCAGAGCTGCAGTCACTATTCTGCTGTTACATCATCTTATCCTCCAGAGCTGCAGTCACTATTCTGCTGTTACTTCATGTCTTATCCTCCAGAGCTGCAGTCACTATTCTGCTGTTACTTCATGTCTTATCTCAAGAGCTGCAGTCACTATTCTATTACTTCATGTCTTATCCTCCAGAGCTGCAGTCACTATTCTGCTGTTACGTCATGTCTTATCCTCCAGAGCTGCAGTCACTATTCTGCTGTTACTTCATGTCTTATTCTCCAGAGCTGCAGTCACTATTCTGCTGTTACCTCATGTCTTATCCTCCAGAGCTGCAGTCACTATTCTGCTGTTACTTCATGTCTTATTCTCCAGAGCTGCAGTCACTATTCTGCTGTTACGTCATGTCTTATTCTCCAGAGCTGCAGTCACTATTCTGCTGTTACTTCGTGTCTTATTCTCGTCACCTCCAGAGCTGCAGTCACTATTCTGCTGTTACTTCTCGTCTTATTCTCCTTTCTCATGCACGCACTTATTTTTTCTTCCCGACTGATTTTGAGATTTGCAGGATATCAGTTCTTTCAGCGTTTTTTTTTTTTTGGCATTTTTGGTGAATAAAATTAACTTTATTAAACGTAGACAAAGCACACATGTAAATCCGCACCCAAAAATGATGCAAAAAAGTGTTGAATTCTAAAAAAAACAGCGTTTTGACCACAGTGGTTTTTCTGCTAACAGAGAAGGTTTTGGCTGCAATACAGAAATGTTGCGTGTGAACGTACAGTAGTCTCACTCCTCCTGCTTAATATTGGGACCGAGCGGAGCACAGTCTGGACTGTAGATGGCAGCAGAG
The DNA here is from genome assembly GCF_039654945.1 of Dendrobates tinctorius. Taxonomy (NCBI): domain Eukaryota; kingdom Metazoa; phylum Chordata; class Amphibia; order Anura; family Dendrobatidae; genus Dendrobates; species Dendrobates tinctorius. Next base: position 10,160,549 of record NW_027361681.1, read on the forward strand.
TGCTGTGGTGACGGCTGCGGTGCTTCTTGCTGGCAGGTGGCTGACGCTGCGCATGCACGCTGCAACATTTAAGGTTTAAAAGTGCAAACACCACATAATGCGCTCGTTGTGTGACGCAGGGATCGTGGGGAGGATTCTTTCATGTTTTTCTTCAAAACCCTCCGCCATTGCATAAGCTTCTGAACCGGAGGATGATGGGAGGCGTAGTAGTGATGTCTGGCTCGGGCCCCTCTTTTGCAGAGTTGTCGTTGCGGCCGCTGTTTCCCATTTGTTTAGCTATAATGAGGCTAGAAGAACAGAAGCGTGTAATTGGTGCGCAGCAGAGCAGGTAATGGCGGTAATTAGTGACCGGAGATTATGGCTGCGCTCTGACGGACGCGCGTCTCCTTTACTTGCGAAATGATCTCGTAGTGCATTTTATCTGAATACAATTATCAGGCGATGGCCGCCAGAAAGACACTGATCTAACCAGCCGTAAGCGAGAGACTCCACGGCCTCTCACTTCCGAGCACACGTCTATGAAGGGGCCAGCGCACTCTCCTGTAGATATGGCTTCATTACTGTAGGCGTTCTGGAACTTACCACCTCTGCTGGAAGACCGTGAACAAGTCTTTAGTTGATGGCTATATCCGCTCACAATTCTTAAGCTAGTATAATAATATTTGATTTCTATAGCGCCTTCATATTCCGCAGCACTTTACATTATAGAGGGGACTAGTATGAATATGTCGGCCCTCGGATTGGTTTTCCCACTGAGGTACGTTGAAGAATGCAGACATACAGCAGTGGTCTAAGACTTTCCTCACTAGGAGGCCACAGTCTTGATCTTCTGATAGTTGGTATACAGTAATGAGCTACCTCGTTATTTGTACTGGTGGCTGTCTGCTGGCAAAAACCTCAGCTGCTCCTCCTGCTCTACAGCACAGTGTGTCTCCAAGTGCAGAATGGCGCACACTCACCAGACACCTCTCTTGGCAGCAGTAATCTGCATTTATTTCACCATTTGTGCACCCCTGCAGCTACTCGGTCATCGCATCACTGTCACCCACAAGTACCAGTGTCCAATGTTCTCTGCTGTGGCTAGTCCTCTTCACACTCAGACGTCGTTACTCAGGCTCCTCCGATGTGGCTTCTCCTTACATTCAGACATCACGACTCAGAGATCTAGTTTTCTCTTGCTATGGAGTAGCCATACAAGGAGAGTGAGGTGTAACCAAACCAGAGGAGTCTGTAGAGGGCTAGCTATAGAAAGGTCTGTAACGTGGTTAGTCCTCTCTATACTTATAGCGCAGTTCTCAGTCTCTTTTGATATGGCTACTCCTTTACCTGCTCAGCCACATCAGAGAAGTACTGCTGTATGAGCAGACACAGGACAAGACACACAAAGAGTCTGAATTTAGATCTTAGTATGTAGACTTTACTGGTGTTGCTAGTTCTCTGAAGACTCCTCCTGTTTTGGCTATTCTTCACCCTCAGAGTTAGGAGGTCCATGGACTCACATATGGATATTAGGATAGCCCACCAAGAGGCGTTGGGGCACGAACAGTTAGGAATGAGCCTCTGTGCTTCCCCTTCTGGTGGCTAACACTAGCACTGCTGGCAGGTGCACTTGTTTTGATTAGTTAATGTTTGGCTGCTTTTTCTCTCTGCTCTGTAAGGCCGAGTTCACATTAGCATTCGAGTCCGCAGCATGGTGCTGCGGACTGCTCTCCTTAAGCTCCACCTACTTCCACATGCATCTTGCGTACCTATCTTTAACATTGTGTACGCAGGGACATGCGTTGTATGCGGATGCGTCTGTCGTTTGTGTCCTCCGAACGCAACATTTCATTTTTTCGGCGGGCACGTCAAAACGATACACGCGGACGCATTCGTATACAACACATGTCCCTGCGTACACAATGTTAAAGATAGGGAGTTTGTGGTAGTCTGAGACACGCCCCCTGCCACATTAATAATTGGTTTATTCAACTGCTTAGTCCCTCCCACTTTCCATTGGCTGCTGTGTATAACACAAGCGTAACCAAGCTGTTGGTGCCCCGGGGAGATCAGCAGGAGACTGGCTACAAATGGGAGAGACCATCTGAGCCTGCATGCAGCAATCTGTCCCTAGTCTGCTGCCGCCATATCATAAACCTTAATTTCACATGCAAGGGTAACTTTCTTCCTTGCAATAAAAAACCCTCTGCTGTAGTGCTAGTCAATCTTAGGACTTTCAATGAAAAGCAGATGCTGGACAAGTCCTAGATATTCATGAGCTGCTGTTTAAGGCTACTTTCACACTTCAGGTTTTCTGCATCCGGCGCAATGCGGCGAAATGTGTAAAAACCGCATCCGGCGCCTGTTGCCACCGGGTCCATTTTTTTTTCCCATAGAGTTTCATTATCGCTGCATTGCGCCGGATGCCTATGCGGCGCGTCTGGTTTTTGCCGGATCCGGTCAAAATTGCCGGTGCAGCGTCTGGAAAAAACGTTGCATGCAACGTTTTTTTCCAAACACCGGACCGGTTTTTCGCATTGCGCATGCCCGGAAGACCTTCTCTGCCAGACATATATCCGGCCGAAAGAAGGATCTGGTGTCAGCGTTTGCGGCCGGATCCGGTAGTCCGGTTTTTCGCCGCATCGTGCCGGATAAAGAAATGTGAAAGTAGCCTAACCCCTAATATACCATTATGAGTTGTCGGTAGGAGTGTGGTAGTAGCTGGCAGTGCCGGAATATGTTACACTTGGCAGCTTGTGAATGACAGCGAGAGCACAGCTAAGCTCGGCTTCATCTGAGTGACTACACATTTCCTGCTGTACGTGTTTATTGCATTAACCCAATGTAAAAAGCTGTACACAAGAAGTGATTTCTCCAACTCCACCACAATATCTTACGTCTGGCTGCTGCAGTCCCCAGATTATTCATCCTACTGTAACCAGCATGTTAAGTAATTAGTAGTGATTAGTAGAGCCCCTCTGGCTGCTGTAACCTGCTGCAGATGTGATGCATCATCAGACACCAGCTTCTGGCAGTGTTTCGGAGAACTCTTAGCCCAGGCCTCTTGAGCAACAGCTCCTGATCACTAATAGTCTTGGGTTTGCTGATACAGATATCTTTTTCACAACCCACCAAAAAACCCCACCCTGCATCGCTGCAGGCATCATCGAGACTCATCCTGTGCCACTGTGTCGCTGCCGGCATTGCCAAGCCCATCCTGGGTCACTGCAAGCATCGCTGCGACCCATGCCTGCATCGCTGAATCCCCCCACCCTGCGCTGCTGCAGGCATCACCGAGCCCCTGCACATGTTGCTGCAGTTATCGCCGAGTTTACGCCATGCTTCATGTAGGCAGGGTGCTCTTTTGAGAGGGATGCTTTATTCTTTTGCCTCAAGACAGAACTCCTAGTTCTAAAAAGTTCCAGTTTTGTCTCATTGCTCCACAGAATAGAATCCCAGAATTTCTAATTTTTGTAGGTTACCTTCCTTGTGCTTTTGGATCAACAGAAGTGACATCTTGGAATTCAGCATGAGCCTTACTATCAAGGTAAGGAAAGGATTTAGTCCGGCACACCAACCCGGTAAGAAAAATCACAAAACTTTCTTAAGGCATGTCAAGCCATAGTTAAAATATGAATAAAAATGCCTTGTCTTTGTATCTATGGTTGTGCTCAACAGCAGGATGGATCGGCACCCGCCTGTGAGTCATACTCAGCCTATTGCTGCATTGGAAGCTCCCTGAGCCTCTCTCCTTTACTCATGCGCTTTAGGGTATGTTTCCACGTTCAGTATTTGCTGCGTACAGCCGCAGTGTCCAGATGTTACAGCATAGTGGATAGGATTTTATGAAATCCCGACTCCCCACTATGCGTACAAACACACAGGCAGCAGACCTGCGTATACGCACATCCGGCGCATCTTTACAGACCGCAGCATGTCTATTTATCTTGTGGAGACGCTACGTCTCTGCAAGATAAATTATACAATCTATGTATAGGATGCAGTGATTCCGCATGTGTTCACATGCGGAATCACTGTACATACAAAAGCCAGCAGCGCTTTGGACGGAGGGGGCATGTGCTGCGTCCAAAGCACTACTGATTCTGGACTGTGGAAAAATACCCTGTCAAAACTGAAATTTCAGCATCTGTTGCCATCAAATCATGCTCAGGTCTTTTGCAGGTGCTGGAGGATTTTGAGCACCTGCCTCCTCAGGTATCTGGTGGTGGCCGGAGACCGCTTCCTCCTGCAGCCACGTCCATGTAGTGTAGCTGGAGTTTCTATGTGAACTTTTCTTCTAGCTCTAGTGTAAGGAACAGTCAATGCCTTTGTATCTTTTTTGTTTGTACAATGATGTCTTATCTACTAATAATGGCTGGGCTAGGGTACCGTTACACTTAGCGATGCACCAGCGATCCCGACAACGATATGGATCGCTGGTACATCGCTAGTGAGCTGCCACACAGGCAGATCTCACCAGCGACATAGCAGGGGTCAGAGGTCGCTACTTACCTGTCAGACGCGGCGATCCTGACGTCCTCCCGCCCGCGTCCACGCGTCGCTCATCGGCGCCACAGGAAGCGCCCGACGAGAAATGATCCAGGACGTTCTCACGCGACCAGCGATGAGCAGTGGGGGAGCCGGTCGGAGGTATCAGACATAGCGATATCGCTAGCAATATCGCTGCTAAGTCACAAAATCGGTGACGTTACAGCGATATTGCTAGCGATCGCGCTATGTGTAACGGGGGCTTAAGGTTTCTCAGGAACACCAGAAACTGGTGTCTGGTGCTGCATCACTAGCACAGAAGTGGCATTTTTTGATGAATTTCCAGAAATCTCGTCAGCTTTTACATTAAAGGGAATCTGTCACCCCATTTTCAGCCTATAAGCTGCGGCCACCGCCATCAGGTTAGATTATACTCACCGGGGGGCACGGTGGGTGTCGCGGTCCAGTCCAGCGCCTCCCATCTACTAGAGATGACGTCCTCCTCCTTACTTCTGCCGCGGTTCCTGCGCAGGCGTACCTTACTCTGCCCTCAACAGGGCAGATAAAGTACGCCTGCACAGGAGCCGCGGCAGAAGAATGAGGATGCCATCGCTGGGAGGCGCCGGACCGGAACACGACACCCATCGGACCTGACCGGACCCCTGGGTTAGTATACTCTAACTCGTTTTTCTTTCAGGTTACATCAGGGGCTTATCTACAGCATTACACAATGCTGTAGATAAGCCCCTGATGGCGGTGGCTGCAGCTTATAGGCCGAAAATGGGGTGACAGATTCCCTTTAATCTTGTTTAATTACAAACACAAGAAAGTTTGTAAGTTTTTCTAAGGAACAGGATTTGCAATGGGATTATAATTTTGATTGCAATATCGCAGTGGCAGCACAGCTGGCTATGTACAAGAGATGCACAGGCTGTACAGCAAAATTGTGGTTTTTCACTCTGCATCTTCTCCATTACCTGCAGGCTTGACCTACACATGTAACAAAACACACTCAGCTTGTTAATCAGAAATCTTTATTGTTTCTTCTGATTTCTGTGATGAGCTGTGGGAGCCCCGTCCGGGCCCTGAACAAATTTTGCATCACAATAATTCTATATGCATAGCATACATGTAATATACACAGCAGGATATATGACCCATGAGGAATTAACAAATGACACTGTCCTAGCTGCTGTATGTGGAAGTCATTGCCTCCTGCTGCTGCCATAAGGTCCTGCAGTTTCCTGCTCAGCGATGCAGTGACTGTTCCTTGCCAAAAACGATCATAAAAGATAACTGCTCTAGACTCTGTCTCCACGATGTGGCAGAACTTGTTGTCTCACGTGCTGGATGTGATTGAACCCATATTCTGACTGCAGCTCAGGAACCTGAGCGTCCTTTCTGTGCTGCAGGATCCTGTGACCACTAAAGTGTATGCCTCGTCTCGGCGACTGGAGGACATTTCTTATACTATGAAAGGACTACAAATAAATGACTTCTCAGGTATCGGTCTATAGAGGCGCTTTGAGACGGGGAATATGTGGCGCCTCACGCACAACGATGAAGGACAAATCACAATAGACATTATAAATCTTCATCAGTCTCTGTAGATTTAAAGCTACAACATACATTCTCCTGGGGAGGGGGTCTGTTGTGTGGAGCTTTCCCCTGAAAACAGCAAAGTTCTTAAAGTTTCTATATTCTCCATTGAGGTTTTAGTGTCAGCTGCCGCAAAAATCTGTGCAGTAGTATCGAGCATGGTGGTGTGACCCCCCCCATGTTTGTTTCGCTCAGGGTAATGGTTTATTACACCAGTGACTTATAGTCGGTGGTCTCCATCATACACAGTATATAGACCTTGCCCTGGAGGGGCTGAGCACAGCAGAGTCCGCAGGGAGTGGCTCCTGGTCCAGACTTGACGCTGGTTTACATTCTTCACGTTTTCCAAAATATAAAGCAATCTAAGGCAGACTGTAAAGAAAAGAGATAGCATTTACCCGGAGCAGCGGCCGCTCGTCCCACATCACATACTGTATAGATCCATTAGTTCTAGGGCAGATGTGGGACGAACAGCCCCTCTGGGTCCATACAATGTGTGATATAGGACGAGCGGACCCTTTTATCACACACTGTACAGACTGAGCAGAGAGGGGGCTGCGCGTTCTACACTGGACCCTACAATACGAGAAGGATGCTGCTCGCCCCAATTCACAAACTGTATAGTAACTGCAGCAATTCAGCTTTTCTTCTCCATTCAGGCCTAAAGTGTTCTACTACTTTCCGGTGACCAGGGAGCAGTGCATTGTGGGAGCTCCTGTTCCACATACGATGTGTGAAGCTTTTATTTTTCAGCCTAAAATACAGCGTTTTGTCAAGTATCCGATCACCAGGGCGTATGTCCTTAGCAAAGGCAGAGTTCTCAAAGTTGTGATGGAATTTTGGATTTCTGTGTTCTGTTTTTACTATGAACATTTGTTTAAATGCCCAGAGATGGCAAAAAAATGTCCGCTTTGTGTCCCAAAGGTAATCTGTAGGGCACTGAGCCTTAGGTGTTACTAGAGAATAGGTGTTACAATGTCCCCCTGTTTATAGACTGTGAGCTCCTACGGGCAGAACTTCCCCCAGCTTTTCTATCACCTCCTTATACACAGAATAGCCACTTTATTACAGCCTGCCATCTAGTAGTATTATGCAACCAAAAATTGGATCCATGTCATCAGGCTAAGAAATGACACTGCTCAGTGAGACATTAGGAGGAAACTGAAAATACAGTAAAGCCACCGAGCTCTGGGTTCGGACACCAGCATGTCGTCTTGTTTTTTTTTCACACTACAGCTCTTGTTCATCAGATGGATTCTTCAGTCATCTGGGATCCTTTCATCAGACCGATTCTCACGTTCTCCTCTGATCCTCTCAGCCGCCTCTGATCCTTTCATTAGGCCAATCCTTCACATTTGCCTCTGATCCTCTTATCAGACAGATTCTTCAGTATTCTCTGATCAGATTCTTCACATTTCTCCTCTGATCCTTTCATCACACCAATTCTTCACATTTCTCCTCTGATCCTTTCATCACACCAATTCTTCACATTCTCCTCTGATCCTTTCATCACACCAATTCTTCACATTTCTCCTCTGATCCTTTCATCACACCAATTCTTCACATTTCTCCTCTGATCCTTTCATCACACCAGTTCTTCACATTCTCCTCTGATCTTTTCATCAGACTGATTCTTCACAATCTTCTGATCCTATCACCAGCATATTTCTTTATATCACAAGATCTCTACCTCTAGGTGCCTTCTTCTTTTCCCCTGAATTTTTACCATGGTTCTTCACACAAGTCTCTGTTGTGCGGCACCAAATAATCCCACAAGGCTGGCAGTGAAACCCAAGTAGTTTAACACTGATCACCAAGCCTCAGTCACTGTGATCAAAGGACTTTTCTACTCTTTCTTGTTTCAGTTCAGTCTTTGTATGAATTCGCATTAGACTGATGACCCTGGAGTGGAACACAAAATCCATTGATCATTTTAATGTCCATCCATTCAAGATGATCCAATTGTGAAATGATGAGGATCTCTAATACAGTGGCTATTCAGTGTAAAGCCTGCAAGCTCTGTGCTCTGGACTCCTTCCTGATGTGTTTTGGCTGCATGGTCTCCTGTAGTTGTTGATGTGGTGGCACATTAATGTCAGACAATTATCTCCTGCTGTCAGGATATTTCCCTTTTTTGTGTATTCTATGTTCCTAGATTGACTAATGTCTGGAGGCTCAAGCATTTGGTACGGCTGATTTGTGCTTTGTCAGGTCTTTTCACAGTGAGTGGCCGGAGCTATTGACGTTAAATTGAAGTCTATGACTCGACCTGAAATTACTTTCGTGTAGCAATATAAGAAATGAAATATTACTATTTGCTGCAGAAAGTGGCGCTATGTGTGCTGGGAGCGTCTGTAAATCGCCCAGTAGGACCACACAAAAAATGGACTTGGATATCCATAATCTCGCCCTAAGAAGCTACAATGCGTGAGACACCCAAGGTTTGGTGATCCACAGCATCCCTATAGACCTGGGGTGGCAGAGACACTGTGCTGCTCCTCCCTGGCCACCATCCTGGCTCAGAGAAGCCATCATTCACCATCAGATGTACAGAAATGTCAATAGGATAGGAGCCATGTGACGGCTCCGTGTACGTCCATCCTCCACCCTGGCATTCTGCCGGCTCTAACAGATCAGGTCACATCACAAGATCTTAACTGTATAAGTACACCCCTCCTCCACAATCTCTACATCTCTTCTGCTCCACCTTGAATCAATGTTTGGACTTGTCTGCCTGCAGCCTGTGTCTATCAGTGAAGAACAAGTTACATCATATCTCAACACTTCTATCTGGATTTGTGGTCCATATTTCCTGACACTAACCCCAGTGTTCCCCACATCCTTTGTAGTGTGAGTCTATATCTAATGGAGGTGTACAAAGAGAATTAGGGGTGGGCAGCTTATTTGGGGAGAAACACCCTATGGCTCCTGGCTACAATGACCCTGCAGCTCTTCTGCATAGACACCTGAGGGCGCCGCGCACCATGAACCCCTATATAATCTGCAGACGAGGGGAGACTGGTTCTGATAAAGCATCTTTATTCCACAGGTAAATGTACACAGTCCACCACAGACACCTGGAAGACGTCCTATACCCGGATGAGAGTTGTAATACACGTGACCAAAGCTCCAGCCTGGCTGGTGGTGAGTAGGACAGTGTAATCTTGGGCTATAGTATGAATACACTGACTGGGGAGGGGGGTCACTTACTTCCTGCGGCTATAGCTTGTGTACAGGGCGTCACAGGATCCTGAGAGCTGTGACAGTAGCAGCAGGTTCTAGTGTTTACAGACAGCGCACACGGTCGCTGCGCAGACTCGTACGGCGGTCGCTCGGACTTAGTTTTTACCCTTCTGGACAGAATTTGGCAAAAGTTCTGAGAGGAAATAAAAATGTGAACATAAAATAAGAGAATCTTATAGAAATAATGATCTCTTATGGCACATCATATTACATCTGCGGTCCGCGCTCCCACAATGCATCAGTCCAGGGCGCAGTCCGGTCTGCCGTGTCTCTGCCCGGTCCCGGCCATTAACAATTACTGCTGTTTCTGAACTCGCCGTTCTCTGTAATCTGCAATTTAGTTGGGTTTGTGGGGGAGATTCCGTTACGTGTTTGCATGCTGTACCTCTCTTTCAGCTGGGTTAAGGCGCTCATGAGCCGGGCGTTGGCAGCGTCCAAAGAGGCGATGCGCTTCTCCTGCAATGAGAAAACAGACATGACAGGAGGACCGTCCCCTGCATGAGACATGGAGGAAGAGGACCGTCCCCTGCACACAATACAGAGGGAGGACAGTCCCTTGAGCATGACAGGATATAAAGGAGGATCGTTCCCTGCACGAGACATGGAGGAAGAGGACCGTCCCCTGCACACAATACAGAGGGAGGACAGTCCCTTGAGCATGACAGGATATAAAGGAGGATCGTTCTCTGCACGAGACATGGAGGAGGACTGCTGCACGAGACATGTAAAAGGAGGACCATCCCTTCAGCATGACAGGACATGGAGGAGGAGGACCGTCTCCTAAGAATGACAAGACATGGAGAAGGACCGTCCCCTGCACGAGACATGGAGGAGGACTGCCTCCTGAGCATGACAGGACATGGAGGAGGAGAACAACCCCCTGCACGAGGCATGGAGGAGAACAGTCTCCTGAGCATCACAGGACATGGAGGAGAAGGATCACCCCCTGCACGAGGCATGGAGGAGGACCATCCCCCTGCATGAGACATGGAGGAGGAGGACTGTCCCCTGCACGCAACCCCACACGTGACACGGAGGAGAATCACCATTCCCTGAGCGCAACAGGATATACAGTCATGGCCAAAAGTTTTGAGAATGACACAAATATATTTTCACATGATCTGCTGGCCTCTGGTTTTTATGTGTGTTTGTCAGATGTTTTTATCACATACAGAAATATAATTGCAATCATATTATGAGTAGCAAAAGGTTATATAAACAGAATGAGTTAATGCAGCAAGTCAATATTTGCAGTGTTGACCCTTCTTCAGGACCTCAGCAATTCTCCCTGGCATGCTCTCAATCAACTTCTGGATCAAATCCTGACTGATAGCAGTCCATTCTTGCAAAATCAATGCTTTTATTTTGTCTGAATTTGAAGGTTTTTGTTTGTCCACCCGTCTCTTGATGACTGACCACAAGTTCTCAATGGGATTAAGATCTGGGGAGTTTCCAGGCCATGGTCCCAAAATCTGTTTTGTTCCCTGAGCCATTTAGTTATCACCTTTGCTTTATGGCAAGGTGCTCCATCATGTTGAAAAAGGCATTGTTGATCGCCAAACTGCTCTTGGACGGTTGGGAGAAGTTGCTCTTGGAGGACATTCTGGTACCATTCTTTATTCATGGCTGTGTTTTTAGGCAAGACAGAGAGAGAGCCCATTCCCATGGCTGAGAAGCAACCCCACACATGAATGGTTTCAGGATGCTTGACAGTTGGCATGAGACAAGACTGGTGGCAGCGCTCACCTGGTCTTCTCCGAATAAGCCGTTTACCAGATGTCCCAAACAATCGAAAAGGGGATTCATCAGAGAAAATGACTTTACCCCAGTCCTCAGCAGTCCACTCCCTGTACCGCTTGCAGAATATCAGTCTGTCCATGATGTTTTTCCTGGAGAGAAGTGGCTTCTTTGCTGCCCTCCTTGAGACGAGGCCTTGCTCCAAGAGTCTCTGCCTCACAGTGCGTGCAGATGCATTCACACCTGCCTGCTGCCATTCCTGAGCAAGCTCTGCACTGCTGATAGCCCGATCCCGCAGCTGAAACACTTTTAAGAGACGGTCCTGGCGCTTGCTGGTCTTTCTTGGGCGCCCTGGAGCCTTTTTGGCAACAAGGGAACCTCTCTCCTTGAAGTTCTTGATGATGCGATAGATTGTTGACTGAGCTGCAATCTTTCTAGCTGCGATACTCTTCCCTGTTAGGCCATTTTTGTGCAGTGCAATGATGACTGCACGTGTTTCTTTAGCGATAACCATGGTTAACAGAAGAGAAACAATGATGCCAAGCACCAGCCTCCTTTTAAAGTGTCCAGTGGTGTCATTCTTACTTAATCATGACAGATTGATCTCCAGCCCTGTCCTCATCAACACCCACACCTGTGTTAATGGAGCAATCACTGAAACGATGTTAGCTGGTCCTTTTAAGGCAGGGCTGCAATGATGTTGAAATGTGTTTTGGGGGATAAAGTTCATTTTCTAGGCAAATATTGACTTTGCAAGGAATTGCTGTTAAGCTGATCACTCTTTATAACATTCTGGAGTATATGCAAATTGCCATTAGAAAAAATGAAGCAGTAGACTTTGTAAAAATTAATATTTGTGTCATTCTCAAAACTTTTGGCCATGACTGTAGAGGAGGATCTTTCTGCGTGCGCAATGGGACTCTGAGAAGGACCATTCACTGCATACAGGCCCATACAAGACATGGAACAGACCGTCCCCTGCACACAGCCCTGCATGCAAACAAGACATGGAGGAGGAGGACGACTATTCTCTGCATGATGCCCCTTGAAGGGGAGGTATAAATTCTGCAACTTTCCAATAGGCTTTGGTGCTGATTGGTCAGGACAGCTTAGTTTGCCAGCCTTGATGAATGGAGCGCTGGTGTAAAATATGCCAAATTCATTGAGGTATGAAATGTCCTGCAGGTTTGGATATGATGTTATTTATGCCACAAAAAGTGGAGTAATTATAGCAGAAATGTGTCAGTCTGCGCCAGACAACACCCCCCCCCCCCCCCCTAGAAATGGTGGAATTGGTGTAAAAATTTCAAAAGTTGCACATTTTTGTGCAGCCATGAGTTTACGTTTGTGAGAGCTTTGTGCCAGATTTCCAGTGTGAACTGATTCATCTGGTCATTTGTATATGAATTGTTCACTTTTGGACTTTGAGCTTGGTGTCAGTGAATGGGAATTCAGGAAAAACAGCTGCACTCATGGGTGAATACGCAAAGTGGGAAGTTTGATTTACAATAGTCACCACACTAAAAATATAACAGACTGATGATTTGGAAGATAGCAAGTAAGCAACGTTTCGACCCAATCCGGAGTCTTTTTCAAGCATTGATATGTGGTAGACAACCAGGGTTACAATGCTGGGTAAATTCTTTCCAAGGGTATGCTACAATGTGCAAGTGGCATTCATCAGACAGGAGCGCTGTTGTAAGGGTGCACTGAGTCACTAACAAAGCTGCAACTCTGGCAGCAGCATGGTCCTTCTGTCTGCCAGGATGTATACAATAATCTTTCAATCTCTGACTTTCACCTTCACAGACATCTGTGCTTACCACAGTGTGCAGCGGTGTATGTGGGGACACTGGAGTGATCATGTAGCTGCAGGTTACATTTTATCATAAATCTCGTCACCTACCATTTAGGTGATGAGCACGCCGATGTCCCGCAGTATCAGCAGCACTTGTGTTTTTAATTTCCTTAATCCTGCCATCCGTATTCCTAGCTTATTCTTGTAAATTGTGCTCTCCTCTGTGTTCTAACACTGTTGCAGTTGTAAAAAGGACAGTTTTGGGGCAGACTCATCAAGTCTATGACGCCACAGACAGTGAAAGAAAAGCTTTAAAATGTCGCTAAATTCTCGCACAATGTGAAGTTGCGCAGAAATGTTGTGACTCATCTTGTTTTCAGTTTGAATCAACATTGCCAAAATTCATCACAACTGCGGCTTTTCTACCCCAAAAATGCTACTCCAGTCTGTAAGAGTCAGTGATAAGCGGTCATAGAGGAGCGCTTAGGAAGCAACCCAGGGGCAGACAAGGATGTCAGGTCTCCACCGCAGCTCCAGCCGAAAACCTCCAATGGAGGATAGGAGCAATGAGAAAATGGAAAACGGTCTTAGGAGCGCAGGAAAGTCTCAGACAAGAGATGGGGTTAAACCACAACGCGTTTCGACGGAGGATCCGTCTTCATCAGATGAAGATGGATCCTCCGTCGAAACGCGTTGTGGTTTAACCCCATCTCTTGTCTGAGACTCTTTCCTGCGCTCCTAAGACAGTTTCCATTTTCTCATTACTCCAGTCTGTGGCACACATAAAGGTGCACACCACTAAGGAGAGGCACTAAATTCATGGACTGACGTGCACTTCAGATCCCTGTAAGAATTATACATCACAAATAAATTCTGTGAGACTCGGGTGCCCCCCCGGGGACGTAATCAGTGAATCCGCCGCGGGCATCTCACTCCTCACCTGCGCATCAATGATCTTCTGTTTGGAGTCCACTGCCGCCTGCATCTCAGCGTGATCCTTCTTCAGCTCCTCCTCCACGGACATGAGCCTGTGGCAAAGTATGTGGTGAGTATAGCACCATGTGCTCACTTAGTATAAGGGACGTCGCTGTCAGTCCTAGTGTATAAGGGATGTCAGTGTAGCGCCATGTGCTCGCTCAGTATAAAGGACATCGCTGTCAGTCCCTCTGTATATGTGATGTCAGTGTAGCTCCATGTGCTCGCTTAGTATAAGGGATGTCAGTGTAGCGCCATGTGCTCGCTCAGTATAAAGGACATCGCTGTCAGTCCCTCTGTATATGTGATGTCAGTGTAGCTCCATGTGCTCGCTTAGTATAAGGGATGTCAGTGTAGCGTCATGTGCTCGCTCAGTATAACGGACATTGCTGTCAGTCCCTGTATATATTAAAGAACGTGGCACTCAACTTCATCAGTTGCGTACTAATAATTGTGGCAGGATGTGCAAAGAGGCTTAATATTCTCACAGTGAGAGTCCATGAGCAGTAATGCTGAATGATTCAGTCTGGGTAGTAGCATTGGTGGATGCAGCCAAAGGGATTTTCCAGGCACCCCTATCCATAGGATCAGTTACTGTATGGTGTATGGAATCCATGGTAGTCCGACACCTGGGACCACACATACGTCAGAAGTTATTTGCAGTGGTCAGATGTAAACGTAGCACTGAGTGGCCGCTGTTGTACTTATATTCTTCTGTATTAGATCTCTGCAGCAGGACTGTGGCCGATTGGTGTGTTCTAGGTGTGCGACCACAACTAACCTCAGTAATAATCTGAACACATTTCGCTCTGGATCGATCGGTCATCAATATGAGTGGCCAGACAACTCCTTTTACTCCTGTGAATAACTATTTATCTGGGACTAGGATACCCTCAGGAGCTACCAGTAATGATTTAAGGGTCGGTGCTGACTTCTGACATTTAACGGGGCTGTCCAGGAATAAGACCATTATAAATTCTGGGTTATTTCCACACTTCCTCTTTTCAGGATCTCTGCATCTTTCCACTTCAGACGCTTCTCATGGGGGCGGTTACAGATAGCGGGGGAATGTTGAGGACATGTGACTGATGCAGTTGCCGAGGGGGCAGAGAGCTATGGCAGCCAGGTCACATGATACAGGATCTGTTTCCTCGTCTGTGGAAGGTCTATCTTTACTAATGCCCCTTAAATAATACAAATGTGCACAGGTTCTTTAACATGTTGTCTGTGTATAATGGAAAGTACTGCAACTTCTAATAGACTTTCTGGATTCTTCACTAACAAGGCCTGCGATTACCTTCAGTGAATGAGAACAGGCCTGTTTTTAGCCAGAGGCTAAGAACATACGCTGCCTGGTCCTGCTCACACAGCATCAACTGAACAATCAGGTAACTGAGGAACTACAATGTCAGCTATGTGAGCAGGTCAGGAAAGGAGTGCAGGCTCTTATTCACTAGCAGGAATAAGAGATCTGAGGAGTACAACCTCTATTTGGTGGCTCTGAGGAGGAGCTGGGGTTGTTGTACTGTAATCCCCATCATCCATGATGTCAGCTCCCCCCTTACCTGCTGATGATCCCCTTCATCTGCATCTCCTTGTCCTCCTGCTGCCTGCGCAGCCGCTCCTCGCTCTCCTCCAGCCGCGCCTGGTACTCCAGCAGGATCTTCTGCGTCTGCTCATCTTGGCTCTTGCAGCGGCTTTCGTATTCCTCTAGCTTCTTGTTGGAGAGTCGCAGCTTGTCCTGCAGTACGAGGATCTCCTGCTGGTACTGTGGAGACATCCGAGGGTTAATCACCATTACTGAACCCACCACTGTACATATAAGGTATCCACACACCTGATGGAGGGGGTTGTCATATTATGGGATAGGGACACGCCCAGTTGTCAGTCACTGGCAGTACTGACTGTGTCACACCCCTCCTAGTGACAACACCAATCATGTTCAGGAGGAGTAACGGAGGAACAGCACAATGCGAACATGTTATGAGAGAAGACAGACCTGCTACAGGAGTTTACCAACTCCTACTGACCACTACTAATGGCAGCCAATCATGGTATGGCTTTTACTCCAGGGCGCTGCACTCCGATTGGCCAACAGGAATGACACACTTCATTAATAGGTTGCAATTGTAACCTGCGTTCCCCCTCACCACCAGGCCTCCACCATTATTCTCTACCTTCACGTAAATGATGCGCCACAAGCAGAAGACTGGAAACCATCAACAAGCTGCTGCTGACGGATCTCATTTTGGCTCTTGCAAGTACCAGATCGGTCTTCCCTGATGAGATTTGACGGCTGTCACACGTAGAGGGGTCCCCACCCTCCTGCTATTTCTGCAGCAGTGGCAATAATCCTGTACACAGCTGAGGTTCGGCAGACCTGCAGTACCAGACCAGGCCATGCACAGGAGAGGGAGCTGGAGACAGCACATGGGATTGGTAAATAGGGTTATCTGACTCACAGCTACAGATTTTGTTCAGTTTGCACCTTTCTCTAATATATAAACACAGCTCTCGTCACCTCCTGATGCGGAACCGAGTAGAGTTCAATTGTATCAGAAAGGAGCGCCCCTCCTGTCCATGGTCATGTCTAGTATTGCAGCTCAGCTCCTATGGAAATGAATATGATCTGAGCAGCAGTGTTGGGGAGAACAAGGTGTGTGAAGCTCAGCGACGGCCTGATGCACACGTGAATGTGATGCTGAGGAATATCTGTGCGTTCTGGACAGCGATGGTCTCATAAGAGGCAGTTGTCCTGAATAAATCCATCAGGATTTCACACATCTCTCTAGAAATGGGGACCAAAGCACCAGGAGCGGAGGCAAGATCTCCCAGATTGGGAGGGAGGATACTGTATAAAAAAAAAAGCAGCATCCCATCCAGGTGATGAAAAAATCCAAAATTTTATTCTGCCATGATGCAACGTTTCGACCAATACAGGTCTTTGTCAAGCATACACATTACATAAAATGGCAGCCTTATATAGTGTGGTGGCACATGTACACCAATCAAGAAGAAGTTTTGATATATTTTGTATATATTTGTATCTGACTGAAGTGGGCAGTACCTTGTGAGTGATTGGTGTACATGTGCCACCACACTAAATAAGGCTGCCATTGTATGTAATGTGTATGCTTGAAAAAGATCTGTATTGGTCGAAACGTTGCATCATGGCAGAATAAAATTTTGGATTTTTTCATCACCTGGATGGGATGCTGCTTCTTTTTCATGCTGGATCATTCTGTTTTCCAATTGGGCCATTGGACTGGAGCGGGCATCCCAATATTGATGTGCTGTCGGCTGTTATTTACTCCTATTGGGAGGGAGGATACTGTCACTTAACGTCATTGGGGGAGGCAGGATGCTGTACTCAGTTCCACTCTACCTCCTCACCACAAAGCATGCCACTCACAACAGTCCAGACTCTGCCAGCCTCCAGAGCTGCACTCACAATTCTTCCACTCTCAGTATTGCCTGCAGATTATTACCACTGGTGGCACGTGCAGTGAATGCTGCCATCACAGAACACAGATATGGTATGAAGCGCAAGAAATGCAGACAGGTGCTGTGTGCAGGATGAGGGGCCGGCCAGGACTAGAGAGGCGCCGCTGCTCTCGGCTGTTACCTTTTCTGCTTGGCTCATGTCCTCCTTACTCCTGCTCTTATCCCTGTGCTCAGGGCCTTCATCTTCTAAAAGCTGCATATTCATAGTCAGCAGCCAAGCAGCAGTGCGGTCCAGGGCATTGGGGTTCACGGGTGAGGGGGCCTAAAACAGAACATACAGCCGTAACCAAAGAAAACAATGAGAATCATGAGAACGGCAGCAAAAGAAAAATGGGCCATGAGGTCAGAGGTGTCTGGCAGCCTCCAACGCTGCGCCATCAGCACCCAGGAGAGAAGGATCGGCGACACAGATCAAAGCCTTTCTGAGTGCACACCTCCAGCCTGACCGGAAGATCCCCGAGTGGGAGGGGCCAGAGGTTTGAGGTCATGTCAGCTCAGTATTTGGCTGTACCCTTTATTGGCAGGGTCATATCTCAATAAATGACTGATGTACTGGGGCGATCTGTGCAGACGATTGTCTAGGACATTGCTCAGGTGAAGGTGAGAAGCGAGGACATAATGGACGTGGACTGAACACAATGGCGCCTGGAGCGTGAAGCGGCGTCTACACACAGACGTACAGGTGAGCATGCATCAGCGGGGACAAGGGCCTCACGGGCAAGACACAGGTCTGACCGACACAGCACCCTGCTGCGTGGGCAGGTGACAACCCAGGGGACATTCTGCGGTCAGGTAGTGGGAATCACCCTGCTCCAATGACAGCCCACACCACCAGGCTGTGACCTCAAGGAACAGAGTCACCTCTGACCACTGCTGGTATGGCATCTCCTCCACATCTTGTACCAGACACAACCTGGATTCTGGGCTAGAGAAGTTCCTGGAGGTAGCCATGTTCCTCTAGGAGCCTTATTGTATCACGATAGAGATGTAGAGGTTCTACCATGCCCCAATAACCTTTACATTACAAGATTCTGAAGCAAAACAACAAGGCTCTTTAACTGACAGCAAGCAGAGGCAGTAACCCTGTACACTTGTATCCAGTCTACACAAGGATCTGAGCTGAATCGCTTGGACTGACACATTGTAACAAACCCCGCGCTGTCAGCCATACAAGCTATGTGTAAAGTTACTGCCTCTGAATGGAAAACAGAGGCGTCACTCAGTGACAGAAAGCAGAGTTCTGGAATATAACCCGAGCCTCAAAGTCTCATACTGGGCTGGCTCTGGGATGCAGGCAGTTGTAGTGTATCACAGAGAAGTAGTGCTGGGGGATGACTACAGCCCCCAGTGTACCTGACAATGTGCTGGATGATGAGGCTTGTATGCCCTGGGCGGCTTCCTGGACTCCTGTCAGTGTGCACAAGAGAAAAGACCACAACCCCCATCATCCTTACATGAATGGTTTGCTCTCTGAAGGACAATACATTCTGCATCAATGACCTTAGAATGACATTTGCTGCTCATATGCAAATTGTCTCTTCAGAAAGGAAGAGGACTAGACCTCAAGCTCACCTATTGGAAGTAGCAATCCTAAAAGTCATTATTGACCCTTTAACGACCCTTACGATATGACTTGGGATGGACGCCTAACTCTTTCTCTTTGAAGAGGCAATTTGTATATTTAATTTCCCAGAGGAGCATGCATGGCTAAAAGTCTCCTCACTCTGACATAACAGGCCTCACTTGTCACTATCCACAAAGAAAAATGTTATCCCTTAGATTCTTTATCTGCTCAATAGCACCCTCCACTGCCAACCATGGCTGCAGGACAGGTAGTGACAGCGGAGGCACCACAGCCCACTCCACCTGCAGGAGCAGCGCTGACTCCCACCAGTGACCGGGAGGGATCCATCCAACTTCCTACAACTAAACATGATTGTAAAAAAGACCAGTTTTTATCTACTTTTCGCAGCTCATCTGCTGCAGCCTACAGTGTAAAGAAAGGGGGTTACTGAGAGCAGACAGAAAAATACAGAACAAGACATGAGACAAAAGCTTCCCAAAAACCTATATTACAGATCACATAACCCGTTCACTAGTACATGTCCCTACCCACCATTGCGTTAGTGCAGGACACGATTACAGCCCTGCCCATCAACACAGGTCACATGACCAGACCCTCCCTCTTTAGCACCGATACCTTGACCGCCCGCTATTTATTTAGCACAGATCACAAAGCCAGACCTCCTACCAGCAAAAGTCATATGTCCCCTTTCCCCTTAGCACAGGTCATATGACCCCCTCCCCGACACACTCACTCATTAGCACAGGCCATGCAAACAGACCTCCCCATCGTTAGCACAGGTCACACGACCTCTGGATCTCTCTGCAGCATTTGACACTGTGGATTACCAGCTGCTCCTCTGCTCCATCAGCCTCAGGGATGCAGCTCTCCTAGTTCTCCTCCTACCTCTCTGACTGCTCCTTCACTGTATCATCTGCTGGCTCTTACTCCCCCTCTCCCCTTACTGTTGGGGATCCTCAGGATTAAGTCCTAGGTCCCTTCCTCTTCTTTCTGTATAGTGCCCCTGTTGGTACCATCTTTATGCTGATGACACCCAATTATACACAGTGCCTCCTGACATCACCACCACATATCTACAGATACCAGGGATTGCCTATCTGCTGTCTTAACAACATGCTCTCCCTCTGCTAACACTGAATCTCTCCATAACTGAACTCCTTGGGTTTCCTCCCTCTATTAACCCTAAACCCGATATTGCCATTTCCGTGTGTGGTTCCATAATTACTGCTCAGCAGCACACTCGCTGTCTTTGGATTATATTTGACTCAGATCTTTCCTTCACTCCCTACATCCAATCACTCGCTCATGTCACCTGCATTTCAAAAACATCTCCAGAATGCGACCTTTTCTTACTTATGAGTCTGCAAAGACTCTTACTGTCGCACATTCCCACCTGGACTACTGCAACGCTCTACTAAGTTGTCTCCCTCTTGCTAAACTCTCCTCCTGAATGCAGAAGCCAGGATCTTATATTTCTGTTCAATTGCCACACCGATGTCTCCTCCCTGTACCAGTCATTTCACTGGTTGCCTATCTGTTACAGAATGCAATAGAACCTTATCACTCTCACCCACAAAGCACTCAGAGTGCTGCACCATTCTACATCTCCTCCTCCTCTCTGACTACCACTCTAATGTCTTCTCCACACTGCTGCACCATTCTACATCTCCTCCTCATCTCAGTCTACTATCCCACTGTCCTCTCCATTGGTGATGCACTGCTCTACATCTCCTCATCTCAGGCTACCACCCTACTGTCCTCTACACAGTGCTGCTCCCGAGTCCCCAGTCCCTCATTTGCATAGCTCATGTGACCCAACCAGAGTCCTCATCCTCTCATTTGCACAGCACACATGACCCGAGAGTCCCCACCCCCTCATTTGCATAGCTCATGTGACTAAGAGTTCCCGTCCGCTCATTTGCACAGCTATGAGCCAACCAAACTCCTTGCCCCTTATCACATCTCATATGACCTGACTATATTCCCCACCCCCTCATGTTCACAGGTCACGTGACCAGACTGTCTGCCCCTCCACCCCAATTAGCACAGGTCAGTTGACCAGACTCCCTGCTCCTTCATTAGCACAGGTGACATGTTCCTCAGACAATAAAATAACCACCCACCTGTTTGTGCACCGTTCGCTTCATTTCAGGGCTGTCTCCCTTGGAGGATGACGATTGCTGCCTCATGCGGGCTCCGCTGCCGGGCCAGTCTGGGGAGGAGGACATCATGCTGCCGCTCGATGGTCTAGGGTAGGGGGCAGTGTTGAGCAGCGTTGGGGGAGTCCTGCCCCTGGTCATTGGCGGTGGAGGAGGAGGCGGGGGTTGATCTATTCTCCTTTGGGGACCAGAGCTGTTCTGTCGGGGCATGGTGGGCTGACCAGTCTTTTCAGTCAGGGAGAGCTGCCTCCTGGACACATCCCCTGAACGCCTGCTGAAGTCGTCGCTGTTGGCCATGGTAATGAATCCGTGTTTAGTGGCGGCCATTTCCTCACTGTTACTGTGAGAGCTCAGCGAGCTGTGACATTCTGAGCCCGAGTCTCCCAACCCCCGTGGTGACACCGGCAAACCTGCTGCCATCTGGTACACGGGGTTCTGGAATGATAGAGGAGCCAGGAGTTGGGGTCTTCCCAGCGTGGCATCTGCATTGGGGGTGGTCGGCGTCTGTCCCGTCCTCCTGGCAGTGGTCATAGTCATTATATTACCCTGCGGTGTTCGCGCCGTCCATATTGCTTGTAACTGACTGAAGGGTGTCTGGCTGTCATTTAATGAGTCCTGGATGATTGCGGCAGTGGTGCCAATGTCCAAAACCCGATTGTCCTGCAGGTCAACCATGGACAAGCTCTTACTGCCATTAGTTATCTGCACGTCTGGCTCGTTGGCCTCCGAGTAACTGGAGCTTCGTGCCGGCGAAGGCTGAACCCCGGCAGACCTTGTGACAAAAAATAAGTCCTTGTTTTCAGGAGTTGGAGATGGCAACCTGGTGAAATCTATCAGACTAGGGGGAGATAATAAAAAGGGAGATGAGGTGTCAGTGGGACCGCCGCTCCAGTCTTCACCCCTCCCCCGTACTGTAATATCTCGGTGACATCATCAGACTAGTGGGGATGTGCTCCAATCCCCACACCTCACCCGTAATGTAATACTCTGTGACATCATTAGAACAAGGGGAGACAGGAAGGCAGTGTGAATGCACGCTCACGTCCCTCACCCGTATTGAAATACCCCGGTGACCTCATCAGACTAGGGGGAAGACGAGGAGTCAGTGGGACCATGCTCTAGACCCTCTCCCGTACAGCAATACCCCGGAGACATAATCAGACTAGGAAGAGACGAGTAGTCAGTGGTACTGCGCTCCAGTCCCTCACCCGTACCGTAATACCCCGGTGAAATCATCAGACTAGGGGAAGACAAAAAGTCAGTGGGACCGCGCTCCAGTCCCTCACCCGTACCCTAATACCCCAATGACATCATCAGACTGGGGGAGACAGTCCCTCCCCCATATCGTAATACTCAGGTGACAATCAGACAAGGGGGAGAAAAGCAGTCAGTGGGGCTGCGCTCCAGTCTTCACCTCTCCCCTGTACCTTAATACCCCGATGCCACCAGACTAGAGTGAAGAGTCCGTGGGACCATGCTCCAGTCCCTCCCCTGTATTGTTATACTCAGGTGACATAATCAGACAAGGGGAAACATGGCATCAGGGGGGTGACAAGGTGCCAGTGGTGTTGCGCTCCAGTTCTCACCTTCCTACAGAGAATCTCTGCACCTATTGTCATGTGTAATACAACCATCATTGGCTCTGATGATCTGCCCCAGTGCTATTGATGAGCCCAGAGAAGAGGTTGCTCATGACTCTGCATCAGCGGGAAGCTGTTGCCGCACTCTGGAATGGTATCTGAAGTTGTCCAGTGATGTCACTCTGCCGCTGAAATCACATCCCCTCTGATGTTACTGAGACGCCATCTTTACACATCACTATCACTGCGCCAGCTGCGAAGGATGTAGTCAAGCAGATGGTGATTGGAAAGGGGGGCAGCTGTCAGAAGCCCAGGATGTGATGTCATCAGAAACTTGCAGACTCAGGTTTTCTCCTCTCCCGCAAGCTAAGTGGTGCTGGGAGTACCTCTCCACTCCGCAATTGCGGGATGGTGGGCGGCCTTCGGCAGATCATAGCACACGCTAAGCAGAATAAAGTCAAACGTGGTGATTACAGAGACCCCCCGCCGCCTCCTTCTTTGTGTCTCCTAATTATCCTGTTAAGAGCGATGCAGCCTGCATTTACCTCCACCGCCCCCCCGACCACTATAATTACGTCTGATCAGGAGTGGGAGACGCTCTCTGCCTCATGTATAGGCGTGCAGCGTGTGATTACTGGAGGCGCAGTGCGGGTTCTGCACAGGGGGCTCTGCAGCTCTTACCCAGATAAGTCGTTCTCGATTACCATCTTCTGGAGGCCGGTGGAGATGTTGTTGCTGGTGTTCGGCGTGGTGGCTGAGTGATCACTTGTGATGGATCCTTGCGCACTGGACGGATTGCTGAGCGCAGTGTTCACATCCCGCAGGATACGAGGCAGGGGGCCCAGCTTAGCTACAGTGGCCTAATGGAAAAGACATCGACACAACGGATTCAATCATTGTGTGCACACACACCTAAGTGTTAATGTCCCCGTCCCCAATCAAAAGGACTCTTGGAGTAGATAGGGGGCAACCCAGTAGTTTAGCATATACCTGATCCATGGAGACCACCTCCCACAGCAGGGAGTGCAGCATGGACAGCTCCCGGCCCAGGTCGATGTAGCCCTCGAATCCAGCCGTGTTAGAGATGGTTTCTGGGTTAGAGATTTCCAGGAGGAACCGCTGCATGTTGGTCCATTCGTGCTCCAGGAATTGGTTCATGAAGGACATGTACTCCTCCTTGCTGCCGAACCTGCGGGACACAGGACCTTCAAGTCACGTGTGTATACATATGCAGAGGGTGAAATAACTATTGAGCACATCACCAATTAGTAAATATATTTCTAAAGCTACTGTCAAAAATAAATCCATAAGACATTTCTGGAGAGGGAAAATATCACCCTTGCGCTAAACATATGGGATTAAATATAGCTGCGGAAGAGAAAAACTAATTATAACTGGAGAAGTGGGAGTGAGCTGACCGCTTAGGACCTCCAGGGTCAAAGATACCCTGTAAGTTGGGAATCTCATAAAATTCTAACAGACCCAGCACATCCCACAACCAGCACCTAATGAGCTCACCAAGGGGAGGTATGAGGCTGTGTGCCAATGTTGCGTTTTTCAAGCGTTTCCGTCGCTGCTGAAATGCTTAAAATACGTGGTAAAATCCGCATGTCCATTAATTCTGCGGAATCACGGCGATTCCGCCGCCATGGATTGTATTGTAAAGTTCACTTTAAGCATGTGGCTATGCCCACCATGCGTAAAGTGAGTGCTTCATGTGTGGATGGTACCCAGGGTCTGGAGGAGAGGAGACTCTCCTCCATGCCCTGGGTACCATATTCCTGATAAAAATAGAATTAAAATAAAAAATAGGGATATACTTGCCCTCTGTCGGCCCCCAGAGTCCTCAGCGGTGCATGCGGCGTGACCGCTACGTCATCAGAGGTCATTCGCGCAATGCATCCCTGGGAATGGAAGTCGCTGGCAGCATCGTTGAGAACCGGACGACTCCGGGGACCGACGGAGGGTAAGTATATTTCTATTTTTTTTTAATTATTTTTAACATTGTATCTTTTACTATTGATGCTGCATAGGCAGCATCAATAGTAAAAATTTGGTGACACTTGTCAATCACTTTTCCAAGCGATGCTTCAAATCGCTTGGAAAAGCGCTAGCATTCTGCAAGCTAAAAACGCTTGCAGAACGCTTTGTTTTGCAGGAAAACGCATGCAAATTCCACATGCGTTTTACCCACGGTGGGGATTTGCGGAAATGCTGCGGACAATTCCGCAGCATTTCTGCAACGTGGGCATATAGCCTGAGGGCTCGTCCTTGATCTAATAAAAAGCATAATGTGGGTTTGGTGGTTTGTCAGTCCTGGAAGGTAAAGTTTGCTGTGGTTCTGTCCGTTTTCCTAAGGAGTACTCCCCTCCGCTAAGCCATTTCCGTGACATCAGATTTAGTCATTTTCTTTTTATCTCTTATAAACACTGCTGTGGCCTCATCCATCACTCGTCAGTCAATTGCGTAACTGTACTGATGACTGGAGGCAACGGAGTTGCGTCTCAGTGACAAACTGGTGGCAGCGGTGGGATCTGCGCAACCCCATTCCCAACTGCTGTTATTTTTGACAGGTGTTATTGACATGAAATTCTCAGCAGATGTTGGTAACGACCCATCCAATTCACACAGGCAAAGAAATCAAACCACATATGTCCATAAATTATGTGTAATAATGAAAAATGACACAAAGAAAAAAGTATTGAACACAAGAAGAAAAGTGCAAACAGCCTTGGAAAGTTAGAGCAGCTGAAATCAATCAATAATTAGAGCTCAATCCTGCTACTTAGTGAAAAATAATATCAGGTGGTTCAACAGATGCTGTGGTGTAATGACCACTGTGTCCACTAGGGGGCGCTGTGTGGATGCCCCAAGAGTGTGAGTGGTTGAAGAGCCATTATGTATCTCAAGGTGGGTGACCTTGAGATAGAGACATATGTATGTTTATGAACGCTATTGTAAAGTTTATATGTCTGTGTGAAGGACCTGTGATGAGGTCAGTCATGTGACCCGGTGGGCGTGGCTATGGACCATATAATGTGGCCAGGTTAGGTCACATGGAAGGGAATGCAGGGACCTGGTTGGTCCAGAGCGGAAGGTCCCGTGCGCATTATTGTCTCCTGGCGAACAGCCTGTGTGTGGCTGTGTGTGTAATGGCTGCCAGAGCTTGAGAGTTCCCTGGAGCGATATGGACGTCTGCAGCCTGAATGAAGGAACCATGTGGAGACCCTGACATGGGTGAGATAAATGAGGCTAGAAAGCCTCCTAAGCATAACCTGTATGATCACAGGCTTAACAGAGGGAAGCTCTGTAATGGACGCTATGCTGTGGTGAACGTTATGTTAATTGCTTTGGATTATGCTACGGATATGAGCTGTATAGTGCTGCTGTGGCTCTATGATGATGAATAAACTGCAAGGACTATGATATGGTTTTATGGAAAACCCGTACCGGATGTGATTTATTTGCTGCCAAGCGAGTGTCCCCCAACCTTGAATGACAGCACTACCTCACAATTGGTGGAGAAGCTATGGGCAGTGGTGTAGCCTTGTTGCTGGGAGCAACGGATAAGGACTGCAAAATCCGGTGGCAAAGAGCAACGCTGAGCCAGGAGGGCTGACGGTTGTGGAAGCCGTGTGATGTGCTGCTGACCGGCCATGTGTGAGCAGAGCCTGTGACGGCCTGCAAGTGGGGAAGCCACTGTCCGGCTGTGGTTATGGATCGGTGAGCCCAGTGCGGCTGCTTCCCTCACAATGCCTATAAAAAGGTGTAAAGAAAGAGAGAAAGGAAGCGACAGAAAGAGAGAAAGAAAGAGAAAGAAAAAGAGAAAACGAACAGAGAAAGAAAGCGAAAGAAAAAGAGAAAACGAACAGAGAAAGAAAGAGAAAGAGAAAGAAAAAGAACAGAGAGAGAAAGAAAGAACACAGAGAGAAAGAACATAGAGAAAGAGAGAAAGAAAAAGAGAGGGAAAAAAAAGAAAAAAAAAGAGAAAGAAAGAGAAAGGAAGAGAGAAAAAAAGAGAAAGAAATAGAGAAAACGGGAGAGAGAGAGAGAGAAAGAGTGCGAGAAATCTAGAAAATCCCAAAGAGCGACAGATCCTGAGACGGTACGGACTGCGCACCCACAGCCTACTCATCGAATCCGAGGCTAAGCAACTGATGTAATAGGTGCATTACCAATAGAATAATATTAACTAGTAGGGTGCTGTATACTGCATTGTACAAGTAACATGATCAAAAAGGAGGAAAAAGACCAATGCATAAGAATAGCGCACACCTTTAGAAAAATATATAACAATAATTTTATTCAAATGATAGACCACAAGACACATACATGATAAAACACCATTAAAAACTACGATAACAATAACACATCACCCGAGGTCCCGTGCTTATAACAGATGGTACACCAAACCTGATCCTGAATAACACAGATGTGTAAAATATGATACACCAAAAACCATGAGACCATACATATGCTCCAATAAATAGAACCTGTACTCACACATGAACAACCAAAATTGGGCGTCCCCAAGATTGGAAAAGTGGCAAAAGGGGTAAACAAATAACCCTATAAAGCCTAGCAAAGTAGCTACTAGAGAAAAGGGGGGGGGTCAAACAATAGGGTATGACAATAGGCCACAAATAAAAAGTATAAATATTTTTTGGCTAATAGCCTAGTATGAAGTAGCATCCAAACATATTGGAATGTGTATAAGTATAGGCTGAGGGCATCAGAAGATACCGCAGGAGCAGTCAGGTCAGGTTGTCACTGTGTCTGTGACTTGATCTAAAGATTCATTTGATATCTTTAACAATCCTAACTTTTGTGCAAGTGTGGTTACTCTATCTCCGTCTGACCCATAAATTATCCAGTCATACGAATCCATCCTTGCTCGTGTCCTTTTAGTTTTCATGTACTACTTCTGTGGATTTGTTTCCATCCCTTTCCACATATTCTATTTTTCTTATCTTGTTTGATATACACTATATATATTTTTGGGACTATTCATGCGCTTACTTAGGGTCATGTTTATTGCCTTATTTTTTATATTCACGTCCCCTTTATATATAATGAATTATATATACTTTCTATATTGATCATGACCTCAATACATTAGATTCACGTTCGTGTGTGTGTGTGTGTGGGGGGGGGGGGGGGCTTCCAGCTGAGTGCCCTCTTCATAGGCACCAACTAAATGATCATATTATTTCCACTGATATTTACATGTTGAGTCTTCGCTCCCTGTATTGATACCAGTGCTCTTGTTGCAGTCGCGGTGTTTACTGACTATATCAGTATCAGCTGATTGAGCTGATGCTGACTTGCGGTGCTATTGCCTGTATGCATCTGCCGCTTCTGCGCATGCGCCCGTTCAGCTGTGACGATGTAATCAGCTGACCTACTTCACTTCCTTCTACACGCTTACAGGCACTTGTGTGTAAGGATCTCACTTGTCGCCGTCTGCATACAGCGCCTTTGCACATGTTCCAACTTGGCTGTGACGCTGCTGCCAGCTGACGCCTTCATTTCCTCCCACACACCGATAAGCAATTGCGGCCGGGGATTCTCCGTATTTAACAATGGACCTCATTTACTCTGACACACTTCCCCTGATGAAGCTGCGGCAGCAGCGATACGCGTGGGGTCTCCCACATGCCTACTGTTTCAGGACCTTGCCTTCCTATCATGACTACCCCCTGACAACCTTACCTGACTGCTCCTGCGGTATCTTCTGATGCCCTCAGCCTATACTTATACACATTCCAATATGTTTGGATGCTACTTCATACTAGGCTATTAGCCAAAAAATATTTATACTTTTTATTTGTGGCCTATTGTTATACCCTATTGTTTCACCCCCCTCTTTCCTCTAGTAGCTACTTAGCTAGGCTTTATAGGGTTATTTGTTTACCCCCTTTTGCCACTTTTCCAATCTTGGGGACGCCTACTTTTGGTTGTTAATGTGTGAGTACAGGTTCTATTTATTGGAGCATATGTATGGTCTCATGTTTTTTGGTGTATCATATTTTACACACATCTGTGTTATTCAGGATCAGGTTTAGTGTACCATCTGTTATAAGCACGGGACCTCGGGTGATGTGTTATTGTTATCGTAGTTTATAATGGTGTTTTATCATGTATGTGTCTTGTTGTGGTCTAACAACTGAATAAAATGATTGTTACATATTTTTCTATATTAAGGTATACTCTATTCTTATGCATTGGTATTTTTCCTCTTTTTTGATTTTTTTACTCATCGAATCCGGGTGGCACTGACAGAACTACAAGCCCCGAGAGAGCAGACTCTGCCACCAGTGCCCCCAGGAGGCCATGGAAGATGAGGCCCACGTCCTGCTGAGGTGCCCCAAATACTTCGCAGTGAGGGACACCCACTTCAAGAGACTGTCTGATCTCCTCCCAGACTTCACCTCCATGGAGGAGGAGAAACTGCCGATAACACTGGGGGAAGAAGAAAATGCAGCGGAATATGTCAGTGCCTGCCACAGATTAAGAGGAGACCGATATGTCATGGACTTCTATACCCCACCCTGGACATGTTCCTATCCCCAGACTAAGAGGAGCCTGATATACAGTACAGACCAAAAGTTTGGACACACCTTCTCATTCAGAGAGTTTTCTTTATTTTCATGACTATGAAAATTGTAGATTCACTCTGAAGGCATCAAAACTATGAATTAACACATGTGGAATTATATAATTAACAAAAAAGTGTGAAACAACTGAAAATATGTGTTATATTCTAGGTTCAAGTAGCCACCTTTTGCTTTGATTACTGCTTTGCACACTCTTGGCATTCTCTTGATGCGCTTCAAGAGGTAGTCACTGGAAATGGTCTTCCAACAGTCTTGAAGGAGTTCCCAGAGATGCTTAGCACTTGTTTGCCCTTTTGCCTTCACTCTGCGGTCCAGCTCACCCCAAACCATCTCGATTGGGTTCAGGTCTGGTGACTGTAGAGGCCAGGTCATCTGGCATAGCACCCCATCACTCTCCTTGGTGAAATAGCCCTTACACAGCCTGGAGATATGTTTGTGGTCATTGTCCTGTTGAAACATAAATGATGGTCCAACTAAACGCAAACTGGATGGAATAGCATGCCGCTGCAAGATGCTGTGGTAGCCATGCTGGTTCAGTATGCCTTCAATTTTGAATAAATCCCCAACAGTGTCACCAGCAAAGCACCCCCTCACCATCACATCTCCTCCTCCATGATTCACGGTGGGAACCAGGCATGTAGAGTCCATCCGTTCACCTTTTCTGCATCGCACAAAGACACGGTGGTTGGAACCAAAGATCTCAAATGTGGACTCATCAGACCAAAGCACAGATTTCCACTGGTCTAATGTCCATTCCTTGTGTTCTTTAGCCCAAACAAGTCTCTTCTGCTTGTTGCCTGTCCTTAGCAGTGGTTTCCTAGCAGCTATTTTACCATGAAGGCCTGCTGCACAAACTCTCCTCTTAAAAGTTGTTGTAGAGATGTGTTTGCTGCTAGAACTCTGTGTGGCATTGACCTGCTCTCTAATCTGAGCTGCTGATAACCTGCGATTTCTGAGGCTGGTGACTCGGATGAACTTATCCTCCGCAGCAGAGGTGACTCTTAGTCTTCCTTTCCTGGGGCGGTCCTCATGTGAGCCAGTTTCTTTGTAGCGCTTGATGGTTTTTGCCACTGCACTTGGGGACACTTTCAAAGTTTTCCCAATTTTTCGGACTGACTGACCTTCATTTCTTCAAGTAATGATGGCCACTCGTTTTTCTTTACTTAGCTGCTTTTTCTTGCCATAATACAAATTCTAACAGTCTATTCAGTAGGACTATCAGCTGTGTATCCACCAGACTTCTGCACAACACAACTGATGGTCCCAACCCCATTTATAAGGCAAGAAATCCCACTTATTAAACCTGAGAGGGCACACCTGTGAAGTGAAAACCATTTCCGGTGACTACCTCTTGAAGCTCATCAAGAGAATGCCAAGAGTGTGCAAAGTAGTAATCAAAGCAAAAGGTGGCTACTTTGAAGAACCTAGAATAAAAGACACACAGTATTTTCAGTTGTTTCACACTTTTTTGTTAATTATATAATTCTACATGTGTTATGTCATAGTTTTGATGCCTTCAGAGTGAAAGTACAATTTTCAGTCATGAAAATAAAGAAAACTTTTTGAATGAGGTGTTTCCAAACTTTTGGTCTGTACTGCATCAGGGACCTCTATACCCCACCTTGCACACGCTCCTATCCCCCAACTAGAGAACCTGATATGTCATGGACTTCTATACTCTACCCTGGATATGCCTCTATCCTCTAAAAGGAACCTGAGAAAAATATAGAAAGAGAAAACACACACACATAATCTATCCATCTACTTCACACGTTACATGGTTTGAGTGCACTATTGTCAGTGCCCCAAGTTCTAAGCCCAGCTGATGGGCCTGCGTCATCTCTTTGACCCCACATGGGGGGACCAGTGAGAATGGCAGCCTTAGGCTGTGTGCCCACATTGCGTTTTTTAAGTGTTTCCGCAGCGTTTGTGCCAGATCAGACGCTTCAGAAACGCGTAAAAGAAGCTTCCCATTCAATTTAATGCATTTTTGGCTTTTTGTGCCAATGCATGCGTTTTTAACCGCTCAGAAAACGCTTAGCGGCTAAAAACGCAGCATGCTCATTATTTTCCGCAGAGGTCCGTGTTTTTAGCTATTTCCAATGTTCCCAGAAACCGTGCGGGAAAAAAACGCATCAAAAACACACGTTTTTTGTGCCAAAATCGCGCAAAAAAAAAATGGAAATAAAACGTGCGGTTTCTGGGAAGAAGTCCGGTTTTCTGAGCGTTTAAAAACGCTAACGTGGGCACATAGCCTTACGCTCTGCCCAAGTGATCTTGGATCCTCAAACTATCTTTGGCCTCTGTAGTGTTCTGTCTTCCACTGTATCAGTGCGCCCCTAGTGGCCACATTCAGTGTAATGCTGCACTTGTCGTCTGTGCCTCCTACAGGAGACCGTATTCACTAAAAGGTTGAAACAAGAGCGCAATAGGGTCTTATCCGGGTAAAATGTACAAATACTAAAAGTATTATACGCACCTTCTCAAAGAGAAAGTAAAGCCTGCATAGTATGTCAGCCTGCTGCACGTCCAACGGTCCACAGCGGAACCGCACCACAGTTCAATAAGGAATAAATTCTTGGACTTTAAGTGCGCTGCCAGACAGATTCCATAACCACACAAGGTTAAAAAAGTTAACCCTTTAATCCCTACGCGTTTCGAAGCATAACGCTTCTTCTTCAGGGGTTGACACCCTGAAGAAGCGTTATGCTTCGAAACGCGTAGGGATTAAAGGGTTAACTTTTTTAACCTTGTGTGGTTATGGAATCTGTCTGGCAGCGCACTTAAAGTCCAAGAATTTATTCCTACAGGAGACCGTCATTTTCCCCTTGGTGGAGCGTGCAGAATGCTCCTTTACACTGATATGTAGTGATGAGGGAACGTGCTTGGAAATGGTGTTATCCGAGCACTCTCAGGTGCTAACCAAGTGACTTCTGCATTCTCGAAAAATATGTTCGAGTTCCTGTGCCTCCATGTCTCGCAGCTGTTTAACAGCCACAACACATGTAAGGATAGCCTAACAAACAGGTAATCCCTGCATGTGTTGTAGCTCAAGTACAGTCGGAAGAGACGCAGCCGCAGGGACTCAAACATATTTTTCGAGCACGCCAAATTCACTCTGCTAGCACCTGAGCATGTTCAGATAGCACCTTATCCGAGCACGTTCGCTCATTACTACTGTAGAAAGAAGGACTGAGGCACTACTGTAAATATAGATAAATGGGATCACTAACCAAACGCTAACAGACAGCAAAGAAAAGTAGCGTGTTGTAAAAGGCAAGGATTACCATTAAATATACAAGATTAGCAAAATTTATCTTTATTAAGCAAGCAAAACAAGAAATTGTTTAAAGAGGTTTACAGATAGACAACAAGCTGGAGCGATCAGGACCAGCAAGGACGCTGGTATCTAAGGTAAATATCAGGTAACTAAGCGCGAGCATCACTTAGTTACCCGATATTTACCTTGGATACCAGCTCCCAGTGCCAGCATGCAGGTATCCAAGGTACACAGCAGGTAACTAAGCGCCGTGCTTAGCTACCCGATATTTATCTTCGATACCAGCTCCCAGCGTCTGCTTACAGCGCTGGCAGCTCGCTGATCGTTGCTCT
This sequence comes from Dendrobates tinctorius, assembly GCF_039654945.1. Classification (NCBI taxonomy): domain Eukaryota; kingdom Metazoa; phylum Chordata; class Amphibia; order Anura; family Dendrobatidae; genus Dendrobates; species Dendrobates tinctorius. The sequence continues at coordinate 10,193,425 of NW_027361681.1, forward strand.
CCCACTGCCACACGCAGCGATGCATGCTGGCCAGCGTGAGACTAACGATCAAAAAACAGCCCAGGACATTTGTGCACGATCAATGATACCCGGCAGGGGGGGGCGGTCGCTGATGCGTGCCACACACAGCGAGATCGCTGTCGAGATCGCTATTGCATCACAAAATCATCGATCTCGCTAGCGATCTCGCTGTGTGTGATGGGGCCTTAAGGCTGTATAAGTGGAGGTGACTGGTGGGCACTTATATGGCCCTCCATGTTGTTGTCTATCTGTAAACCTCTTTCCTTTTTTTTAATTGTTTTTAAGCCATTTTTTGTTTTGATTGCTTAATAAAGATAAATTTTGCTAATCTTGTACATTTAAATGGTGATCCTTGCCTTTTACACACTACTTTTCTTTGTTGTCCGCTCATCACTACTGGTATCCAGTTGTGTAATACACAGTGAACAGCACAGATTTCTCTGCTGGTTGTTAGCCTCCCCTTCCCATCTTACTTTGCGAAGTTGGCGAGGTTTTGTGTGACTTTGGCAATCAAGGTTAAAGTGCGAGCGGTGCGGTCATCCGGATACTCCTGAAGAAGGTTAAATAGTGATGGAGACATGATGGCTGGACAGAGAAAGCGCAGGAACAGAGAGGCGCTGATCAGTCTTTCGCTGATGTCCGGACGCCCTCGACTGTTACACTCCTGTCTCCAGGACGCAAACACTTCCTTCAGCTCCCGGGGAAACACGCTGCAAGCACAAGAATCACCGGCATTGTCAGGCTCTTCCCACTGCGCAACAAACCCACTCATATCCTCCAGTCACATTCAGAGCTGCAGGCATCATGCCATCAATCCTGTGACATGATAGCCCCAGTCCATGCAGTGGTCCCTTGCACACATATGGAAAACACCCACAGCAGATAGGCCTGACCCCACACACATATGGAAGACAACTGACCACTCTGTGGGTGCAAACACCTACAGCAGATAGCCCTGAACCTGCTCACGGCAGACCCCCTGTGCACATGACAGACAGCGCTGACACAAGGAAGACAACCATGATCTCTGCACACAAGCAAAGACCTCTACTCAGACCCCCACCGCTGCACACTCAGCAGACCTCACACACCAGTAGGAGTTGATGATCTTGCAAAACGCCAGCTCACAGCACATCTTCAGGTTCCCTTGGTGCTCCGGGAGGTCGGACGCTGAACACTTGTTAGGGTCCACCTCGCAGTTCTCGTCAGATTCGTACAAAGCCTTGATGAACTCTCCTGCAGGGAAACACAACAGTCATGAGGCAGAGAACAATCCCCGATCTCTCTACAGCAAAAGTGGAAACCAACAGCTGCAGGGCACCGAGCGATGTCACAGCAGCCACCGAACACCGAGTGATGATGTCAAAGCAGCCGCCGGGCAGCGAGTGATGATTTCACAGCAGCCGCCGGGCTCCGACAGATGCCACAGCAAGACCGTTCTACACAACTTACAACTATTGGAATTACATAGCCTAATATAAGTATGAGATTCAACAAGTAATGAAAAGTAAAAGGTGAGTGCAGCACCCTCCCGTGCTGGACTACTTATACAATGTACAGATGGAAGACAGGTTCAGAGTCAGTGATCATCAAGGCCTCAGCATGGACTAATAAGCGGTGGAGGAATATAAATCTCAGTATGTGAAACCTTTCAGGAGCAGTAACCACATCCTATCCTCTACCATGAAATTACCCAGTGCATCCTGCAGATACTTCTGTCCCACCAGCTTCAGGTACTCCTCAATAGCCTTTGTGGCCAGCGTGTTCTCCCGAAAGATAAGGTGTTCATTATCTCCACACCTGTCCACCTCTGACATCATCAGATCTGTGAGGAAATCCTGGAGAGGAGAGACGGGAATAAATGAGAAGAAAATCACAATGTTGAAGGTCAGAAACAAAAATTACGGTCATAACCGAAATCTCTGCCACCATACACACAGATCCCCATCACTACTGAGATCGCTGCTGCCATACACACAGATCCCCATCACTACCGAGATCCATGGCGCCATACACACAGATCCCCATCACTACTGAGATCGCTGCCGCCATACACACAGATCCCCATCACTACCGAGATCCCTGCTGCCATACACAGAGATCCCCATCACTACTGAGATCCCTGCTGCCATACACACAGATCCTCATCACTACCGAGATCCCTGCTGCCATACACACAGATCCCCATCACTACCGAGATCCCAGCTGCCATACGCACAGATCCCCATCACTACTGAGATCCCTGCTGCCACCATACACACAGATCCCAGTCACGACAGAGATCCCACGTAACAGTAGGAAAAACAGACGCACTCATAGGTGATTGCAAATGGTAGATTAAGTCCTGTTCAATCGACACCAACCCACCCTGCTGAGTGCACACCTTCTCTATTCTCGAACCACAGAGATCCCTGCTGCCATAAACACAGATCCTCGTCATTACTGAGATCCCTGCCCCCCACAGATCCCCATCACTACAGAGATCCCTGCTGCCATAAACACACATGCTTGTCACTACCGAGATCCCTGCCGCCATACACACAGATCCTTGTCACTACCGAGATCCATATCCCCATACACACAGATCCTTGTCACTACTGAAATCCTTGCCGCCAAACACAAAGATCCCCATCACTACCGCGATTCCTGCTCCTATATACACACAGATTCTTGTCACTGCCAAGATCCCTGCTGCCACATACACAGATCACCGCCTATCCATCACCAAATATCAGCAGTGACATCACTGAGAATGAGCAAAATGCAGTGCTGATAAAAGCTCGAGGGGAGTTAGGTTTTTTTTTCCCTGATAAAGAGGTCATGCAGAACCTTGAAACTCTTTGATCTGTAAAACCTGTTTAATTAAACTCCTTTTATTTTATTCTGCAATCGAGCTTTCATCAGCAGCGCATTGAATGACACCTCCATTTTGCTCATTTTCTGTGTCTATATTTGAAAGGTGTCCTGCAGCAGCTGTAACACATACTCATCTCAAGTTGCTAGTTTGCAACCACATTAGGTGAGTGGTCTCACTTTTTCTATTCCTCTGTACTATTGGATAAGACTCCATTGCGCTTTCTGTCTCCTAGCTTTTTATCTACCATAAATGAGAATGCCACCTATCCATCACTAGAGATCAGCAGATTAATGCAGTTAGTATAGGGACCCGTTCAATGAGAACACCTTGACATTGATGAATGGGCTCACATCTTTTGGCCAAATTTTGTGCTAAGTATCTCATATTTTTGCCATTATGCTATTCGTATTTCACATATTTCATACTTGATATGCCTTGATGCAATTGAGTGCAACCATTTCCTTATTTGATATGTAAGCTGTTTTTTGGTATGCACCTATTCAGACTAGTTCTAGATGTGCCGTCAGTTTTTACTGTCATTAGAGATAAGTGGTGACATCACTGAAAATGCCGCCTATCCATCACTAGAGATCAGCGGTGACATCACAGAGAATGCTGCCTATCCATCACTAGAGATCAGCGGTGACATCACTGAGAATGCCACCTATTCATCATTAGAGATCAGCGGTGACATCACAGAGAATGCCGCCTATCCATCACTAGAGATCAGCGGTGACATCACTGAGAATGCCGCCTATCCATCACTAGAAATCAGCGGTGACATCACAGAGAATGCCGCCTATCCATCACTAGAGATCAGCGGTAACATCACTGAGAATGCCACCTATTCATCATTAGAGATCACCGGTGACATCACAGAGAATGCCGCCTATCCATCACTAGAGATCAGCAGTGACATCACTGAGAATGCCACCTATTCATCACTAGAGATCAGCGGTGACATCACATAGAATGCCACCTATCACTAGAAATCAGCAGTGACATCACTGAGAATGCCGCCTATCCATCACTAGAGATCAGCGGTGACATCACAGAGAATGCCGCCTATCCATCACTAGAGATCAGCAGTGACATCACTGAGAATGCCTCCTATCCATCACTAGAGATCAGTGGTGACATCACTGAGAATGCCTCCTATCCATCACTAGAGATCAGTGGTGACATCACTGAGAATGCCTCCTATCCATCATTACAAATCAGCGGTGACATCACTGAGAATGCCGCCTATCCATCACTAGAGCTCAGCGGTGAAATCACTGAGAATGCCGCCTATCCATCACTAGAGATCAGTGGTGACATCACTGAGAATGCCTCCTATCCATCACTAGAGATCAGCGGTGACATCACTGAGAATGCCGCCTATCCATCACTAGAGATCAGTGGTGACATCACTGAGAATGCCGCCTATCCATCACTAGAGATCAGCGGTGACATCACTGCGAATGCCACCTATCACTAGAGATCAGCAGTGACATCACTGAGAATGCTGCCTATCCATCACTAGAGATCAGTGGTGACATCACTGAGAATGCCGCCTATCCATCACTAGAGATCAGCATTGACATCACAGAGAATGCCGCCTATCCATCACTAGAGATCAGTGGTGACATCACTGAGAATGCCGCCTATCCATCACTAGAGATCAGCAGTGACATCACTGAGAATGCCTCCTATCCATCACTAGAGATCAGCAGTGACATCACTGAGAATGCCGCCTATCCATCACTACAGATCAGCGGTGACATCACTGAGAATGCCGCCTATCCATCACTAGAGATCAGCATTGACATCACTGAGAATGCCGCCTATCCATCACTAGAGATCAGCAGTGACATCACTGAGAATGCCGCCTATCCATCACTAGAGATCAGCAGTGACATCACTGAGAATGCCTCCTATCCTTCACTACAGATCAGCGGTGACATCACTGAGAATGCCGCCTATCCATCACTAGTGATCAGTGTTGCCATCACGGAGAATGCCGCCTATCCATCACTAGAGATCACTGGTGACATCACTGAGAATGCCAACTATCCATCAATAGAGATCAGCGGTGACATAACTGATAATAAGCAAAACACAAGCCGCGGAGACACCATCACGTGTTTCTCAACGCAAGCAATGACTAGCCAGGTCTTTCCCCGGGAAAGAACAACCATGGGAAGGGCAGTCTCCAATGAAGGAAACCACCTATGCCAAAACATGGTATCCATCCACAGACAGCTGTTTCGGGGTATTGCCCCTCATCAGTGTGGAGTAGGAAACTGGCTAGTAGGAGCAATACCTAGTAAAAGACTGTGAAAAATGAGGATGAATGAACTCATGGAGATCAACATCCAACACTGCGGAGACACCATCACATGTTTCTCAACGCAGTGATTCTAGAGCAATGCTCCCATCCCTTATGCTAGACCTAATATTAACCAACAGGCCAGACCGCATATCAAATGTAAGGGTTGAGGGTCACTTGGGTAATAGTGATCACAAATTAATAAGTTTTCATGTATCCTTTAATAAGATGTATAGTAGAGGGGTTACAAGGACACTAAACTTCAGGAAGGCAAATTTCCACCGGATGAGAGATGATCTTGGTGCAATTAACTGGGACGATATCCTGAGACATAAAAATACACAAAGAAAATGGGAGACGTTTATTAGCATCCTGAATAGGACCTGTGCACAATATATACCGTATGGGAATAAACATGCGAGAAATAGGAGGAAACCACTATGGCTAAATAGAGCTGTAAGGGGCGCAATAAGAGATAAAAATAAAGCATTTAGAGAATTAAAGCAAGTAGGTAGTGATGAGGCATTAAATAAATACAGAAGATTAAATAAATTCTGTAAAAAGCAAATCAAGACAGCAAAGATTGAGACAGAGAGACTCATTGCCAGAGAAAGTAAAAATAATCCCAAAATATTCTTTAACTACATAAATAGTAAGAAGCTAAAAAATGATAGTGTTGGCCCCCTTAAAAATAGCCTGGATGAAATGGTGGATGAGGATGAGGAAAAAGCCAATATGCTAAATGACTTTTTTTCAACAGTATTTACACAAGAAAATCCCATGACAGATAACATGATCAGGGTTAAAAATTCTCCATTAAATGTCACCTGCTTAACCCAGCAGGAAGTACGGCGGCGTCTACAAATCACTAAAATTGACAAATCCCCGGGCCCGGATGGGATACACCCCCGAGTACTGCAGTCACTAGAGATCAGCAGTGACATCACTGAGAATGCCACCTATCCATCAATAGAGATCAGCGGTGACATAACTGATAATAAGCAAAACACAAGCCGCGGAAACACCATCACGTGTTTCTCAACGCAAGCAATGACTAGCCAGGTTCCTTCCCGGGGAAAGACCTGGCTAGTCAAAGCTTGCGTTGAGAAACACGTGATGATGTCTCCGCGGCTTGTCTTTTGCATGTTCTTGCATATTTCCCATAAGGGATGGGGGCAGTGCTCTAGAATCACTGCGTTGAGAAACATGTGATGGTGTCTCCGCAGTGTTGGATGTTGATCTCCATGAGTTCATTCATCCTCATTTTTCACAGTCTTTTACTAGGCATTGCTCCTACTAGCCAGTTTCCTACTCCACACTGATGAGGGGCAATACCCCGAAACAGCTGTCTGTGGATGGATACCATGTTTTGGCATAGGTGGTTTCCTTCATTGGAGACTGCCCTTCCCGGGGAAAGACCTGGCTAGTCATTGCTTGCGTTGAGAAACACGTGATGGTGTCTCCGCGGCTTGTCTTTTGCATGTTTTTGCATATTTCCCATAAGGGATGGGAGCATTGCTCTAGAATCACTGCGTTGAGAAACATGTGATGGTGTCTCCGCAGTGTTGGATGTTGATCTCCATGAGTTCATTCATCCTCATTTTTCACAGTCTTTCACTAGGCATTGCTCCTACGAGCCAGTTTCCTACTCCACACTGATGAGGGGCAATACCCCGAAACAGCTGTCTGTGGATGGATACCATGTTTTGGCATAGGTGGTTTCCTTCATTGGAGACTGCCCTTCCCGTGGTTGTTCCTTCCCGGGGAAAGACCTGGCTAGTCACTGCTTGCGTTGAGAAACACGTGATGGTGTCTCCACGGCTTATGTTTTTGCATATTTCCCATAAGGGATGGGAGCATTGCTCTAGAATCACTGCGTTGAGAAACATGTGATGGTGTCTCCGCAGTGTTGGATGTTGATCTCCATGAGTTCATTCATCCTCATTTTTCACAGTCTTTCACTAGGCATTGCTCCTACTAGCCAGTTTCCTACTCCACACTGATGAGGGGCAATACCCCGAAACAGCTGTCTGTGGATGGATACCATGTTTTGGAATAGGTGGTTTCCTTCATTGGAGACTGCCCTTCCCGTGGTTGTTCCTTCCCGAGGAAAGACCTGGCTAGTCATTGCTTGCGTTGAGAAACACGTGATGGTTTCTCCGCGGCTTGTCTTTTGCATGTTTTTGCATATTTCCCATAAGGGATGGGAGCATTTCTCTAGAATCACTGCGTTAAGAAACATGTGATGGTGTCTCCGCAGTGCTGGATGTTGATCTCCATGAGTTCATTCATCCTCATTTTTCACAGTCTTTCACTAGGTATTGCTCCTACTAGCCAGTTTCCTACTCCACACTGATGAGGGGCAATACCCCGAAACAGCTGTCTGTGGATGGATACCATGTTTTGGCATAGGTGGTTTCCTTCATTGGAGACTGCCCTTCCCGTGGTTGTTCCTTCCCGGGGAAAGACCTGGCTAGTCACTGCTTGCGTTGAGAAACACGTGATGGTGTCTCCGCGGCTTGTGTTTTGCATGTTTTTGCATATTTCCCATAAGGGATGGGAGCATTGCTCTAGAATTACTGCGTTGAGAAACATGTGATGGTGTCTCCGCAGTGTTGGATGTTGATCTCCATGAGTTCATTCATCCTCATTTTTCACAGTCTTTTACTAGGCATTGCTCCTACTAGCCAGTTTCCTACTCCACACTGATGAGGGGCAATACCCCGAAACAGCTGTCTGTGGATGGATACCATGTTTTGGCATAGGTGGTTTCCTTCATTGGAGACTGCCCTTCCCGTGGTTGTTCCTTTCCAGGGAAAGACCTGGCTAGTCATTGCTTGCGTTGAGAAACACGTGATGGTGTCTCCGCGGCTTGTCTTTTGCATGTTTTTGCATATTTCCCATAAGGGATGGGAGCATTGCTCTAGAATCACTGCGTTGAGAAACATGTGATGGTGTCTCCGCAGTGTTGGATGTTGATCTCCATGAGTTCATTCATCCTCATTTTTCATAACTGATAATAACTACTATCCAACACTAGAGATCAGCGGTTACATCACTGAGAATGCCACCTATCCATCACTAGCAATCAGCAGTGACATCATGGAGAATGCCGCCTATCCATCACTAGAGATCAGAGGCGACATCACTGAGAATGCCGCTTATCCATCTCACTGAGAATGCCTCCTATCCATCACTAGGGATCAGCGGTGACATCACTGAGAATGCCTCCTATCCATCACTAGAGATCAGTGGTGACATCACTGAGAATGCCGCCTATCCGTCACTAGAGATCAGTGGTGACATCACTGAGAATGCCGCCTATCCGTCACTAGAGATCAGCAGTGACATCACTGAGAATACCGCCTATCCGTCACTAGAGATCAGGGGTGACATCACGGAGAATGCCGCCTATCCATCACTAGAGATAAGCGGTGACATCACTGAGAATGCCGCCTATCCATCACTAGAGATCAGTGGTGACATCACTGAGAATGCCGCCTATCCATCACTAGAGATCAGCGGTGACATCACTGAGACTGCCGCCTATCACTAGAGATCAGAGGTGACATCACTGAGAATGCCGCCTATCACTAGAGATCAGAGGTGACATCACTGAGAATGCCGCCTATCCATCACTAGAGATCAGCAGTGACATCACTGAGAATGCCTATCCATCACTAGAGATCAGCGGTGACATCACTGAGAATGCCGCCTATCCATCACTAGAGATCAGTGGTGACATCACTGAGAATGCCGCCTATCACTAGAGATCAGCAGTGACATCACTGAGAATGCCACCTATCCATCACTAGAGATCAGCAGTGACATCACTGAGAATGCCACCTATCCATCACTAGAGATCAGCAGTGACATCACTGAGAATGCCACCTATCCATCACTAGAGATCAGCGGTGACATAACTGAGAATGCCACCTATCACTGAAGATCAGTGGTGACATCACTGAGAATGCCACCTATCCATCACTAGAGATCAGCAGTGACATCACTGAGAATGCCACCTATCACTAGAGATCAGCAGTGACATCACTGAGAATGCCACCTATCCATCACTAGAGATCAGCGATGACATCAGTGAGAATGCCGCCTATCCATCACTAGAGATCAGCGGAGACATCACTGAGAATGCCACCTATCACTGAAGATCAGCGGTGATGTTACTAGTCCTAAGTTGTGTGTTGCCAGGCTGCAACCTATTGGTTTGTCCTGCCCTCTTTAGGTCTGGATCGTGTAGAATGACTGAGGGTTTTTCTGGTGGGATTTTGCCTCTATTTTGGTGCAGACATCAGATAACCTCGCAGGCGTTCTGACGAATGGCTCTTCCACTCGTTATCGTGCTGGACATCTTGTCCGGGCCGCTCGTCATCTCCTCTTGGCTAGTCAGCCTTACACATCAGATGACAGCTTTAATTCCACTGCTCCTGACTTTATATTCACAAACTTCTCGGTTCCGTCATTTTCTAAATACACAAAATCCTTACAGATACGAGGCTGCCTGTCTATGGCGGAAAATTATAGTCTGAAGAATAAATTATGACAACTTAAGGTTCAAAAGTAGTAAAGTTTTGACATATCTAGGCTGCAGGTAACGAGGGGCTACACAAGAGATCCCTGTATCATTCTCACAGAGGTCTAAACATTCCCTGACTGCTGCACCATTACTGGGGTCTGCACAAAAACAGATCAAATATCAGTATGTGACATCACTGATCACCCTGCACTGCGGAGGAGATTCCCGGTCTAAGACATCAATGTTGTTATATTACAACCTGTGTTAAAATATTTTCGTAGTCCGATTTGTCTGTAAAGCATCAGCACTAAATGGTCTAAGTTGATGAAGAGAGAAAACATAGGCATAAATTAATTTTTTGAGATTAAATAACTAAAAATTGGCATGTGCATATGTATTCACCCCTTTTACTATGAAGACCCTAGACATTTTGGCACAAGCAATTCCCTTTATAAGTCCCATGCTTAGTGACAGGACGTCCACCTGTGTGTGCAATCTAAGTGTCACAAGTCTGTCAGTATATACACACTTTACCTTTTCTGAAAGGCCACAGAGGCTGAATCACCATTAAGCAAGAGGCACCACCAACCAAACATCATGAAGACTAAGGAGATCTACAAACAAGTCAGGGACAACGTTGTTGAGAAGTACAAGTCAGGGTTGTGTTATAAAAAATATCCCCATCTCTGATAATCACCCGGAGCTCCATCAAATCCATTATCACTAAATGGAAAGAACATGGTACCACAACAAGCCTGCCAAGAAAGGGCCGCCCACCAAAACTCTCAGCCCCGGAAGGAGGGTATTAATCAGAGAGGCAGCACAGAGACCAAAGGTAACCCTGAAGGATCAGCAGAGTTCCCAAGCAGAGACTGGAGTATCTGTCCATACGACCACAATAAGTCGTACACTCCATAGAGGTGGCCTTTATGGAAGAGTGGGCATTAAAAAGCGTTTACTTACACACAAACATTGTAAGGGTATGATTCCATGGGCCGGATTGCCGGCGCTTTGGACGCTGCGGAAACCCCGCTCCGCCCAAAGCGCTGCCCCCTTTTGTACGCGGTGATACCGGAAGTGTTCATTGAACACACACGGAATCACCGCATCGTATCCATCCATTGGGCTATTTATCTTGCAGAGACGCTAAATAGACATGCTGCGGTCTATAAAAATGTGCCGCATGTCCGGATACACAGGGCCGCCAGATGCGGCCCTGCCCGCATAGTGGAGACGGGATTTCATAAAATCCCCTCCACTATGCTGTAACATCTGGACGATACCCGCTGATGCTTCTCCTGCAACAAAGTGGGACATGTTTGTCCCTATCAGGGCAGATAGCACTAACACCCAACTACAACCACAAAGCTATCTGGGTCGCCACCGTCTGTCCTCTTTGTGGCCGGCTCTGATGTGAGGACCAATGAGAACTGTCAATCTGTCACTGTTGGCAACAAAGTCACCATTGGTCTCAGAGACACTGGGGCAGAGGTGACTCTGGTGCATCCAGCAATGGTAACCTCTGCAGATATCACACCAGGAAAGACTATGTCTATAACCGGGATTGGGGGGGTCAGCTCTGCCGTGCCCATGGCCCATGTGTACCTGGACTTGGAAGCAGGGAAAGGACTGAGAGAAGTGGGAGTATCAGAGGCTATTCCCAACAATGTGTTGCTAGGCACAGACTTGGGGAGCATGGTGTCCCACTATATCCATCCCTTGCAAGTAAATGCTACAGAGAAGGTGGAAGAAAGCAACCCACCTGAGATCCCGTGTAAGGAGGGAAAATGTACCAATGCACAGGAATGTAGGTATGAGACAGCTGTGACCTGGAGTCAGGCTGCAGCCCAGAGATTAGAGGATGAGGCTCAAATAGAACTGCCAGAATAGGAGGCCCATACTGTGGCCCCAGAGCCTCCTCACATGGCAAACCCAACAAGGTCCCTGATAACCGACACTGAAGACTTAGGTTACCGTTACACCTGGCGATGCACCAGCGATCCCGACCAGCGATATGACGCGGTCAGGATCGCTGGTGCATCTCTAGGTGGTCGCTAGTGAGCTGCAACATAGGCAGATCTCACTAGCGACATCGCTGGGGACAGGGGTCGCTACTTACCTGTCAGACGAGGCGATCCTGCGTCCTCCCGCCCGCCTCCACGCGTCGCTCGTCGTCACAGCAGGAAGCGCCGCAGGAAGTGACCGACGAGAAATGATCCAGGAGCTTCTCGCGCGATCAGCGATAACCAGCGGGGGAGCCGGTCGGAGGCAAGTATCACATGCAGCGATATCGCTAGCAATATCGCTGCAACGTCACAAAATCGGTGACTTTACAGCGATATTGCTAGCGATATCGCAGTGTGTAACGGGGGCTTTAGCTTCAAACCAGGGCCTGGCAGTCACAGTAGTCCTGGGGCTGCAGACTGACAGTCAGAGCTTCCAGGAGGCCCCGAGGACAGATGTCAGTCTGGAGAACCTCAGATGTTTTGCAGATCAACCCCCTACTGCTTCTGACAAAGAGAGAATATACTGGGAGCAGGGAAGACTGTATATACAGTCATGGCCAAAAGTATTGACACCCCTGCAATTCTGTCAGATAATATTCAGTTTCTTCCTGAAAATGATTGCAAACACAAATTCTTTGGTATTATTATCTTCATTTAATTTGTCTTAAATGAAAAAACACAAAAGAGAATGAAGCAAAAAGCAAAACATTGATCATTTCACACAAAACTCCAAAAATGGGCCGGACAAAAGTATTGGCACCCTCAGCCTAATACTTGGTTGCACAACCTTTAGCCAAAATAACTGCGACCAACCGCTTCCGGTAACCATCAATGAGTTTCTTACAATGCTCTGCTGGAATTTTAGACCATTCTTCTTTGGCAAACTGCTCCAGGTCCCTGATATTTGAAGGGTGCCTTCTCCAAACTGCCATTTTTAGATCTCTCCACAGGTGTTCTATGGGATTCAGGTCTGGACTCATTGCTGGCCACCTTAGAAGTCTCCAGTGCTTTCTCTCAAACCAATTTCTAGTGCTTTTTGAAGTGTGTTTTGGGTTATTGTCCTGCTGGAAGACCCATGACCTCTGAGGTAGACCCAGCTTTCTCACACTGGGCCCTAAATTATGCTGCAAAATTTGTTGGTAGTCTTCTGACTTCATAATGCCATGCACACGGTCAAGCAGTCCAGTGCCAGAGGCAGCAAAGCAACCCCAAAACATCAGGGAACCTCCGCCATGTTTGACTGTATGGACCATGTACTTTTCTTTGAATGCCTCTTTTTTCTCCTGTAAACTCTATGTTGATGCTTTTGCCCTAAAAGCTCTACTTTTGTCTCATCTGACCAAAGAACATTATTCCAAAATGTTTTAGGCTTTTTCAGGTAAGTTTTGGCAAACTCCAGCCTGGCTTTTTTATGTCTCGGGGTAAGAAGTGGAGTCTTCCTGGGTCTCCTACCATACAGTCCCTTTTCATTCAGATGCCGACGGATAGTACGGGTTGACACCGTTGTACCCTCGGACTGCAGGGCAGCTTGAACTTGTTTGGATGTTAGTGGAGGTTCTTTATCCAACATCCGCACAATCTTGCGTTGAAATCTCTTGTCAATTTTTCTTTTCCGGCCACATCTAGGGAGGTTAGCCACAGTGCCATGGGCTTTAAACTTCTTGATGACACTGCGCACGGTAGACACAGGAACATTCAGGTCTTTGGAGATGGACTTGTAGCCTTGAGATTGCTCATGCTTCCTCACAATTTGGTTTCTCAAGTCCTCAGACAGTTCTTTGGTCTTCTTTCTTTTCTCCATGCTCAATGTGGTACACACAAGGACACAGGACAGAGGTTGAGTCAACTTTAATCCATGTCAACTGGCTGCAAGTGTGATTTAGTTATTGCCAACACCTGTTAGGTGCCACAGGTAAGTTACAGGTGCTGTTAATTACACAAATTAGAGAAGCATCACATGATTTTTCGCACAGTGCCAATACTTTTGTCCACCCTCTTTTTTATGTTTGGTGTGGAATTATATCCAATTTGGCTTTAGGACAATTCTTTTTGTGTTTTTTCATTTAAGACAAATTAAATGAAGATAATAATACCAAAGAATTTGTGTTTGCAATCATTTTCAGGAAGAAACTGAGTATTATCTGACAGAATTGCAGGGGTGTCAATACTTTTGGCCATGACTGTAGATAATCTCCCCACTGATACTCCAGAACCTTGGGACTGTGAAAAGCAACTGGTCGCTCCTTATCCATTTAGGGAACAATTATTGAGAATTGCTCATGAAATTCCTCTGGCTGGGCACCTTGGAATACAAAAGACTAAAGGCCCCGTTACACATAACGATGTCCCAGAGATCCCACCAACGATCCGACATGGATGGGATCGCTGAGACATCGTTAGACAGCCCCTTCAGCGATCAGGACCAGCGAGAAAGCTGGTTTCTAATGTAAACATCGGGTATCCAGGAGCCGCGGCTCCTGGATACCCGATGTTTACATTAGAAACCAGCGTCGCTGATCTCTTGCTGCCACACGCAGAGATGCGCGCTGGCCAGCGGGAGACGGGCGATCGAAAAACGGCCCAGGACCATCCTGCAAGATCAGCGATACCCGGCAGGGGGGCCGGTCGCTGATCGCTGTGGCATAACAAAATCAGCGATCTCGTTAGCGAGATCGCTGTGTGTGACGGGGCCTTAAAGCTCGCTTAACACATAATTTTTATTGGCCCAAGATGGGGACAGATATAGTCAATTACTGTCGATCCTGCCTAGTTTGTCAGAGGGTTGGAAAGTCTGGGGATATACAAAAATCCCCATTGAAACCAAATTCAGTGATCGATAAGCCTTTCCAGCGAGTGGCTGTGGATATCATAGGGCCACTTGCAATTCCTAGCAGCTCTGGCAAAAAGTACATCCTCACAGTGGTGGACTATACTACACGATATCCGGAAGCTGTGGCACTGTCCTCCATCTGAGCAGACAAAGTGGCGGATGCTTTACTGACTGTTTTCTCGTGTGTGCGCTTCCCCAGGGAAATGATATCCGATCAGGGAATCCAATTCATGTCCAGTCTGATGGAAAGCCTCTGCGAGAAAATACATGTGCAGCAATTTGTGGCAAGCGCCTACATTCCCCAAACCAATGGACTCTGCAAGCGTGTTAAGAGTAAGACAGTCTGCATACCGGGTGTCAGCAGAGGTGAAGGCACACATGAGGGAACAGGTAGAGCAGATGCTACACCTGAAGGTCATACAAAAATCCCAGAACGCCTGGGCCTCGCCTGTGGTTCTTGTCCCAAAAAAGGACCGTACTACCTGGTTCTGTGTAGACCAGGGCTGTGGAGTCGGAGTCGTGGAGTCGGAGTTAGTTTTGGTTGGAGTCGGTAGAAATGTACCGACTCCGACTCCAGCTTTAAAAAAAATGTATTAATATTTCATAATTGAACTTTCATATGAATTTTATAAATGTTACTCAAATATATATGTTCTATCAAACTATGAACAACAGTGATAAGCAGTTCTGCTGGAGATAGAGACATTTCTTACTTCTTGTGTGTCACTGTTCTCCACTGCCCTTATCTAATCTTATACTTGGTTAACCTCATGCTGCCCCAACCCCCCTACTTACAATGTATGAAACTGAAAGTGAAAATGTGTTGCAAATTCTTAGTAGTAAAGCTCCTCCTCTTGACTAGATCATACTAGGTGTGCATCTTCCAAGCATCTCACAGCTGCCTGCTACTCAGAAGAGGAAGACTGTAAGAAGTATTATCCTTTCAACAAACTTTGCATCAGTTAACTGTGAGTACATGAGGAATAATAACAGTATTACTGACCACTATATCAGTTGTACGACCTGGCAATAATTTTGTACAACTGTTTTTAGGAAAAACAATTGTCATTTGGATTGTGAATGCAGAATTAAAAACCTGAGAATGTCAAAGAAGCATCACATTAAATCAGCTGTATTTGAACATTTCACCATCACTCAAGATAGAAAACATTATGTCTGTCAGTGTATGACAAATGATCCAGACGAAAACAAATGCTGTGAAGCCAAGATGAGTGCATATTCAGGCAAAGATAAAAATGCTCCTACCAGAGCTTCTAATCTAAAGAGACATTTACAGTGCTTTCATCCAGAAGTACTGAAAGCAGTGGATGAGAAAGACTGCATCCAAACCAATGAACCAGTGCCCAGCTCTTCCAGCCAAACAAAGGAGCAGAGAACTTTGCAGCCATCAGTTGCAAGATATTTTGTCAGTGACAAAGTTACTGTGACAATGACAGTAGATACATTTAAAAAACAGATCATAGAGCTTGTTGTAAAGGATAGTGTGCCTATTTCATTATTTTCACGACCAGCTTTTATGTGTCTGAATGGGGAAATGGCCCGCAAGCTTGGTGTTTCTCTGGAGAGAGAGAGTATTATAAAATTAGTAATCGAAGAAGCTTTTAAACAAAAGGAAGAACTTAAAAAAACTCTCAAGGGACGCTTTCTGTTTCTTAAAATGGATGCCTGCACACGTCACAGAGTGAACTATTTTGCCATCAATGTCCGATTTGTTTGTGACAAAAATGAAATAGTTACCAAGACATTGGCAGTAAAAGACACCAAAGCTCATCACACCAGTGAGTTTCTCCAGGTCTTGGTGGAAAAGGTTCTGCAAGACTATGAACTTAAGAAAGAGCAAGTTCTTTCTGTCGTAACTGACAATGCTTCAAATATGATAAGTACTATTAAGCTAATGAATGAGAGTAATGATGGTGACCAGCAGCTAGAAGAACATTCTGGGTCCACAGACACAGAAATGTTTGAAATAGAGGAACACAGTATTGTAACTGAGGAGCAAACTGAAGTTGCTTCAGATGAACAGCAACATGATAGTTTAGATGATCTTGTTGAAACTGTGTCAATATGTTCTTTCATTCATCACATGCGCTGTGTTGTGCATACGCTACAGCTGGCTATAAGAGACAGTCTGCAAGAAGGACATGCTGCTGCACTGATTGGCAAGGTGAGAAAATTGGCTACTGTTGCCAGAACCCCTAAAGTTGACTCAATTTTGAAGAAACGTGCTGGAAAAGGGTCAATTATTGATCAAGCCACACGATGGGGCAGTACTTAATGATTCAGCGCTTGGTTGAACTGAAAACCTTTCTTGTAGACATGGCTAACCCTCAACTGACGCTAAATGAAAGTCAGTGGAATCAGGTGACTGAGCTGGAAAAATTGCTAGAGCACCCATTTACAGTGACTAAAAAATTACAAGCAGAGGACTTAACTCCAGGTATTTTCTTAAAGGAGTGGAAGAACCTGATGTTTCGCCTGTCCCAAAGAGGAGGGTTAATTGCAAGTGGCATTGCTACATCAATGAAACGGAGAGACGAGCTACTATTACAAAATAACATTCTTTTGGCAGCTGTTTATGTAGACCCAATGCATCGGATTCTTCTAGATGATCAACAGCTAAGTAAAGGAAAAGAAGCTCTGTTTGAAATAGCAGTAAGGATGAAAGGGTTGCAGAACAGTCAGGAGGAACAAGAAGAATTTGGTCGTCCTGCCACATCTTCACCCTCATCATCAACTGATGAAGAATTTAATTTCGAAAAATATTTGGATCACAAGGACCGTGCAAAGCGTTCCCGCATAGAAGAAGAGTCATCCCCATCAAGGAACACAGCCAGTACATTTCAGCAGAATTTTTCATGTGCACTAAAAGAAATTGAGAAATTTGACCGTTCATCAAAAATAACAGTGCAACAAGCGATTCCTCTGTATCCTGACATTGTCAGAGATGTTGCCCGAGTGGTTACTGCTTTGCCACCAACACAAGTTAGTGTAGAGAGGTTGTTCTCTGCTTTCAAAATAATTAGATCAGATTTGAGGGCATCCATGAAGGAGGATCTGACAGAGGCAATACTTTTTCTGAGGACAAATTTATAGATTTCTTCTTATTAACTGCATAAAAGTGTTTATTGCATATTTACTTACAGTTTAGAAAAGTTTATAAAAGTTATTTGCTATATTCTAATTGTATTCTAATAAATGTAGTTTTTGCTCTAAGTGGTCTGATTACTTATATGATGGTGAGAAACTGAATAAGCACGATGTTTAATATTTTGCAACAGTAAATTTGTTGTTATGAATTGGCCATTTATGAAGGAGTCGGAGCCGGAGCCGGAGTCTGATAAAATCCAGGAGTCGGAGTCGCAACTGTGGCTTACCGACTCCACAGCCCTGCCAGGAAGTACTGATTTTAGGGGGTGAATAGTTATGCACACTGACCAGGCCCGGATTGGCAATATAACCAACCGGGCATTTTCCCGCTGGGCCGCTGTCACGTGGGCCGCGGGCGGCAGCGCCCAATCATCTGGCCGCTTGCCAGCTGCTGCGGCCACTGTTTCTCCTGCCGCCGGCCCTCTGCGGGCACGGCGGTGATAGTTTCCAAGTTCCTCCCGCACTGCAGGGAGATAAGCCGCCACGCCCCCTCCCCCATCCTCGCCCTAGCATTAGACCCCCTCCCCCCCAGCCACTCACAGCGTCGCACTCGCTTGCCTGCTGGCTCTGTTCGCAGGACCTGTGATGAGGTCACAGGAGGGGAGGAGTCAGGGGGTCACATGATCAGGAGCCTTTGTCCAGACCCCCGAACATGTCACCCCTGACTCCGCCCCTCCTGTGACCTCATCACAGGTCCTGTGCGCTCAGCCTTGCCTCTACCGTCTGCAAGACTCTGCTTTGCTGTTGTCATGGTGCTGGTTGAGGTAAGTATGTGTGGGGTCAGGATTTACAGTGTGGATGTAGCAGAGCCGTGTGTGTACGAGGTGTACGGAGCGGAGCCGCGTGTGTACGAGGTGTACGGAGCGAAGCCGCGTGTGTACAAGGTGTACGGAGCGGAGCCGCGTGTGTACGAGGTGTACGGAGCGGAGCCGTGTGTGTACGAGGTGTACGGAGCAGAGCCGTGTGTGTACGAGGTGTACGGAGCAGAGCCGTGTGTGTACGAGGTGTGTGTACGAGGTGTACGGAGCAGAGCCGTAGAGCCGTGTGTGTACGAGGTGTACGGAGCAGAGCCTAGTGTGTACGAGGTGTACGGAGCGGAGCCTAGTGTGTACGAGGTGTACGGAGCGGAGCCGCGTGTGTGCGAGGTGTACGGAGCGGAGCCTAGTGTGTACGAGGTGTACGGAGCGGAGCCGTGTGTGTGCGAGGTGTACGGAGCGGAGCCTAGTGTGTACGAGGTGTACGGAGCGGAGCCGCGTGTGTGCGAGGTGTACGGAGCAGAGCCTAGTGTGTAAGAGGTGTACGGAGCGGAGCCGCGTGTGTGCGAGGTGTACGGAGCGGAGCCGTGTGTGTATGAGGTGTACGGAGAGGAGCCGTGTGTGTACGAGGTGTACGGAGCAGAGCTGTGTGTGTACGAGGTGTACGGAGCAGAGCCGTAGAGCCGTGTGTGTACGAGGTGTACGGAGCGGAGCCATGTGTACGAGGTGTACGGAGCGGAGCCGTGTGTGTACGAGGTGTACGGAGCGGAGCCGTGTGTGTACGAAGTGGAGCCGTGTGTGTACAAAGTGTACGGAGAGGAGCCGCGCGTGTGCGAGGTGTACGGAGAGGAGCCGCGCGTGTGCGAGGTGTACGGAGAGGAGCCGCGCGTGTGCGAGGTGTACGGAGAGGAGCCGCGCGTGTGCGAGGTGTACGGAGAGGAGCCGCGCGTGTGCGAGGTGTACGGAGAGGAGCCGCGCGTGTGCGAGGTGTACGGAGAGGAGCCGCGCGTGTGCGAGGTGTACGGAGAGGAGCCGCGCGTGTGCGAGGTGTACGGAGAGGAGCCGCGCGTGTGCGAGGTGTACGGAGAGGAGCTGCGCGTGTACGAGGTGTACGGAGAGGAGCCACGCGTGTACGAGGTGGACAGAGTGGAGCCGTGTGTGTATGGAGTGGAGCCATATGTGTACGGGATGTACGGAGCGGAGCCAAGTGTGTACAAAGCATACAAAGCGGAGCCCCGAGGAGCATTTTAAAAGACACACATGACGTTCCACCTGAAGTGATGTGCTGGAGGCTGACCGGAAATGAGATAATTTCTTGAGGAGATTGTGACGGAACTAGGAATGCTTCAGATCCATCACCGTGTCCTCCTCCGACAGCGCAGACCGCAGGATCGCCTTGGAATCGGGGATGCCGGCCATGTGAGCGGATCATGATAGGTCCTGCACCGGGAGGCTCAGGTGGGCACTACAATGGGAGCCGGGCTGCTATAGTATCTTTGTAGAATCTTTCTTTATTTCTTTCTCTCTTTTTCTCTTTCTCTCTCTGTTCTTTCTTTATGTTCTTTCTTCCCCTCTTTCTTTCTTTTTCTTTCCTCTCTTTCTCTCTGTTCTTTCTTTCTTTTCTTTACTTCTTTCTTTCTCTCTGTTCTTTCTCTGTCTCTCTCTGTTCTTTCTTTTTTCCCCTCTTTCTCTCTCTGTTCTTTCTCTGTCTCTCTCTGTTCTTTCTTTGTCTCTCACTGTTCTTTCTTTCTTTCCCCTTTCTTTCTCGCTCTCTCTGTTTTCTTTTTTCTCTCTCTCTGTTTTCTCTCTTCCTTAGTGTCAGTCAGTGTGCCCATAATGCCAGCCACTGTGCCCTCAGTACCAGTCAGTGTGATCAGCAGTGCTAAATGGGTGCGATTAGGTGTGCACATGGGTGTGACTAGTTGTGAAAGGGGTGTGGCTGGGCGTGGCCAAAATTTGCAGCGGCGCGCCGCAATCTTTGTCCGTCTTTCCCTTCTTCAAAAGTTGGGAGGTATGATAGGGGCGGCTATGACCAGGGGGTCTGGTTGCCCAATAGAGAGCAGTTCTGCCAGGAATTCTGTAATGATGCATACAAAAGGGGACAGAGATTTGGGAGGAGTACTGTACCTAAAAGCAATAAATAGGACTGAGCTGAAATACTGGGCACAGCTATGACTACATGTTATATAGTCGTGTTAATCTCCTCTCACTTCTTGTAAACTACAAGTGTACAAAGATATTATATAGTCACCATGTGACTAGTGGGCCTGTGTAACTTCAAATGCCAGGGCTGAATTTTAGTCCCAGTCCGGCCCTGACACTGACGTTTTCCGTTACTTTGCTGTATTTATTGTTTGCTTTACAATAAAACGAATACCAAATGTTCACAGTTGTAAGCCTGTTCTTTACAAGAACTGATGAAAACCCTCAAAGAAAAAAAAACTAAAAGCAAACAGTAAAATTCTAGGTTCTGAGGTAGAAAAAAAACACAAAAAAATGCCAAAGAGGTGGCGATGAATACTTTCACAAGCCACTGTAAATAATGCAATATACAGGAACACCAGGGTGCACGTATATAATGCGATGTACAGGGACACGGGGGCGTTCGTATATAACGTGATATACAGGGACACCAGGGTGTACATATATAATGAGATATACAAGGACACCGGTGGGTACATATATAATGCAATATACAGGGACACCAGGGTGTATGTATATAATGAGATATACAGGGACACCGGGGCGTTCGTATATAATGTGATGTACAGGGACACCAAGGTGTACATATATAATGCGATATACAGGGACACAGTTGCGTATGTATATAATGCGATATACAGGGACACCGGGGCATACGTATATGTGATATACAGGGATACTGAAGCGTACATATATAATGTGATATACAGGGACACAGGTGTGTACGTATATATTGCGGTATACAGGGACACCGGGGCATATGTATAGAATACAATATAAGAGGAAGCTGGGGAGGCCATACAGTCATGATAAAAACTCTTGGTGCCTTTGAATTTTTTCCACAAAATGAAGTATTTCTCCCAGAAAATTATTGCAATTACACATGTTTAGTTATACACGTTTATTTCCTTCGTGTGCATTAGAACACCACAAAAATATTTTACACAAAAACCCAAAAACGGAAAGGACAAAATTGTTGGCATACTTAACATTTGGTTGCACATCCTATGTAATAAATAATTGCAATCAATCACTTACTATAACCATCAACAAGCTTCAAACACCTCTCAACTGGATTTTTGGACAACTCTTCTGCAAACTGATCCAGGTTTCTCATACTGAAAGCGCCTTCTCCAAAGAGCAATTTTAAGATCTCTGCACAGGTGTTCAATGGGATTTAGAACCAGACTCGTTGCTGGCCACTTCAAACATCTCCAGCGCTTTGATTCCATCTATGTCTGGGTGCTTCTTGAAGTATGTTTGGAGTCATTGTCCTGCTGGAAGACCCATGACCTAGAATACAAACCCAGCTTTCTGACACTGGGCACTGCATTGCGACCCAAAATCCTTTCGTAATCATCAGATTCCATGATGCCTCGCACACAGTTAATGCACCCAGTGCCAGAGGCAGCAAAATAACCCCAAAACATCTTTGAACCTCCACCATATTTGACTGTAGGTACTGCGTTTTCTTTGTAGGCCTCATTCCATTTTCGTTAAACAGTTGAATGATGTGCTTTGTGAAAAAACTATATCTTGGTCTTATCTGTCCACAAGACTCTTTCCCAGAAGGATTTTGGCTTACTCACTTACATTTTGTCAAACTGCAGTCTAGCTTTTTTATGTCACGGTATCAGTAGTGGGGTCCTCCTGGGTCTCCTGCCCTCCAGTTTCATTTCATTCAAATGTCGACGGATAGTTCGCGCTGCGACTGATTTCCCCCCGAACCTACAGGACAGCTTGAATTTATCTGGAACTTGAAAGATTGCAACGCAGGACAGACTGGCTGGTGGCAAAGCAGCCCCAATCATCAATTTTTTTCTGCCACATACATCCAGGGAGATCAGATACAGTGCAATAGGTTGTAAACTTCTTGATTATGTTGCGCACAGTGGACAAAGGAACATCGAGCCCTCTGGAAATGGACATGTTACCTTGAGATTGTTGATATTTTTCAAAAATTTTGGTTCTCAAGTCCTCAGACAGTTCTCTGCTCTTCTTTCTGTTATACATTCTTAGTGTGGCACACAAACACAATGCAATACATATTGTAGTATGTTACACGGTAAAGTCATTGTAGGGGTCTATAGTTCTTCAAAATTCTTGCTGTATGCTGAGGAAAACCAGATAGAACAGTGTTAAATCCCAGCCCTACAGGTCCTGCTGTACTTGGTTATCAATGCATGTAACCAGGCTGTGTGTTAACTTTAGTTTCTCATCCTGGGGAGGGAGCCATCTCTGAGAGGAGACTGGAGTGGCCCGTGTGCTTCACAAATGCAAGCATTACTCGTTGCTACTAACGACAGTTATATTGAAAAAGTTCCAGAAAAATATAATAGCATTACATATACTTATATAGGTAATAATGCTCAAATTAGATGTGGCAACTCTGAAGAAATATTGAAGAACGGAGAACACAGAGTCCACGCCACTTGATAAAAATAATTTTTATTGAACAATTATTAAAAAAACAGATACAAGTCATAAACATAACAATCATTAGTGAAGAATAGAACCCAGTAGTTGGGCTAGGAGTTCTGACAATCAACAATTAAGAAATGGAAAAACAGTTAACTCAAGTAGTGGGAAATATATAGCCCCCATAGTTCTCCGGCTCTTTGCAAATGGTATGCTTTGCTGACAGATAATGACAGCAAAGCTCAGTCAATGTACCATATTTTTCAGCTAATAAGACATATCTTTTTTCCACAAAAATTTGGGGTGGAAAATGAGGGTGCGTCTTATAATGCAGATATACATTAGCGGCCGTGGTGGAGCAGGGTCCCAGGGTCGCTGCTGGAGAAGGAAAGAGTGGAGCGTTGCTGCAGGCTGGGATGAGGGGGTGTTCGGATGTGCGGCACGCCGCTGCTAGTGTCCGGTGCTGCTGCGGGGGCTCTGCCAACATTTTGTTAAAGGCCAGAGCCCTCACAGTGCCATGGTTTCCTATGCAGTGGACTCCGAGAAAATGGCTAAATAGCTGCCAGGGCAGCGCATGCGTAGATGGAGATCTCGGCACCAAGATCTCGGGAGACGAGGTCTCAGCGCCGAGATCTTTGGTGCTGAGATCACCTGGCAGCCATTTTCCCGGAGTCCACTGTATAGGAAACCATGGAACTGCGGGGGCTCTGACCTTTCACAAAATATCGGCAGAGCTCCCGCAGCAGCACTGGACACCCGCAGCGGCACGCCGCACATCTAAACACCCCCTCATCCCCGCCTGTGCCCTGCAGCAACGCTCTACTCTTGCCTCCTCTAGCCGTGACCCTGGGACCCAGCTTCACTGCAGCCACCCCCTCCCCGGTAAGCAATAAGACTCATGGATTATAAGAAGCACAGCCATTTTATTAAAGGGGTTGTCCACTACTTTAAATTAACCCCCAATGTATCCTCCCAGGGCCCCTAATGAATTTTGGAAACACCTTATGTTGCCTATACTGCCTGTGAATGGCGCTATCCATGGCCGCTCACAGGCAGCACGTGACCCAGCACTGACGTCGCGACAAGTGAGGAGTGACTCAGCGCTGGGTCTCCGTGGTGGCTGCTGGGTTGTGGGCGAGGTTACCCCCTGCGTCACACCGAGCACTTTCTCAGTGAATAGGCGCGCGGTGGAATAACCCTGCCCATAGCATGGCAGCCAGCGCAGTAGGAGGAAGAGGGACCCCCGGCTGCTGCCAGCACTTGTCGGGACGTCAGCGGAAGAAAGAGCCGGCTGCAGCCAGGGGTCACATGCTGCCTGTGAGCGGCCAGCGACAGCGCCGCTCACAGGCAACCTAAGGTTCACAGGCAACATGAGCTGTTTACAAAATTCATTAGGGGCCCCGGGGGGATACATTGGGGGGTTAATTTAAAGTAGTGGACAACCTTTTTAAAAATAAATAAATAAATAATTTTTTTTTCGTATTTTTCTCCTCAAAATTTGGAGTGCATCTTATAATCTGGAGCGTTTTATAATCAACAAATTACGGCAAATACTGTATGCCAGTAGTCAGGGAGAAAGGATCAACCAATAATAAAAATCATATGACCCAAAATGAAGATTAAATCTTAGGGTTGATCCATTTTCCTGACATCCCTCTATAGCTCATGCATATAAATTGTGGCATGTGCAGCACCATAAATATATAACTGAGTAACATTAGTACTGCTTAATACCATAAAGCATTAGAGAAATCTTAGTGGAAATATGACAGAGTTCAATGAGGTAAGGAAAGATATATTAATTAAATCTTATTGAGTCGGCAGAACACCAGTCCAGGGTACCCAAATACGCGTTTTAGCCACAGTTGCTTCCTCAGGGGGAGTCTCTGAGAGGAGATTGGACAGGCCGTGTGCTTCACAACTGCAAGTATCACTGGTTGATATTAATGACAGTAGTTTTATGTGACTAAACTGGGACTAGCTCAGCAGTGTCTGTCTAGTCAGGGTTTACAACCACCAAGTGCAGTGACTCTAATCCCTCCCTCCATTTCCCCTGGCTCACTCTCCACATTTGATCCCATCACAGAAGAAGTCTCTAGGCTCCTCTCTTCTCGCCCGACTACATGCATTTCTGATCCCACTCCCTTACATCTCCTTCAGTCGTCACAACTCACCTAGCTACAATCTTTGGTCTCTCCCTCTCCTCTGGCATTTTCCCATCCTCCTTCAAACACTATCATTGCTCCATTATTAAAGAAACCCGCCCTCGACCCATCCTGCACAAACAACTACAGACCAGTCTCCAATCTCCCCTTCATCTCTAAACTCTTGCAGCGCTTTGTCTACTCCCGCCTTACTCGTTACCGCTCCACTCATTCCCTCCTAGATCCTTCACAGTCCGACTTCCGCCCCCTACACTCGACAGAAACTACACTCAAAGTGACCAATGACCTTCTGACAGCAAAATGTAACGGTGATCACTTTCTGCTCATTCTTCTCGACCTTTCTGCAGCTTTTAACACTGTTGACCACCATCTCCTACTCTCTAGGCTCCAGTCACTAGGCATTAAGGGCACTGCTCTCTCCTGGTTCTCTTCCTATCTTTCTGACGGCTCCTTCAGTGATTTGATCGCTGGCTCCACTTCATCTCCTCTTCCTCTCACTGTTGGGATACCTCAGGGCTCAGTCCTTGGCCCCCTTCTCTTCTCTCTCTACATGGCCCCAATTGGACAGACCATCAGCAGATTTGGCTTTCAGTACCATCTTTATGCTGATGACACACAACTATACACATCATCCCTCGACCTTACCCCCGCTATACTACAGAAAGCCAGTGACTGTCTGCAGTCTCCAACATCATGTCTGCCCTCTATCTGAAACAACCTCTCAAAAATTGAATTTCTGCTCCTGCCGTCTACTAACCTCCCTAAATCTGATATTCCCCTCTCCGTGGATGGCACTATAATAATATCCCAGCAGCAGGCGCGATGTCTGGGTGTTACGTTTGACACCAATCTTTCCATCACATCCCATATACAATCTTTTGCCTGCTCTTGCCGCTTACACCTAAAGAACATCTCTATAATCCGCCCTTTTATCACCATGGAAACAACAAAATCCCTCACTGTTGCCTTGATCCACTCCCGCCTGGACTACTGTAAAGCTTTACTAATTGGCCTCCCTCTCACTCGACTTTCCCCTCTCCAGTCCATACTTAAAGCAGCAGCCAGGGTCGTCCATCTGGCTAATCGGTACTCAGACGTGTTCGCTTTCCGCCAGTTGTTATACTGGCTACCCATTCACTAAAGAATCCTATTCAAAGTACTTGTTCTCACCCACAAAGCTCTCCACAGTGCGGCACCCCCTTACATCTCCTCCCTCATTTCTGTCTATCGCCCTAGTCAATTGCTGCGCTCTGCAAACGACTTTCAACTAACCTCTGCACAAATCCGTACCTCCCACTCCCGACTCCAAGACTTCTCCTGTGCTGCGCCAATCCTCTGGAATGCTCTACCCCAAGAAATTAGGACCAGCCACAACTTGCACAGTTTTAGGCGCTCCCTCAAACCACATTTGTTGAGAGCGGCCTATCACGTTCCCTAATCAAAGTCATTTTATGTGTGTGTAGCTCATTCACTATCTACAACTCCCTCAAGATGACTGGACCATCATTGTAAATACACACCTGTACTTTGTATCTCCCCCACCTCATTGTAGATTGTAAGCTCTCACGAGCAGGGTCATCTTATTTTGCTTCAATGATCGTATTGTTAACATTGACACTTATGACTGTTGTGTTTGAAAATGTTAAAACTGTAAAGCGCTGTGGAATATGTTGGTGCTATATAAATAAAGATCATTATTATTATTATTTACATTGCTTGGTTAGTGCCTGGATAAGGCAGAGATTTAGGATTTTGTTTTCTATTTTGTATGTTGTACAACCAGTGAAATAAACTGACAAAGCCACCAGGTTAACCTCATCCCGACATGCGCCATACATTTACTGATCTTATATACACAGACAGCGCTATGATCGTGCAGGCTTACACTGAGCGCTGCCGCAATCAAATGCTGGTGTCTGCTCTACTGTGTATGAGATCTGACACTCTGCTGCAACACCCACAATCGGTGCTAGCAACAATTGCGGGCATGTAACCCCTGTGATGCCACTGTCAATAGTGACAGCGACATCCCAGAGATCACGCTATGCCGATGGTGTCCATGGTGACGTCAGGTTGGAAGATAGCCATGGGGTCACCCAGGGACGGTGACCTGTTACCTCATGCTCAGAGCAGAAGCAGACAGGCCTTCTCCCTAAGTGCCGGCATTGCAGAGCAGTAGATCAGCGATCTGTCAACGGACAATGTAAAACAGTTTTAAAAAAATGAAAAAAAAAAAAAATATAAAAAAAAAGAGGAATATGAATCCAATAAATTAATTTATGTAAAAAAAAAACAAAAAAACAAGGGCACATTTGGTATCGGAAGGACATGACCTGCTGACATTTATCTTGCACTCTGTGCTGAGCGCTTACACTGGGGTTTCTGTGTAAATATCTGAAATACGTAATTCAAACACAACCCACTGCAGAAGATTCGCTATAATGAGGCAGATAGAGGCACTGTGAACGCCATCTGTCAATCTTTTTTGGCTTGCATAAAAGTGCGGTTTGCCACAATCTTGTGCACCTCTAAAAAGGACAACGCTGAAGAGAGGCCAGACGGTGTCCAGAGTAACTCTGTTGCCGCATTATAGTGAATGGATTCCTCGGGGATTTCATCTGAATCACGTGACTCTGTTGCCGCATTATAGTGAATGGATTCCTCGGGGATTTCATCTGAATCACGTGACTAGGAGATTTAGGTGTAAACCCCGATGTAAATACTCAGCATAGAGCACCGAATAATTGTGATCACAAATGTTATGCAAAATGTTCCCAACAAAAGCTTCAACTCCATCCACAGAAAAAGCAAATCCCCACTCAGGTTTGTCAATGGAAATATAGGGTTTTTTCACACTGTAGTAGGTACAAATGCTCTGGAAAAGTGAAATGGCTCCTAGGCCCTCAAAATAAATTCAGCATATATTGTGCTCCCAAATCCAAATGTCCTCCACCTTTGTAAAGAGCCTGTGTGCCTAAACTACATTTAACGTCCACACGTTTGGCATTTCTCTAGCGATAACAGCCCGCCTAATTTACAGGAGCATGTCTCCAAAATAATGAGCTGGTCTCTACAACGTACTGGTGACTGCAACGTACTGGGCACTACAATGGCAGTTTGCAATTTTCACTCAACAACATCCACTACTGCTTGTTTCTGGAAAACAACAATGGAGTCAAAATCTTCACTACACCGGTAGATAAATTCTCAAAGGGGTATAATTTCCAAAATGAGGTCACTTGAGGGGAAATTCTGCTCTTCTAGAACTTAGGGGGGTTCTGTATATGAAGTCCGTAAACTACCGTATTCTAGAAAAATCTGCGCGCGTCCCTCCCGAATCTCGCCGTATGGCCAAGCAGCACTATACAGTCACATATGGGGTATTTCCACATTGACCAGAAATTATGGGACCAATTTTGTTACATTTTTACCCTTTTTCCAGTGTAAAAATTTTAAATCTGGGGCTAAAACTAAATTTTGGTGGTAAATATGTAATTATTTTTTATACACTGCCCAATGGTATAAAATTCTGTGACCCACCTGTGGGGTCAATATGATCATTGCAATCGTAGATGAATTTGACAGGTGTAGTTTGTAAAATGGGCTCACTTATGGGGGGGTTCTGCTGTTCTGGCACCTCAGGGGCTCTATCAAATCTGACATGGCACCCACACACCAGTCCAGCAAAGTCTGAACTCCAATATAACACGTCTTCCCTTCTGAGCTTTGCACTGTGCCTTAAAAGGAATTTTCTAACACAATGGTGTACTCAGGAGAAATTGAACAACACATTTTGGGGTCCACTTTCTCCTGTTAACCTAGTGAAAATGAAAAAAAAAATTGGGGCTAAAATAACATTTTTATAGAATAAATGTGATTTTTTTTTATTTTCATAGCTCATATTTATAAACTTATGTGAAGCACCACGGGGGTTCATGGTGCTCACCACTTGTTTCCAAAATGGTGACACTTGTCAGCAGTTTCCACTGTTTAGGCACATCAGGGTCTCTTCAAAGAAGACATGGCAACAGCTAATTATTCCAACAAATTTTATATTCAAAAAGTCAAATGGCGCTCCTTCCCTTCCGAGCCCTGCCGTGTGTCAAAACAGTAGTTTTTCCCCCAAATATGGGGTATCGGTGAACACAGTAGAAATTGCACAACAATTTTGGGGTCCAATTTTTCCGTTTCCCTTCCGAAAATAAAAATTTTTGTGTCTAAAGTAAAATTTTTATGAAAACAGTTACATGTTCATTTTTTCCTTCCACATTCCATTAATTCCTGTGAAACACCTCAAGGGATAATAAACTTCTTAAGGCTATGTGCCCACGTAGCGTTTTATTCCGGACACTGAAAATCGGACTCCTTCCCAGAAATTGCGCGTTTTTTTCTGCGCGATTTTGTCGCGATTTTTGCGTGCGATATTCAAGCACTTTCCAAGCGATTTGAAGCATCCCTTGGAAAGTGATTGACAGGTTGGTCACACTCGTCAAACATAGTGTTTGACAAGTGTGACCAGGTTTTTACTATTGAGGCCGCCTATGTGGCATCAATAGAATCATAGAATCGTAGAGTTGAAAGAGACCTCCTGGGCCATCTGGTCCAACCCCCTGCTCAAAGCAGGATTCGCTAAATCATCCCAGTCAGATGTCTGTCCAGTAAAAGATAGAATGTAAAAAATAATAAAAAAAATAAAAAAAATCGGGGTATATTTACTTTCCGACGTCCTGCGCTGCATTTCCAGGCCTCAGCGTTCCCAGTAATGCCTTGCGAGACCTGTGATGACGTTGGGTCTCACGTTGCTATAGCGATCTCACGAGACCGCTAAAGTCACGCGAGACTACATCATCACACTACCTTGCCGCAAGGCATTACTGGGAACGCTAAGGCCCGGGAATGCAGCGCGGGACGTCGGAAGGTAAATATACCCCGATTTTTTATTCTTTTTTTTACAGGGGTATGGTACCCAGGGCCTGGAGGACAGTCTCCTCTCCTCCACACCGTGGGTACCAACCGCACGAGACGCTTAGCTTCGCGCATGGTGGGCATAGCCACATGCGGGAAGTAAGCGGTTCTCATGCATTCCTATGGGTGCGGAATCGCGGCAATTCTTTGCGATTCCGCACAAAAGAATGAGATGCTGCGATTTTTTCCGCGATGCGATTCCGCCGCAGAAAGAAGCGCAGCATTAGCACAGCATGTGCGGAATGCCATAGGAATGCATGGGGTGCATTCTGTTCAAGATTTTTAAACGTTTTCGTGCCTAAAATCGCAGCAAAAACGCTTAAAAAAAAAATCGCATCGTGGGCACACAGTCTGAATGTGGTTTTGAGCACCTTAAGGGGTGCAGTTTTTAGAATGGAGTTACCGTAGTTGTAACTCTGGAACGCTTCAATGGATCCCGGTGATTCTGATTTTTTTTGACATATTGTACTTTATGATAGTGGCAAAATATTCGATATGACTTGTATTTATTTGTGAAAAAAGTGTAAATTTGGCAAAAAATTCACAAAATTAATTTTTATGTCCCTACATCAAAGCGTTGTGTCACGTCACACAAAATAGTAAATAAATAACATTTCCCACAAGTCTACTTTATATCAGCACAATTTTTTAAACAATTCTTTTGTTAGGCCTCTTTCACACATCCGTCTGTCACCATCAGTCAAAATCCACCGTTTTGCAAAAAAACGGCTCCGCCATTTTTCTTGGCAGATCCATTTTTTCTCCCATTGACTTGCATTATCGGCGGTGTATCCGTTTTTTTATGGATCTGCCAAAATTTTGGCGTCCGCAGATATGACAGGACGGGCCAGGTCTGGCGGCTGACAAAAATTCTCTCTCTCTCTCCCCGGGCACGGGTTCCTTCACCGGATCCGTCAAAGCAACGGTCCGGTAGCACATGTTGCTTTCAAAACAGTTGCGGAGCCGTGTCCCGCCATTTTCGCGGATTGCAAATGAATAAAAAAAACGTATGTGTGAAACAGGCCTTAGGAATTTATAAGGGTTAAAACTTGACCAGCGATTTCTTATTTTTGCAACAAAATTTACAAAAATATTTTTTTTAGAGACTACCTCACATTTGAAGTGACTTTGGGGGCCTACATGACAGAAAATACCGAAATGTAACAACATTCTAAAAACTGCACCCCTCAAGGTGTTCAAAACCACATTCAAGAAGTTTATTAACCCTTCAGGTGCTTCACAAGAACTGAAGCAATGTGGAAGGAAAAAAAATGAACATTTAACTTTTTTTTTTCTTCACAAAAATACTTTACTTTGGACACAATTTTTTTTATTTTTTCAAGGGTATCAGGAGAAAATGAACCACAATATTGTGACATTTCTCCTGAGTACGCCGATACCCCATGCGTGGAGAAAACCACTATTTAGGCGCACAGCAGGGCTCAGAAGGGAAGGAGCACCATTTGAGATTTTGAACGTAAAATTGTCTGGAATTGAGGACACAATGTGGCATTTGGAGAGCCCCTGATGTGCCTAAACAGTAGAACCCCCCCCCCCCCCCCAAGTCACTCCATTTTGGAAAATAGACTCAAGGGATTTATCTAGAGGTTTGCTGAGCACCTTGATCCACCAGGTGCTTCACATAAGTTTATAACGTAAAGCCATGAACATTAAAAATCACATTTTTACCACAATAATCATCTTTTAGCACCAATTTTTTTTATATCAAACAAAGGCAGCAGGAGAAAATGGACCCCAAAATTGTTGAGCAATTTCTCCTGAGTATGCAGATACCCCATATGTGGAGGAAGACTACTGTTTGGGCGCACGCTAGGGCTTGGAAGTGAAAGAGCATCATTTCATGTTTTGAACGCAAAATTGGATGGAATCGAGAGCGGACGTCATGTCACGTTTGAAGAGCCCTGATGTGCCTAAACAGTTGAAACCCCCCCCCCACAGTTAATACCTTTTTGGAAACTAGACCCCTCAAGGGACTTATCTAGATGTTTGGTGAACACCTTGAAACCCCAGGTGCTTCAAATAATTTTATAATGTATAGTCATGAAATTTAAAAATCATTTTTTCCACAAAAATCTTTTAGCACGAAATTTTTTTTATTTTCACAAGGGTAACAGGAGAAAATGGACCCCAAAATTTGTTGTGCAATTTCTCCTGAGTGTTCCAGTACTCCATGTTTGGGTGAAAACTACTTTTGAGGCATAGTGCAAAGCTCAAAAGGGAAGGAGCACCATATTATAGTGCAGATTTTACCATTATGGTTTGAGGGTGCCATGACCCACTGGGAGATCCCATGAGGTGCCAGAACAGCAGGAGTCTTCATAAGTGACCCCCATTTTACAAAATACATCTCTTGATGAATTAATCTAGGGGTGCAGTGATCATTTTGACACAATCGTCAGGGGCAGATGCAGGGAAGAAAGCAGACACACCATCCATACTGTAGGGATTATATAGGAATAAACCCTGCCCCCCCCCCGGTACTTAGCAGGAGTCAACGGGTTCAGCGCCGCTCGCTGTTCGGGAGTCGGGAGACTGTAGAAAGCTGACACCGGGTCGCCAAACAGCATGCACTGAGGGGGAAGAAGCCGGAGAGATCTGGGAGGCCTCCAGCTCTGGGGATCACTGGCTCGCTTTACCCCCCCAGCAGGAGCACAGGAGGGGCAGGAAGGTCCCAAATCCACTAGAAGCAGGGAGACGAGAACAGCATGGAGGAGAGCGGAGCCTACGACCACCACTGCCCAATGAAAAACAGGTACACTGCAGCTCCGGCCACACAGTATACGGACAAAACAAAAACCTCTCCATGACCCATGGGGGACAGGAAAGACACTGGCGAATAGGAGGTGGCAGGGCCTTTTAACCTCTTTGTGCTTCCTGTCCCCCATTAGGGTGTGGAGACAACCTCCTATGCTGTTGTGGAAGGTGACTAGAGAAATTTTGTTCTAGCCCCAGATTTTATATTTTCACACAAGAAGTGGGTAAAATTGGCATCAGAATTTGCTCCACAATTTCCTCTGAATATAGAAATGCCCCATATGTGGCTGTACAGTTCTGCTTAGCCATACGGAGAGACTCGGGAGGGACAGTAATTTGCCTCCTGGAGCGCAGATTTTCCTAGAATAGCGTGCTAACTCCATACACAGAGCCCCTAAGTGCTTGACGAGCAGAATCCCCCCTCAAATGATCCCACTTTGGAAATTATACCCCTGCCAAATGTGTACGCTAAAGGTGGTTTATGCACACTGGGGCTCAGAAGGGAGGATTGCATTTGGAATCGCAGAATTTCCTGAATTTCTTTTGGCGGGTGAGGAGCCATTTTGCTTTTCCAGAGCCTTTGTACTACCAGTAACGTAACGTGGAAGCCCCTATATTTCTGTTATAGATCTGAGTGAGGGCTTGCTTTTTTGTGTGTTGAGTCGAAGCTTTTATTGGATACATTTTTCATAACATTTGGGATAACATTTATCTGGCACTCTAAGATGACCACTTACTTTGGGGTTTCCATCTAAATCTCCGAGTGACGCGACAGATAAAACCTCTGAGGGATCCACTCACTATAAGGAGGCAGCAGAGTTACTCTAGACCCCGTCTGGCTTCTGTTCAGCATTGTCCTTCCTTTCAAAAGTGCACAAAACTATGATGGACTGCATTTTTATGCATGCCTAAAAAGACAGAGACCACCAGATCACAGGTCCTTTGGCGTCCATAGTGCCTCATTATAGGGTATCTTCTGCCAAGGGTTCTCGATCACGAATTTCAGAGATGTGCATGGAAACTCCGGTGTAAGCCCTGGGAGGCAGAATCAACAAAACCACAGCAGGTGAAGAATTGGTTTTATTTTTTACGCCATTCCTCATGTGGTACAGTGCCTTGCGAAAGTATTCGGCCCCCTGGAACTTTTCAACCTTTTCCCACATATCATGCTTCAAACATAAAGATACCAAATGTAAATGTTTGGTGAAGAATGAACAAGTGGGACACAATTGTGAAGTTGAACTAAATTTAGTGGTTATTTTAAATTTTTGTGGAAATTCAAAAACTGAAAAGTGGGGCGTGCAATATTATTCGGCCCCTTTAACGTAATACTTTGTTGCGTCACCTTTTGCTGCGATTACAGCTGCAAGTCGCTTGGGGTATGTCTCTGTTAGGAGTCAGGTTTCTGCGTCTGCTCTGCAGGAATCCAGAGCCTCACATTCTGCGGTCTCCTGCTGTCTTTCTACTGCAGAGGAGATTACTTTGCAGCAGACCGCTCCAGAGACTAAGTCCCTCTGTGCTCCTACTGGGCATGCTCATGAGACGATCTCCCATTGGAGATCGGGAGTCATGTGCCCAGGTCCTGTTCCAGATCTCATTGGTCCATCTCGGAGATCTGGAAGGTCCCGCATGGCTATAAAAAGCGCGCATGGCCGCTCCGCCATGTGCTAGTATAGACTATACTGCTATGTGTGAATGGTGACGGATGTATGATTCTGGCGACTGACTTATTATGAAACCCCTTCCCTCTGATATTACGCATGTGGGTAGGGAATTAGTTCAGTAGTATGCGCCAGTCTGTGGCAAGCCTTAGGCCACTGTGCACACCGCACCTCTGCGCTAGCGTCCGACATAGCGCCTGCTTTGTAGCTGTGTCGTCTAGCGGCAGTGTCCTGCGCCGCGCTGCAGCCCTTCTTGACGTTCGCAGTAGCGACGCCGCACACACGGTAGGTCTAGACGGACGCAGCCCCTGTGTCTTAGTTCCGGCTCCTGTGACCTTATACAGTGTGTGCATTTACCTGAGGCCTGTGACTCTAACAGGCTCAGTCTTTTTGTATGTTTTTGTTGCGGCGCCTCTGTGCGTGAACAGATTCCACTCTGCGCACTTCGGGTGAAGTTGAACCCGTGCGCATTATATCACCATATTGCTCGTCAGCCATTACTCAGCAGCGGTTGTAACACCTACTGCACGGTGGACCCCGAGCAACAAACGCACTTTATTATTATTTTTATTTAGTGCTTTCCGCCGTTCCTAACATGTCTCTATCAGTTTTGTACATCGAGAGACTGAAATTCTTGCCCATTCTACCTTGGCAAACAGCTCGAGCTCAGTGAGGTTTGATGGAGATCGTTTGTGAACAGCAGTTTTCAGCTCTTTCCACAGATTCTCGATTGGATTCAGGTCTGCACTTTGACTTGGCCATTCTAACACCTGGATATGTTTATTTGTGAACCATTCCATTGTAGATTTTGCTTTATGTTTGGGATCATTGTCTTGCTGGAAGACATATCTCCGTCCCAGTCTCAGGTCTTTTGCAGACTCCAACAGGTTTTCTTCAAGAATGGTCCTGTAATTGGCTCCATCCATCTTCCCATCAATTTTAACCATCTTCCCTGTCCCTGCTGAAGAAAAGCAGCCCCAAACCATGATGCTGCCACCACCATGTTTGACAGTGGGGATGGTACGTTCAGGGTGATGAGCTGTGTTGCCGTTACGCCAAACATATTGTTTGGCATTGTTGCCAAAAAGTTCGATTTTGGTTTCATCTGACCAGAGCACCTTCTTCCACATGTTTGGTGTGTCTCCCAGGTGGCTTGTTGCAAACTTTAAATAACACTTTTTATGGATATCTTTGAGAAATGGCTTTCTTCTTGCCACTCTTCCGTAAAGGCCAGATTTGTGTAGTGTACGACTGATTGTTGTCCTATGGACAGACTGTCCCACCTCAGCTGTAGAACTCTGCAGTTCATCCAGAGTGATCATGGGCCTCTTGGCTGCATCTCTGATCAGTCTTCTCCTTGTTTGAGATGAAAGTTTAGAGGGACGGCCGGGACTTGGTAGATTTGCAGTGGTATGATACTCCTTCCATTTCAATATGATCGCTTGCACAGTGGGATGTTTAAAGTTTTTTAAATCATTTTGTATCCAAATCCGGCTTTAAACTTCTCCACAACAGTATCACGGACCTGCCTGTTGTGTTCCTTGGTCTTCATGATGCTATCTCTGTTTCAAACAGAGCCCTGAGACTATCACAGAGCAGGTGCATTTATACGGAGACTTGATTACACACAGGTGGATTATATTTATCATCATTAGTCATTTAGGACAAGACTGGATCATTCAGAGATCCACAATGAACTTCTAGAGTGAGTTTGCTGCACTGAAAGTAAAGGGGCTGAATAATATTGCACGCCCCGCTTTACAGTTTTTACATTTCCACAAAAATTTAAAATAACCAATACACTTCATTCAACTTCACAATTGTGTTCCACTTATTGTTGATTCTTCACCAAAAATTTACATTTGTTATCTTTATGTTTGAAGCATGATATGTGGGGAAAGGTTGAAAAGTTTCAGGGGGCCGAATACTTTCGCAAGGCACTGTATAAGTGATTAGGCTACTTTATTCATCGGGTCAGTACGATTACAGCGATACCAGATTTATATCCATTTTTTTAATGTTTGGCTGCTGTCACACACTAAAAGACGCTGTTTTTTTTTTTTTGTAAGGAGAAGTTTTGCACCGCCATATTTTGAGAGCTATAATTATACCATATTTCGGGCCTCAGACTTGTGTGAAAGCTTGTTTTTTGCGGGATGAGCTGACGTTTTATTGCTTTTTTCAAGCACATGACATTTTTTGATTGCTTTCTATTACGAATTTTGTGGAGGCAAAATGAACATAAACCAGCAATTCGGGATTTTTTTTTCTCCGCTCTGAGGGTGGTAAAATTGATAAGGCCACTTTATTCTTCGGGTCAGTACGATTACAGCGATGCCACATTTATATAGGTTTTTTTCATGTTTTGGTGCTTTTACACAAAAACTTTTTATAGAAAAAATAATTATTTTTGCATCACTTTATTTTGAGAGCTGTGTGTGCAGTGTGTGTCTTTCTCCTGTATGTCCACACCGTCAGGCTCTTCCGTCCCCTCTCCCTCAGAGTAGCGGTCATACAACGGCCCCCAGGCTCACCCACCCACTTCCTTGACCACTTCTCAGCCTGACTTCCGCCACTTCATGTCCTCAGAACTACCAACCCTTTAGGCTATGTGCACACGTAGATTTAGGTACTGCGGGCTTTTCCTCGCGGATTTGGAAAAATCTGCAGGTAAAATCTCAGGTCAAAATACCTGCGGATTAGTCTGTGGTTTCACACCTCTACAATGGAGAAGGTGTGAAACCGCAGCGGAATCCGCACAAAGAATTGACATGCTGCGGATTTGAACCCGTGGAAAAATATGCAGCATGTGCACAGTATTTTTCAGTTTACCATTAAAACAATGGTACTGTACAATGCACCTAAATCTGCTGCGGACCTGCAGAGCCAGAAACGCTGTGGATCCGCAGCAGAATCCACACCGTGTGCACATAGCCTTATCCTGGGAGACTTCAACATTCCCATTAACAGCCCCACTTCCACATCTGCATCCCAGCTTCTATCATTAACCACTTCTCTCGATCTCTCACAGCTTTCAACTTCTGAGACACACAAGGATAGTAACAACCTTGATCTGGTCTTTGTCCGGCTCTGTTCAATCTCCTACCTAAATAACTCACCGCTTCCCCTCTGACCACATTCTCTCCTTCACGCTCACAAATCCTCACCCACCCCAGCACACTCCTACCTACCACACATTCAGAAATCTACAAGCCATTAACCCCAAGACACTTTCATAAAATCATAGAATCGTAGAGTTGGAAGGGACGTCCTGGGCCATCTGGTCCAAACCCCTGCTGAAATCAGGATTCGCTAAATCATCCCAGACAGATGTCTGTCCAGCCACTGTTTGAAGACTTCCATTGAAGGAGAACTCATCACTTCTCGTGGCAGCCTGTTCCACTCATTGATCACTCTAACTGTGAAAAAGTTTTTCCTAATATCTAATCTGTGTCTCCTCCCATTCAGTTTCATCCCATTACGTCAAGTCTTTCCTTGTGTAAATGAGAATAAAGATGATCCTTCTACAATGTGACAGCCCTTGAGATATTTGTAGACAGCTATTAAGTCTCCTCTCAGTCTTCTCTTCTGCAAGCTAAACATTTCCAAATCCTGCAACCTTTCCTCATAAGACAGGGTTTGCAGACCGGTCACCATTCTGGACGCTCTTTTCTGAACTTGCTCAAGTTTGTTGATGTCTTTTTTAAAATGTGGCGCCTAAAATTGGACACCGTATTCCAGATGAGGTCTGACCAAACAGGAGTAGAGGGAAATAATGACTTCACGTGATCTAGACTGTATGCTTCTGTTAATACATCCTAGAATTGCATTTCCCTTTTTAGCTGCTGCATCACACTGTTAACTCATTCAGTCTGTGATCTATTAGTATACCCAAGTCTTTTTAACATGTGCTGTTGCTTAGCCCTTTTCCTCCCATTCTGTATATGCTTTTTTCATTTTTATTGCCCAGATGTAGAACTTTGCATTTTTCCCTGTTAAAAACCATTCTGTTAGTTGCTGCCCACTGTTCCAGTTTATTTATATCTTTTTGAATCCTCTCTCTCTTCTCTAGTATTTGCTATCCCTCCTAGCTTTGTCTCTTCAGCAAATTTAATCAGTTTACCCTCAATTCCTTCATCTAAATCGTTGATAAAGATGTTGAACAATACCGGGCCCAGGACACAGCCCTGTGGTACCCCACTTGAGACATTCTTCCAGCTGGATGTGCAGCCATTTACGACCACTCTTTGGGTCCGATCACGAAGCCAGTTATGAATCCACCTAACAGTTGCCTTGTCCATTCCATACTTAGCCATTTTTTCAATAAGGATTGTGTGAGATACTTTGTCAAATGCTTTGCTGAAGTCAAGATATACTATATCTACAGCATTTCCCTGATCCACCCAATCAGTGATTCTGTCATAGAAGGAAATTAAGTTAGTCTGACATGACTTATTAGTTACAAACCCATGCTGACTCTGTTTAATCACTTCATTCTTATCCAGGTACTGACATACAAGTTGTTTAATAATTTGTTCGAAGATCTTTCCTGGTATAGAAGTCAGACTCACCGACCTATAGTTACCTGGGTCCACCTTCTTCCCCTTTTTGAAGATAGGAACAACATTTGCTCTTCTCCAGTCTTCTGGGACTTCTCCTGTTCTCCAAGAATTTTCAAAGATTATGGAGAGGGGTTCAAATATTTCTTCTGCTATCTCCTTCAGTACTCAGGGGTGTAGTTCATCTGGACATGGAGACTTGAATTCATTTAGGTTAGCTTAGTGTTTCCTCACTATCTTTCTGTTTATCCTGGATTCTTCTATTCCCTTAATAGGACAGTGAAGAACAGTTGATGTTACATTTCCTTTCTGAGAGAAACCAGATGCAAAATAGGAATTTAAAAGTTCGGCCTTCTCAACATCCTGTCTTACCATTTCATCATTTTCATCCTGTAAAAATCCTATAGCATCTTTGACTTTTCTTTTACTTTTGATATATCCCCAAAATCCTTTATTGTTGTTTTTGACGTCTCTTGCAAGCCTCAAATCATTGTCAGCTTTAGTAATCTGATTTGTGCCCTGCAAGTTCTGCAGACAGCATTATATTCTTCTTTAGATATGCCTCCCTCTTTCCATTTTATAACCATTTCTTTCTTCCTTTTTAGCATGCGCTTAAGTTCTGTGTTCATCCATCCTGGTTTCCTTAAATGCTTCCTATTCTTCCCTCTTTTCGGAAGTGTTAACAATTGTGCTTTGAGAATTTCATTTTTCATGATGTCCCATCCTTCCTGGACATGTTTGTCCTTAAGGATATCCAGCCATTGGATCCCTCCAATTCTTTTTCTGAATCCCTTAAAATCTGCCTTTCTGAAATCTAACCTTGACGCCTGAGTCTTCACAGGTGTTCCTCCTCTAGTTATCCAAAATTCTAAAATAGCATGGTCGCTACCTCCTAGGGTCCCAGCCACTTTTACCTCCTCAACTATTTCTTCCCTGTTTAAAAGGATTAGATCCAAGGTAGCAGTTCCCCTTGTTTTTTCCCCTACCTTTTGGAAGATAAAGTTGTCAGCAAGAGAGGATAAGAATTTCCTTGACCTGTTACTTTTGCCTGAGATTCCCAACAAATGTCAGGATAGTTGAACTCTCCCATGACTACTATGTCATATTTTTTGGTAACTTGACCATTTGATGCATAAACAGTTCATCAAAATCTTCAGCTTGCACAGGCGGCCTGTAGTAAATGCCTACAATTGTGTCCTTTCCACTGTTCTGTCCTTGTATTCTTACCCAAACAGTTTCCACGGAACTCCCAGTCTCTGAAGCTTCCATCTCTGTGCAGATATACGTGTTTCTAACACACAATGCGACACCTCCTCCTTGTTTATCAAGTCTGTTTCTAGCAAATAAGTTGTATCCTTCTAGCCTTGTATTCCAATCAGGGCTGTGGAGTCGGTAAGCCAAACCTGCGACTCCGACTCCTCAATTTCCCTTACACCGACTCAGACTCCCACATATATTGCTTATATTTAAGTGAAAAATTTATTCTAGTACAATGTGAACATCAGACATTAAATCATTTTTATGATACAATCAAGATATTTAGATAGAACATAATATTTATTGGAATACAACTTTAGAACACAAAAAACTGTAATAAATTGTAAACATGTAATACACTATGTAATATCGATTACATATATATATATATATATATATATATACACACACACACATACACACACACACACACACACACTATGTGATAAACTATAAGTGGCAAAAAACAGTTTTCAACAAAAACATACTAAATAACATTTGTGCAGTCTATGAATTTGTTCTAAGAAATAAAATTGCCTCCATCAGATCCTCCTTCATAGATGACCTCAAATGTGACCTAATAATTTTAAGGCTAGAGAACAACCTCTCTACAGTAACTTGGGTTGGAGGCAAAGCCGTAACCACATGGGCAACATCTGTAACAATTTCCGGGTATAAAGGAATTGCCTCATGCACA
The DNA here is from genome assembly GCF_039654945.1 of Dendrobates tinctorius. Classification (NCBI taxonomy): domain Eukaryota; kingdom Metazoa; phylum Chordata; class Amphibia; order Anura; family Dendrobatidae; genus Dendrobates; species Dendrobates tinctorius. The sequence continues at coordinate 10,234,603 of NW_027361681.1, forward strand.
GACAATTTTGATGAACGGTTGAATTTTTCTATTTCTTTGAGAACAAGTGAAACATTTTGCTGAAATATGGTCAATCTGCTTGCTATAGGAGACAGAGTGAAATCTTTTTCCTTGCGGCAACGTTTTGCCTGCTCCATGTCATCCAAATACTTGTCAAAGTCAAACTCCTCATCTGATGAGGATAAAGATATGGCAGCAGTAGCACTGTCAGGACCTGAGTCCTCTTGCGCCTGGCAGTCCTCCTGTAGGCCACTCATCCTAACTGCTACAATCTTTTTCCTTGCGGCAACGCTTTGCCTGCTCCATGTCATACAAATACTTGTCAAAGTCAAACTCCTCATCTGATGAGGATAAAGATATGGCAGCAGTAGCACTGTCAGGACCCGAGTCCTCTTGCGCCTGGCAGTCCTCCTGTAGGCCACTCATCCTAACTGCTACCTCAGTCACAGCTTCTTTTCCTTTAGTAAGCTGTTGATCATCATGCAATATACGATGACTTGGGTCCACATAAACAGCTGCCAGAAAAATTTTATTTTCCAATAGCTGTGCCTCTCTCCATTTCATTGAAGCAGAAATGCCATCTGCGATTAAACAGCAAAATAGCAAGTTCTTCCGCTCCCTCATGAAAATGCCAGGAGTTAAATCCTCAGCTTGTAATTTTTTAGTCACAGTAAATGGGTGATTAAGCAATTCCTTCAATTCAGCCACCTGTGTCCATTGACCTTCATTTAGGGTTACCGGAGGGTTCACCATATCTATAAGAAACGGTTTTAGTTGATCAACAATTGCCCTTTTCCAGGACGTCTCTTCAAGATGGAATCAATTTTAGGGGTTCTGGTGGCAATAACCAATTTCCTCACTTTTCCAATCAGATTTCCAGCATGTCCCTCTTACAGACTCTTATTGCCAGCTGCAGCGTGTGCACAACACAGCGCATGTGATGAATAGGAAAGTGTTTTGAAGCAGCTTCAACAAGATCATCTATTTCTACTGTATAATTTTGCTGTTCTTCTGTAGTAATATCTGTTTGTTCCTCAGTTACATGAACAGCACTGTGGCCTTCCATCTCAAACATACTGAATCCTAAATGTTCCTCTAGCTGTTGTTCATTACTCTCATTCATCAGTGTAATTGTACTTATGTTTGAAGCATTGTCCATTACAATAGCAAGAACCTGTTTTTGAGTTCGTAATCTTGCAGAACTTTTTTCACTAAGGCCTGGAGAAACTGGCTGCTGTGATGAGCTTTAGTATCTTTTACTGCCTGCGTGTTGGTAACAATTTTTGATGTCACAAACATATCGAACATTGATGGCAAAATAGTTCACTCTGTGACGTGTTCAGGCATCCATTTTAAGAAACATGAAGCGTCTTTTGAGAGTCTTTTTAAGATCTTCCTTTTGTTTAAGGGCTTCTTCAATCACTAATTTTCTAATACTTTCTCTTTCCAGAGAAACACCAAGTTTGGGGGCCATTTCTCCATTAAGAGCTGTAAAAGCTGGTCGTGCAAATAATAATGGTACACCGTCCTTCACAACAAGCTGTATGAGCTGTCTTTTAGACATATCTGCTGTCATTGTTACAGTGACTTTGTCACTTACAAAATATCTTGTTAATGATGTTTGAGACGCTCTTTCCTCCTCCTTTGCCTGGCAGGAAGTGTTAGTCTGTGTGCTACCCAGCTTTCATTCTTTTTGGTACAGATAAGATATGGAGACAGATATGGATAAATGGATAAATAGAGCAGATTTTTAATCTGCTTTTGATATTGAAAACATTATCTATGAGCTCAAAAACCTTTCAGGTGATGTGGTTTTTTAAAAATCTGATCGGCTTTTGCAGCTGAAAAACGTATCCACAAAAAACGCAGCAAAAATGCTGTGTGTGAATGTAGCCTTAGATCAAGAATAGAACAGCCATTTATAGGGCATTTCATAACTTTCCCAAATTCCTATGAAAAAATATTCAGCACATTCTGCATTGAACTACTGTACCCAATTTATTATATATTTTAGGAGTCGGAGTCGGTCCATTTTATACCGACTCCAACTCCACCAAAATGAGCACCGACTCCGACTCCACAGCCCTGATTCCAATCATGTGTATTGTCCCACCAAGTTTCAGTGATTCCAATGACATCCTATTTCTTTTCCTGCGTTCGTAGTTCCAATTCTCCTTGTTTGTTGCCCATGCATTGTGCATTAGTATAGAAACATTTTAGTTTGTGATTGGTTTCTCTTTCTCCAATATTTTTATTATTTAAATTCTTTTGTCTTTGTTCTTTCCTCCCTCTTCTAATTACAGAGTTCTCAATAGCATTTATCAGGTGTATGGCTTTTTCTGGCCTTTTGCTTCCCTTCCCACATTGTTCTAGTTTAAACCTCTCCTGATGAATGTAGCAAAGCAACTTCCAAATACATGTTTTCCAGTCTTCGTAAGGTGCACCCCGTCTCTAGCAAGTAGTCCATCATATAGGTAATTCACTCCGTGATCCATAAATCCAAATCCTTGATGACGGCACCATCGACATAGCCAGTTGTTCACCTGCAGAATCTTACTCCACCTCCTTGTTCCCTAGCCATCCACTACACAAATCACTGTCCCCAATATCCTTTTTCCTGTCCTGATCTGGCTGTTCATCACTACAAGGACTCTCTTAGATGCACCCTTGACCAAGTAGTGCCCCCTCACCCTCAGAACCTCTAAACACAGAGTAAAACAGGCCTGGCTCATATCGCAAACTCAACTTCTCCAGCGATGTTCTAGGAGTGCTGAATGCCTATGGAAAAAACCCCGCACACCAGAAGACTTCACTTCAAATTTATGTTAAGAACCTATAACTCTGCCCTTCACCTCACCAAACAGACCTACTTCACCACCCTGATCTCCTTACTAGCCAACAACCACAAGAAACTTTTTGACACCTTTCACCCCTTCGTCAGGCCAAAAGCACAAGCCCCTATCACAGACATCTGTGCTGATGACCTGGCCTCCCACTTTATAGAAAAAACAGATAATATCCGTCAGGAAATCCGGTCCCAACCACCAAGTGCTGTATCTCCCATCCCTCCCTGCATTTCCCCGGCTCACTTTCCACATTTGATCCCATCACAGAAGAAGTCTCCAAACTCATTTCTTCCTCTTGTCCGACTACATGCACTACCGACTCCATTACCCCACATCGCCTCCAGTCTCTCTCTCCAGTCGTCACAACTCACACTCTCCTAACTACAATCTTTAATCTTTCCCTCTCCTCGGGCATTTTACCATCCTTTTTCAAACACTATCGTTACTCCATTAATAAAGAAACCCACCCTCGACTCATCCTGCACAAACAACTACGCAGACCAGTCTCCAATCTCCCCTTCATCTCTAAAATTTGGAGCGCCTAGTCTACTCCCGCCTTATCAGTTACCTCTCCACTCACTCTCTCCTAGACCCTTCATAGTCCAGCTTCCGCCCCCTATATTTGACTGAAAATGCACTCAAAGTTACCAATGACCTGACAACAAAGTGTACCGGTGAACACTCTCAGCTCATTCTTCTTGACCTTTCTGCAGCTTTCGACACTGTTGACCACAGACTCTTACTCTCTAGGCTCCAGTCACTAGGCATTAAGGACGCTGCCCTCTCCTGGTTCTCTTTCTATATTTCTGACTGCTCCTTCAGTGTTTTGTTCGCTGGCTCCACATCATCTCATCTCCTCTTCCTCTCACTGTCGGGGTACTTCAGTTCTCAGTCCTTGGCCCGCTTCTCTTCTCTCTCTACATGGCCCCAATTGGACAGACCACCAGCAGATTTGGCTTTCAGTACCATCTTTATGCTGATGACACAACTATAAACGTCATCCCCCGACCTTACCCCCGCTGTACTACAGAACGCCAGTGACTATCTGTCTGCAGTCACCAACATCATGTCCGCTCTCTATCTGAAACTCAACCTCTCAAAAACTGAACTTCTTCTGCTCCCGACATCTAACATCCCTAAGTCTGACATTTCCCTCTCTGTGGGTGGCACAATAATAATACCCCCACCAGCAGGTGTGCTGCCTGGGTGTTATATTTGACACCAATCTCTCCTTCACATCCCATAAACAATCTCTTGCCCGCTCTTGCCGCTTACGCCTAAAGAACATCTCTAGAATCCGCCCTTTTCTCACCATGGAAACAACAAAATCCCTCACTGTTGCACTGATCCACTCCCACCTGGACTACTGCAACGCCCTATTAATTGGTCTTCCCGTCACTCGACTTTCCCCTCTCCAGTCCATACTTAATGCAGCAGCCAGGGTCTTCCATCTGGCTAATCGGTACTCGGACGCGTCCGCTCTTCGCCAGTCCTTAAATTGGCTGCCCATTCATAATAGGATCCAATTCAAAGTACTTGTTCTCACCCACAAAGCTCTCCACAGTGCAGCACCCCCCCTACATCTTCTCCCTCATATCTGTCTATCGGCCTAACCAACCGCTGTGCTCTGCAAACGACTTTTGACTTACCTCTGCACTAATCTGTACCTCTCACTCCCGACTCCAAAGACTTCTCCCGCGCTGCGCCAATCCTCTGCAATGGTCTACCCTAAGAAATTAGGACTATCCACAGTTTCCATAGTTTTAGGCGCTCCCTCAAAACGCATTTGTTCAGAGCGGCCTATCACGTTCACTAATCAAAGTCATTTTATGTGTAAGTGTGCGTGTGTAGCCCATTCACTACCTCCATCTATCCCTCACTCTCTCAAGATGGCTGGACCATCATTGTAAATACACACCTGTACTGCATCTCCCCCACCTCAATGTAGATTGTAAGCTCTCACGAGCAGGGTCGTCTTATTTTGCTTTAATTATTGTATTGCTAATGTTGTTCTTATGACTTGTGTTTTGGAACTGTTAAACTGTAAAGCGCTGCGGAATAGGTTGGCACTATATAAAGATTATTATTAGAACTTTTTTCTTTTTCCACTGATGGAGCTGTATGGCGACTTTTTTTTGCGGGACAAGATGGTATTTTCAGTGTATGATGATAAAGAACTGTTAGCTAATATTTTTGTGTGTTATTTTTTTACAGCGTTAACTAGCATGACACTTTTATAGATCAGATTGGTATTGCTGCGTCCGGAACAAACGTGTACCGTTTTTGTTTATTTAATTTTTTTTTACATAAAAATGTGTATTTATTAGTGGATTTTCTTAATTATTTTATAATTTTTTTTTCATAATTTCCTTTTTTACCTAATCCCTTCTTTATGGGACTTTCACTTCGATTGAAGATATAATGCATTGAACTGCATTATACCTATACTGAAAGCTTCTGACACCATGCTGTGAGCATGGTCTCAGAAGCTTTCTGTAGCTTGATGACCAAGTTCATGTTTACGCGCATGTACAGTAGATACGGAAAGTATTCAGATCCCTTTAAATTTTTCACTCTGTTTCATTGCAGCCGTTTGGTAAATTCAAAAAAGTTTATTTTTTTTCTCAATAATGTACACTGCACCCCATCTTGACTGAAAAAAAAAACAAATGTAGATTTTTTTTGCAAATTTATTAAAAAAGAAAAACTGAAATATCATATGGTCATAAGTATTCAGACCCTTTGCTCCGTATTGAGTAGAAGCACCCTTTTGAGCTAGTACAGCCTTGAGTCTTCTTGGGAATGATACGAGTTTTTCACACCTGGATTTGGGGATCCTCTGCCATTCTATTCTTCCTTGCAGATCCTCTCCAGTTCTTTCAGGTTAGATGGTGAACGCTGGTGGACAGCCATTTTCAGGTCTCTCCAGAGATGCTCAATTGGGTTTAGGTCAGGGGTCTGGCTGGGCCAGTCAAGAATGGTCACAGAGTTGTTCTGAAGCCACTCAGGTCCACCTTCGGCCAAGTCTGAGGTCCAGAGCACTCCGGAAGACGTTTTCATCCAGGATATCTCTGTACTTGGCCGCATTCATGTTTCCTTCAATTGCAATCAGTCGTTCTGTCCCTGCAGCTGAAAAACACACCCATAGCATGATGCTGTGCTGCCGCCACCATGGTTTCACTGTTGGGATTGTATTGGGTAGGTAGGTGAGGAGCAGTGCCTGGCTTCCGTCAGATCACACAATCACAAAGGCCCGCCTGGTGGAGGGCTGCAGTGATAGCTGACTTTGTGGAACTTTCTCCCATCTCCCTACTGTATCTGTGGAGCTCAGCCACAGTGATCTTGGGGTTCTTTAACTCTCTCACCAAGGCCCTTCTCCCACGATTGCTCAGTTTGACGGGACGGCCAGGTCTAGGAAGACTTCTTCCATTTAAGGATTATGGAGGCCACTGTGCTCTTAGGAACCTTGAGTACAGCAGAAATTCTTTTGTAACCTTGGCCAGATCTGTGCCTTAACACAATCCTGTCTCTGAGCTCCTTGGCCAGTTCCTTTGACCTCAAGATTCTCATTTGGTCTGACAAGCACTGTGAGCTGTAAGGTCTTGGGTGCACACACCTGTCTATATAATTAAACACAGCTGGACTCCAATGAAGGAGTAGAACCATCTCAAAGAGGATCACAAGGAAATGGACAGCATGTGACTTAGATATGAGTGTATGAGCAAAAGGGACTGAATACTTATGACCATGTGATATTTCAGTTTTTCTTTTTTTAATAAATTTGCCAAAATTTCTACATTTCTGCTTTTTTCCAAGTCAAGATGGGGTGCAGAGTGTACATTAATGAGAAAAAAAATGAATGTTTTTAAATTTACCAAATGGCTGCAGTGAAACCAAGAGTGAAAAATTTAAAGGGGTCTGAATACTTTCCGTACCCACTGTAAACGTTTACAGGTCATGTTTACACACAGTGTCAGTTTAAATGCATGACGGGCATAGCCCGTCATGGTGCGGGAACTGACACCCAGCCATGATGGGCTATACCCGTCACTGGACGGTAAGGTGTTAAATATGAGGTTGTCCCTAAAAAAGGAAAAAAAAAAAAGTTTTGTAAATTATTTTAGAAAAATTAGAAAAATTGCTGGACAACTTTTAACCCTTTTAACTTCCTAACAAAGAAAAAGTTATGTTTCATAAATTGTGCTGATGTAAAGTAAACATGTGGGAAATGTTGTTTATTAACTATTTTGTGTGACATAACTCTCTGGTTTAAGGGCATAAAAATTAAAAGTTTGAAAATTGCAAAATTTTCCACATTTTCGGTATTTTCCCAAATACATGCAAGTCACATAGAAGATTTTTACCACTATCATGAAGTACAATATGTCATGAGAAAACTTTCTCAGAATTAGTGTGATCCATTGAAGCGTTCCAGAGTTATTACCACATAAAGTGACACTGGTCAGAATTGTAAAATTTAGCCTGGTCAGAAAGGTGAAAACAGACTTCAGTGTGAAGGGGTTAAAAAGTATTGTGGCTTCCAGAGTCCTCATTGACTGCTGCAAGGAGACAACGCCATACCTCTTACCCCAGGAAAGGTGATTTCACACAAAGTTATATCACAGTACATAATGTGATTTGTGAGGACACTGGGGAGTAAGGATATAATGCAATATGACGATACCGGGGCATACGTATATAATGCAATATACAGGTATGCCGAGACATACATATAAAAGGCTATATATGAGAAAAAAAATCATCTATTACGGAATAGTAGAGGAGACACAAAAATACGAGGATACCAGATATGTTTTGAACACAAATGCATTTAAACACATGTCCATGAACTGTGAATTAGAAGCTGGATAAACTTTCAGCATTGCTGTGTCTAATTAACGCCGTGCGGTGGGCTTCTGTTCAGATAGAGCTACATTGAGGGGTGAGCTGTTTTTTTTTCCCTTTTTTCTATTCTCTCCATAGCTAGCGCATGGACAAGGCTGGCATTTATATTAATGATTTTGTATTCTGTGCTGAGCAACCAATGAAATAAATGGACACAGACACCAGCTTAAACGTGTTGTGGCTTCCAGGATCCTGAGTGGGTGGCAGAAGCAGACCGCACCATACCTCTTGCTCCGGGAAAGGTGATCCTACAAGACTGTTACGTCATAGCATATAATGCAATATGAACGTACTGGGGCTTATGTATATGTGATATAAGATGGCACCAGGGCATACGTACGTATAGAATGCAAAATATGATGACGCCAGAGCGTACCGGTATATAATGTTATACATGATGACGCCGAAGCTTACGTATATAATGTGATATATGATGATGCTGAAGCTTACGTATATAATGTGATATATGATGACGCCGGGGTATACACCACATTCTAAATTATTATGAAAATGTTATTTTTTCTAAATGGTTGATGCCAATGCGTCAGTATAATGCTCAAATCATCAACTGTTAGCGTAGAAATCACACTTTACTGGACAAACCTCCTAATAGCTTTTTTTTTTTCAAAACGAATAAACAAAACAAAACTGAAAATGCGACAAATTCTGCATAACAAGAGTTTCCAAACATTTTATAGGTTGTCAAGAACTGAAAATGGTCATTTGTTGAGTTTGCAGCATTAAGAGATCACATTTACTGAAATCATAAGCTTTTCCAATCAAAAACATCTTAACAGACCAAGTTACATGTTAACAAAGGACCGCTTCTTTGATAGCACCTTCACAATTAAGGCATCTATTGAGCGTGAGAGTTTTTGAATAGTTTCTGCTTGAATTTCTTCGCAGGAAGTCAGAATCATCGCCCAGAGCTGCTGCTTTCATGTCATGTCAACTGCCTCTCACCCTCATCGATCTTTTGCTTGAGAATACTCCAAAGTTTATCAATAGGGTTGAGGTCAGGGGAGGATGGTGGCTTCACAATTACTATATATGTATATACTGTAATATATGAGGACATCAGACGTGACAAGAGGGTGAGGCATCATTCCCGGGCAATTCCTGTATTAAGCGTCAGTCTGGCACGTGCATGTGTGTGAACATGTATGAGAATGCTCAATGATTACTATGCTGGGAGTTGTAGTCCTCCAGACAGCGCAGCACAGATGAGAGATGCTCTTGATATTATGTAAATCAGTGGCACCTGCAGAAAGCAGAGATAAGAAGCCGCCGCCTTACCCCTCACATACCACCTTCATTGTGTGAATCTAAAACTCATCACCCAAGAGCCAACGCATTTCATCTTCCATCTGTGATAAGTGGTGTCATGTGGCCCAGCTGCTAATCCGAATACGTGTTCACATTGCGGAGCAGTACAGAGAGAATAGACCGTCTAATCATGGTGAGAGTGTGTGTCTATAAAGACCAATAACAGCAAGAGAAGATCAGCGGAGCCTGGCCTGAGAGCAAGGACAGAGATGAAGAGACACACAACCACAGACCAGGGCCCTACTGTGAGACTGCCAAGCACCACAGCCTGGCATTACATGGGTACACCAATCCAGACCAGAGGAATAGGCGGGATGCTTGCACTCACCAGAGTTCCCACAATGCTCTCTGCTAAAAAAGGAACAGAGGAATAGTGACCACAGCTCTGGATGTGACTAGAGGATAAGACCTGATGTAAAAGTAGAATACTGACCGCACTTTTTGAGGTGACTGGAGTTTTAGTCTCTATGTTTGCACTAGTACTCTCTATACTGAAGACATCTGTAAACTGCATTGTTTTACATGGCTTTGCAAACGGCGAGTGGCACTGAGGCGGCAAGCACCTCTAGTTCTGACCTCGCACATCGAGCTATCACTATGTGTCTCATCGTGTTTTGGCGGCTGGGTAGAAAAAAAAAACTCCCGACTATGAATGCTCCCAAATCCTCCACTGGAGAAGGTCACCCTCAACTTAACCCCTCGGCATCTTGACAAACTAGTAACTGTTGGGGACCCTGGACTTTGCATTACTACTACAGACAGCACAGGGGTCGGGAGACATGAGACGCACGAGAGGAATCTGGGAGGCGCACAAGACAGGAGAGGCCCGGGTGACGCGAGCCGCACAAGACGGGAGGCTGAGGTGACGCGTGACACACAAGACAGGAGGCTGGGGTGATAAACAAAGCAGGATGTCCGTGACCAGTGACAGGGCATTACAGTGGTTAATGACCTCGCAGTTGCTGGTTTTCTTCGCCTGCAGCAGTTCACACTCCATAATATCCTGACTATAGTACAGCAGCGCTCAATCTCTCCACAGGATTCACTGTCAAGGACGCGGCAGGACAAATTCATTAAAGGGAACCTCTCAGCAGGAGGAGTTGAGCAGAGCAGGAGTGACAGAGGCTTCAGATATACCATAGCCCTTTAGCTACATCTGCATATGAATTAAAAAGCTGATTTCTCAGTAAGGCTGGAGCCACAGGAGAGTAGAGCATCTGGTGCGATATGCTAATGACCCTCAGCTTCAGCTCTGCTGCGAGCTAGAGCCAAGTGTCAGTGCTCTGTGATCCGATCTTCTCACATGAGTGAATTGAAGCACAGCTGCGGAGGAGATGGAGAAAGCCATTTCGCCATCTCCTCCATGGCCTGTCTCGGCGTATATCGGACTGCACTGGGATGACATCCGACTGCAGTCCGATGTTTCACACGCACCCTGTAGACTTGTATGGGTGCGTGTGAGCCGAGTCTCACTGAAAATCGTAGCATGCTCTGATTGTTTTCTGATGCCCAATTGGCATGAGAAAATATCGCTGTTGTGCACTGCCCCATAATATAAAATTGTGCCAAATGCTATCCGTTAAAACATCGCATAGCACTTGGCAGTATTGTACATTCGTGTGAGCCTGGCCTAATTATGACATTATTCACACCACACAATGATGGCAGTTGTTGGGTTAGATGTAAGTGCACGCTATATACCGAGAATGTCCTCAGCAGCTTGTGCCACGAACTGGAGGAATATTTCTTTTAATGTTGAGACTTTTCAAAGTGTTTCCAAAGTGTTCTACTTTAAAAAAACAAAACCTGGTGCAAATGATGACCAGCCATCCTACATGCCAGAATATAGAAAGGCGGCTGTCGCACATACCGGAATAAGCAGCACCGGCTGTGCACAGGGTGTAGGAGATTCCGCACAATCGGACGCTAGCTATAGTCGCTTGGAGCCTCCTTTAAGCTTGCCAATTTTTCAGGCTTCCACATCAACTTAAAGAACTACCTGTTTCTGGTTAATACTATTCTTGCTCCTGACAGGCATCACCAGATATCAGTGTTGTATCGCTTGTCAGTATAACTAGCTGATGGGAGTAGTTGTCTTATCGAGCGGTCCACAGACACCATATCCCACACTATACCTCCTCATCCCCCTGGAGCAGCAGCATCATTCAGGATCCTACAGTGGGGACGGGAAGTGACAGATTACACATTCGAGGAGTAATTCACAATGACATGGCGGCCTGAGACTTGTTCTACCGCAAACATTTGGGAAATGAATATTCATTGGTCTTCCCAGATATTGCTGCAGGCGATGTACACTGAGAGCGCTACTTCTTTCTATTCACGCTGGTCATTTCGGTTGAGGGATGGGTGATTACGATCTCGCTTTACTACAAAAGTGACAGGCTCAGAGAGGAAGGATTTTCTGCAGCTCATGGACAGCAGGTGGAGAATCTCACAGACAGGGATCACACTGTACATATGTGCTGGAGCTGCAGAGGCAGACGGAGCAATGAGGCTGCAAGAAGCAAAGGGAGCAAGCACCATTCTCCATTGCCTCATATATTCCAGAGAGGACCCACATATGTAATATTAGGGCGCCCCAACAAGATGTGTGATGTCTGGGGACAGTCACCTGTACAGCAGAGCAGGGCTGTGGAGTCGGAGTCGTAGCTCATTTTGGTGGAGTAAGAGTCGGTATAAAATGGACCGACTCCTAAAATATATAATAAATTGGGTACAGTAGTTCAATGCAGAATGTGCTGAATACTTTTTCATAGGAATTTGGGAAAGTTAAGTAATGTCCTATAAATGGCTCTTCTATTCCTGATCTAAGGCTACATTCACACACAACGTTTTTGCTGCGTTTTTTGAGGATATGTTTTTCAGCTGCAAAAGCAGATCAGCTTTTTAAAAAAACCGCATCACCTGAAAGGTTTTTGAGCTCATAGATGTTTTCAATAGCAAAAGCAGATTAGAAAAACGCCACACAAACTGGCATGCTCATTCAGCCCAAAAACGGATCCTCACAAAACAATGTGTCGGAATGTCATATCTTGAGACCCATTGACTTTGCTGGGATGCCCAGAGTCACTGCAGTTTACTGCAAAAAAAAAAAACGGATCAGCAAAAACGCTGTGTGAATCATGGCCGTAGCCAGCGAGGGGCAGCCGCCCCGCCTAGAAGCAGGGGCACGCGCCTATCAAAACTCACTTGTATGCTGCAGTGCTCCCATCCTGCACCGGCTCCAGACTGCAGGGGGCAATCTCCCCTCCTCTGTTCTGTCTTCACCAGAGGATTTAACTCCTGGCATTTTCATAAGGGAGTGGAAGAACTTGCTATTTTGTCTGTCCCAAAGAGGAGGTTTAATCGCAGATGGCATTTCTGTTCAATGAAACGGTGAGAGACACAGCTATTGGAAAATAAAATTTTTCTGGCAGCTGTTTATGTGGACCCAAGTCATCTTATACTGCTTGATGATCAACAGCTTACTAAAGGAAAATAAGCTCTGACTGAGGTAGCAGTTAGGATGAGTAGCCTACAGGAGAACTGCCAGGCGCAAGAGGACTTGGGTCCTGACAGGGCTACTGCTGCCATATCTTCATCCTCATCAGATAAGTTTGACTTTGACAAGTATTTGGATGATATGGAGCAGGCAAAGCGTTGCTGCAAGGAAAAAGATTTCACTCCGTCTCCTATAGCAAGCAGATTGACCATATTTCAGCAAAATGTTTCACTTGCTCTCAAAGAAAAATTCAACTGTTCATCAAAACTGACTGTGCATGAGGCAATTCTTTTATACCCGGAAATTGTTAGAGATGCTGCCCGTGTGGTTACGGCTTTGCCTCCAACCCAAGTTAGTGTAGAGAGGTTGTTCTCTGGCCTTAAAATTATTAGGTCAGATTTGAGGTCATCGACGAAGGAGGATCTGATGGAGGCAATTCTATTTCTTAGAACAAATTTATAGACTGCACAAAGTTATTTAGCATGTTTTTGTTGAAAACTGTTTTTTGCCACTTACATAGTTTATTACATAGTGATATATATATATATATATATATATATATATATATATATATATATATATATATATATATATATATATACACACACACACACACACACACACACACATATACAATATCTCTCTCTATAATATATTAAAAAAAAATTGATATTACATAGTGTATTACATATTTACAATTTTTTAGTATTTTGTGTTCTAAAGTTGCATTCCAATAAATATATATTATGTTCTATCTAAATATCTTGATTATTGTATCATAAAAATGATTAAGTGTCTGATGTTCACATTGTACTACAATAAATTTTTCACTTAAATATAAGCAATATATGTGGGAGTCGGAGTCGTGAAGTCGGAGTTGGTGTAAGGGAAACTGAGGAGTGGGAGTAGGATTCGCAGGTTTGGCTTACCGACTCCACAGCCCTGCAGCAGAGCACCCACATATGTAATATAGTAGCACTGCAACAAGACGTGTAATGTCTGGGGACAGTCACCTGTACAGCACAGCACTCACATGTGCAATATAGGGGCACCCCAACAATGTGTGTGATGTCTGGGGACAGTCACCTGTACAGCAGAGCACTCACATATGTAACATAGGGGTCTTGGACAGGATTAGTAACATGTCCCTGCTGTTGAATGATCTCATCAATCTTTCCTCAGTGTCCTGACTGTATATTGGGATCTCACTTCCCTCACACAAACGTCGGACAAGCCACTGACTGGCAGAAAGGCTGACATGACACATCAGCGCCACACAAAGATGACCCCCTTCCCAGTGGAAAAGTGCTAAGCACCCGGAGGGGTGGTCAACAGATCCACAGGCAGACGATGCCCCCGAGCATGAATCAGGAAGTGTGGAAACCCCAGCTTAGCAGAGCGAACGTACAGACGGGCCCGAGGGGCCAGGAGTGACAGCGAGGATGGAGAACAGGAGTGGGAGAAACAGGATAACTAGTACCAACACGTACACACATCGCTCTACTGCATCAGCGGCACTGAACACTGATCACCCATCACCACTGACCTCGAGCGTGAGACCAATACAAAAGTCACAAGAGGACATCACTGCTGCTGCCTCCGGCCGGGACACACGCACCGCCTGACCTCATCAACGCCTGAAACAGTCATATGACCTGCAGATTGTTACACCACTGACCTCTGTGCAGAGAATTGCTCCTCCACCTCCTGACAGATACATAGTGATATATACTGCTCTACAGATCTGCAGAACATCGCTTCTCTACTTTATCAGTGATACATTCTGAAGATTACTACACCACTGACCATTCTCCAGAGCATCAATTCTCCACCTCCTGACAGTGATCTGCAGATTACACCACTGTCTTCTACAAACCTGCTTAGCATTGCTCCTCTACCTTCTGATACATAGATACCATTTTCTGAAGATGATTACACCACCAATCTCTGCAGATCTGAAGAACATTGCTCTTCCACTTCCTAATGGATACATAGTGATATATCTTGACGATTATGACACCACTGACCTCTACACAACTGCAGATCATTGATCTACCTTCATAGTGAAGCTCACTTGCAACAGTTGTGCTTCTGCAGGTGGAGCGTCATGTGTTGCATATCATGCATGCGTCTGGGCTGTTCTTACCTTGGCCTTCCCAGTGCTCTGGAGGATGTGCACGAGGGCGGACGCCATCTCCTCCTTATTCTTGACACTGAGAACGCCCTCCAGACTGGAGCACAGCACCATATAGTTGTTGGTGATGTACTCGGCGAACTCCTTGTACAGCTCCATGGGGAGGATACTGATGCTCTGGTAGCGGCTCTTCATGCGGATCATGGGGCCTGCGGACTTCCCTTTGCTGGTGTTTGTAGACACGACCGGATACCACTTCTCCACGAACTGACGGCCAGTGACGGCAGCGATGGGGATGCTGACTAGGCCCACATAATTGTTCTTGTCCTTCTTCTTCTTCTTTTCCGTCTCTTTGTACAAGTGCACGGTGACGCTCTTCAGGGCTGGCAGGTTGTTGAACTCAAAATGCTCGCCCCAGAAGACATTATCGGTCTTCAGTTTGCAGGTGGTTCGTGCGTACAGCACATCGTCCAGAAAAAGCTCGCACAGATATTTCTTTTTAGCTGGCAGGTCCTTGGCTTCTATGATCCACAGCTTCAGCATGTTCTCTGTTCGGCGGCTGTTATCCTGGAGATGACAAGCACGGTCAGAGCATACAGGGACAAAATGACTACGAGGAAGGGGGGCTATAGGCAACCCTGACAGCAGCCATGTAGTATACAAATGTTGGAGGGCTTCTTGGCTTGAAAGTGGGGATATGCTCACAATAAATGGTTCGAGTACACAGTGGTGTACGATGGGGGAGCAGAGGGTAAATAGAGCCTTATTTAAGCAATAAATACCTTATTGGGGTGAACAGCGCGGCGCAGATTTTCCATCCATTTATCCCGTTCAGCTGCTGAGCGACATGAAAAACATTTACTGCCTGACGATGCGGTGACCTGCAAAGACAATTTTAGTGAGAGGGAGACACCAGACCCCACTAAAGATTGCACCCAGCCCCTGATGCTTTGTTCCTGTGGGTGACATGATGGACGCTCAGCAGCCATTACAGTTTCTATGGAGAACTGATTCGATCCCTTCGATTACTGCAATCTCCTGCGTGTGTGACACCCTGACCTCTTATAGACTGTCAGCTCTTGTGGCCAGGATTCCTGAGATGTGTTTTCTAAGGAGGTATGTGTCACAAGATGCCAAGCCTTGGGGATGTAGGACCCGGAGAAGCAGACTCCAGCACGTATAGTGCAGAGAGGTTTTTAATGGGCCCAGATTTTGGATCCGTGTTTTATGAGTGGCCACCAGAGCTTGAAGGGGTTATAAGGCAGCTAGTGCTGCCTCAGGAATGTGTGTGTGTGTAAGGAGGAGAAGGAGGAAAAAGACCTGTGTTATACTGGGCAGTTTGCTGGGAGAGCCTGACCAGAAGTTACTGTGCTTTTAGGCTATGTGCCCGCATTGCAGAAATGCTGCGAAAATGTCCGCAGCATTTCCGCAACTCCCTGCTGCGGGTAAAACGCATGCGTAAAGTGAGCGTTTCAATGCAATCCTATGGCGGCAGAATCGCCGCGATGCTGCAGAAATAATGGACATGCTGCGGATTTTACCGCTATGCGATTCCGCAGCGGTAAAATCCGCAGCATGGGCACAGCAACTGCGGAATCCCATAGGATTGCATGGGGATGCGTTTTATTAGCATTTTTTAAGCGTTTCCGCTGCGCATAAAAAATGCAACATGGGCACACAGCCTTAAAGGAAGACTTTGTGTCTGTTGTACAGAGGACTGTTTGTTCTATTTTTACCTTTGTGACAAGGAAAGGCTGTTGTGAAGATTTATGGACTTTAATAAATCTAATGTTGTTTAGCACCAAGCTACCTCATGCCTGTACCTACCACGTTAACCACTGCTGCTAGATTGAGGAATTCGTAGTCTCTTAATCCCTTCATGACCGGAGGTATTTTCGTTCTTGCGTTTTCGTTTTTTGCTCCCCTTCTTCCCAGAACTAACTTTTTTTTATTTTTTGGTCAATATGGCCATGTGAGAGCTTGTTTTTTGCGGGACAAGTTGTACTTTTGAACAACACCATTGGTTTTAAACATATTGTGTGCTAGAAAATGGGAAAAAAATTCCAAGTGTGGTGAAATTGCAAAAATAGTGTAAACCCACAGTTTTTTTGTTTTGCTTTTTTACTAGGTTCACTAAATGCTAAAACTGACCTGCCATTATGATTCTTGAGGTCATTATGAGTTGATAGATACCAAACATGTCTAGGTTCTTTATTATTAATGATGAGCGAGTATACTTGATACTCGACATTTCCCGAGCATGCTCGGGTGTCCTCCAAGTATTTTGGCATGCTCGGAGATTTAGTTTTCGTCGTCTCAGTTGCATGATTTCCGACTGCTATACAGCTTGAATACATGTGTGGAATGCCTGATGCTTAGGGAATTCCCACATGTATGCAGCCTGTCTACAAGTTGCAAATCATGCAGCTGAGACTACGAAAACTAAATCTTCGAGCACGCCAAAATACTCGGGAGGACATCCGAGCATGCTCGGGAAATGTCGAGTATCAAGTATACTCGCTCATCATTAATAATATACCTAGACATATTTGGTATCTATAAACTCATAATGACCTCAGAATCATAATGGCAGGTCAGTTTTAGCATTTAGTGAACCTAGTAAAAAAGCAAAACAAAAAACTGTGGGATTACACTTTTTTTTGCAATTTCACCACACTAAGGCTATGTGCACATGCTGCGGTTTTTGCTGCGGTTCTGCTGCAGTTTTGGCCGCAGCAGAACTGCAGCAGTTCTGCAGACAGTGTACAGTAGCATGTTATCCTATGGGATTAACATTCTGCTGTGCACACGCTGCAGATTTTTAACTGCGGAAAAGCTGCGGTTTTAAATCCGCAGAAACAATTGACAGGTCAATTATTTCTGCGGATTCTGCTGCAGTTTGCCACCTATTCCATTTTCCAGGTGGCAAACCGCAGGGCAAAACCGCAGGTAAAACCGCAGGTATTTTACCTGCGGTTCTGCAGATAAAAACCCGCAGGTGAATCTGCAGTGTGTGCACATAGCCTTAGAATTTTTTTCCAATTTTCTAGCACACAATATGTTAAAACCAATGGTGTCGGGAAATCTCGAGTAACGAGTATACTCGCTCATCACTATTTAATATCTAAGTGGTGAAAAAAATTCCAAACTTTGATAAAAAAAATAAATAATTGTGCCATTTTCCGATACCCGTAGTGTCTCCATTTTTTTCTGATCTTGGGTTGGGTGAGGGCTTTTTGCGCGCCGAGCTGACGTTTTTATTGATACCATTTTGGTGCAGATATGATCTTTTGATCGCCCGTTATTGCATTTTAATGCAATGTCGTGGTGACCAAAAAACTTAATTCTGGGGTTTTGACTTTTTCTCGTTACGCTGTTTAGCGATCAGGTTAATCTTTTTTTTATTGATAGATCGGGCAATTCTGAACGCGGCGATACCAAATATGTATGTGTTTGATTTTGTTTTTATTTTTTTTATTTTGAATGGGACGAATGGGGGGCGATTTGAACTTTTATAGATTTTTTATATTTTTAAAAACTTTTTTTTTACTTTTTGCATGCTTCAATAGTCTCCGTGGGAGACTAGAAGCTGAAGTTTTCCGATTGGCTCTGCTACACACAGGTGATCTGATCATCGCCTCACTTGCTATGAGGACCGACTACCGGGCGGCGCTCATAGCAATCCGGCAGTAACAACCACAGAGGTCTCCAGGAGACCTCTCGTTGTCATGCTGACCCATCGGTGACCCGCGATCACGTGATGGGAGTCACTGATGGGCGGATTTCTGGCGCAATTGCCGGAATCGCATGTTAAATGCCACGGTCAGAGTTTGACAGTGGCATTTAACGGGTTAATAGCCGTGGGTGGACCGCGATTCCATCCACGACTGGTCCGGGCACATGTCAGCTGTCCAAAACACCCAACGTGTCGGGAAAGATGTGGGCTCACACGCCAGAGCCCACATCAAAGGGAGGGAGTCTGATGTGGGTGTACTATTATGACCAACATCGGAAAGGGGTTAAAGTGTGTTTCCCACTATTGTGTGCAATGCTATAGAAGTGGCTAGCGCCATCACTCAAGAAAATAATGGTGGTTCTCAGCAGGCGACAGGAGCAATACAGAAGATACTCCATATTTGCAGTCTGATGCTCATGTCAGCGCTTGTCCCGGATGGCGGCAGCTCTCAGCTTTTAGCCCTGAATGTCAGCTTATATCGGGCTGATTCCTGAGCCATGACGTCAGCGCTGACCTGGAAAGCAGGGCTGCAAACCGCTCATTGCCCACGTCTTCTGTATGTCCTGGGAACAATGCTTCCTGCTGAAGGCAGATGACCGGTTACTTCGGGTGACAGTCGTTATCAGTGACGTCAGCAACCGTCAATCAGCCTTAATCGTTGGGGGGAGCCACGTAGTGTCCTGTGCATGTCCCATCTGTGGCTGGCAAGAAGCTGCTTCACCAAAGTGGCAGTAATTTTCTGCTGTATCATTAGAAGTTAACTGCAAATTACTAATGACTCCAGTCTAAGGGTGTTGAGCCATGGAGTATTGGGGCACTGGGGAGCCAACGCCATGTTGGAGCATCAGTGAGAGGTCTATTGTAATCTCACCCTCAGGGTAATGTGGAACTACCATGAGCCCCCACACTCCTCCTGTCAGTGTTCTCAGCTGGTGACTGGCAGACTGCACAGGTGTGCCCTCTCAAACCACGGAGGACAGACATCCACTTTTGACTCCTCACATAATGTCCAGGATGAGGAGGAGTTGTCATAAGACCAGGAGGAGATGTCATGAGACCAGTAAATGGGACGGATCGGACACATAGCCAGGAACAATGTGGACAAATGTTGCGCCAAGTTGTTCCATTCTTATCAGTTGCTTTTATGAGGTCCTGCACATTGGTGGATGGTAGCCACTCACCTCGAAGCAGTAGTCCTGGCCCAGAATGCTGCTGTGGACAGGCTTGATGACTACCTCTTCTTCCATGCTGAGATCTAGAGCTTCACTTGCACAGCTAGGACTAAGTAAGGACTCGTGGGAGCGTGATGCCTTCAGTCTCGGCATTAGTTGTGACCTGTGGAGAAACAAGACATGAATGATAGTGGGGGAATCACGTGGCTGCACCATCACTACTTGCTTGCATCACCCCTATACAGGCAGGCAGACAATGAGCATCACAAATACGGGGCTGTCAGATTTGGGGTAATTATCAGTCAGAGGGAGGGAGGGGGAAGTCACCTTCACATTTGGAAAATGTCTCTTCTTCATGGCAAAAAAGAGTGGTGGCCTCAGCTATCACCATAAACCCCTTTGCCCTCCTGTACATGACATGTCGTGGAAGCTCCCAGATCACTGTGTATCCCTCTGCCTCACTGTACGTGACACATCGTAGAGCTCCCGGCCTTACCTAACACTGTATATCCCGCTGCCCTCCTGTATGAGAAGTCGTAGAGGCTCCCCAAGTTCAGCTATCACCATATATCCCTCGGCCCTCCTGTATGCGACACCTCTTGGAGGCTCCCAGCCTCACTTATCACTGTATACCCCCTCTGCCCTCCTGAACGTGACACATTCTGGAAGCTCCCGGCCTCACCTATCACAGTATACCCCTCTGCCTGCCTATACGCTCTCGGCCTCATCTATCACCATTCAGCTCTTTGCCCTTCTGTACGTAGCATGCCCTGAAGTCTCCTGGCTTCACCTTTCAATATGTTATCACCTCTGTCCTCCACTATGTGACATGCCATGGAGGCTTCCGGCTTCACCTATCACTATGTATTCCTTCCTCATTATTTCCACCCCTATGCTAGAAAACACGTAACCCTTTAGCATTTAGAGGACAAGTTGGCGTCTGACATCACTGAGATGTAAGCAATGTAGTGCACTTTGTAACCGTGGATAATAAAACCAGAAGTAGTGCAACAAGTAAAAGAAAAGGTAATCACGACAAAGGGTTCAATTCTGCGACTGTCGAAAGATGAGGAAGAACTCAAGACTGCGTCCCTGGTGATTAGAGGGCCTGGTGAAGAGGTGGCGCTTTTGGTTCAGTAATTACATATCCTTAGCTAGGAGCAGGTAGGATGGCACCCTCCCCCGACAGTCAGTGATGACCGATACAGGAGGAGGCAAAACGAAAGTGGCACGCTTGGTGATCCTAATTGGCAGATCCTGGAGAGGAGGCAGGACGTTAGTGAAATATGACAGTTAAGAGCAAGGAGTTGTCAGAACGGCACCCCCAGCAGTCAGATTACCAGGATTCAAGATAAATCCGTAATTATTAATGAATGCCTTTGCTATAAAATATGAGATTAGGTGAAGCACTGTGCCATCATGACGGCTCCATATACAACGTTTATATGATACAGCGATAGATGGAGGAGCAGCGGTTCAGTGGTCATACCACTGGGACCTCCGTGATTAATCAGCAGAGTGGATGAAGGGGGATGTACATGGGTGAAAAAAAATAATACCATGGAAATGGTTGTGTGACCATTGGAGCCTGGCTATACATCATTCTCACATTACATAAATGTATGGTCTGGTTTAACGCACCCATCCAACTCCTGCACAGTCCTGACCAGATTCCCGGGATTCACAGACCTCCATATACGTGTTGTAAGGTGGCTGCCGGACACATAGTTGATGGGAGGTATGCATCATGGAGGTCGGTGTCCTCTGATGTAAACCTGGAGTAATGCTCTAGTAGAAACCTGGACAAAGTGCTGCACCATGCCTGCCCGCTCGCTGTCTCCATCTGCGCTGACTGCGTTGGTGGAGCAGGGGCCGCCGGCCACTTCCTCCACCAATCAGCGTGTGAAACAATGAACGCGATGATCTCATTTCATTGCGTCAGCTGTGTATTGCGGAGAGCCAGCACACCGGAGACACCGAGACAGGAGCAGAATTCCGGGGAACGGGACCGAGGTGAGTATGCGGTATTCTTTTTTTTCATATGTATGGGATGTTTGGGTGGGCATGGGGAGGCTATGGGGGCGTCGTTCAGAACATAGGGATGCTATAAGGGTAACATGCTACGCATGGGGGAGGCTATGGGGGCGACCTGCTGCGCATGGGGGAGGCTATGGGGGCGACATGCTGCGCATGGGGGAGGCTATGGGGGCGACATGCTGCGCATGGGGGAGGCTATGGGGGCGACCTGCTGCGCATGGGGGAGGCTATGGGGGCGACCTGCTGCGCATGGGGGAGGCTATGGGGGCGACCTGCTGCGCATGGGGGAGGCTATGGGGGCGACCTGCTGCGCATGGGGGAGGCTATGGGGGCGACCTGCTGCGCATGGGGGAGGCTATGGGGGCGACCTGCTGCGCATGGGGGAGGCTATGGGGGCGACCTGCTGCGCATGGGGGAGGCTATGGGGGCGACCTGCTGCGCATGGGGGAGGCTATGGGGGCGACCTGCTGCGCATGGGGGAGGCTATGGGGGCGACCTGCTGCGCATGGGGGAGGCTATGGGGGCGACCTGCTGCGCATGGGGGAGGCTATGGGGGCGACCTGCTGCGCATGGGGGAGGCTATGGGGGCGACCTGCTGCGCATGGGGGAGGCTATGGGGGCGACCTGCTGCGCATGGGGGAGGCTATGGGGGCGACCTGCTGCGCATGGGGGAGGCTATGGGGGCGACCTGCTGCGCATGGGGGAGGCTATGGGGGCGACCTGCTGCGCATGGGGGAGGCTATGGGGGCGACCTGCTGCGCATGGGGGAGGCTATGGGGGCGACCTGCTGCGCATGGGGAGGCTATGGGGGGCGACCTGCTGCGCATGGGGAGGCTATGGGGGCGACCTGCTGCGCATGGGGAGGCTATGGGGGCGACCTGCTCCGCATGGGGAGGCTATGGGGGCGACCTGCTCCGCATGGGGAGGCTATGGGGGCGACCTGCTGCACATGGGGAGGCTATGGGGGCGACCTGCTGCACATGGGGAGGCTATGGGGGTGACCTGCTGCACATGGGGAGGCTATGGGGGTGACCTGCTGCACATGGGGAGGCTATGGGGGTGACCAGCTGCACATGGGGAGGCTATGGGGAGTGACCAGTGGCACATGGGGAGGCTATGGGGGGTGACATGCTGCGCATGGGGAGTCTATGGGGGTCGGCATGCAGTATATGGGGAGGCTGTGTGTTCAATATTAAGTGTGTGGCCCCTCGGGAAAATTAATTGCCCACCCATGGTCTAGTACATGTAGTACTAAGAGGCTTGTTAGGGCATCTGGGCCAGGTTTACATGCAGCTGGAGAGATGGGCAGGTGCGACTGCCCACATACCCCCCCTTAGGTGTGGTTCATGCTGTAAAATAGGGCCTGTTTGTCTCACACATGGTATGTGGTGTGTGGACGTTGGTACACCTCCAGTGGGAATACCTTCATGGACAAACTGAGCAGGCAAATCCACAGCTAAACGGACTTATGATATCCTGAGTTTTGTACCTTTATGCCGGAAAAGGGCTGAATTTAAGCCGGACTTGTAAATAGAAACAGTTCCTGTGATAGCTCATCCCGTACCCAAGCGAGTAGCATGGCCACAGTATGCACTCACTGTCTTCATCAGCAGAACCCGGCACTATGCCACTCTGAACAAAGAGGGTTAAACCAGGAAAGAAAAAATACGTTTTGATGTTAAATGTGAGAACTATTGTGGCAGCTTCGGAGCGATATAGCAAAGTTTATAGACATTGGTGAACGTAATCCCATTTTCGTAAGAGCGGTGAATGGTCTGTAGAGAGCTGCTATGATGGCGATAAAAGATTTAGGAATTCATAAATCCCATCTCGCTGTGCCCCCAGACCATCCATCCGGATAATCAGCTGTGCCGCTCATTTACATATAAATCAGGAGTGGAGATACCACCAGAATGAATTATGGGGGACCTGACACCAGACCGCATGGTTGACTTTACTCCTACTCCTGAGGTTCTTGTCAGCACAGACTCAATTATCCAGAATAGAGACTCGCAGCGTCATAAAGAGAAAATACCACGACAGAGGCCCCTTTTCCAAAACATGACACTTGGTGGTAAGGGACAATTAAGGACCCAGACATAATCCACTCAGAAAACTCTGCCAGCTGCACATATCAAAGGAGAGATTGAAACAGAGGCCCCAGATCGCCTCATTGCAAGGGCTCTCAGCCTCACTGCAGAGGGACATACAGGGGTTGGACAAAATAATGGAAACACCTAACGTTTTGGCATCATAATCTTCAAACATGTTATAAACATGCAAACCGTGACATATGGTAATGTTTTGTAGTTGATTATTTGTGTTATGTGATATGTGTATGTAAATTAACTTTGTTTTGCAGAATTGTAAGAACATTGATGAGAACCTGATAGCAATGGCAGACCTCTCGGATTTTCAAAGAGGCCAAATTGTTGGTGCTCGTATGGCAGCCGCTAGTGTAACAGAAAGTGCCCGAATGCTTGGCGTGTCAAGAGGTACTGTCTCCAAAGTAATGACTGCGTTTGAAAGAGAAGGAAAAACGTCCGCAGCAAAGCACAGGTCCGGCCGAAAGTCGAAGTTGTCAGAGAGACCGTCGGACTCTAAAGCGAATTGTGAGAGAGGATCGCAAGACCACGGCTCTGAAAAATCACTGCTGAGCTCAATGAACACCTACAGAACACAGTTTCCATGAAAACTGTTAGTCAGGAGCTGCACAAATCTGGATTCCACGGAAGAGCTGCAATTCGAAAACCACTGCTCTCAATGACAAATGTTTCCAAGCGTTTAGAGTGGTGCAGAAACCTCCAGAATAGGTCCCTCGAGCAGTGGAAACATATGATATTCTCAGACGAATCATCGTTTACCCTATTTCCGACCGAGTGTACGTTTGGAGACAGCCGAAAGATGCATTCCATCCAGACTGCCTTCTCCCAACCGTAAAACATGGCGGAGGTTCTGTGATGATCTGGGGTGCTATTTCGTGGAGATCCACCGGGCCAATGATATCCCTTCATGGAAGAATTAACAGCCGAGATTATTTATGCATTTTGGGCGACCAAGTGCATCCTATTGTTCAAGCACTGTTGCCGGAGGGGAACGCCATCTTTCAGGATGATATTGCACCAATTCATACAGCTAGAATCATTAAAGCATGGCACGAGGAACATTGTAGTGTTAGACGTCGATTTCCGCCGCCATCGTCGCTCAAAGAACTGGAGAGCGTTTTAACTGAAGAATGGGCTAAAATTCCTTTGGAAACAATGCACACCTTGTATGAATCCATACCCTGGAGAATTGAGGCTGTAATCGCCGCAAAAGGTGGACCTACACCATATTAAACTAACTTTTGTTGATGTTTCCAGGTGTTTCCATTATTTTGTCCAACCCCTTTAAGTATCCCATGATGTCTCCTCCCCTGAGAAGGTGAAACATTATATTTAGCGCCTCTTATCTGTGGTAGGGCCGTCATGACTGGATGATTATGATGAGTCTCCTGCTGATATGGTAGGAAGAAAAGGAAAACATGTTCTACCCCCAGTACCATGAGTGCACGGGTCGTGCTGGGGAGCCAGACCACCACACAGTGTAAGCAGATGACAGTATAATCTGATTGGATGAATGATTAGTAATCATAAATACAAGGAGGAACTCTGCAGATGACAGAAATCCGACCTATATCGTATAAGAACGCTCCACTCCCCACAGTGACTATAATGTACTAAGAGTTGAAGACCGAAAATACTGGGCTCAGGATGCGCCCCCAAGCTGTGTATGAGTGCAGCATGACAACTGAAGCCTCATGAAAGGGTTAATCGCATGGCCAGATATTATTTACACATCAACAATTTTACTGAGAAATACTGAAACTAAGAGGAGACACAATCCGTAATGTTACAGCCACCTGTCTGCCACGATATCGACAGCACAAAAGACATGGACCCCCTAGAGGAGATTGCGGCACCACCGCCTGAGCATGAAACTATCTGTAGCACAGTCAGACCACACACCACCTCCCTCCTGTTACAATAAACGACAGAGGCGCCGCCACATCGCAGAGGTCACTCGAAGCAACAATCAGTAATGACTGCCCGCAAGTCCGAGCCGCTAATTACACAGCAGGGATGGCTGCAGCAAGGAGTACGAGCACAGACTTAAATATGTAAGGGCTGGAGACTAAATCCTGGATCATACAACAATACACATCAAGGATCTTCTCCATGTTCATCCATGTGATCATTAGATGGCAGATGTGGATCACTCTCTGGAAGGTTTCTGCACTCGAGGGCCAGTCATTTACTCAATGGTCGATTCCTTTTGTGCCCACATTTCACCTTCGGGTCCCAGTCTTTTTAGAGGCTCAAGCTGCTGCTCTTTATCCACCACATACTTTATACTCCAGTTTTACTCAAATGGACAGCATAGAAATGTATCAATGTATGATACTTTCAGAGTCCATGCACTGACATTACAGTAATTTCCAGTTATTCTTTCATTTTCAGGTGCCAAAAAATGAAAGTGCCTGATCAGTCACATGACAGTCACCCATGTCAGCTATTAGACCACTGTGACAAGTAGCCCCCCCACACCCCAGTACCGCACTACACAGGAATATCACACAATGCCAGTACCAGCCATAAAATATGCAACATGATGGTGACCTTATGAGTCATCATCTTGGAATGAAGTCCAATACATACATTGCTTATAAGGAGCAAGCGGGTTCTCACACGTTGTCTAGGAAAAACATCTGATGAGAACATCCGGCAGTGCCTACGGTACATCAAAGTACCATGGACATACCATGTTCTGAATACTGGAATTGCACACTCACTTGATGCGTGCAGGGCAGCAACAACTGATCCAGATCCTTACTTTGTGATCAGAAAATAATGCTGGAAGCACATGTGATCCATCCAGAGACCCCATAGGATGGTAGTTTATTAATGTACTTGCAGTGTAAGGCTCAGCTTCCTCATGGCTACCACTGTCTCCAGTTTATATAGGGTTCAGCCGCTGACAGCAGGTGACGAAAGACCCCAGAATATGCATCATGGGCAGAGGTCCAAACATTAATCCCCAGTCCAGTCCAACAGATGTGGGGTCATCAGAGATCCAAATATAAGAAATATCCACTGACAATCAGCTGTCGCTTCAAAAAAGCCTTCAGCTGACGACATTCCTGCAGCATCCAAAATAGACGGCGGTGGAGGGGACGTTGCAGACAGCACTTAGTACAAGCTTTGGTACCACAATTCCTGAGGGGGAAGGGTCTGAGCTCTGCATGGAGTGGACATCGGTGGCATTCAATACCACGACCTGTGATCCTTCTAACATTATAACAAGCACATCCAGATGTCAGGACATCCGCCATGGATCAGGTAATGGATCCATACCTGGACAAAGGAGAGCAGCACAGGCTGATCAGAGTGGACACGGGAGACAAGTTATCCCAATCATCAATGTAAAATAAAATAAACACATGGAGAATGTCTCATGAGGCCTGCAGTGACCAGAACACCCCAGGATGAAGGGTCCGCCGCTGGATACAAACTCATCTATAATCTAGCATATTAGCAGTAAGCGGAGGGAGGAATTAATGTAAAGCTGACTGACAGCAGCGAGGCTATCTCCACGCAATTTACCCTATTATATCAGCCTGGGGAAGGCTCAGTGTCTACAGCGGTAAGAGTCTGCGACACTAAAATCTGCTGAC
Organism: Dendrobates tinctorius; assembly: GCF_039654945.1. Classification (NCBI taxonomy): domain Eukaryota; kingdom Metazoa; phylum Chordata; class Amphibia; order Anura; family Dendrobatidae; genus Dendrobates; species Dendrobates tinctorius. Next base: position 10,261,974 of record NW_027361681.1, read on the forward strand.
TCTGCACATTCTGCTCAGTACAGAAAGCATGAAAATGGCTAAGAAAAAAGTCCTCAAAAAGGAATGCTCTGAAACTTTGTCCAACAAAACAAAACTCCAACAGCAGGAAATGGCGTGTGACATACAGCAACAATCTGTCGACGGGGAAAATGGCGCAATTGCGATGCTTTTCAATAACAGTCAATAGGGTCCTGGCACAGAGGCTGAAGTAGACACAGAGGAATGGAGAGGAATATACAGTCACCACAGAGGCAGGGATGGTTCATGCTGTCTGGCTGTACTTTAACAATTACCACCGTCCACATAGACAGGTTGTAGATATTGCTGAAGATCTTCACCAAGTCTCTCTACTGTGGGAAGAATAAGGTGGTCATAATGATAATGGAGCAGTGTGTAGGAATGATAGCAAGGAAACTAGGACTCCACAAACCAATAGAGTAGAATTTGTGTTAACAAGATCTCATTATGTAAAACACTCACCATGACCTGTGACTAGACAAGATGGCTTCCACCCCTGCCTAAACTGTTATTATGGTCAAGAGTCAGACATGTAGTTCGGAGTCAGTGCTCAGTGTCCTGCCAGAGTCCATGCCTCTTTTGCCGGGTAAGTTGAACGACCTTGACCGACAAGTGTAATCCACACTGCTCAGCATCCATCTGGCCTCTTCTATACTTTAGTGTGGGGCAGGAACTATAACCTGGGCAGAAACATGTCATCACTACGGTAGTGTCTGTCCAGCTTCCACTCTGCCCAGTGTGGAAAAGGAGCTGCGACCCGGGAACAGACGAGTAATCACCACTGCTCAGTGCCCGGCCTGCCTCCTCTCTTTACATTGTGGGCTAGGAGCTTTGACTTGGACACACAGCTCAGTGCCCACCCAGCCTCCTCTGTGCCATAGTGTGGGGTTCGAGCTATGAACCAGACATACACGTGTTTATCCATGCAAAGAGAAGAGGTCGCACTCATCGGGATGAAAGTTTCACTGATTTATCGACATATCATGAACATGTCAAGTCGGGGGAGTGACATAAGGAGTGCAAGAAAGGCTGACAACGGCCGTTTCGCGCTACTCGAGCGCTTCAATGGGTCCCGTTGAAGCGCTCGAGTAGCGCGAAACAGCCGTTGTCAGCCTTTCTTGCACTCCTTATGTCACTCCCCCGACTTGACATGTTCATGATATGTCAATAAATCAGTGAAACTTTCATCTCGATGAGTGCGACCTCTTCTCTTTGCATGGATTCCCAGGATTGACTGTTTCCAGGTCTGGCACCCGAGATTCCCAGCTGCTGGGCTTCTGTATGCCGCACATCATTTGAAGTCAATATACACGTGTTTATCCCCACTATTCAGCGTCTGTGCGGCCCCTGACTCTGGAGCTGTGCTGATGATATAGTCACGGCTGTCAGCTCTGCGAGGTTACCGTGTAATGAGGAGCTTGTAGCTCATCCTGAAACATTGTGCAGCAAATCAGGAAAGAGCTGCATGAGTGGCCAACAGCTTGGTGCAGAGACTCTTCGCAAGGCCACAAGGATCATTTATCTGAGGGGTTTATAAGGCCGGAGACGGAGCAGAGATGACACCATGCAAAATCCAAATTACTCTGCGGCTCCAACACACTGTATGAAAATCACAGCGAAGGTGACCGTCTAACCCCTTCATACGCCACATCTCTACATACAGCAATCGCTAACACAGATGTAGCAGAGTTCAGTCGCTGGGAATATCTTCTGTTGGGCTACATAGGACTGCAAGTTGCAATGATAAAATGCCTAAAAACAGGGAACAAGAGACTGCAATCACCTGTTCTACAAATCAGCCCTTCCCAGCCTTAAATGACTGTTAACTAACCACCCGTTCTACAGTCAGCTTCTCCCCGGCCTGTAACATGTGATACCAGAATACAACAAAGTGCTGCACAGGTAGAGCAGATGGACAGGCCCTCTAATGATGATACATTAGCACTCACCCTCAGAGCCGCTCTCTCTGACTGACTGTTCTGCGGCACTAATGTTGGATGACGTCTTCCCCTCTAGACAGGTGTGTTTACGGACCGTGGCTCGGGTGTTGCTTGGTGATAGATGGTCCCAGAGGACATGGTGAGGCAGATTTGGAGCTAGAGGAGTCTGACTGACTGTTTACCAAGATGATATCACATTATTGTGTGGAGCCAGCGATGGCGGGGACACAGAGAGATAAGAGACTCATACACGTAGGTCTGTGCACCAGGGCGCTGATAAAAAATGGAGCATCACCCCAATCCTCACTGCACAGATCATATGGACTTACATCAGGATCCCTGCCTGTAATGCAAGAGCCCAGATCTAGAACTGATCCTCTAATCATCAATCCCTCCCCTGTAAGAGAAAGACCGGCACGTGGCATCCTGGACCGCGAAAGAAACACATCATCACTATCAATATAAAACACTGGGGGGGCACAGACTTCTGTATACAACTCACACTATTGTATAGTTCAAATCCCAAAAGTTCACCTTAGAAAGAAGGACTCCTTATTTCCCTCCCCCATGGTTCCACACACCAGCCGGGACCAGGACAGATGGGATCAAATCATCCAGGGGCACACAGCCATCCAGGGACCTGAAGAGATGCAGGAAACAAATAAACCTGGGGGACTGGGAGAGTACAGGTAACCCTGGGGGTCCAAATGCACAGCCATGTACCAGAGAGTACAGATAACCCTGGGGGTCCACACACCAGGTTGGGGACCCGGAGAAACACAAGGTACAGATAAATCCTGGGGGTCCACACACTTGGCCAAACACCTAGTGAGACAGAGGGAACAGCTAACCCTGCGGTCCACACACACACCGCAGCCGTGGACATGAAGAGAAAGATGGTACAGATGACCTTGGGGGGGTCCACACACCAGGAGTGATGCCAGAACACAGAATACTACACACAGCCACAATTCAGCATTCAACACTGCAAAATATTTCATCTTTTTCTGTGACTGCAAATCAGGGCGACAGTCACCTCCAGACACTGTTCCCAGGGGGCGTGCAGAATGTAAATTTCTCTCTTAATCCCCAGTCATTAGCTCTGAATAATTCCAGCTTGTAATCATTCGCTGTCAGACCCGTCACCTCCGGGAGTGCACAGACATATTTAAAGATTAATAATCTAAGGTTAAGGTGGTGATCGCACATGATTATACACAGACAGATTATATACAAGCACTCCCAGAGACACAGGAGGATGGGACTGGAGGTAGAATGCACCTTGTACCTCACAGGACACCTCTACTACATTATACAAGTAGGGCGCCCCAAGTGGACAAGTGTATTGTATGGGACTACATCAACTTGACAAAGGGCTACACACCCCGCACTGCCATCCTCCGCTAAATAACGAGCTCTCACACTATGATGGGAGTTGCTGAGAGAATCTGACAGTCTAAAATACGCAGCTATGCTGTCACTTTTCTCATCATCCCAGTGACAGCAAGGGGTTGCAGCTCAGGAATCACAGTAAACGGATGTCTCCACAGGACTTTGAATCACGGGGCTTTAATACTTTATCTGACACTTCACAAAACCTTCAGATATTCAGAAGTTGCGTTTCTGGATTTATAAATTTACAGAAGCAAAAATAAATCCAGAATTATCTCATCTGAGGAGAGCTCAATCTGCAGCACATCACATGTAAAAAATACTCCTCCGTCCACGGACTCTCATCAGTCAGAGAGCAAAACAACTGCCCTTGACCTCTGGGTTCAGCACACAAGGGCTGTGGAGAAAAGCTGGCAGGCAGCGTATTTGGTCGGGGGTCGCCTCTGCCAAGACAACGCAAATACCATACACTCTGTCATACATTATCAGAAATACCCCACTAATATATGAGGGATAATGCCTGGAGAGAGAAACTGTCACTCAGGAGAGGCCAGTTCCTTAACCTTCAGTAAGATGAAGCATTGAAGGCATATGTTCATACATTAAATATCTCATAAAGTGTTCATTCAGGAGCAGAGCCAGCATATTGCAGACGGCTGGAGTGTGATTACAGGTCCGCTGCCTCTGGGGGCCGCACTGAAGAACCAGAAACCGACCTGCAGTAACAGACTGCAAGAAAGACTGAGTATTCAGGAGGAAGGTTTATGTGCCGCAGTCTGTAACCGCCAGGAAAATTAGATGAATATGGGCTACTGGATAGAGGGAGGCAAAGCAGCAGTCAGCGAGCGGAGTGTACGAGCAGAAAGCCAGAACCAGGGGTTTGGCCTTGCGGTTCACCTCCCACATACATAAACCCCAATGTTGGGAGGGCAAAGACAAATACAGAAATCTGGAGATTCATTAAAACAAAGGAAGAAGAAAGACTTCCAGGAACTAAGACACAGATGTTACACCTCTGGATTATAGCACAGGCACAGAGGAGAGAGGCAGGCCAAGTGTGCACCTCATTATAAAGCGCCACTACCCCGGGGTTATATTTCTGGTACACAGAGGAGACCTAGGCACAAGGGGCACCTCCTTATAAGGCTCCTCAGGGTTATGTACATGGTGCAGAGCAGGAGATCCAGGCCAGCAAAATGGAGCTCCTTCATGTTGCAGGCTGCAGACCGTAACTCCAGAAGCTAAAACTTTTACCCCTTTCTCCACATTAAATATTTACAGGATTATTTTTACAGCGCAGGAAGTGGCTGCGGCTCCACTGACTAAACATCTGTCAGAGGAAATTTTTCCTGGAAACCAGAGCGATGTCATAAGGCTGAAGGGATTACAGGGGGTAAAGTCATGCCGCCCCTCATGTACACCGAGTAGCTGGTGGTGGGAGATAAGTCTTGAATAGTCGGTGGGTTAGCTGTTCGCAGTGTCGTGCTCTGTATGACAGTGACCTACATTCCCAGTAGCAGGGATGGAGCTCAGCATAGAGTGACTGCTGCCGGCATCTGTCCGCATCACTTCCTCTCGGCTCCCGAAAAAGAACGAATGGAAATAATTACTGTAAACAAGGTGGTCAAGCGCACTCAGGGGGTCACATCTGGAAACTGACCCCCAGTATAGAGCGTCTCAAACACCTACGACAGTTCTTGTGGAATACTGACTATATCACGGGACAACCACAAAACAACAATGAAAGATTATTATTATTTATTATTAAAGATGCCATCTTGGCTCATGTGAGGAGCTTGTGATCTCTGGAACAGAAGTCTGGTGGCACAGAACCACAACTCCCCTCAGGTGTGGATGATGGATTTGGTAAATGGTAATAGCCTCAGAGTGCAGATGAGGATTTCCTGTAAACAGTGGCTCCACTCCTCCTTGTAAGGCTACATGTGCGTCTTATCCCAGCCTCTGGCAGAGCCAGGAGCATTGCAGCTTCTGGAAACTCCGGCACTGGATTTTTTTCATCTAAACACTGGACAGTGGCTAATAAAAATGTAAAACTGAGGCATAACTATTAGTGATGTGACTTATTATGTAGGTATTACAACATTTGCGTATAGAGAGTGAACCAAGAGTGAGACAGGTGTTAGCCAGCAGATCACACAGCATGGGCCACAGAGGAGACCTGGCGCTTTACACGGTTACATGGAGGACGCGGATAACAGATCTGCACCAGTAACATCGGGATCCACCTCCGCCTATCATACAGTCAGTGACACATACAGATGACTGCCATCCAGGGCAAACCGACTCTCCAAACCCATCAGTTATCATGTGATCGGATGATAAACCTTTTGTGCCTAAGTACAATTGTGGCCAAAAGTATTGACACCCCTACAATTCTGTCAGATAATACTCAGTTTCTTCCTGAAAATGATTGCAAACACAAATTCTTTGGAATTATTATTATCATCTTCATTTAATTTGTCTTAAATGAAAAAAACACAAAAGAGAATGAAGCAAAAAGCAAAACATTGATCATTTCACACAAAACTCCAAAAATGGACCAGACAAAAGTATTGGCACCCTCAGCCTAATACTTGGTTGCACAACCTTTAGCCAAAATAACTGCGACCAACCGCTTACGGTAACCATCAATGAGTTTCTTACAATGCTCTGCTGGAATTTTACACCATTCTTCTTTGGCAAACTGCTCCAGGTCCCTGATATTAGAAGGGTGCCTTCTCCAAACTGCCATTTTTAGATCTCTCCACAGGTGTTCTATGGGATTCAGGTCTGGACTCATTGCTGGCCACTTTAGAAGTCTCCAGTGCTTTCTCTCAAACCATTTTCTAGTGCTTTTTGAAGAGTGTTTTGGGTCATTGTCCTGCTGGAAGACCCATGACCTCTGAGGGAGACCCAGCTTTCTCACACTGGGCCCTACATTATGCTGCAAAATTTATTGGTAGTCCTCAGACTTCATAAAGCCATGCACACGGTCAAGCAGTCCAGTGCCAGAGGCAGCAAAGCAACTCCAAAACATCAGGGAACCTCCGCCATGTTTGACTGTAGGAACCGTGTTCTTTTCTTTGAATGCCTCTTTTTTTCTCCTGTAAACTCTATGTTGATGCCTTTTCCCAAAAAGCTCTACTTTTGTCTCATCTGACCTGAGAACATTCTTACAAAACGTTTTAGGCTTTTTCAGGTAAATTTTGGCAAACTCCAGCCTGGCTTTTTTATGTCTCGGGGCAAGAAGTGGGGTCTTCCTGGGTCTCCTACCATACAGTCCCTTTTCATTCAGACGCCGACGGATAGTACGGGTTGACACTGTTGTACCCTCGGACTGCAGGGCAGCTTGAACGTGTTTGGATGTTAGTCGAGGTTCTTTATCCAACATCCGCACAATGTTGCGTTGAAATCTCTTGTCAATTTTTCTTTTCCGTCCACATGTAGGGAGGTTAGCCACAGTGCCATGGGCTTTAAACTTCTTGATGACACTGCGCACGGTAGACACAGGAACATTCAGGTCTTTGGAGATGGACTTGTAGCCTTGAGATTGCTCATGCTTCCTCACAATTTGGTTTCTCAAGTCCTCAGACAGTTCTTTGGTCTTCTTTCTTTTCTCCATGCTCAGTGTGGTACACACAAGGACACAGGACAGAGGTTGAGTCAACTTTAATCCATGTCAACTGGCTGCAAGTGTGATTTAGTTATTGCCAACACCTGTTAGGTGCCACAGGTAAGTTACAGGTGCTGTTAATTACACAAATTAGAGAAGCATCACATGATTTTTCGAACAGTGCCAATACTTTAGTCCACCCTCTTTTTTATGTTTGGTGTGGAATTATATCCAATTTGGCTTTAGGACAATTCTTTTTGTGTTTTTTCATTTAAGACAAATTAAATGAAGATAATAATACCAAAGAATTTGTGTTTGCAATCATTTTCAGGAAGAAACTGAGTATTATCTGACAGAATTGCAGGGGTGTCAATACTTTTGGCCACAACTCTACGATCCTGTAGACGATTTACCTGTCATTGTATTACACTTGAGGACATACAGTGGTCCCAAGCTGGAGAGCTCCATCTGTGAAGAGCCACCTCATGCTTGACCCTTATGGCTGTCACACAGGCCAGCCGTCTGCAGCACATCTTTGAATATTGCATTAACGCTCAGCTTATGGTCACAGATAAATGGTGGCATTAACATTGCGGCTGTTGGAGAGCCGGCACTCTCTGGGATGCAGAATTCAGTTTTCTGGACGAGAGTTGGGAGACAGAGGGGCCAAACGACCTTGCAGCGTCAGGACATTGAGAGATGGGAGGGACAGTTGATGGGGGGGGTGTTGCAGCATCAGAAGACAAGGGAGAGGGCAAACAACCTCAATGCGTTGGGCCATCAGGAGTCTGGGGGCCAAACGACCCTCACAGCATGGGTTTGTCGAGCTAGATACAACAAATAAAATAATACTAGGATTGCAAGACTGAAGTAGAGTGCTGTTCTTCTTGTACAGGGCATATGGTGAATAATCTTGTAGTGCACACACATCTCCAACCTCAGGCCAGCCTTGATTTTTTTTCACACTACAGATATTTTTACCGTGGCTGGATTGTGTCTAAGGACAATGAATAGGACATGATTTCCGTGTACTATATCTGTGAGAACAATATCATGAACAGTACAGGAACCTCTGAATCCGTCTCCCTAGTGTAAAAGGCTTTCAATTATTCACAATGGCACAAGCAACAGCGATACAGTGTGAAATCAGAAGCAGACACCCTGCCTGAGAGAGCTACATCGGAGACAGGCCAAAAAGGACAAATACATTAGGGGCAGCAGCATTTTCTGTCTTAAACTAGGAATGATGGAGGAACATAAAATATGCCCCGGCTCTGAACACCAGCAATGTGTGCTGAATATATAGAGCACCACACCCAAACACGGACAGGTTCCCTTAGGCTTCTTTTACACTTCCCCGTGATTTTTGCAGCCCGTTTTTGCAGTCTCCCGCAAAAACGGGCAGCAAAAACCTTCTCGGAAAAAATAAGCTACCGTTGTTTTTGTGGCATCACTGAAATCTATTGCTGTCGTGTCCGTGAGCCGTGAAAAATATTGATGAATTATTGCGGCTCCATAAAAATCTATTGGGCCCACAAAAACGGCCCGCAAAAACACAGCAAGTATAAAAGAACCTTAACAAGCAGAGAGACGAAGGGGCTTTCTCCGCATCAGATAGTGATGACCTTTTCTTAGGATAGGTTATCAGTATTAGATCGTTGGAAGCAAAATCAAAAACTTGAATGCGTTTTCAAAAGGAGAATAATCTAGTCTATTATTTCTAAACACTGTTTTTCGGTGATTCCTTTGTATCTCCATTCATACTGCACACACACACACACACACACACACACACACACACACACACACACACACACACAAATGATACACCATTTCAAAGGTAAACTTGCTCCCTTCAGCAAGGAAACAGCCAAACAAACCACATATCCACGATTTGATCACTAAATACAGTTTAAACATTCATTTTCATAAACCTGCAGAAAGACACAATGACCTGCAGGTGGCACCTCAACCGGAAGACATTTTTTGGCCTCTACTTATCAAAACAATGTATTGTATTACCAATCTACATATATAAATACCTGTCTGTTCATCATCTCATGAAATACATTTACATTTGACCAGCTTGCTTTTTCTGAAATTGCCTGCGCCCCCGACGACCAATGTACGAAAATTTTGCATGGGCCAAGCTAGTACACTGCTAAAATCTTATTTCTTCCTCTAGGTACCAGTCTTCTTCCCCTTCCAGCCAACACCATAAAGCATTCACACAGTCAACTCCCAGCCTGGTTGTAGAGAATTTACATCTGAAAGAGGATAATTTGAGATCAGATTGTGAAAATATTATAAAGTTCTTGCTCTCCTCACCTTTCCAATCCTGAGATCAATGAGAAGTGGTGCTGCTGCAATATACACTCACTGGCCACTTTATTAGGTACACCTGTCCAACTGTGTGTTAAGACTTAATTTCTAATCAGCCAATCACATGGCGGCAACTCAGTGCATTTAGGCATGTAGACATGGTCAAGACAATCTCCTGCAGTTCAAACCGAGCATCAGTATGGGGAAGAAAGGTGATTTGAGTGCCTTTGAACGTGGCATGATTGTTGGTGCCAGAAGGGCTGGTCTGAGTATTTCAGAAACTGCTGATCTACTGGGATTTTCACGCACAACCATCTCTAGGGTTTACAGAGAATGGTCCGAAAAAGAAAAAAAATCCAGTGAGCGGCAGTTCTGTGGCCGGAAATGCCTTGTTCATGCCAGAGGTCAGAGAATGGGCAGACTGGTTCGAGCTGATAGAAAGGCAACAGTGACTCAAATTGCCACTCGTTACAACCAAGGTAGGCAGAAGAGCATCTCTGAACGCACAGTGCGTCGAACTTTGAGGCAGATGGGCTACAGCAGCAGAAGACCACACTGGGTACCACTCCTCTCAGCTAAGAACAGGCATCTGATGGCTACTTTCAGCAGGATAATGCGCCATGTCATAAAGCTCGAATCATCTCAGATTGGTTTCTTGAACATGACAATGAGTTCACTGTACTCAAATGGCCTCCTCAGTCACCAGATCTCAATCCAATAGAGCATCTTTGGGATGTGGTGGAACGGGAGATTCGCATCAGGGATGTGCAGCCGACAAATCTGCGCCAACTGTGTGATGCCATCATGTCAATATGGTCCAAAATCTCTGAGGAATGCTTCCAGCACCTTGTTGAATCTCTGCCACGAAGAATTGAGGCAGTTCTGAAGGCAAAAGGGGGTCCAACCCGTTACTAGCATGGTGTACCTAATAAAGTGGCCAGTGAGTGTACATCAGGATGTGATATCCATCATTGTTACTGCCAGGACAGAGGATATTGTGCAACCCAAATCTGCACCCTTATACCTGTGCCCAATGCCAGGACACAGTAATCAGCAATAGCTGCTGGCGGTGGTCCAAGCAAATCTAAATATTAATCACAGCAATGAGAATGAGATGTGCAACGGGACTCGTCTGCTCCTGTCTCATGGTTATACCTGGGTCGGTTATACCTGGGTCTGGCTAACATGCGTGATAACAATCACCATTCTCCTGGCTGTCACCCATTTAGTAAATCTGCCAAACAATGCTGTCACACAGGAGCCAGAAACACATCACAATAAACACAGACTGACTTGTGAATTCAGCTGGACAGAGGACGTGGTGCTGGCAATACTGAATTCAATGCTGCAAAATGCAATACAACCGGGCAAATGTGAAGACACGTCTGTAATGATTGCTACATGTCACGACCCAACGCTGTCCACTCCTGTCCATCAAGGCTAGGCACTGTCCCCCTGCTGCACACCACAAGAGGATGCTGCTCCCCCTCCTGCATATAACAAGCTGTTGCTCTTTCCTGCCTATGATCCCAGTGACTGAACTTCTCCCTATCCTCCCAGTAAAGGGGGCAGGACAGTACAATATTATTTCCATTTGCTTCACATTGCTGACAGCAAAACTCAGGGTCCAGATGTGAAATATGGCAAGAACTCTGGTTGAAGCAGTGACTAATCTGTCAGTGTTACCATGTATCTGCTCTTTGTCCTGCTCACCATTCCCCATCTTCATATCCTCCTGTTCAGAGAGCTGCAACTATGGAAGCAGAAAATCACCTAAATCAACTGAACCATCCCCAGAGGAAATTCATCTGTGTGAAAATGTAAAACGATCCATCCGCTCCACAAAGAATCTCAGTAGTGATTTCTGAAAGAGAATGAATGGTGTAAAGCGAGGATCAGAACTGCTGCAAAACACCGAAGAACCTTAGTGATATTATAATTGCCTCAATATACCGTAGACTGAGAAAAAAAAAAAAAAAAAGTAAAATGGCCAGCTCTGCAGGGTGCATGTAGACATATACATCCCATCATAAGATACCAAATCACCGACAGCATTGAGGTATATTATATATAGATATATTCCTTCTATGATGAAATCACTAACTGGGTGGATCAGCAAAATGCGGTAGATATAGTATACCTCGACTTCAGCAAAGCATTTAATAAAGTATCACACACTATCCTTATGAAAAAATGTCCAAGTATGGGATTGACAAACTCCAGTTAGGTGGATTCATAACTGACTCAGTGATCGTACTCAAAGAGTGTTGATAAATGGTTGTCCACCCAATTTGAAAAGTGTTTCAAGTGGGGTACCACAAAGCTCGGCCCCGGCCCCAGTGTTGTTCAGTATTTTTATAAATGATCTAGAAAAGGGAACTGAAGGTAAAGTAATCAAATCTGCACAAAATGCAAAGATATGAGGGATAGCTAACACTAGAGAAGACGGAGAAAGGATTCAGAAAGATCTAGATAATCTTAAAAATGGACAGCGACTAATAGAACGGTATTTAAGAGGGAGAAATGCAAGATTCTACATCTGGGCAAGAAAAACGAAAATTACATCTATAGAATGGGAGGAATAGAACTAAGCAACAGCACGTGTGAAAAAGACTTGGGTATACTAATAGAACTAAGCAACAGCACGTGTGAAAAAGACTTGGGTATACTAATAGATCACAGACTGCACATGAGTCAGTGTGGTGCAGCAGCAACAAAAAAACAAAAAAAAACAAACAGTTCTAGGATGTATTAAGAGAAGCCTAGAGTGTAGATCACGTGAAGCAATTATCCCCCTCTACTCCCCCTTGGTCAGGCGTCACCTGGAATACTGTGTCCAGTGCTGGGCACAACATATTAAAAAAGACATTGAAAAACTGGAGCAAGTTCAGAGAAGAGCTACCAGGATGGTGAGCGGACTGTAAAGCATATCATATGAGGAACGGTTAAAGGATCTGGGAATGTTTAGCTTGCAAAAAAGAATGCTAAGAGGAGACTTAACAGCTGTCTAAGTATCTGAAGGGATGTCACAGTCTTGAGGGATCATCCTTATTCTCATTTGCATATGGAAACACAAGAAACAATGGAATGAAACTGAGAGGGAGAAGATACAGATTAGATATTAGAAAAAACTTTTTGACAGTGAGGGTGATCAATGAGTGGAACAGGCTGCCACGAGAGGTGGCGTGTTCTCCTTCAATAGAAGTCTTCAAACAGAGGCTGGACCGACATCTGTTTGAGATAGTTTAGTGAATCCTGCAAACAGCAGGGGATTGGACACAATGACCATTGAGGTCCCTTCCAACTCTACCATTCTATTATTCTATATTATATACAGAATGTGTACACCTCTGGGACTGGTCAAGACTATACTGGAAGATACAAACGTTACTATATAACAATGATGAACTCATCAAATTTTATTTACTACGTACACTGCGTTTCCCAGGTGACCCTTTTCCATAGTCACCATTACAATCATATAAAACACATGTGGAATCAGTTTACCAATCACTGGTGGGTGTCGTCCTCTGTGATTGAAACCCCCCCACGGATGAGCGAGAACACATGACTATTGTTTAAGTACATCACAGATCAATTGCCTCCACCCTCCCCGTAAAACTGATCCCACAATCCTGTACTCAATGCAAACAGGAAGACCACTCAAACCCACAGCCCCCAACAGGAGTTTAGGTCTCATAAGCAATGAAATCACTGTTATGAGCCTTTTATCTTTTCATACCCGGAAGCTAAACACTGGGCCATGATCGGGTGTGATCATTCCCACCAGCTGATCAGCATCCCGGGTAAAAGATCTTTAGTCTGAGTGATCAACAAACAGATTCCAGCATACTGTCAATCATAGCACTGATGTCCACTTGTAGCATTATTTACAATATAGCAGCCCCTTGTATAATACTCCAGCACTGATATAACCTCAAGACATTACGTCAGATGTGACTGATATCAGCTCCCCTTATAACGCTCCAGTGCAGATATAACCTTGAGACATTCATCATATGCGAACTATGTGGGGAACTCACCCTTTAAAAATATGACGACTGGTGACTATAGAAGAGGAGCAGAAAGAGGCTGGCTGGTGAAGGGTTAAGCTGTGACTTTAACCTTTTTCTGGCTAGCAGCAATGCTTTCTCCATGTGAAATTCGTGTCTTGGGGCGATGAGTGCTGCTGTGGACTCAGCAGGGCCAGAACGTGGAATGAGGCAGCTGGAAGGAAAAGGCATGTTCAAACCAATGTACACAGCTATGCAAACAATGCCATGACAAAGAGGCAAGAGGGTGAGTCAGCCGCCGTCAGCACATCCTCACTGAAAGCCAGAAAGGAGGAGCGCGACAACAGCAGCTCTGTGTGCCTCACAGCATACCCCACAAATGGCACCATACGTCTATATACAGGAAGAAGCACCGCCTACTGAGTGAGGCTATGACTCACAACTCAAGAGGTTGCAGGTAAATAAAAGAGATTTAAACTTTTCTTTTAGGCTATGTGCCCACGTATGTAGAAATTTCCTGAGAAAAACCTGACTCCTTCCCAGGAAATCCGCAATTTTTTTATTCGCATTTTTTCCGGAGCTTCCTGATACAATGAAATCAGCACATTTTCTGCAAAATTAATGAACATGCTGCGTTTTTTTCCGCAGTGCGTTATTTTGCGGAAAAAAACGCATCATGGGCACAAAAATTGCGGATTTCATTCTAATAATAGGATGCTTAATATATGCATTTTTAAGCGCTTTTGCCGCGGAAAAACGTGAAAAAAATCACGAAAAATCCTGAACGTGTGAACACAGCCTTACAGTTCTGTTGGTATAGCATGGTACATTTGGATACAAGTGGCCATGGGTGGTATACTTGGATACAGCTAGATACAGTAATTATTGATGTAATCAGCTGGATAGAGTTAGATAGAATTGGACGTAGGTGGTCATATACATGTGGATATAGATGAATGGATACAAGGAGCCCGAAAAGCACAGGTCACCTACTCCCACAATGCGGCGACCCAGAGACGGAGACTCATACTGGTGCTCAAAGTGAAGGTTACATATCGCGGAGTCTCCAAACAGCCTGACCAGTATCAAGATCTACAGCCACGGCCCCCACATAACAGAAGAGCAATAGGAGCTGCAAGCGCCAATGAAACTGTTCAAAACAGTTGAAGGGGCTGCACTACATCCATCAACACCCAAGGTCCTAGAGGAGATCACAAATTGGGACCCAATTGTCTGAATCTAAAACACAAAAATACTAAGACGATACGTCGATGAGCAGGTGACCAGAATGAGAGGGGTGATGGGGGGGGGCTACAGTAGTGTACTACGTAGAGGATATGGTGAAAGGAGCTTTGTATATTGGGGTGAGGGTGGTATATAGAGGAGATGGTGACAAGGTAGCAGTATAATGGGGTGAGAGCAGTAGAGGATATGATGACAAGGAGGGCAATAAATTGAGATGGTAGTATATAGGGGAGATGGTGACAGGAGGCCGGTATACTGGGGTGAAGGCAGTATAAAGAGATGATGACAGGAGGTCTGTATATTGGGGTGATGGTGGTATATAGAGGAGATGGTGACAGGAGTGTGGTATATTGAGATGGTAGTATATAAAGGAGATGGTGACAGGTGGTTGGTAAAATGGGGTGAGTGTGGTATATGGAGGAGATTGTGATAGGAGGTCAGTATATTGATGTGATGGTATATAGGGGAGATGGTGACAAGGTAGCGGTATATTGGGGTGAGGGTGGTATATTAAGGATATGGTGGTATATAGGGAAGATGGTGGAATATTGGGGTGATGGCAGTATATGGTAGAGATGGTGACAGGAGGTCAGTATAATGAGCAGAAGGTGGTGTATAGGCGAGATCGTGATAGGAGGTCTGTTTATATAGATGTTGACATGAGGTCGGTATATTGAGGAGATGGTGGAATTTAGGGGAGATGTGACAGGTCAGTATATAGAGGAGATGGTGACAGGAAGTCGGTATATTGAGGAGATGGTGGAATATAGGGGAGATGGTGACAGGAGGTCTCTATATATGGGAGAAGTTGACAGGAGATCGGTATATTAGGGTGAGGGCGGCATATTGAGGAGATGGTGGTATATAGAGCAGTTGATGACATGAGGTTGGTGTATTGGGGTGAGGGCGGTATATAGAGAAGGGGTGACAGGAGGTCTGTATATATGGGAGATCTTGACAGGAGGTAAGCATATTGGGGTGAGTACAGCATGAGATGGTTTAGTGAATCCTGCAATGAACAGGGGGGGGTCGGACACGATGACCGTGGAGGTCCCTTCCAACTCTAACATTCTATGATATAGGGGAAATGATGACAGGAGGGCAGTATATTGGAGTGAGGGCGGTATATAGGGGAGATGGTGACGGGTCGTTATATTGGTCCACAAGTAAAAGACAGCCGACAGCACATCAGAAAAATATCAGGATGCACGCTCCCAATCCATAAACCCAATTGGACATTGGCTCAAAGTAAAAAAAGAAGAGGAACAGCATCCAATCCAGGTGAAAAATAGAATTAGACCTACTGGTAATTTGGTTTCTAATAACCTACCACGACAGCAAACAGGAGGATGTCATCTTATCCTAATAGGGACAGGAAATACGAAAGGTCAAATAGCCCCTCCTACCTCCATTCCCCAGTGTTATTATAAAGGACCACAATAGAATGCATGCTTGATCATATTTATTACTAGTGGTTCCAAATTATGTAGAGGGGTGGGAAATACCCGTGCTGTCGTGGTAGGTTATTAGAAAGTTATTATTAGTAAGTCTAATTCTATTTTCTCCAATAACCCCCCATGACAGCACACAGGAGGAATACCAAGGAATACCAAAGACTTAGGGGGTGTGCACACGTTGTGGTTTTTGCTGCGAAACCAGTTTCCATGCGGCTTACAGTACCATGTAAACCTATGGAAAACCCCTTTTTTTTTGCTCTCTCTCTCTCTGCCAAAACACACAAGAACCTGCAGATAATCCGCTGACCAAAAACTAGCAATCCGCAGGAATATTTCCCCCAGCGGTTTCTGCCAAGAGCTGCGGTTTGTCTGCGGAAAAAGCCGCAGCAAAAACCGCAACGTGTGAACACACCCTAAAGGCCCCGTTACACACAAAGATATTGTGAACGATATTGTTGCAACGTCACCAGTTTGGTGACGTTGCAGCGATGCTGAAACAACATAGTTGCGTGTGACATGTAGCAACGATCAACCATCAGTTGGCTGATTGTTAATCATTGCCTAATGGTCTGGGCCATAATTCTATCGTTGGTCTCCTGCTGGGCAGCACACATCGCTGCGTGTGACAGCGAGAGACCGACGATCAGCGACGCTGGGAGCTGGTATCTAGGGTAGACAGCGGGAATCTAAGAGCCGCGCAGCTCTTAGTTACCCGTAGTTTACCCAGGAAACCAGCTTGCTCGCTGGTCCTGATCGTTGGAGGGGCTGTCTATGTGACAGCTCACCAGTAGAGTTGAGCGATACCGTCCGATACTTCAAAGTATCGGATCGGAATGGATCGGCCGATCTTAAAAAAAAGTATCGGTATCGCCGATTCCGATACCGGAAGTCCCATTCAAGTCTATGGGACTTCCGGTATCGGAATAAGAAAAATCCTGTTTTTCCCTTGTACAGCCTCTCTGGGGTCTGTACGGGCCTTTCGGGGGGCTGTGCCGGCCTGCCAGGGGGTCTGTGCAGGCTCCGGGGGGCTGTGCCGGCCTGCCGGGGGGCTGTGCCGGCCTGCCGGGGGGCTGTGCAGGCTCCGGTGGTCTGTGCCGGCCTGCCGGGGGGCTGTGCCGGCCTGCCGGGGGGCTGTGCCGGCCTGCCGGGGGGCTGTGCCGGCCTGCCGGGGGGCTGTGCCGGCTTCGGGGGTCTGTGCAGGCATCGTCCGATGGGACTACAAGTCCCATCGGGCGATGCCTGCTACCATGACAGTGATTGACACATTAGCCAATGATGGGACAGTAGTAGTCCCATCATCCGGCTAATGTGTTGAATGTAAAAAAAAAAAAAAAAATAATTACATGCTACATACATACAACATGCATACTACATACATGCTACATTCATACTACATGCTACATTCATACTACATATATACTACATGCAACATACATACTACATGCAACATACATACTACATGCTACATACATACTACATGCATGCTACATACATACTACATGCATGCTACATACATACTACATATATGCTACATACATACTACATATATACTACATGCATGCTACATACATACTGCATGCTACATACATACTACATGCTACATACATACTACATGCTACATACATACCACATATATACTACATGCTACATACATACCACATACATACTACATGCTACATACATACTACATATATACTACATGCAACATACATACTACATGCATGCAACATATATACTATATGCTACATACATACTGCATGCTACATACATACTGCATGCTACATACATACTGCATGCTACATACATACTGCATGCTACATACATACTGCATATATGCTACATACATACTACATATATGCTACATGCAACATACATACTGCATGCTACATACATACTACATGCTACATACATACCACATATATACTACATACATACTACATGCATGCTACATACATACCACATACATACATACTACATATATACTACATGCATGCTACATACATACTACATATATACTACATACATACTGCATGCTACATACATACTGCATGCTACATACATACTACATGCTACATACATACCACATATATACTACATGCTACATACATACTACATGCATGCTACATGCATGCTACATACATACTACATGCTACATACATACCACATATATACTACATACAATACATTCATACAATACATACATAGACATACAGTACATATAACATAGAGTAACATACTTACCAATACTTGTCACATTGTTCCCCGAAGCCATTGTCTTTTACGGAATAAATTTTAACATAACAAACCACAAAAATACTCACCCACGATCCGAAGCAGTCCACGAGTGTGTCCCACGACGATCTTGGGTAGAGAACTGCAGCATCAGCTGTTGCTGCCGTTCTCTACGGGCTGCAGGAATCCAATGACGGAAGGTAGGTATCCTTCCGCACTGTATTCCTCCGCCACTTAAAAAAAAAAAAGTCCCTAGTCTCACTTTATGCCATTGCTGTGTGGGAAATTCCCACGCAGCAATGGCATAAAGTGAGACTAGGGACTTTTTTTTTTTTTAAGTGGCGGAGGAATACAGTGCGGAAGGATACCTACCTTCCGTCATTGGATTCCTGCAGCCCGTAGAGAACGGCAGCAACAGCTGATGCTGCAGTTCTCTACCCAAGATCGTCGTGGGACACACTCGTGGACTGCTTCGGATCGTGGGTGAGTATTTTTGTGGTTTGTTATGTTAATATTTATTCCGTAAAAGACAATGGCTTCGGGGAACAATGTGACAAGTATTGGTAAGTATGTTACTCTATGTTATATGTACTGTATGTCTATGTATGTATTGCATGAATGTATTGTATGTAGTATATATGTGGTATGTATGTAGTATGTATGTAGCATGCATGTAGCATGCAGTATGTATGTAGCATGCATGTAGTATGTATGTAGTATGTATGTAGCATGTAGTATGTATGTAGTATGTATGTAGCATGCATGTAGTATATATGTAGTATGTATGTAGCATGTAGTATGTATGTAGCATGCATGTAGTATGTATGTAGTATGTATGTGGCATGTAGTATGTATGTAGCATGTATGTAGTATGTATGTAGCATGTATGTAGCATGTATGTAGTATGTATGTAGCATGTAGTATGTATGTAGCATGCATGTAGTATATATGTAGTATGTATGTAGTATGTATGTAGTATGTATGTAGCATGTGTTATGTATGTGGTATGTATGTGGTATGTATGTGGTATGTATGTAGTATTTTTTTTTTTTTTTTTTAACATTTAACACATTAGCCGGATGATGGGACTACTACTGTCCCATCATTGGCTAATGTGTCAATCACTGTCATGGTAGCAGGCATCGCCAGATGGGACTTGTAGTCCCATCGGACGATGCTTGCACAGACCCCCGGACATCAGCACAGCCCCCCGGCAGGCCGGCACAGCCCACCGGCAGGCCGGCACAGACCACCGGCAGGCCGGCACAGACCCCCACAGGGTGCACAGACCACCGGCAGGCCGGCACAGCCCCCCGGCAGGCCGGTACAGACCCCGGGCAGTCCACACAGCCCCCCGGCAGGCCGGCACAGCCCCCCGGCAGGCCGGTACAGACCCCGGGCAGTCCACACAGCCCCCCGGCAGGCCGGCACAGCCCCCCGGCAGGCCGGCAGAGACCCCCGGCAGGCCCGAAATGACGGCGCATCATGATGCGCACACACCGCGCATCATGATGACGTCAGACTGTCAATCAACTTTGAACTTCCGATGCCGACTTCCGATATTGAAAAAATATCGGAAGTCGGTATCGGAATTCCGATACAGCAAGTATCGGCCGATACCCGAT
The DNA here is from genome assembly GCF_039654945.1 of Dendrobates tinctorius. Lineage (NCBI taxonomy): Eukaryota > Metazoa > Chordata > Amphibia > Anura > Dendrobatidae > Dendrobates > Dendrobates tinctorius. Next base: position 10,281,831 of record NW_027361681.1, read on the forward strand.
ACTTGCGGTATCGGAATGCTCAACACTACTCACCAGCGATCAGCTAACTATGTCCCAGCGATCCCATCCACGTTGGATCATTGGTGGGATTGCTGGGACATTGAAGCGTATAACGGGGTCCTAACGCTTTAGAGAGGGTCAACTGCTTGGAGAACTTTTCTCCCAAATGATAGATCTCTGACGAAAGTTAGGTCAAGTCTATAATGCTTGATAAAGGTATGGACAGAAGACCAGGTAGTGGCTCTGTATATCTGCTCGATGGAGGTTTTGGCCCTTTCTTCCCAGGAAACCGCCATTGCTCTGGTGGAATGAGCTGTGAACATTTTTTGGAGGCGCGAGATTCTGAATTTGATAAGCTTCAATAATTGCTCTCTTGATCCAGTTTGCCACTGTAGCCTTCGATACCTTCTTTCCTCTATTACGGCCATAGGGGTGGACAAATTTGTTCTTATCTTTTCTCCACTCCTTGGTTATGTGGAGATAATGTAAGACCGCCCACCTTACGGCAAGAGATTGGTATTCTTTCTTGTTTTTTAGATTCTGGCAAAAAGGAAGGTATCATTTTGTCCTGATTTCTGTGGAAATCTGAAACTACCTTTGGCAGAAACGAGGGATCCAAACGGAACACTAGTCCTCCAATATCTTCAGATAGGGCTCTTCTATTAAAAGGGCCTGTAACTCCCCTACTCGTCTGGCTGTAGTAACTGCCACCAGGAATGCCGTCTTCCAAGACAGCCTGTCCATAATTATTGTAGGCAGAGGCTCATAAGGTGGGAGCGTTAAACCTCTCAAGACGATGCTAAGGTCTCAGGCCAGAACCTGAGTGATTGCTCTCGGACAGAGTCGTGTAGCCGCTGTCAAGCACCGCTTTATCCACTGGTGTTCCGCAAGGGCCTGGTCAAAGTATGAGCTCAATGCCGCAATCTGTACTTTAAGGGTACTATTTCTAAGTCACTTTTCTAATCCATTCTGTAGAAAATCTAGGATTCAGCTGATATTGGCCTGTCGAGGATCCAGCAGTTCAGGTGCATACCATGACAAATTTTTTTCCAGATCTTCTGGCATTTTGCGTTGCTCACCGGCTTCCTACTTTTCTGAAGCGTGTTGATGACTCTCACTGATAAAAAAAAAAAAAAAAAGACCTGATGGGTCCAAGGGTCTATCAAAAACAGCTTGGAGTAGTGACCCCAGTTTTTTTCTCCCTCTGGAACTGGAGAAATTGCCCTCGAAGCTAGTAGTTTCTTGAAACCTGATATCAGGGAGGCCTGGAGCATCTGTGTAGAAAGTTGTGTGATTCTTACTCTCTTAGGAGGTAAATTCTATCTTCACCCCCTCCTGGATGAAGGTTAATACCCATGGGTTGGTAGATATTTTTTGCTATTCCGGAAGGAAGTGAGAAATTCGACCTCTTACTTCTCTTTTGAGCGTCATGGTTTACTCTGACACTGATCACGGGAGAGATTTCTGCCCCAGCCTCCTTTGGGGTAGCTCCATCTTCCGGTCTTCTTTTTTGGGAAGGCTGTTCCGGAGGGGGGCCGAAAGGGTTTCCTTTTGGCCTCCCTTCTAGTATTCTTCGGCTCTGGTAGATACTTTTTTTGCCTGAAATTTTTCTAACAGTTCATCCAAAGCCAGCCTGAACATATATCTCCCTTTAACCCCCAAGGGTGGTTTGCACGTTAATGACCGGGCCAATTTTTACAATTCTGACCACTGTCCCTTTATGAGGTAATAACTCTGGAATGCTTCCATGCATCCCAGTGATTCTGACAATGTTTTCTCGTGACATATTGTACTTCATGTTAGTGGTAAAATTTCATTTATATAACTTGTGTTTATTTGTGAAAAAAACTGAAATTTGGCACAAATTTTACAAATTTCGCAATTTTACAACTTTGAATTTTTATGCCCTTAAATCACAGTTTTGGAACCAAAATTTTTTTTGTTAGGAAGTTATAAGGGTTCAAAGTTGACCAGCGATTTCTCATTTTTACACCACCATTTTTTTTTAGAGACTACATCACATTTGAAGTCACTTTGAGGGGTCTATATGACAGAAAATACCCAAAAGTGACACCATTCTAAAAACTGCACCCCTCACAATCACATTCAAGAAGTTTATTAACCCTTCAAGAGTTCACAGGAATTTTTTGAATGTTTAAAAAAAAAAAAAATGAACATTTAACTTTTTTTTCACAAAAATTCAGGTCCAATTTTTTTTTAGTTTACCAATGGTAACAGGACAAACTGGCCTGCAAAAGTTACTGTTCAATTTGTCCTGAGTACGCCGATACCTGATATGTGCGGAGAAACCACTGTTATGGCGCATGGCAGAGCTCGGAAGGGAAGGAGCGCCATTTGACATTTTCAACGCAGAACTGGCTTGACGCCATATCGCATTTGGAGAGCCCCTGATGTGCCTAAACAGTGGAAATTCCCCACAAATGACACCATTTTGGAAACTAGACTCCCCAAGGAACTTATCTAGATGTGTGATGAGAACTTTGAACCCCCAAGGGCTTCACACAAGTTTATAACGTACAGCCGTAAAATTAAAAAAAAAAATCATTTTTTCCACAAAAATGATCTTTTCACCCCTCCCATTTTTATTTCCCCAAGGGAAACAGGACCCAAAAAGTAATTGTGCAATTTGTCCTGAGTACGCCGATACCTGATATGTGGGGGGGAACCACTATTTGGACGCATGGCAGAGCTCGAAAGGGAAGGAGCGCCGTTTGACTTATTCTTTTCCAAACATTTTTATTGGTTTTGGAATTTAAAAGGGAAAGAGTAAAAGGGAAAGGTTAAAAGGTAAAGGAAGGGGAGAAGGTGGGGTTTGGAGGGAGATGGAGAGGGAGGGAAAGAGGGGGGAACAAGGGAGGACCAGGAGGGAATAGGGAACAAACGTTTAAATTTTTAAACATTGTTAATACAAACATGCCATTACTCAGAATGGCTTAAAATGAATAGAGACGATGTTTACATATGTACATTTAAAAGCCCAAACACTGTTTGTGTATTCTATATCAATTCTAATATAGACATAGTAGTTGACCAACCGATATGGTATTAGATTAGGTGAATATATCGACCAATGTTAAATTGAATGACCAACCAATATGGTAGCTGTTTGACTTTTTCAATGCAAAATTCGCTAGAATTGAGATCAGGCGCCATGTCATGTCTTTGAGAGCCCCTGACTTGCCTAAACAGTGGAAACCCCCCAATTCTAACTCCAACAATAATCTCAATCCTAACCCTAGCCCTAATGGGAAAATGGAAATACAGTGCATTGAGAAAGCATTTGGCTCCCTCGAACTTTTCAACCTTTTCCAACATACCATGCTTCAAACATAAAGATACCAAATGTAAATTTTTGGTGAAGAATCAGCAACAAGTGGGACACAATTGTGAAGTTGAACGAAATTTATTGGTTATTTTAAATCTTTGTGGAAATTCAAAAACTGAAAAGTGGAGTGTGCAATATTATTCACCCCATTAACTTAATACTTTGTTGTGCCACCTTTTGCTGCGATAACAGCAGCAAGTCAATTGGGGTATGTCTCTATCAGTTTTGTACATCGAGAGACTGAAATTCTTGCCCATTCCTCCTTGGCAAACAGCTCGAGCTCAGTGAGGTTTGATGGAGATCGTTTGTGAACAGCAGTTTTCAGCTCTTTCCACAGATTCTCGATTGGATTCAGGTCTGGACTTTGACTTGGCCATTCTAACACCGGGATACATTTATTTGTGAACCATTCCATTGTAGATTTTACTTTATGTTTGGGATCAGTGTCTTGTTGGAAGACAAATCTCCGTCCCAGTCTCAGGTCTTTTGCAGACTCCAACAGGTTTTCTTCAAGAATGGTCCTGTATTTGGCTCCATCCATCTTCCCATCAATTTAAACCATCTTCCCTGTCCCTGGTGAAGCAGGCCCAAACCATGATGCTGCCACCACGTTTGACAGTGGGGATGGTGCGTTCAGGGTGATGAGCTGTGTTGCCTTTACGCCAAACATATTGTTTGGCATTGTTGCCAAAAAGTTTGATTTCATCTGACCAGAGCACCTTTTTCCACATGTCTGGTGTGTCTCCCAGGTGGCTTGTTGCAAACTTTAAACGACACTTTTTATGGATATCTTTGAGAAATGGCTTTCTTCTTGCCACTCTTCCATAAAGGCAAGATTTGTGCAGTGTACAACTGATTGTTGTCCTATGGACAAACTGTCCCACCTCAGCTGTAGATCACTGCAGTTCATCCAGAGTGATCATGGGCCTCTTGGCTGCATCTCTGATCAGTCTTCTCCTTGTTTGAGATGAAAGTTTAGAGGGACGGCCGGGTATTGGTAGATTTGCAGTGGTATGATACACCTTCCATTTCACTATGATCGCTTTTGTATACAAATCTGGCTTCTCCACAACATTATTACGTTGTTGTGTTCCTTGGTCTTCATGATGCTCTCTGTGCTTCAAACAGAACCCTGAGACTATCACAGAGCAGGTGCATTTATATGGAGACTTGATTGCACACAGGTGGATTATATTTATCATTAGTCATTAGGACAACATTGGATCATTCAGAGATCCACAATGAACTTCTGGAGTGAGTTTGCTGCATTGAAAGAAAAGGGGCCGAAAAATATTGCACGCCCCACTTTTCAGTTTTTGAATTTCCACAAAAATTTAAAATAACCAATAAATTTCATTCAACTTCACAATTGTGTTCCACTTGTTGATTCTTCACCAAAAATTTACATTTGGTATCTTTAGGTTTGAAGCATGATATGTGGGAAAAGGTTGAAAAGTTCCAGGGAGCCGAATACGTTCACAATGCACTGTAAATACTTTTTTTGTAAATTTTATTAGTTTTCCCTAACTAAGGGGGTGATAAAAGGGGGCTTGATTTACTATTTATAGCGGGTTTTTATGTTTAGCAGCTGTCACATGCTAAAAATAGTTTTTGTATCATCACATTTTGAGAGCTATAATTTTTCCATATTTTGACCCAGAGTCAGGTGATGTCTTATTCTTTGCGGGACGAGTTGACGCTTTTATTGGTACCATTTTCAGGCACGTGACTTTTTTTTTTTTACCGCTTTTTGGGACGCAGAATGAACAAAAACTAGCATTTCATGAATTTCTTTTGGGACTGGGGGGGGGTGTTTACACCGTTCCACGTGTGGTAAAATTTATAAAGCAGTTTTATTCTTTGGGTCAGTAAGATTACAGCGATACCTCATTTATATCGTTTTTTTAATGTTGTGGCGCTTTTATACAGTTACAATTTTATATAAAAAAATAATTATTTTTGCATTGCTTTATTCTGTGAGCTATAACTTTATTTTTTTGCGGGACAAGATGACGTTTTCAGCGGTACCATGTTTATTTATATCTGTCTTTTTGATTGCGTATTATTGCAGTTTTTGATTGGCGGTATTATGATAAAGGATTTTTCGCCTTTTTTTAACTAGTGGGACAGTTTTATAGGGCGGGTCGTTACGGACGCGGCGATACTAAATATGTGTACTTTTATTGTTTGTTTTTTTTACAAAAAAAAAAAAAAAAAATTAGGGAATTTTTTTTACATTTATTTTGGAATGTTTTAAAAATTATTTTTACACTTTTCTTTAATAACTTTATTACTTTGTCCCGGGGGGGAGACATTACTATATTGTGTCAGATTGCTGATCTGACACTTTGCATAGCACTGTATCAGATCAGCGATCTGACAGGCAGGCACTGAGAAAGCCGCCTCCCTGCAAGACCCCAAAGGCCCCCATGGCCATCTTGGATCCGGGGCCTGCGGCGAGCACATCACATTGTTCTTAGGGGCTCAGGGAAGCACACAGGGAGCCCACTCCATGCGCGATTCTTCCCTATGCCCCTGGTACACTGCGATCATGTTTGATGGCAGTGTGCCAGGGGTTAATGTGCCAGGAGCTGTCCATGACCACTCCTGACACATAGTGCCAGGTGTCAGCTTTGATAATCAGCTGACGCCCGGCCACGATCAGCTGCGCTATGACGTACTATCCCATCCATGGGCATATGGGCGGGATAGTACGCCAGATGGCAGAAAGATGTTAAAGGGAATGGAACATAGTTTTATTTTTGATGCCACATCTCCGCTCCAGGATCTCAGCCACAAGGCTCATCTCGTTGAGTTAGATAGAACCGCTGACTTAGCCGCCACTCTGAGGGATTCTGCCGAGGCGTCTAACAAGAAGACCGTAGCATTCTGAAGGAGGGGAAGTGAGGCGAGGATATCTTCTCTGGGGGTCCCTGAGGCCAGGTGTTCCTCCAGCTGCCCCAACCAGCGAGACATTGATCTAGCGATCGATGTAGATACTGCATTAGTGTTTTGCATTTTGCGCTCCAAAGTTGTTTTCTTCGCCACCTGGGCAACCTGGTCGTCCACCTTGGGTACCTCAGACCAGCATTCTGCAGTCTCATCATCCACTGGGAATCTATCCTTTAATTCTGAAGGAGTGCTTAGTCTTCTCTGGAGTCTCCCACTCTTTCAGCACTAGTTCACGGATATTTTTGTATATTGGGAAGAATAACTTCTTCCTGGATCGGAGGCCTGCGAACATCTCTTCCCGTACTGAATGTGCTGGTCTCTCTTCCTCCACTTCCAAGGTTCTTCTTACCGCCGTGATGAGCTCTTCCATGTTCATCGCGGAGTAGTACTTCTTGGCTTCTGTTTCTGGCTCTGAACTAAGTTCGCCTTCGTCCTGGAACTCTTCTGGCATAGATTCCTGGGAATCTGAATCCTCTAGTTGCTGCGTCTTCCTCTTTTTTGTTGGAGGGGCACTAGGGGCTAATGCTGGCAGGGAGAAGGATGCCAGGGAAGCTTGTATCTCCTGACGCACAATGCTCTGAATGTCCTCCCTTAAGGAAGTACCTTCTTCCTTCAGAACTTTTTCAATACACTCCTGACATAAAGGTTTGCCATGTCAGAAGAGTCTCTTGGCACACAACGCACATTTGTGGCTAGTGGCCATGGATTTGCTCCTGGGTGCAGCATCCTTGTCCCCAGAAAGAGAGAAGTTAGAATTGGTCTCTATTGTAACTGAACCCTGGAGAAGACCCAATGCCTGTATATTCACAGGGGTCGGATTAGCGCTGGGCTCCACAGACGCAGAGCGGAAAGGTTCAGACTCCAAGGCTCAGACTCCATTGCTACCGTTTGTCCTACCTTGTCTGTTGTTATGTCGGGGTTTCATAAATAGGGCGACCGGACTAGCGCCTCCCTCCAAGCTGAGGGGCTCCTCCCCCCGTCCTCCCCTGGTTGGTGGAACTTTCACTGGGAACTAACAGAGTTCTTAATTTCAAATTTTCTGCTGCGTTCCACACTGGAACGCAGAAACTGTAAGTGACGATACCAGCATGCCGGCCGGTGTCGGACGTCACTTCCAGCCGCCGGGACTGCGACGTATGCAGCGAGGGGAGTCTGAAGCATGCCTCCCCGCTGAGCAGTAGTCCGACGCCAGAACAGGGAGGAGATGAGCACGGAGAGCTCAGAGAGGCCTCCTGCCCGAGAACTCCCCGAACCTTACCCGAATACTTGAGATGTTGACAGGAGGTCGGTGTATTGGGGTGAGGACGGTATATATAGGAGATGTTGACAGGAGGTCGGTATACTGGGGTGAGGACGGTATATATGGGAGATGTTGACAGGTCGGTATACTAGAGTGAGGACGGTATATATTGGAGATGTTGACAGGAGGTCGGTATACTGGGGTGAGGACGGTATATATGGGAGATGTTGACAGGTCGGTATACTAGAGTGAGGACGGTATATACTTGAGATGTTGACAGGAGGTCAGTATACTGGGGTGAGGACGGCATATATGGGAGATGTTGACAGGAGGTCGGTATACTGGGGTGAGGACGGTATATATGGGAGATGTTGACAGGAGGTCGGTATACTGGAGTGAGGACGGTATATATGGGAGATGTTGACAGGAGGTCGGTATACTGGAGTGAGGACGGTATATATGGGAGATGTTGACAGGAGGTCGGTATACTGGGGTGAGGACGGTATATATGGGAGATGTTGACAGGAGGTTGGTATACTGGGGTGAGGACGGTATATATGGGAGATGTTGACAGGAGGTCGGTGTATCGGGGTGAGGACGGTATATATGGGAGATGTTGACAGGAGGTTGGTGTATCGGGGTGAGGACGGTATATACTTGAGATGTTGACAGGAGGTGGGTGTATATTGGGGTGAAGACGGTATATATGGGAGATGGTGACAGGAGGTCGTTATATTGGGGTGAGGACGGTATATATGGGAGATGTTGACAGGAGGTCGGTATACTGGGGTGAGGACGGCATATATGGGAAATGTTGACAGGTGGTCGGTATACTGGGTTGAGGACGGTATATATGGGAAATGTTGACAGGAGGTCGGTATATTGGGGTGAGGACGGTATATATGGGAGATGTTGACAGGAGGTTGGTGTATCGGGGTGAGGACGGTATATACTTGAGATGTTGACAGGAGGTGGGTGTATATTGGGGTGAAGACGGTATATATGGGAGATGGTGACAGGAGGTTGTTATATTGGGGTGAGGACGGTATATATGGGAGATGTTGACAGGTGGTCGGTATACTGGGGTGAAGACAGTATATATGGGAGATGGTGACAGGAGGTCGGTATATTGGGGTGAGGACCGTAGTATTTATAGGATATTTTGACAGTAGATGGGTATATTGGGGTGAAGGCAGTAAATAGGGGAGATGGTGAAAGGAGGTCGGCATATTGGGGTGAGGGCGGTACATGGAAGGAAGATCATGACAGGAGGTTGCTATATTTTGGGGGAGAGCCACAATCATCACTTACCTGGACCCGGCTTTCCCGGTAGGTACACGGTACCGGCCCGGCTCCCAGGTATTTACACAGTATCGGCCCCGGTTTGTACACGATACCGGCCTCAGTTACCGCTCCTTGGTATCCTCCGGTATGTACACTGTACAGGACCCGGTTGCGGCTCCAGGGTGTGGTTCGGTATGTCCACGGTACTGTTCCCGGTCAGCGCTCCTCGGTGCCTCCCGGTATGTACACGGTACCGGCTCCGGTCACGGCTCCCCGGTGTCCGCACATCACGGCCGTGTCCACAGTGACTGGAGGGGGCGGAATATCTCGTTGTCCCGCCCGCGGCGCTGTTTGTACAGAATCCAAATCATCCCGCCTCCTCTGTGAGGAGAAATTGCAGAGCGCGCGACGCTGAGAAATAACAGAAACCGGAGCCGGCCGGGAGATAGCTGACAGAAAAGAGACCGGAGCCTGGTGATAGCTGACAGGAAAGAGGCAAGACAGACCAGAGTTGGGGACATCTGACAGGTAGGAGATGAGACAAACAGGAGCAGGGAATATTTGACAGGAAAGAGACCAGAGCCCTGGCTATCTGACCGGAAAGAGACCAGAGCCCTGGCTATCTGACCGGAAAGAGACCAGAGCCCTGGCTATCTGACAGATAAGAGGTGAGAGAGACTGGAGCTGGTGGATCTCTGACAGGAATGCGAGAGAGACCGGAGCCAGGGAATATCTGACAGGAAAAAGGTGAGAAAGCTATCCCCCAGCTCCAGCCTTTCTCTCTTTTTTCCTGTCAGGTATTCCATGGCTCCAGCCTTTCTCCCCTTTTTCCTGTCAGGTATTCCCTGGACTCCAGCTTTTCTCCCCTTTTTCCTGTCAGGTATTCCCCGGCTCCAGCTTTTCTCCCCTTTTTCCTGTCAGGTATTCCCCGGCTCCAGCTTTTCTCCCCTTTTTCCTGTCAGATATTCCCCGGCTCCAGCTTTTCTCCCCTTTTTCCTGTCAGATCTTCACCGGCTCCAGCTTTTCTCCCCTTTTTCCTGTCAGGTATTCCCCGGCTCCAGCTTTTCTCCCCTTTTTCCTGTCAGGTATTCCCCGGCTCCAGCTTTTCTCCCCTTTTTCCTGTCAGGTATTCCCCGGCTCCAGCTTTTCTCCCCTTTTTCCTGTCAGGTATTCCCCGGCTCCAGCTTTTCTCCCCTTTTTCCTGTCAGGTATTCCCCGGCTCCAGCTTTTCTCCCCTTTTTCCTGTCAGGTATTCCCCGGCTCCAGCTTTTCTCCCCTTTTTCCTGTCAGATATCCCTTGGGCTTTCTCCCCTTTTTGCTGTCAGATATTCCCTGGCTCCAGCTTTTCTCCCCTTTTTCCTGTCAGGTATTCCCCGGCTCCAGCTTTTCTCCCCTTTTTCCTGTCAGGTATTCCCCGGCTCCAGCCTTTCTCCCCTTTTTCCTGTCAGGTATTCCCCGGCTCCAGCCTTTCTCCCCTTTTTCCTGTCAGATATTCCCCGGCTCCAGCCTTTCTCCCCTTTTTGCTGTCAGATACTCCCCGGCTCCAGCCTTTCTCCTCTTTTTGCTGTCAGGTATTCCCCCCGACTCCAGCTTTTCTCCCCTTTTTCCTGTCAGATATTCGCCGGCTCCAGCCTTTCTCCTCTTTTTCCTGTCTGGTATTCCCCCGACTCCACCTTTTCTCCCCTTTTTGCTGTCAGATATTCCCCCGACTCCAGCTTTTCTCCCCTTATTCCAGTCAGGTATTCCCCGGCTCCAGCCTTTCTCCCCTTTTTCCTGTCAGATATCCCTTGGGCTTTCTCCCCTTTTTGCTGTCAGATATTCCCCGGCTCCAGCCTTTCTCCCCTTTTTGCTGTCAGATACTCCCCGGCTCCAGCCTTTCTCCTCTTTTTCCTGTCAGGTATTCCCCCCGACTCCAGCTTTTCTCCCCTTTTTCCTGTCAGATATTCGCCGGCTCCAGCCTTTCTCCTCTTTTTCCTGTCTGGTATTCCCCCGACTCCACCTTTTCTCCCCTTTTTGCTGTCAGATATTCCCCTGACTCCAGCTTTTCTCCCCTTATTCCAGTCAGGTATTCCCCGGCTCCAGCCTTTCTCCCCTTTTTCCTGTCAGATATCCCTTGGGCTTTCTCCCCTTTTTGCTGTCAGATATTCCCTGGCTCCAGCCTTTCTCCCCTTTTTCCTGTCAGGTATTCCCCGGCTCCAGCCTTTCTCCCCTTTTTGCTGTCAGATATTCCCCGACTCCAGCCTTTCTCCACATTTTTCCTGTTGGGTATCCCCCGACTCCAGCCTTTCTCCCCTTTTTGCTGTCAGATATTCCCCAGCTCCAGCCTTTCTCCCCTTTTTCCTGTCAGATATCCCTCAGGCTTTCTCCCCTTTTTCCTGTCAGGTATCCCCCAATTCAGGCCTTTCTCCCCTTTTTGCTGTCAGATATTCCCTGGCTCCAGCCTTTCACCACTTTTTCCTTTCAGATATCTCTGGCTCCGGTCTCTCTCGCATTTTCCAGTCAGATATCCCCAGGCTTCAGTCTTTCTCCCATTTTGCCTGTCAGATATCCCCCGGCTCCAGCTTTTCTCCCCTTTTTCCTGTCAGGCTGGAGGGAGATATCTGCCTGGAAAAAGGGGGGGGAAAGGCTGGAGCCCAGGGATATCTGACAGGAAAGAGGTGGGAGAGACCCAAGCCAGGAGATATCTGACAAGGAGAGAGAAACCAGAGCAGGAGAATATCTGATAGGAAGGATGAGATAGAAAACAGAGATGTGGATATCTGACAGCAAAAAGGTGAGAGAAACAAGTCAGAGGATTTCTGACGTGAAGGAGCTGGGGGATATGTTATAGAAAGGAGGTGAGAGAGACCAGTGCCTTGAGATATCTGGCAGGAAAGAGATTGGAACTGGGGGATATCTAACAAGAAAGAGGCCAGAGACAGAAGATATCTAACAGTTAAAGAGACAGGAGAGACAGAATTTGGTATATCTGAGCAGTAAGAGGAGAGAGAGACCGAAGCCAGGGCTATCTGACATGAAAAGAAGCGAGAGAGACCAAAACTGGGTATATCTGAAAGGAAAAGAGTGAGAGAGACTGGAGCCGGGGATATCTGACAGGAAAAGGAGCGCGAGAGACCGGAGCAGAGGGGATATCTGACGGGAAAAGAAGCGAGAGAGACCGGATTCGGAAGACAACTGACAGGAAAAGAAGCAAAAGGATATCTGATATGAGGGAAACTGGAGCTAGGGGATATCTGACAGGAAAGATGTGGGATAGAACTGAGCTGGAGATATCAGACATAAAAAAGGCGAAAGAGACTGGAGTTGGATGATATCTGACAGGAAAAGAAGCGAGAGAGACCAGAGTCGGAAGATATCTGTGATACGGGAGGCTGGAGCCGGGGGATATCTAACACGAAAGAGGTGGGAGAGACTTGCGCCAGGGATATCTGACAGTAAAAAGGGGAGAAAGGCTGGAGCTAGGGGATATCTGACAGGTAAGAGGCTGGAGCTAGGGGATATCTGACAGGTAAGCGGCTGGAGCTAGGGGATATCTGACAGGTAAGCGGCTGGAGCTAGGGGATATCTGACAGGTAAGAGGCCCGGAGCCAGGGGATATCTGACAGGAAAGAGGCGAGTGAGACTGGAGCCGGGGAATATCTCACAGCAAAAAGGTGATAAGAGACAGAAGTCAGAGGATTTCTAACATGAAGGAGCTGTACAGTGAAGGAAATAATTAGTTTGCCTACTGACAAAGACATGAACAGTCTATAATTTTAAGGGTTGGTTAATTTTAACATTGAGAGATAGAATATCAAAAATAAAATCCAGAAAATCATTGTCTAAGGTTATTTGCATCTTGCAGTGAGAAATAAGTATTTGATCCTATACCAACCATTAAGAGTTCTGGTTCCTACAGACCAGTTAGACGCTCCTAATCAACTCGTTACCTGCATTACAGACAGCTGTTTTATATAGTCGACTTTATAAAAGACTCCTGTTCACAGACTCAGTCAGACCTTAACCTCTACAACATGGGCAATACCAAAGAGCTTTCTAATGATGTCAGGGACAAGATCATAGACCTGTGCAAAGCTGGAATGGGCTACAAAACCATATGTAAGGCGCTAGGTGAGAAGCAGACAACTGTTGATGCAATAATAAGAAAATGGAAGAAATACAAAATGATTGTCAATCTGGGCCACCATGTAAAATGTCACCTCATGGGCTATCCTTGAGTATGAGGAAGGTGAGAGATCAGCCTAAAACTACACGGGGGGGGCTTGTTAATGATCTCAAGACAGCTGGAACCACAGTCACCAAGAAAACCATTTGTAACACCGTAAAGTTTAAAAATCCTGCAGTGCCCGCAAGGTCCTCCTGCTCAAGAAGGCACATGTGCAGGCCCGTCTGAAGTTCGCCAGTGAAGACCTGGATGATTCTGTGAGTGATTGGGAGAAGGTGCTGAGATGAGACAAAATTTGAGCTCTTTGGCATTAACGCAACTCGCCGTGTTCGGAGGAAGATAAATGCTGCCTATGACCCAGAGAACACCATCCCCACTGTCAGACATGGAGGTGGAAACATGTTTTGGGGGTGTTTTGCTGCTAAGGGCACAGGACTACTTCACCACATCAATGGGAGAATGGATGAAGCCATGTACCGTGAAATCCTGAGTGACAACCTCCTTCCCTCTGCCAGGACATTAAAAATGGGTCGTGCCTGAGTCTTCCAGCAAGACAATGACCCAACACATACAGCCAAGGCAACAAAGGAGTGGCCTAGTCAGTCTCCAGACCTTAATCCCACAGAAAACTTATGCAGGGAGTTGAAGCTCCGAGTTGCCAAGCCTCAAAATCTTAATGATTTAGAGATGATCTGCAAAGAGGAGTGGACCAAAATTCCTCCTTACATGTGCACAAACCTCATCATCAACTGCAAAACACATCTGACTGCTGTGCTTGCCAACAAGGGTTTTGCCACCAAGTATTAAGTCTGGTTTGACAGAGGGATCAAATACTTATTTCTCACTGCAAAATGCAAATACATTTATATAATTTAAACAATGTGATTTTTCTGGATTTTTATTTTTGGATGTTCTATCTCTAAATGTTTAAATTAATCTACCCTTAAAATTATAGACTGTTCATGTCTTTGTCAGTGGGCAAACTTACAAAATCAGCAAGGGATCAAATAATTATCTCATTCACTGTATGTAATACCACTGGTGATGAGGTGTATACAATATGACATGGGTTATATATTAAATTGCAAGGTGTATTATATCATTGGGCCTGTATATAAACGCATAGATAAAAAGAACAGGTGTATTGTATACATATAGTATCCCAAACCTTCTACATAAAGTGGCCATGACCAGATGAAGGCACAGATATCTATATAAAAATGAATGTATGTATGTGTGTATCACCAACCAATCACGAATCATCTTTCATTTCACCAGAGCTGTTCAAAAGAAGCTCAGCTGTGATTGGTTGCTATGATCAACAGTTTTCCTTGCAACCAATCACTAAGCATCTCTCATTTCACCAGAGCTGGTTAAACGTAGCTGAGCTGTGGCTGGTTTCTATGAGCAAGTTTTCCCAATTGACAACACCTCCACAGACCCTGACCTGGTGGGAGAAATATAGCATCCCCAGGAACATAAGCTCCCAGCCATCGTCTGCCCCCAGAAAGCACAGAGCACATGACAAATGAATCCCCCCTCCCGTGTGGTATCATTAAATGACACACATGAATGTAGGAAAGTGCACATATTAAATGTCATGTGGATTTAATATTTTCTCAGACACTTTTATGCATTATTGATGTGTTACTGTACTCTGATGCTGAGTTTTTTTAAAGTGCTACTTTCCCCATAATTCACCTGAATATACTCATATAACACGTAATGCTTTTCCCATAACAACCCATTAAATATGATACTATACTGCATACAGATGCTGTACATCCATGAGCAACTCAGCCGGACAAATGTGTGTGAAGGTTTCTCTACTGCACTAATGTATAAGGTTTGTGCCTGTCCATTGGTGAAAAGCATGACTGTGATATTTATGGTAGTAGATAAGTAAGAATATCAGCCTGATCAGTAGAAAACCTGGGATCTTAGTGAACCATGTTTCTTTGCAATTTCACTATTCTACTTTTACTGGCTTTGACGGGATGATGGGGGATATTAGGGGTAGTAGTCCGGTAGCTCTGGCTGTCGGGATGATGTGGGCTATTATAGTGAATGTGCCTATGCAGAATGGGCGGGGCTCTACACTCAGCTTTATATATATAGATATAATCAGGGCTGTGGAGTCGGTGCTCATTTTGGTGGAGTCGGAGTTGCAGTCGGTATAAAATGGACCGACTCCTAAAATATATAATAAATTGGGTACAGTAGTACAATGCGCTGAATATTTTTTCATAGGAATTTGGGAAAGTTATGAAAGGTCCTATAAATGGCTGTTCTATTCCTGATCTAAGGCTACATTCACACACAGCATTTTTGCTGCGTTTTTTGAGGATACGTTTTTCAGCTGCAAAAGCAGATCAGATTTTTAAAAAACATCATCACCTGAAAGGTTTTTGAGCTCATAGATAATGTTTTCAATAGCAAAAGCAGATTAGAATTCTGCTCTATCTAAACATTTATCCATGTCTGTCCATATCTTATCTGTACCAAAAAGAATGAAAGCCGGATTGCACAGACTAACACTTCCTGCCTGGCAAATGAGGAGGAAAGAGCGTCTCAAACATCATTAACAAGATATTTTGTAAGTGACAAAGTTACTGTAACAATGACAGCAGATATGTTTAAAAGACAGCTCATACAGCTTGTTGTGAAGGAGCGAGACACAGCTATTGGAAAATAAATTTTTTCTGGCAGCTGTTTATGTGGACCCAAGTCATTGTATACTGCTTAATAAATCAACAGCTTACTAAAGGAAAAGAAGCTGTGACTGAGGTAGCAGTTAGGATGAGTGGCCTACAGGAGGACTGCCAGGCGCAAGAGGACTCAGGTCCTGACAGTGCTACTGCTGCCATATCTTCATCCTCATCAGATGAGGAGTTTGACTTTGACAAGTATTTGGATAACATGGAGCAGGCAAAGCGTTGTTGCAAGGAAAAAGATTTCACTCCGTCTCCTATAGCAAGCAGACTGACCATATTTCAGCAAAATGTTTCACTTGCTCTCAAACAAATAGAAAAATTCAACCATTCTTCAAAACTGACTGTGCATGAGGCAATTCCTTTATACTTGGAAATTGTTAGAGATGTTGCCCATGCGGTTACGGCTTTGCCTCCAACCCAAGTTACTGTAGAGAGGTTGTTCTCTGGCCTTAAAATTATTAAGTCAGATTTGAGGTCATCTATGAAGGAGGATCTGATGGAGGCAATTCTATTTCTTACAACAAATTCATAGACTGCACAAATGTTATTTACCGTATATACTCGAGTATAAGTCGACCCCCCTAATTTTGCCACAAAAAACTGGGAGAACTTATTGACTCGAGTATAAGTCTAGGGTGGGAAATGCTCCATAGATTATTCCCCCATATGGTGTCCTCAGAAGAAACTCCATAGATTATTCCCCCATATGCTGCTCCCATAAGAAGCTCCATAGATTGTTCCCTCATATGCTGCCCCCACAAGAAGCTCCAGATTATTCCCCCATATGCTGCCCCCCCATAAGAAGCTCCATATATTGTTCCCCCATATGCTGCCCCCATAAGAAGCTCCTTAGATTATGCCCCCATGTGCTGCCGCTGCTGCTGCTGCATGTAAAAATAAAAAAAAATGACATACTCACCTCTCCGTCGCTGGGTGTCAGATTCTCACCTGTCCTGCGTCCATGGCTGCTCACCGCTATCTGCACGTCATCAGTCAGTGACGTTCAGACTGCAGGGGGCGCGGCGCGCATTAACCACGTCACCGCGCCCTCTGCTGTCTGAAGTCACTGACCGATGACAGACAGCAGCAAGCAGCCATGGACGCAGGACAGGTGAGTATCGCTGTACTTACCCGTCCTGACGCTGTCTTGAGCCCCCAGCTTCTCCGCGCTCTCACTTCCTGCCTTCAGTGGTCACGTGGTGCCGCTCATTAAAACTCATCAATATGCGCATATTGATGAGTTTTAATGAGCGGCACCACGTGACCGCTGAAGGCAGGAAGAGAGAGCACGGGGAGAAGCTGGGGGCTCTAAACAGCGTCAGGACGGGTAAGTATGACCTGACACATCCGCCCCCTCCGACCCCTTTGTATATGACTCGAATATAAGTCGAGAGGGGGACTTTCAGCCCAATTTTTTGGGCTGAAAATCTCGACTTATATTCGAGTATATACGGTAGTATGTTTTTGTTGAAAACTGTTTTTTGCCACTTATAGTTTATTATATAGTGATACACTAATATATATATATATATATATATATATATATATATATACAGTGGGGCAAAAAAGTATTTAGTCAGTCAGCAATAGTGCAAGTTCCACCACTTAAAAAGATGAGAGGCGTCTGTAATTTACATCATAGGTAGACCTCAACTATGGGAGACAGACTGAGAAAAAAAACCCAAAAAATCACATTGTCTGTTTTTTTTCATTTTATTTGCATATTATGGTGGAAAATAAGTATTTGGTCAGAAACAAGCAATCAAGATTTCTGGCTCTCACAGACCTGTAACTTCTTCTTTAAGAGTCTCCTCTTTCCTCCACTCATTACCTGTAGTAATGGCACCTGTTTAAACTTTTATCAGTATAAAAAGACACCTGTGCACACCCTCAAACAGTCTGACTCCAAACTCCACCATGGTGAAGACCAAAGAGCTGTCAAAGGACACCAGAAACAAAATTGTAGCCCTGCACCAGGCTGGGAAGACTGAATCTGCAATAGCCAACCAGCTTGGAGTGAAGAAATCAACTGTGGGAGCAATAATTAGAAAATGGAAGACATACAAGACCACTGATAATCTCCCTCGATCTGGTGCTCCACGCAAAATCCCACCCCGTGGGGTCAGAATGATCACAAGAACGGTGAGCAAAAATCCCAGAACCACGCGGGGGGACCTAGTGAATGAACTGCAGAGAGCTGGGACCAATGTAACAAGGCCTACCATAAGTAACACACTACGCCACCATGGACTCAGATCCTGCAGTGCCAGACGTGTCCCACTGCTTATGCCTGTACATGTCCGGGCCCGTCTGAAGTTTGCTAGAGAGCATTTGGATGATCCAGAGGAGTTTTGGGAGAATGTCCTATGGTCTGATGAAACCAAACTGGAACTGTTTGGTAGAAACACAACTTGTCGTGTTTGGAGGGAAAAGAATACTGAGTTGCATCCATCAAACACCATACCTACTGTAAAGCATGGTGGTGGAAACATCATGCTTTGGGGCTGTTTCTCTGCAAAGGGGCCAGGACGACTGATCCGGGTACATGAAAGAATGAATGGGGCCATGTATCGTGAGATTTTGAGTGCAAACCTCCTTCCATCAGCAAGGGCATTGAAGATGAAACGTGGCTGGGTCTTTCAACATGACAATGATCCAAAGCACACCGCCAGGGCAACGAAGGAGTGGCTTCGTAAGAAGCATTTCAAGGTCCTGGAGTGGCCTAGCCAGTCTCCAGATCTCAACCCTATAGAAAACCTTTGGAGGGAGTTGAAAGTCTGTGTTGCCAAGCGAATAGCCAAAAACATCACTGCTCTAGAGGAGATCTGCATGGAGGAATGGGCCAACATACCAACAACAGTGTGTGGCAACCTTGTGAAGACTTACAGAAAACGTTTGACCTCTGTCATTGCCAACAAAGGATATATCACAAAGTATTGAGATGAAATTTTGTTTCTGACCAAATACTTATTTTCCACCATAATATGCAAATAAAATGAAAAAAAAAACAGACAATGTGATTTTCTGGATTTTTTTTTTCTCAGTTTGTCTCCCATAGTTGAGGTCTACCTACGATGTAAATTACAGACGCCTCTCATCTTTTTAAGTGGTGGAACTTGCACTATTGCTGACTGACTAAATACTTTTTTGCCCCACTGTATATAGTGTATGTAATCGATATTACATAGTGTATTACATGTTTACAATTTATTAGTTTTTTGTGTTCTAAAGTTGTATTCCAATAAATATTATGTTCTCTCTAAATATCTTGATTATAATATCATAAAAATGATTTAATGTCTGATGTTCACATTGTACTACAATAAATTTTTCACTTAAATATAAGCAATATATGTGGGAGTCAGAGTCGTGGAGTCGGAGTTGGAGTCGGTGTAAGGGAAATTGAGGAGTCGGAGTCGCAGGTTTGGCTTACCGACTCCACAGCCCTGGATATAATCATTATTTGTTATAACTAACCGTAATTAGTTACTATGCCCGGGCAGCGCCAGGCTCTTCAGCTAGTCGGTATATAATACACACACAATATCATACTGTTTGTTCCTCCTGTCACAAACAGATAACACTACTGGTGACTGTAATTGCCTCTATTGGGGATACTCCCAAAACCTTCTTCTCGTATCATCCTAATATTCACCCTATCGGGCAGAAGAATGTCCTGGCAGCGATTAATTGCAGCTTAATGACAGTGTACAGCGTGGAGCCATACAAAGTTGACCCACTTCTATTTACTCCCTTTATCCCTCTGCACTGAATGTGGGAAAGGCTTCTATGTGTCCACACTATTAACCACTTCCTGCCACTCATTGTTTCAACTTGTGATAAACCTGTGAAAAGGACTGATGTACAATCATATAACATATAGTTCTGGATCTATAGACTGCATAATGATGACTTAAGTTCACACGCTGTACAGGCTCAATAGACTGAACAATGATGACATCACACCACGTACACGGCCTATAGATGGCATAATGATGAAGTCACACACTGTACAGGATTAATAGACTGCATAATGACATCACACTGTACAGGCTCTAGAGACTGCATAATGACATCACACACTACAAGATCTATAGACTGCATAATGTTGACATCACACAACATATAGGATCTATAGACAGCATAATGACATCACACACTATACAAGATCTATAGACAGCATAATGTTGACATCACACAACATACAGGATCTATAGACAGCATGATGACATCACACAACATGCAGGATCTATAGACAGCATAAAGACGTCACACGCTACAGGATCTATAGACAACAAAATGATGACATCACACTACAGGATATATAGACAGCATAATGATGACAGCACACAGTACAGGATCTAGAGACTAAGTAGTGAAGACATAAGGCACACAATACAGCATCTATAGACTGTGAGCCCTCGTGGGCAGGCTCCCCTCTCCTTATGTAGTTGTGCGTCCCTTGTCTTACACGTTTATTGTACTTGTCTATATTTCTCCTTTTCACATGTAAAGCGCCATGGAATAAATGCGCTATATAAATGCATAATAATAATACAGACAACATAATGATATCACACACAGTACAGGATATTTTTACAGTGTAATGATGACATCACGCACGCAGTATAAAATCTGTAGACGAAATAGTGATGACATCATGACATCACACACTAATGATGACACCACATACAGTCCAGTAGCTCTGTCCTCTTCCATTGTTGCTGGATTACTACATCCATCCAACTGTTTCCCTATTACCTCACAAGGATAGCAGCCTCAGGCATATTGTTCTGGTCAGAGAACCGTCGCGCAATTAGACCTGCTGTAATAAATGAATTCTAGGAAATCACCATTAACTGTGACCCGAAATGTGGGCCGCAGAGATAAAACCACACATAAAAAAGTACTGATGAGAAAGTGACACCCAGAGCTGGCTGCAATACCATAAACCCCCACTGTTCTGCAGGATGACTATTCATTCCTAGCATAACCTCACCACCTCACTACTTCACAATTCATACGGTCCACATTTTCAGTCACTATTTTTACAGTATTTTTTGTGCTGTGTTCTCCACCAAGGCTGTTCAGTCGGTAAGCCAAACCTACTCCTCATTTTCTCCAACTCCCTCATATGGCTCATGTTTAAGTGTAGTAAAACCGTAACATCAGGCTTTTAATCATCATTATGATACAAAAATCAAGCTATTTGGATCAAACATAAAATATATTTATTGGAATACATCTTTAGAACACAAAAAACTTTAATAAGGCTGGTTTCACATTAGCGCATTTTCAGCGCGCGCACGGCCGGGGGTAGCTCCGCCCCCGATCCGGCTCTCTGCCCGGCGTGCCCGCCCCTTCCTTGTAGCGCCGCCTCCTAGCGGACAGCGGCGCCTGCGATCGGCGCACCCTATCTTTAGCATAGGGTGCGCCGATTGTGCGCAGGCCGTGCGCTAGTTGCGCTTTGACCTGCGCTGCGCACTTTTGACGGTGCGCCGTGCGCGCCAAAATCCGAAAAGTTTGATTTTGGCGCGCACGGCGCACCGTCAAAAGTGCGCAGCGCAGGTCAAAGCGCAACTAGCGCACGGCCTGCGCACGATCGGCGCACCCTATGCTAAAGATAGGGTGCGCCGATCGCAGGCGCCGCTGTCCGCTAGGAGGCGGCGCTACAAGGAAGGGGCGGGCACGCCGGGCAGAGAGCCGGATCGGGGGCGGAGCTACCCCCGGCCGTGCGCGCGCTGAAAAAGCGCTAATGTGAAACCGGCCTAATTTGTAAATATGCAATACACTATGGAGTAGAGAATAACGGAATAACATTTGTGCAGTCTATGAATTTGTTCTTAGAAATAGTGTCGCCTCCTTCATAGATAACCTCAAATCTGACCTAATTATTTTAAGGCTAAAGAACAACCTCTCTACACTAACTTGGATTGGAGGCAAAGCCGTAACCATATGGGTAACATCTCTACTAACAATTTCAGTGTGTAAAGGAATTGCCTCGTGCACAGTTAATTTTGATGAACGTTTGAACTCTTCTACTTCTTTGAGAGCAAGAAGAGAAAAATGTTGCTGAAATATGGTCAATCTGTTTGCTATGGGAGAGGAAACTTTTTCCCTGCGGCAACGCTTTTCCTGCTCCATGTTCTCCAAACACTTCAAAATTAAACTCATCATCTGATGAGCCTGAAGATATGGCAGCAGTAGCACTGGCAGGACCTAAGTCCTCTTTGCTCTTGGCAGTCCTGTAGGCCACTCATCCTGACTTCTACTTCAGCCAGACTTCTTTACCTTTAGTAAGCTGTTGATCATCCAGCAATATACGATGACTCTGGTACACATAAACAGCTGCCAGAAGAATTTTATTTTCTAATAGCAGTGTCTCTCTCCATTTCATTGAAGCAGCAATGCTTCAAATTCGCTCCCAAAATAATTTTGTACTATAAAAAAATAAGGTATATTGTAATTCCTGCAAGAATTGGAAATCATGTGTAATTTTGGGTAGAAATAAAACAAACTTTGTATAAATCAACAGCACAGATGATGACAAATAAAAACTTTGTAATGTATGTTATGTGAGAATCAGGTGGGAATAGTGGATGAGGGCAGGTATATCTCGCCCAGATTCCTTTCCTATGTGGCCTAGTCTGTTCAGTATCGCACCTGCTTACTAATGGATAATGGGAGGTGGATATAAAAGGATGCCAGGTGGTTGTGTGAGTGTCTCAGCCTGGGAACACAGAGAGCCTGTCTGTGTGAGACACACGTGAGTGAGAGCAGTGCCCACTGCAACTGTGGTTTGGCTGGACGGGAGAAGCCCGCCAGTTGGTAGTTAGGTTGTACTTTGTTTAGTTAGGGCCGGACAGGCAAGGATTTGTTTTATGTTTTATTTCTTTATGCATTGCTTTCACCATTAATAAACCTGACCCAGTGTCAGTTATACCCGAATCCCAGCTCTGCGCCTGAGTTTCATGCTGAACGCACGTGACCTTTGACCCCAGCAAAGGCGATCCCGGAGTGTTTTATCACATTGTGGTGGAGAACGCGGGCATCACATTGCAAGCATGAGCATGGAGGACGTGGTGAAAGCGCTGGTACAGTCCACCGCCGTCCAGCAAGAAGCTAATCGGGTGATGATGGCCCAGCTGAAGGAGTTGGTGGACATGACAGTTACCGATCGTTCGCTTCTCCAGCAGGTGGCGCAGCGCTTGGCAAGCTTACCTGAGCTTAACCTGGAAGCGGAGTCGAGAGTGATTCACGTGAGTCGGTACTGGCAGAAAATGACGCCTGATGATGACGTCGAGGCATACCTGACCACGTTTGAACGGACGGCGGTGCGAGAAAAACGGCCGAAGGCACGATGGGCCGGCCTGATTGCCCCGTTTCTTTCCGGTG
The DNA here is from genome assembly GCF_039654945.1 of Dendrobates tinctorius. Taxonomy (NCBI): domain Eukaryota; kingdom Metazoa; phylum Chordata; class Amphibia; order Anura; family Dendrobatidae; genus Dendrobates; species Dendrobates tinctorius. Next base: position 10,304,927 of record NW_027361681.1, read on the forward strand.
AGGCCCAAAAGGCGTATTATGACTTGGAACCTGAAGCTGCGCAGGACTTAGACAAATTGAAAGCCGAGATCTTGGCCCGGCTGGGAGTGACGACCGCTGTCCGTGCACAGAGAGTGCATCAATGGACTTATCAGCCGGATAAACCACCGCGGTCACAGATGTTCGACCTGATCCACGTGACGAAGAAGTGGCTACAACCCGAGGTGCTGACAGCGCCAGAGATAATCCAGAGAGTCGTCATGGACAAGTACCTGAGAGCTCTACCGCCAGCCCTGAGGAAGTGGGTAAGCCATGGAAATCCTACGACGGCAGATCAACTGGTGGATCTGGTTGAACGTTACTCCGTGGCGGAAGGACTCCGAGACGACGCTACCCCACCTCGTTCTTCATCATCTCCACGGGGAACCGGTAAGACTGTTCCAGGGAGTAGGGGAGATGGAAAAATCCCTAAGAGAGTGGGGGAGGAAAACGGGACTGCCCGCACTGCGAGGCCGAGAGTAACGAACTATGGTCTAAGCAAGGGGCCCGTTAGGTGTTTCCGCTGCCAAGAGATGGGACATATTGCTGCGAACTGTCCGTTCACTACTGAACCCATGCAGTGCGACGTCACAGACTCTAAAAACCGCATGTCTATGGTTGCACGGGTAGTGAGTGTGAATGCCGGTCAAAAGCATGTGGAAAAACACTTGTGTGATTTAACTGTTGATGGCAAAAATGTGGTGGCATTGTTAGACTCGGGAAGTGTGGTGACTCTGGTGAAGGCCAGTCTGGTGCCAGCCCCGACTGGACCATCAGACAAGTTCTCTGTAACGTGTGTGCATGGAGACACCTGTTCGTACCTCACCACGGTCATATGCATTACAACTTCCTATGGGTCTGTGCAACATAAAGTGGGACTCGTCCCGGCGTTATTGCATGATGTTATCCTGGGCCGGGATTTTCCCCACTTCTGGCAATTGTGGGAGAATCAGTTGATGCCTTCGGGTAGTAGTGTACATGATTCTTCTCCCAGGGCGCGTGTGGGTCCCGAATCCCGGGAAGAGGTCTCCCCGGAAGACTCGGGGGAAGAGTCTGCGGGAAATGACCTGCAGTTCCCGTTTTCAGTCATGGCGGGGGATACGGAGGAGACCGGGGAAGAGGAGGAGGCCGACAGCCATCCACCTCCCCGTTTGCCGGATTTAGAAGTTCAGAAAGATGACTTCCAAAGCGAGCAAATAAAGGATCCTACCCTTTCTCAAGCTAGGACAAATGTAAAAGTGATAAATGGGGTACCCGTAGAACCTGGCTCTAGGCTGGCATATCCTTACATGGTTCTGGAGAATGATTTACTCTATCAGATAGAGAAAAAGGGGGAAGATACGGTGCAACTATTAGTCGTGCCAAAACCCTACCGGCGGCAGGTGCTGGACCTGGCCCACGGACATGTGATGGGAGGTCACCTGGGAGTCCAGAAAACCACCGAGAGGATATTACACTGTTTTGTTTGGCCAGGCATGCATCACGATATTCGTGTATATTGTGAGTCTTGTCCTGACTGCCAAGCCTCTGCACCCAAGCCCCGGTTCTGTAGCCCTTTGGTACCCCTACCTATTATTGAAGTCCCGTTTGAGAGGATTGGGATGGATTTAGTTGGGCCCCTTCCACGGTCTGCACGTGGACACCAACATATCCTGGTCATCTTGGATTATGCCACTCGTTACCCAGAGGCCATCCCTTTGCGTAACACGGCCACCAAGATGATTAACAAGGAACTGGTGCATGTGTTTAGTCGGGTCGGTATACCGAAACAGATACTCACCGACCAGGGGACCCCCTTTATGTCCAGGGTAATGAAGGAGCTCTGCCGGTTGTTACAAATCGAACCGTTACGCACATCCGTGTATCACCCTCAAACAGACGGGTTGGTCGAACGGTTCAATAAAACTCTGAAGCAGATGCTGAGAAAGGTGATAGACAAGGATGGGAAGAACTGGGACTATTTACTTCCGTATTTGCTTTTTGCCATCAGGGAAGTACCCCAGTCTTCCACGGGATTCTCGCCTTTCGAGTTATTGTACGCCCGACGTCCTCGCGGACTATTAGACGTTGCAAAAGAAACCTGGGAGGGTCAGGTCACTCCATTTAAAACAGTGATAGATCACGTCACACAAATGCAGGAGCGTATTGCGGCTGTTATGCCTATCGTCAAAGAACACATGATACAGGCCCAAGGAGCCCAAAAAAGAATCTATGATAGGGGCGCCAAGATCCGTACGTTTGCACCCGGAGATAGGGTGTTGATCCTGGTCCCCACGGTGGACAGTAAGTTCCTGGCAAAGTGGCAGGGCCCCTTTGAGATCAAGGAAAGAGTTGGTGAAGTAAATTACAAAGTATACCAGGCAGGTAAACGGAAACCTGAACAGATTTATCATGTAAATCTGATAAAGCCCTGGAAGGATCGGTCTGCCTTGTCAGCGGAGCTGGCCCGTCCCGTCTGCTCACATACCGTACCGGAGGTACGGGTTGCAGAGACTCTCTCGGAGCGGCAAAAAACTGAGGTCAGGCAGTTTTTACTTCACAACCAAAAGTTTTTCTCAGAAAAACCCGGGCAGACTACGCTAATGAAACATGACATCGTAACGGAACCTGGTGTCACAGTTCACGTAAAGCCCTACCGAATCCCGGAAGCGCCGTGAAGCCGTTTCCCGAGAAGTGAAGGCAATGTTAGAGTTAGGAGTCATTGAGGAATCACACAGTGCTTGGTCCTGTCAGGAACACCGCACTGTACTTGCTCACTGAGCCAGTGCGCGTGTCCTGAGTGTCAGCGCCGGCGTGCAGCCTCCGCTGAGCAGTGACTCACCCGCAATGTAGGGGTACCGGGGTCAGGTACAGCCAGAAAGTACCGATGCACAGGACCTGTGGATGCTGAAGTTTAGGAAGCCAGCATAGGACCAATGGTCATGTGACTGCAAGGGGGCGGGGCTTAGCGTCCTGCACACAGAGAAGGAAGAGAACTCAGAGTCCAAGCAAAGCAGAGGTTATGCACAGTACAGACCAGCGAGGTACAGGAGAGATAAACAGATGGGAGGTCAGACAAAGCCAAAGGTCATACACAGGATCACAGTACAGTACCAGGGAGGAGACAGAGCGGATAATCAGGGCCAAGCAGAGATCAAAACCAAACAGACATATAAGGTACCAGGTAGAATCCAAAGCGATATCCAGGGAACAGACCGAGTCATACACAGAGAATCAAGTAACCAGAACACAGCACAAACACACTCAGGGGTCACCACACAATGCCAAGGGCGAAAGTATAACTGACAGGGATGGGAGCGTCCTGAGGCTATAAGAAGCCTCCCCCAGAACCAGGGAGAGGCCACAATCATAGCCCCAGGTGTGCAGGTAAGCCTGCACCGGGATCACAACCTTTAACCCCAGAAATGCCAGTCATCAGCACTGGTTCCAAACATTAACCCCACGTGTGCGAGTCAAACCCGCACTGAGATCATGACAGTACCCCCCTCTCAACGGGGGCCTCTGGACCCCCAGGCTTGCCCGGGTACTTAGCATGGAAAGCCCGCACCAGGCGATCAGCATGCATCAACCGGGCTGGTACCCAGGACCTGTCCTCCGGTCCATACCCCTTCCAATGAACCAGGTACTGTACCGACCGCCGTACCAACCTGGAATCTACGATATGACCAACCTCGTACTCCACCTGCCCCTCGACCAAAACCGGAGGAGCAGCAGACTCGGAGTCTCCCCGTACTGCTTCAAAAGGTTTCAGTAGAGATTTGTGGAAGACGTTAGGGATCTTGAAAGAGGGTGGAAGGCACAGCCTATACGCCACTGGATTGATTTTTTTCCACAATCTTGTACGGGCCAATGAATTTGGGTCCCAACTTGGCTGACGGAATCTTTAACTTAATGTTTCGCGTGGAGAGCCAAACTTTCTCTCCCACCCGAAACATGGGACCAGGTGTTCATTTCCTGTCCGCGAAAAACTTATACCTGCCTTGAGACCTAGATATTCGCCGCTGGACTTCTGCCCATGTATCTTTTAACCGCTGAACAGAATCCTCAGCCCCGGGACACCCCGAATCCAGACGAGAAAACTCACCAAAATGAGGACTGAACCCATAGTTAATCAAGAAAGGGGACCTACCAGTGGATTGACTCACCCGACTATTGAAGGCAAATTCAGCCAACGGCAGTGCATCGCACCAGTCATTCTGTCTAGCAGAGGTTAGACACCTGAGGATCTGTTCCAGGGACTGGTTAGTGCGCTCCGTCTGCCCATTGCTCTCAGGATGGTATGCAGACGAAAAGGACAGAGACATACCTAATTTTTTGCAGAAAGCACGCCAAAACTTAGCCACAAACTGCACACCACGATCAGACACCACATTCAGGGGTACCCCATGCAACCGGATCACATGCTGCACAAACAACCTGGACAACGTCTCAGCTGACGGTAGTGCGGACAGGGGTACGAAATGAGCCTGCTTAGAAAACCTGTCCACCACTACCCATACCACTGTATTACCCTTAGATGGAGGGAGATTGGTAACAAAATCCATGGATAAATGAGTCCATGGCCTTTCGGGCACTGCCAAGAGTATCAGCTCCCCTGCCGGCCGGCTATGAGAGCTTTTAGAACGAGCGCAGACCCCACAACCAGCAATGAATTTTTTTATGTCCGAACCAAGGGTAGGCCACCAAAAGATCCTAGCCACCGCCAGACGTGTGGCTGAAATACCAGGGTGAGCACTCAGCTTGGATTCATGGAACTCCTGCAAGAGTTTCAGGCGAAGTCGCTCTGGGACAAACAACTTCCCCTCCGGCTTGGCCGCCGAGGCCTGCGACTGGGCCCTCAGAATCTCCCGTTCCAATTCAGATGAGACCTCTGCTATCACAACCCCAGGGTGAAGAATGGAGGACGGTGGCTCAGGGGGCGACACCGGCTCAAAACTGCGTGATAAGGCGTCAGCCTTGACATTCTTAGACCCTGGACGAAATGTAATCGTAAACTGAAAACAGGAAAAAAAAAGTGACCAACGGGCCTGTCTGGGCATTAGTCTTTTAGCAGACTCAATGTACGACAGATTTTTGTGATCCGTGATCACCGTAACCGGGTGACTGGCCCCCTCCAAAAAGTGCCTCCATTCTTCAAACGCCAATTTGACCGCAAGAAGCTCTCTATTGCCTACGTCGTAATTTCTTTCCGCAGCAGAGAACTTCTTGGAAAAGAAAGCACATGGCCTGAGGTTGGTTAGAGTGGCAGGCCCTTGGGACAACACCGCCCCCACACCCACCTGAGAGGCGTCCACTTCCACGACGAATGGTTTGGACGGATCTGGCTGCACTAACACAGGAGCAGACATAAAACATTTTTTCAGCGTTGCAAAGGCCTCTTTTGCGAGCGAGGACCAATTTCTCACATCCGCACCTTTGCATGTTAGATCCGTGAGAGGTTTGACCACTTGCGAAAACCCCCGGATAAATTTGCGGTAATAATTGGCGAACCCCAAGAAGCGCTGAAGACCCTTAAGATCTCGGGGTTGCACCCAATCCGCAATGGCCTGCACCTTCTTGGGGTCCATGCGAAAACCCTCACCGGATACAATTAACCCCAAAAAGGACAACTCTTGTACACAGAATACACATTTCTCCAATTTGGCATACAAATGATTTTCTCTAAGCCTTTGGAGCACAGTTCGTACATGTTCCAAATGAGAATACTTGTCGGGGGAATATATCAAAATATCATCTAAGTAGATAAGGACAAAACGACCAATGAGATCCGAGAATACCACGTTGATGAAATTCTGAAATATGGCAGGGGAGTTGGTAAGACCAAACGGCATGACTAAATTTTCAAATAGTCCCTCGGTCGTGAGGAACGCGGTTTTCCATTCATCCTCCTCCCGGACCCTTATCAAATTATATGCCCCCCGAAGGTCAAGTTTAGAAAACCACTTTGCCCCTGATAGCTGGTTACATAAATCGGGAATCAACGGAAGGGGGTACGTATTCCGTACAGTAATTTGATTAAGCTCCCGGAAGTCGAGACAGGGACGTAACCCGCCATCTTTTTTCTTTACAAAAAAGAAACCTGCCGCTACAGGTGAGACTGAAGGACGTATGTGTCCTTTGCGCAGACTTTCAGTAATGTACTCCTTCATAGCCAAGCGCTCAGGACCAGACAAATTAAACAGACGGGCTTTGGGTAATTTAGCCCCCGGGACCAGCTCAATAGCGCAGTCAAAGGGTCTATGTGGCGGTAACGTCTCGGCCTCGCTTTCGGAGAATACATCTTCGAAGTCCTTCAGGCATTCCGGAATACCTTCCAGCTCGACAGATGATACAGACACAGATTTAACTGGTTCAACCAGCAGTGCGGATTTATCACATAACTCAAAATCATTAAACCCCCATTGAACAATCTCCCCTGTTTTCCAGTTAATAACTGGGTTATGGCGTTGTAACCAGGGCATGCCCAACACCAACCCTGCAGGTAGATTGTCCAGCACAAAACAACTTATGTTTTCCACATGAATAGCGCCCACTCTGAGCGAAAACACATCAGACATAAAGCGAATTCCCTTCTTAGTGAGGGGAGATGAGTCAATGGCCATCACCTTGATCGGAACCTTGAGCCTAACTGTCCCTATCTTGCAGTGTGTGACCAATTGGGAGTCAATGAGGTTAATAGATGATCCGCAGTCGACGAAGGCTGTAGAGGAAAAAGAACTACCGTCCACAAATAGTTCCACAGGCAGTAATACTTTAGAAAACGAGGAAAATGGTACCTGAGGGTCTGAGCAGCCTCCCCGTTGACTACCCAGACCTAGTCGTTTCCCGCCGACCGGGTTTGAAGACGGGCAATTCGGGCACTCCCTTTTCCAATGTCCCGTTTTACCGCAGTAAAAGCATAACTGCTTGTCCTTCCGGCGTTTCCTCTCCATATCCTTCAGGGAGAGGGCGCCTACATCCATGAGCTCAGGGGCAGTCTCTTTTCCACTGGGGAACAATGGAGTCTCCACCTGCATCACCCCTCTGGCCCGCAGCCTGCGGTCCATCCGGACGGCCTGGGTCATGGCGTCCTCGAAAGAGTTAGGTGGGGGATGTAACGCCAAGGCATCCTGCAGCCGCTCGGACAAGCCTCTGCGAAAGAGTCCTCGGAGTGCGGCGTCGCTCCAAGAGACCTCTGCCGCCCAGCGGCGGAACTCAGAACAAAACCACTCGGCTGAATGTTTCCCCTGACAGACACTCATCAACATATCCTCTGCCAATCGCACTCGGTCAGGTTCATCATAAATGTGCCCGAGGGCCTCAAAGAATGCGTTCACTGACATACGTTCAGGAGCAGAGGAAGACAGAGAGAAAGCCCATGCTTGCGGAGCCCCCCCGAAGTAGGGAAATAATGACCCCCACCCTCTGGAACTCATCCCCGGAGGAGCGGGGCCTTAGAGAAAAAAAAAGCTTGCATCCTTCTCTGAAAGACCTGAACTACTTTTTGTCCCCTGAAGAAAAAAAAAACTGAAATGGTCAGTTATAATGTCAGGAACACCGCACTGTACTTGCTCACTGAGCCAGTGCGCGTGTCCTGAGTGTCAGCGCCGGCGTGCAGCCTCCGCTGAGCAGTGACTCACCCGCAATGTAGGGGTACCGGGGTCAGGTACAGCCAGAAAGTACCGATGCACAGGACCTGTGGATGCTGAAGTTTAGGAAGCCAGCATAGGACCTATGGTCATGTGAATGGTCATGTGACTGCAAGGGGGCGGGGCTTAGCGTCCTGCACACAGAGAAGGAAGAGAACTCAGAGTCCAAGCAAAGCAGAGGTTATGCACAGTACAGACCAGCGAGGTACAGGAGAGATAAACAGATGGGAGGTCAGACAAAGCCAAAGGTCATACACAGGATCACAGTACAGTACCAGGGAGGAGACAGAGCGGATAATCAGGGCCAAGCAGAGATCAAAACCAAACAGACATATAAGGTACCAGGTAGAATCCAAAGCGATATCCAGGGAACAGACCGAGTCATACACAGAGAATCAAGTAACCAGAACACAGCACAAACACACTCAGGGGTCACCACACAATGCCAAGGGCGAAAGTATAACTGACAGGGATGGGAGCGTCCTGAGGCTATAAGAAGCCTCCCCCAGAACCAGGGAGAGGCCACAATCATAGCCCCAGGTGTGCAGGTAAGCCTGCACAGGGATCACAACCTTTAACCCCAGAAATGCCAGTCATCAGCACTGGTTCCAAACATTAACCCCACGTGTGCGAGTCAAACCCGCACTGAGATCATGACAGGTCCAGCCCGATTGTGCTAATTCCTAAACCGGACGGCACCATCCGGTTCTGCAATGACTTCAGGAAACTGAATGCGGTCTCAAAATTTGATGCCTACCCTATGCCCCGGGTCGACGAGTTAATAGATTGGTTAGGAAAAGCCCGGTATATTACGACCCTAGACCTAACAAAGGGGTATTGGCAGATCCCTCTGGCGGAGGCTGCCAGAGAAAAGACGGCATTTGCTACCCCAGAAGGTCTATTTCAGTATGTGTATATGCCGTTTGGACTGCACGGAGCACTGGCGACCTTTCAGAGACTGATGGATCGAGTACTGAGGCCACATAGGCAGTACGCTTCGGCCTATTTGGACGACATTGTCATTTACAGCTTGGACTGGGAGACTCATCTCCAGAAAGTACAAGCTGTGATTGACGACCTGTGGGAGGCAGGTCTAACCGCGAACCCCAAGAAATGTCACGTCGGGCTAGAAGAAGCCCGGTATTTGGGGTATGTAATTGGGAGGGGTGTTGTTAAACCCCAGGTTGATAAGATTCAGGCGGTTCAGGACTGGCCACAACCTGTCAACAAGAAGCAGGTGCAAGCCTTCCTGGGGATCGCCGGCTATTATCGCCGGTTCATACCCAATTTTGCAGCCATCGCTACCCCCCTGACGGATCTTACAAAAGGGAAAGACTCCGTCATGATTAAATGGAGTTTAGCGGCTGAAGAAGCCTTCCATGGCCTAAAATGGGCACTTTGCTCTCAGCCCGTACTGGTGACTCCGGACTTCCGCAGCGAGTTTGTGGTACAAACGGATGCCTCTGATACCGGTATCGGGGCCGTACTCTCACAAGTGAGGGACGGAGTGGAACACCCAGTCCTCTATCTCAGCAGGAAGCTGAATAAACACGAGCAAAGGTATGCAGTCGTCGAAAAAGAGTGCCTAGCCATTAAGTGGGCTCTAGAGGCCCTCAAATATTACCTGGTGGGCCGAAAGTTCAGGCTGATCACTGACCATGCCCCTCTCAAGTGGATGCACTTGAACAAGGAACGGAATAGCCGGGTGACCCGGTGGTTCCTTGCCCTGCAGGCCTACACTTTTACGGTGGAGCACCGCCCAGGGGTACAGATGGGGAATGCAGATGCCCTGTCCCGAGTGCACTGTTTGGCGGGTGTCATTGCTCGACCGGAGTGGTCTGAGCAGAGGGGGGGGATATGTGAGAATCATGTGGGAATAGTGGATGAGGGCAGGTATATCTCGCCCAGATTCCTTTCCTATGTGGCCTAGTCTGGTCAGTATCGCACCTGCTTACTAATGGATAATGGGAGGTGGATATAAAAGGATGCCAGGTGGTTGTGTGTGTCTCAGCCTGGGAACACAGAGAGCCTGTCTGTGTGAGACACGTGAGTGAGAGCAGTGCCCACTGCAACTGTGGTTTGGCTGGACGGGAGAAGCCCGCCAGTTGGTAGTTAGGTTGTACTTTGTTTAGTTATGGCTGGACAGGCAAGGATTTGTTTTATGTTTTATTTCTTTATGCATTGCTTTCACCATTAATAAACCTGACCCAGTGTCAGTTATACCCGAATCCCAGCTCTGCGCCTGAGTTTCATGCTGAACGCACGTGACCTTTGACCCCAGCAAAGGCGATCCCGGAGTGTTTTATCACAGTAATTACAAAGCTTTACGCTGAACTTTCAATCTCAGGCGTTTCTCAAGGTACAGCTCAGTTCCAATAATCAGGAAGTAGCAGCGCTTTGGACACAGCGTATTTTCGCTGTGTTCTAATCACGCAGGTAAATCCACATGTGTTCACTGAATCATGTAGCTTTACTGCATCCAATTCATTTCTATTGTGGAAATGGCTAGTCTCAGCAACAGAAGTTGACATGCTGCGGCTCGTAAACACGCACTCCGCGTGAGTACTACAGCTCCTCCTCAGTATTGTGACTCCGAAAGTTCAGGCTGATCACTGACCATGCCCCTCTCAAGTGGATGCACTTGAACAAGGAACATCTCTTTGACTCCCGTCAAAGTTCAATGACTCCTGTACTACATCTTCCATCATCAATCAATAACATCAGTGCAACTGTTACCATCATTCATCACAGATGTCAGTGCTACAGTTATAATAATCTTTATTTTTGTATAGCGCTAACATATTCCGCAGCGCTTTACAGTTTGCACACATTTTTCATCACTGTCCCCGATGGGGCTCACAATCTAAATTCCCTATCAGTATGTCTTTGGAGTGTGGGAGGAAACCGGAGTGCCCGGAGGAAACCCAAGCAAACACGGGGAGAACATACAAACTCCTTGCAGATGTTGTCCTTGGTGGGATTCAAACCCAGGACCCCAGCGCTGCAAGGCTGCAGCGCTAACCACTGAGCCACCGTGCTGCCCTTGATTGGTGAATAACCTTGGTACTACTGCTCGCATCATTGATCACAGACCTCAGTACTACTGCTCCTGTCATTGGTCACAGATGTCAGTGCTACAGTTCCTGTCATTGGTAAATAACCTTGGTATTGCTGTTCACGTCATTGATCACAGACCTGATCACTACAGCTTCTGTCATCAGTTAGAGACATCAGAACTACGGGGCTCCGTCATCGGCTTCTGTCATTGTTAAATAAACTTGGTAAGATGGCTCCTGTCATCAGTCACAGATATTAGCTTCTGTTATTGTTCACTGATCCCAATACTATGGCTTTCATCTTTTGTCAATAACATCAGTGCCACAGCTCCTGACATTGTTCCCGACCTCAGTATTATGGCTCCACTCCACTACTACGGTTCCAGACATTGGTGAATATAAACTTGGTACTACAGCTCCCGTCATTGATGTCAGTACTACAGCTCCTTACATTGGTTCCTGACCTCAGTATTACAGCATCCATTATCTGTTAAAGGGAATCTGTCACCCCTTTTTTGAGATATCATATAATGATATCATTCAATTGTGTGTCACATAAGGATTCTCTGCTTCCCCCTGACCCCGCACCTTTCTTGCTCTACGCAAGAAGAAATGCATAGAGCAAGACAGGGAGGGGGGGGAGCAGGTGAATAAGGTGAATAAGCCCCGCCCATTTGACCGGACTGCGGCAGTTTACATACATCTGAACCGATATAAACAAGGTATTTATGCATGAAAGGTGCGTTGTCAGGGGGAAGCAAAAGTACTAAGAGAATCCTTATGTGACACACAATTGAATTACACTCACTGGCCACTTTATTAGGTACACCTGTCCAACTGTGTGTTAAGACTTAATTTCTAATCAGCCAATCACATGGCGGCAACTCAGTGCATTTAGGCATGTAGACATGGTCAAGACAATCTCCTGCAGTTCAAACCGAGCATCAGTATGGGGAAGAAAGGTGATTTGAGTGCCTTTGAACGTGGCATGATTGTTGGTGCCAGAAGGGCTGGTCTGAGTATTTCAGAAACTGCTGATCTACTGGGATTTTCACGCACAACCATCTCTAGGGTTTACAGAGAATGGTCCGAAAAAGAAAAAAAATCCAGTGAGCGGTAGTTCTGTGGCCGGAAATGCCTTGTTGATGCCAGAGGTCAGAGGAGAATGGGCATACTGGTTCGAGCTGATAGAAAGGCAACAGTGACTCAAATTGCCACCCGTTACAACCAAGGTAGGCAGAAGAGCATCTCTGAACGCACAGTGCGTCGAACTTTGAGGCAGATGGGCTACAGCAGCAGAAGACCACACTGGGTACCACTCCTCTCAGCTAAGAACAGGAAACTGAGGCTACAATTTGCACAAGCTCATCGAAATTGGACAGTAGAAGATTGGAAAAACGTTGCCTGGTCTGATGAGTCTCGATTTCTGCTGCGACATTCGGATGGTAGGGTCAGAATTTGGCGTAAACAACATGAAAGCATGGATCCATCCAGCCTTGTATCAACGGTTCAGGCTGGTGGTGGTGGTGTCATGGTGTGGGGAATTTTTTCTTGGCACTCTTTGGGCCCCTTGGTACCAATTGAGCATCGTTGCAACGCCACAGCCTACCTGAGTATTGTTGCTGACCATGTCCATCCCTTTATGACCACAATGTACCCAACATCTGATGGCTACTTTCAGCAGGATAATGCGCCATGTCATAAAGCTCGAATCATCTCAGATTGGTTTCTTGAACATGACAATGAGTTCACTGTACTCAAATGGCCTCCTCAGTCACCAGATCTCAATCCAATAGAGCATCTTTGGGATGTGGTGGAACGGGAGATTCGCATCAGGGATGTGCAGCCGACAAATCTGCGCCAACTGTGTGATGCCATCATGTCAATATGGTCCAAAATCTCTGAGGAATGCTTCCAGCACCTTGTTGAATCTCTGCCACGAAGAATTGAGGCAGTTCTGAAGGCAAAAGGGGGTCCAACCCGTTACTAGCATGGTGTACCTAATAAAGTGGCCAGTGAGTGTATATCATTATATGATATCTCAAAAAAGGGGTGACAGATTCCCTTTAATTAATTAGGTCCATATATATTTGGACAGAGACAACATTTTTCTAATTTTGTTCTAAACATTACCACAATGAATTTTAAACAAAACAATTCAGATGCAGTTGAAGTTCAGACTTTCAGCTTTCATTTGAGGGTATCCACATTAAAATTGGATGAAGGGTTTAGGAGTTTCAGCTCCTTAACATGTGCCACCCTGTTTTTAAAGGGACCAAAAGTAATTGGACAGATTAAATAATTGTAAATAAAATGTTCATTTCTAGTACTTGATTGAAAACGTTTTGTTGGCAATGACTGCCTGAAGTCTTGAACTCATGGACATCACCAGACGCTGTGATTCCTCCTTTTTGATGCTCTGCCAGGCCTTCACTGCGGTGGATTTCAGTTGCTGTTTGTTTGTGGGCCTTTCTGTCTGAAGTTTAGTCTTTAACAAGTGAAATGCATGCTCAATTGGGTTGAGATCAGGTGACTGACTTGACCATTCAAGAATATTCCATTTCTTTGCTTTAATAAACTCCTGGGTTGCTTTGGCTTTATGCTTTGGGTCATTGTGCATCTGTAGTATGAAATGACGACCAATCAGTTTGGCTGGATCTGAGCACACAGTATGGCTATGAATACCTTAGAATTCATTCGGCTGCTTCTGTCCTGTGTCACATCATCAATAAACACTAGTGACCCAGTGCCACTGGCAGCCATGCATGCCCAAGCCATCACACTGCCTCCGCTGTGTTTTACAGATGATGTGGTATGCTTTGGATCATGAGCTGTACCTCGCCTCACCACACTTTTCTCTTTCCATCATTCTGGTAGAGGTTGATCTTGGTTTCATCTGTCCAAAGAATGTTCTTCCAGAACTGTGCTGGCTTTTTTTAGATTTTTTTTTACCAAAGTCCAGTCTAGCCTTTTTATTCTTGATGCTTATGAGTGGCTTGCACCGTGCAGTGAACCCTCTGTATTTACTTTCACTCAGTCTTCTCTTCAGGCTGAGTGCAGACGGAGTTTTGAGCCCTGCGGATTTTTCCGTGCAGAATGGAAGAAAACCGCAGGTCAAATGACCTGCATTTTTCCTGCGGATTTCTTCCATTTTTCACGCGGTTTTCATGCGGTTTTTGTGCGGTTTTCCATTGCGGTTTTCCCCCTGCGGATTTGGTGACAGGGGAGATAGAAAACCGCACAAAAGAAGTAACATGCTGCGGATTTTGTACCGCAGGAAAACCGCGCGGAAAAATCCGCAGCGTCTGCAAAGCGTTTTTTTTTTTCCATTCATTTTAAAGGTACTATACATCACAATGCGGATATGCAACGTTTCTGCGCGGTAAAATCCGCTGCGGAAACGCTGCATATCTGCATCGTGTGCACATGGCCTCATGGTAGATTTGGATATTGATACGCCTACCTCCTGGAGAGTGTTGCTCACTTGGTTGGCTGTTGTGAAGGGGTTTCTCTTCACCATGGAGATTATTCTGCGATCATCCACCACTGTTGCCTTCTGTGGGCGCCCAGGTCTTTTTGCATTGATGAGTTCACCAGTGCTTGCTTGCTTTCTCAAGATGTACCAAACTGTAGATTTTGCTACTCCTAATGCTGTAGCAATTTCTTAGATGGGTTTTTTCTGTTTTTGTAGCTTTAGGATGACTTGTTTCACCTGCATGGAGAGCTCCTTTGACCGCTTGTTTCCTTCACAGTAAAACCTTCCAAATGCAAGCACCACACCTCAAATCAACTCCAGGCCTTTTATCTGCTTAATTGAGAATGACATAACGAAGGGATTGCCCACACCTGTCCATGAAATAGCCTGGAGTCAATTGTCCAATTACTTTTGGTCCCTTTAAAAACAGGGTGGCACATGTTAAGGAGCTGAAACTTCTAAACCCTTCATCCAATTTTAATGTGGATACCCTCAAATGAAAGCTGAAAGTCTGAACTTCAACTGCATCTGAATTGTTTTGTTTAAAATTCATTGTGGTAACTATGGCTGCTGTCATAATACATTGACCTCAATGTTACAGCTCCCATCATGAGTCAATAAAACCAGTACTATACAGTTGTGCGAATAAGTGTTTGCACCCTTCCTGATTTCCTATTCTTTTCCATGTTTGTCACATTTTAAATGTTTCAGTTTACCAAACAAATTTCAGACAAAAATAACACAAAATGCAGTTTTTAAATTAAGGTCTTTATTATTAAGGGATAAGAAATCCAAACCTATAGGGCCTTGTGTGAAAAAGTGATTTTCCCCGCATCCTTAAAACATAAATTAACTGTGGTTTATTGCATCTTTTGGCAGCTGAGTTTAAATTCCCTAGCCATAACCTGGCCTGATTACTGTCACTTGTTCTCAATTAAGAAATCACTTAACTAGGACCTGCCTGACAACATGAAGTAGACCGAAAGATTCTCAAAAGCTAGATATCATGCCGCGATCCAAATAAATTCTTGAACAAATAAGAAACAAAGTAATACAGAGCTATCTGGAAAGATAATAAAGTCAAAAACATGACAAAAACATGGTGGTACCTTCCCAGGAGTGGCTGGCCGACCAAAATTCCCCAAAGAGTGCAGCGACGATTCATACAAGAGGACACAAAGACCCCACAACAACAGCCAAAGAACTGCATGCGTCACTTGCCTCAGTTACGTTCAGTGTTTATGATTCCACTATAAGGGCAGAGACACACTGCCGTATTTCTCGTGCGAGAATCGCATCATAAAATTCGCACTGGCTGTCGGCTCTCCTGCCCAAGAGAGGTGCCGGCCAGTCCATGCAGTGTGATGCGATTATCGCATGAGAAATACGGCAGAGTTCCAAGACAAATACCATTGCTGAAGAACATAAAGACTCATCTCAGTTCTGCCAGAAAACTTCTTGATGATCTCCAAAACTTTTGGAAGAATACCCTTGTAGACTCACGAGACAAAAGTTGGGAAAGGAAAAATACAGGGCGCATCCACTGTGTAAAATCCGTATCAAAAAACACATTAACAGAGAAAAAGGAAGGTGCTCACCTATTGGGGTTGTGAGAAAGTCACAACACCCATAAACGCATGAGAAGCAGCAGCAAGTCTGCACAGGGTCCTAGGACAAATTTGCAAAAACGGCGTGAAAGTGCAATGAGGACTGCGCTTGCTTCTGGTGGAGTACAAAGTTCTTTATTCAGCCAACGCGTTTCCTGAGCCTACTGGCTCACTTCATCAGGGCAGATTACATTGAAAGATAATGAAACAGTCTTATAGAGAAAAAAAAAAAAAATTGGCGCCAATGCAGGGTTAAATGACATCAACAAAGGTCAAAAAAAAAAAAAAAAACAATGAAATTTAATTACAAACATAAAAACACTCCAATAAAAGTGTATTAAAAACAGAAAAAGTATAAAATTATGCAAAAAAAAATAAAAATAGAACATAGTGCTATGGATCACGGGGTAAAAAGTGACTAAGGTTAATGAAAAAAAAAAAAAGGGGGGAGGAGGGGTGAGACCTCAAGGAGTATTAGAACCTGGCTCATGAAGTGCAGATATATGCTGTAAAGTGCAAGTACCAGGTATTAGTCCACTACACCATTGGATTTAGCTGAAGTGGTTTAACCCCTTCACCCCCAAGGGTGGTTTGCACGTTCATGACCGGGCCAATTTTTACAATTCTGACCACTGTACCTTTATGAGGTCATAACTCTGGAACGCTTCCATTGATCCCAGTGATTCTGACATTGTTTTCTCGTGACATATTGTACTTCATGTTAGTGGTAAAATTTCATTCAAATAACTTGCGTTTATTTGTGAAAAAAATGGAAATTTGGCAAAAATTTTGAAAATTTCGCAATTTTCCAACTTTGAATTTTTATGCCCTTAAATCACAGAGATACGGCACACAAAAAACTTGATAAGTAACATTTCCCACATGTTTACTTTACATCAGCACAATTTTGGAACCAAAATTTTTTTTTGTTAGGAAGCTATAAGGGTTAAAAGTTGACCAGCGATTTCTCATTTTTACAACACCATTTTATTTTTAGGACCACATCACATTTGAAGCCACTTTGAGGGGTCTATATGATAGAAAATACCCAAAAGTGACACCATTCTAAAAACTGAACCCCTTAAGGTGCTCAAAACCACATTCAAGAAGTTTATTAACCCATTAGGTGCGTCACAGGAATTTTTTTGAATATTTAAAAAGAAATGAACATCTAACTTTTTTTCACAAAAAAAATACTTCAGGTTCAATTTTTTTTATTTTACCAAGGGTAACAGGAGAAATTAGACTGCAAAAGTTATTGTGCAATTTGTCCTGAGTACGCTGATACCTGATTTGTGGGGGGGAACGACTGTTTCGGCGCATGGCAGAGCTCAGAATGGAAGGAGCGCCGTTTGACTTTTTCAATGCAAAATTGGCTGGAATTCAGATCGGACGCCATGTCACGTTTGGAGAGTCCCTGATGTACCTAAACAGTGGAAACCCCCTACAAGTGACCCCATTTTGGAAACTAGACCCCCCAAGGAACTTATCTAGATATGTGGTGAGAACTTTGAACCCACAAGGGCTTTACAGAAGTTTATAACGTACAGCGGTACAATTAAAAAATCATATTTTTTCCACAAAAATGATCTTTTCACCCCAATTTTTATTTTCCCAAGGGTAACAGGACCCTAAAAGTTATTGTGCAATTTGTCCTGAGTACGCTGATACCCCACATGTGGGGGTAAACCACTATTTGGGCGCATGGCAGAGCTCGGAAGGGAAGCAATGCCATTTGACGTTTTTGGCTGGAATTGAGATCGGACACCATGTCGCGTTTGGAAAACCCCTGATGTACCAAAACAGTGGAAACCCCCCACAAATGACACCATTTTGGAAACTAGACCCCCTAAGGAACTTATCTAGATGTGTGGTGAGAACTTTGAACCCCCATGGGCTTCACAGAAGTTTATAACATAAAGACATACAATTAAAAAATCATATTTTTTCCACAAAAATGATCTTTTCACCCTCAATTCTTATTTTTCCAAGGGTAACAGGACCATAAAAGTTATTGTGCAATTTGTTCTGAGTACGCTGATACCCCACATGTGGGGGTAAACCACTATTTGGGCGCATGGCAGAGCTCGGAAGGGAAGCAGCGCCATTTGACGTTTTTGGCTGGAATTGAGATCGGACACCATGTCGCGTTTGGAAAACTCCTGATGTACCAAAACAGTGGAAACCCCCCACAAATGACACCATTTTGGAAACTAGACCCCCTAAGGAACTTATCTAGATGTGTGGTGAGCACTTTGACCCCCCCAGTGCTTCACAGAAGTTTATAATGCCCGGGCGTGAAAATAAATAATTCGTATTTTTTCCACAAACATGATATTTTCCCAAGGGTACCAGGAGAAATTGGACCCCAAAAGTTGTTGTCCAATTTGTCCTGAGTATGCTGATACCCCATATGTGGGAGAAAACTACTGTATGGGCACACGTCGGGGCTCGGAAGGGAAGTAGTGACGTTTTGGAATGCAGACTTTGATGGAATGGTCTGCGGGTGTCATGTTGCCTTTGGAGAGCCCCTAATGTACCTAAACAGTGGAAAACCCCCACAAATGACACCATTTTGTAAACTAGACCCCCCAAGGAACTTATCTAGATGTGTGGTGAGCACTTTGACCCCCCCAGTGCTTCACAGAAGTTTATAACGCTCGGGCGTGAAAACAAAAAAATTCGTATTTTTTCCACAAACATGATCTTTTAGTCACCATTTTTTTATTT
Organism: Dendrobates tinctorius; assembly: GCF_039654945.1. Taxonomy (NCBI): domain Eukaryota; kingdom Metazoa; phylum Chordata; class Amphibia; order Anura; family Dendrobatidae; genus Dendrobates; species Dendrobates tinctorius. The sequence goes on from NW_027361681.1 coordinate 10,323,441, forward strand.
TCCCAAGGGTACCAGGAGAAATTGGACCCCAAAAGTTGTTGTCCAATTTGTCCTGAGTATGCTGATACCCCATATGTGGGTGAAAACTACTGTATGGGCACACGTCGGGGCTCGGAAGGGAAGTAGTGACGTTTTGGTATGCAGACTTTGATGGAATGGTCTGCAGGTGTCATGTTGCCTTTGGAGAGCCCCTAATGTACCTAAACAGTGGAAACCCCCCACAAATGACCCCATTTTGAAAACTAGACCCACTAAGGAACTTATCTAGATGTGAGGTGAGCACTTTGAACCCCCAAGGGCTTCACAGAAGTTTATAATGCCAGGGCATGAAAATAAAAAAATCGTATTTTTTCCAGAAACATGATCAATTAGTCCGCAATTTTTTCATTTTCCCAAGGGTAACAGGAGAAATTGGACCCCAAAAGTTGTTGTCCAATTTGGCCTGAGTACGCTGACGCCCCATATGTGGGAGAAAACTACTGTATGGACACACGTCGGGGCTCGGAAGGGAAGCAGTGACGTTTTGGAATGCAGACTTTGATGGAATGGTCTGCGGGTGTCATGTGCGTTTGGAGAGCCCCTGATGTACCTAAACTATTGAAACTCCCCACAAGTGACCCCATTTTGGACACTAGACCCACCACGGAACTTATCTAGATGTGTGGTGAGCACTTTGAACCCCCAAGTGCTTCACAGAAGTTTATAACACTCGGACGTGAAAATAAAAAAATCATTTTTTTCCACAAAAATGATATTTTTGCCCCCAATTTTTTATTTTCCTAAGGGTAACAGGAAAAATTGGACCCCAAAAATTGTTTTGCAATTAGTCCTGAGTAGGCTGACACCCTACATGTGGGGGTAAAACACTGTTTGGGCGCATGGCAGAGCTTGGAAGGGAAGGAGCACCATTTGACTTTTTCAACTCAGAATTGGCTGGAATTGAGATCAGACGCCATGTTGCATTTGGAGAGCCCCTGATGTGCCCAAACAGTGGAAACCCCCAATTATAACTCCAACCCTAACCCCAACACACCCCTAACCCTAATCTGAGCCCTAGCCCTAACCCTAGCCCTAACCCTAACCCTAGCCCTAGCCCTAACCCTAAGGCTGTGTGCACACGCTGCGGATTTTTCTGCGGTTCCGCAGCGGTTTTGGCTGCTGCGGACCCCAGTACCATGATTCCCTATGGGAATCAAAAACCGCAGTGCAGACGGTGCGGAATTTTCCGCGCGGATTATCTGCGGTTTTCAATCCGCAGAAAGAATTGACATGTCAATTCTTTCTGCTGATTCTCCTGCGGTTTGCCATCTCCTCTATTGAGGAGATGAAAAACAGCAGGACAAAACCGCAGAGCAATCTGCAGGTAAAACCGCAGGTCTTTTGACCTGCGGTTTCACCTGCGGATTTTACAAAATCCGCGCGGATGAATCCGCACCTAATCCGCAGCGTGTGCACACAGCCTTACCCTAACGGGAAAATGGAGATAAATACTTTTTTTTAGTTTTATTATTTTTCCCTAACTAAGGGGGTGATAATGGGGGGTTTGATTTACTATTTATGGCGGTTTTTATGTTTGGCGGCTGTCATACGCTAAAAGACGCTTTTTATTGTAAAAATAGTTTTTGCATCACCACATTTTGAGAGCTATAATTTTTCCGTATTTTGACCCACTGAGTCATGTGAGGTCTTATTTTTTGCGGGACGAGTTGACGTTTTTATTGGTACCATTTTCGGGCACGTGACATTTTTTGATCGCTTTTTATTCCTATTTTTGGGACGCAGAATGAACAAAAACCAGCGTTTCATGAATTTCTTTTGGGGGGGGGCGTTTACACCGTTCCGCGTGCGGTAAAATTGATAAAGCGGTTTTATTCTTCGGGTCAGTACGGTTACAGCGATACCTCATTTAGGTCTTTTTTTATGTTTTTGTCGGTTTTATGCAATGAAAACTATTTTATATAAAAAATAATTATTTTTGCATCGCTTTATTCTGTGAGCTATAACTTTTTTATTTTTTCGCTGATGATGCTGTGTGGCGGCTCGTTTTTTGCGGGACAAGATGACGTTTTCAGCGGTACCATGGATATTTATATGCGTCTTTTTGATCGCGTGTTATTACACTTTTTGTTTGGCGGTATGATAATAAATCATTATTTTTTGCTTCGTTTTTTATTTTTATTTTTTAAGGGGTTCGCTAAAAGGGTTAACTAATGGGACAGTTTTATAGGGCGGGTCATTACGGACGCGGCGATACCTAATATGTGTACTTTTATTGGTTTTTTTTTATTATTTAAAAAAATGAATTTATTGGGGAATATTTTTTTTTTTTTTTACTAATTTATTTGGCGATTTTTTTTTAATTTATTTTTACATTTTTTTTTAATTTTTTTTTAACTTTATTACATAGTCCCAGGTGGGACATCACTGTCCTGTGACAGATCGCTGATCTGTCACATCACAGAAAACTGTGACAGATCAGCAATCTGTCACAGGCATTGAAGCAGACTTCCTCTTGCCTGCGCTTTGCAGGCACTGGCCAGCTTCCTCAGGTCCCCGAAGGCCCCCGTCGCCATCTTGGATTCGGGGGCCTGGAGGATAGGAGCCCCCCGCAGCAGCGCTGCACATTGCGCTGCCGTGGGGGGCTCAGGGAAGCACGGAGGGAGCCCCCTCCCTGCCGATGCTTCCCTTTAACTCCCGGTACACCGCGATCATGTTTGATCGCGGTGTGCAAGGGGTTAACGTGTCGGGGGCGGTCCGTGACCGCCCCTGACACATAGTGCCGGGTGTCAGCTGTGATAATCAGCTGACACCCGGCCGCGATCAGCGGCGCTCACCACGTGGGCGCCGCTGATCGCGGTAGACGTACTATCCCGTCCACGGTCATACGGGCCCGGGTACCGTGGACGGGATAGTACGTCGGATGTCAGGAAGGGGTTAAGAAATTTTTTTTTAGAAATTATTTGTTTTATAAAAAACAAAATCCAGCAAAATAACTTGAAGTGGTATTAGAACCTGACTAATAAAGTGCAAGTACAGGTTGTAAAGTACGAGGTATTAGTCCACTGAACCATTGGAATAAACAGAAGTGGTTTGAAGAACATTAAAGGAATTATTTGTCAATTTATTTTATAGGAATCAAAATTCAAAAAAAAAAAAAAACTTCAAATGGTATTTTTGTAAAGATATAGTCTTTTCATTTTATTTTGTAGAGGGAAAATCAAAATCGGACATCAGAAAAAAAAAAAAAAAAGGGCATAAAATTGGGTAAAATGTTATAAAAGTGTATGAAAATCACAATAAGGATGAAATCAAATGAAAGCATCATTGATAATATTGAGGCCATAGGAGCCAATTGTCTTCAATTTATAGATCCAATAGACCTCTTTTCTGTTTAATGCTTGGGTTCTATTGGAAACGTGTTCAGGGATGTGTTCTATAGGAAAAATGATGGCTTTAGAAAAATCTCTTTGGTGAAATGAATCAAAGTGTCGTGACAGACCATGTTGTTGGTATCCAATTTTAGTGTTGTGTCTATGTGAGTTCATTCTACAATGAAGGGGTTGTGTGGTTCTCCCAACATACAATTTAGGACAAGGACACAGGATAACATAAATAACAAAGGCAGACACACAGGACAGGTGATTAGTGATGGTGAATTTTTCTGAGGTGAATGGATGTGAAAAGATGAACGTATTATGGGCAATATTACTGCAAAGGCTACATCTGGGCCTCTGGCATCTAAAAATGCCTGGTGTCAAGCCGGTATGATTGTCGGGAGTATATTGGCTCAATCTGCTAGGGGCCAGATGATTTTTTAGTGATCTGGCCTTCCTAAATGTAACAGTAGGTTTGTCAGGAAGAACTTTATTAAGTACAGGATCTTTTTGGATAATGTACCATAGGTCCCCTAGTATATTTTTAATCTCCTTATGTTGGGAGTTGTAGGTAGTGATAAAATTGGCCTGATAGTTAGCATGTGTATCTTTTTCTTTAGATCTCCCACTTAAAAGAATTTCTGGTTAAAATTTTTTGAAACATTATTAAAAGTAGAATGAACCAATTGGGAAGGGTATTTTGGAGCCAGGAATCTTCCCTTGAGGACCTCAGCCTGATTATTAAAATCCTCATCTTCTGTACAGTTCTTTCGGATTCTCTGAAATTGATTATGAGGAATGTTAAAAAGCCATTTAGAATAGTGGCTGCTCTTAAAATGGACATAACTATTGGAGTCTACCTTCTTAAAAAAAGTTTTGGTATAAATTTTGGAGTTTTTTATATAAAAGGTGATATCAAGGAAGTCCATCTGGGTATTACTAATGTGGGGGGTGAACTCCAAACCCCATATGTTGTTCTGTGTGGAAGAAGTAAAGACGTCAACTGGAATAAAACTGGTGTCAAAGATTAAGAATAAATCATCAATGTATCTTTTATATAAAACCACGCCCTCTAGAAATGAATCAATGGTAATAAAAGTATTCTCAAAGACCCCCATAAAAAGATTAGCATAAGTTGGCGCGACCCGTGATCCCATAGCAGTGCCTCTGATCTAATGATAAAAATCCCCCAGAAAAGTAAAAAAGTTATTATGTAAAATAAAATCCATCCCATTAAAAATAAAATCCTTTTGAGGGTCAGACAATCGACTGTCAGTAAGTAGAAATTTTTTTTTCATTTTTTTTCATTAGGAAACTTACCCTACTGAGACATTTTGAACTCAAAAAAGTTCATTCTAACCCTGACACTTCTAACACCACAGTGGTCTCTTCCTTCCACCTTGATGTCAGAGGGAAATCCTCATTCTACCCACTAGAAAGTAGAGGACATCATGTAGAAACATTCTCTGATCTATTGGATCGTCTTAATACACTACCTACACAAAATATACCAGTAAAACGGAATTTGTCCTCAATAGAACGTGTGGCATTGCAAAGATTGGAGAAAAACACGAATTTGGTTATCAAATCTGCAGATAAAGGTGGAGGGATAGTGATTCAAGATAAAACTGATTATGTGAATGAGGCTTTTAGAATTTTATCTGACAAAAAATTTTATCTGCTCATCCCCCAGAACCCCATCCCCCAAGCTACTGTTATTTACAATGATTTTATCAAAAAGGCGCATGATTCTGGGGTTCTTAATGACCATGAAAGGAAGTTTTTAACAGTTAAGAACCCCTCTACTCCTTTCCTGTACCATTTACCCAAAATACACAAGAGTACCATTAATCCACCAGAAAGACCTATTATTTCTGGTATAGACTCTCTCACCAGCAATTTATCATTTTATATAGATAGAATCATGCAGCCTCATGTCCTACAGCTCCCCAGTTTTTTAAAGGATTCTACACAATTGATCAACCTAACTAACAATATACCTTGGAAAAATTCTTATGTTTTTATTTCATTTGATGTATCTGCTTTGTATTCCAATATTGATCACCAACTGGGTTTGAGCTGTTTTAAAAAATTTCTACTTACTGACAGTCGATTGTCTGACCCTCAAAAGGATTTTATTTTTAATGGGATGGATTTTATTTTACATAATAACTTTTTTACTTTTCTGGGGGATTTTTATCATCAGATCAGAGGCACCGCTATGGGATCACGGGTCGCGCCAACTTGTGCTAATCTTTTTATGGGGGTCTTTGAGAATACTTTTATTACCATTGATTCATTTCTAGAGGGCGTGGTTTTATATAAAAGATACATTGATGATTTATTCTTAATCTTTGACACCAGTTTTATTCCAGTTGACGTCTTTACTTCTTCCATACAGAACAACATATGGGGTTTGGAGTTCACCCCCCACATTAGTAATACCCAGATGGACTTCCTTGATATCACCTTTTATATAAAAAACTCCAAAATTTATACCAAAACTTTTTTAAAAAGGTAGACTCCAATAGTTATGTCCATTTTAAGAGCAGCCACTATTCTAAATGGCTTTTTAACCCCTTCCTGACATGAGACGTACTATCCCGTCCATGGGACCTGGGCCCCTATGTCCATGGATGGGATAGTATGTCTAGCGCGATGAGCGGCGCCCACGTGGTGAGCGCCGCTGATCGCGGCCGGGTGTCAGCTGATTATCACAGCTGACACCCGGCACAATGTGTCAGGGGCGGTCACGGACCGCCCCCGACAAGTTAACCCCTTGCACACCGTGATCAAACATGATCGCGGTGTACCGGGGGTTAAAGGGAAGCATCGGCAGGGAGGGGGCTCCCTCCGTGCTTCCCTGAGCCCCCCACGGCAGCGCAATGTGCAGCGCTGCTGCGGGGGACTCCTTTCCTCCAGGCCCCCGGATCCAAGATGGCGACGGGGGCCTGAGGAAGCTGGCTTCCTCAGTGCCTGCAAAGCGCAGGCATGAGGAAGCCTTCTGCAGTGCCTGTGTCAGATCGCTGATCTGTCACAGTGATCTGTGATGTGACAGATCAGCGATCTGTCACAGGACAGTGATGTCCCACCTGGGACTATTTAATAAAGTAAGAAAAAAAAAAAAAAAAGTGTTAAAATAATTAAAAATAAATCGCCAAATAAATTAGAAAAAAAAAAAAATATTCCCCCAATAAATCCATTTTTTGGAAATAATAAAAAAAAAAAACAATAAAAGTACACATATTAGGTATCGCCGCGTCCGTAATGACCCGCCCTATAAAACTGTCCCATTAGTTAACCCCTTTAGCGAACCCCTTAAAAAAGAAAACTAAAAAACGAAGCAAAAAATAATGATTTATTATCATACCGCCAAACAAAAAGTGTAATAACGCGCGATCAAAAAGACGCATATAAATATCCATGGTACCGCTGAAAACGTCATCTTGTCCCGCAAAAAACGAGCCGCCACACAGCATCATCAGCGAAAAAATAAAAAAGTTATAGCTCACAGAATAAAGCGATGCAAAAATAATTATTTTTTATATAAAATAGTTTTCATTGCATAAAACCGACAAAAACATAAAAAAATGACATAAATGAGGTATCGCTGTAACCGTACTGACCCGAAGAATAAAACCGCTTTATCAATTTTACCGCACGCGGAACGGTGTAAACTCACCCCCCCAAAAGAAATTCATGAAACGCTGGTTTTTGTTCATTCTGTTTCCCAAAAATAGGAATAAAAAGCGATCAAAAAATGTCACGTGCCCGAAAATGGTACCAATAAAAACGTCAACTCGTCCCGCAAAAAATAAGACCTCACATGACTCGGTGGGTCAAAATACGGAAAAATTATAGCTCTCAATATGTGGTGATGCAAAAACTATTTTTAAAATAAAAAGCGTCTTTTAGCGTGCGACAGCTGCCAAATATAAAAACCGCCATAAATAGTAAATCAAACCCCCCGTCATCACCCCCTTAGTTAGGGAAAAATAATAAAATTAAAAAAAAAAGTATTTATCTCCATTTTCCCGTTAGGGTTAGGGCTAGGGCTAGGGCTCAGATTAGGGTTAGGGGTGTGTTGGGGTTAGGGATGGAGTTATAATTGGGGGGTTTCCACTGTTTGGGCACATCAGGGGCTCTCCAAATGCAACATGGCGTCTGATCTCAATTCCAGCCAATTCTGAGTTGAAAAAGTCAAATGTTGCTCCTTCCCTTCCAAGCTCTGCCATGCGCCCAAACAGTGTTTTACCCCACATGTAGGGTATCAACCTACTCAGGACAAATTGCAAAACAATTTTTTGGGTCCAATTTCTCCTGTTACCCTTAGGAAAATAAAAAATTGGGGGCAAAAATATCATTTTTGTGGAAAAAAATGATTTTTTTATTTTCACGTCCGAGTGTTATAATCTTCTGTGAAGCACTTGGGGGTTCAAAGTGCTCACCACACATCTAGATAAGTTCCGTGGGGGGTCTAGTGTCCAAAATGGGGTCACTTGTGGGGAGTTTCAATAGTTTAGGTACATCAGGGGCTCTCCAAACGCACATGACACCCGCAGATCATTCCATCAAAGTCTGCATTCCAAAACGTCACTGCTTCCCTTCCGAGCCCCGACGTGTGTCCATACAGTAGTTTTCTCCCACATATGGGGTGTCAGCGTACTCAGGCCAAATTGGACAACAACTTTTGGGGGTCCAATTTCTCCTGTTACCCTTGGGAAAATGAAAAAATTGGGGACTAATTGATCATGTTTCTGGAAAAAATACGATTTTTTTATTTTCATGCCCTGGCATTATAAACTTCTGTGAAGCTCTTGGGGGTTCAAAGTGCTCACCTCACATCTAGATAAGTTCCTTAGTGGGTCTAGTTTTCAAAATGGGGTCATTTGTGGGGCGTTTCCACTGTTTAGGTACATTAGGGGCTCTCCAAAGGCAACATGACACCCGCAGACCATTCCATCAAAGTCTGCATTCCAAAACGTCACTACTTCCCTTCCGAGCCCCGACGTGTGCCCATACAGTAGTTTTCTCCCACATATGGGGTATCAGCATACTCAGGACAAATTGGACAACAACTTTTGGGGTCCAATTTCTCCTGGTACCCTTGGGAAAATAAAAAAATGGTGACTAAAAGATCATGTTTGTGGAAAAAATACGAATTTTTTATTTTCACGCCCGGGCGTTATAAACTTCTGTGAAGCACTGGGGGGTTCAAAGTGCTCACCACACATCTAGATAAGTTCCTTGGGGGGGGTCTAGTTTACAAAATGGTGTCATTTGTGGGGGGTTTCCACTGTTTAGGTACATTAGGGGCTCTCCAAAGGCAACATGACACCCGCAGACCATTCCATCAAAGTCTGCATTCCAAAACGTCACTACTTCCCTTCCGAGCCCCGACGTGTGCCCATACAGTAGTTTTCTCCCACATATGGGGTATCAGCATACTCAGGACAAATTGGACAACAACTTTTGGGGTCCAATTTCTCCTGGTACCCTTGGGAAAATAAAAAAATGGTGACTAAAAGATCATGTTTGTGGAAAAAATACGAATTTTTTATTTTCACGCCCGGGCATTATAAACTTCTGTGAAGCACTGGGGGGGTCAAAGTTCTCACCACACATCTAGATAAGTTCCTTAGGGGGTCTAGTTTCCAAAATGGTGTCATTTGTGGGGGGTTTCCACTGTTTTGGTACATCAGGGGTTTTCCAAACGCGACATGGTGTCCGATCTCAATTCCAGCCAAAAACGTCAAATGGCGCTGCTTCCCTTCCGAGCTCTGCCATGCGCCCAAATAGTGGTTTACCCCCACATGTGGGGTATCAGCGTACTCAGGACAAATTGCACAATAACTTTTAGGGTCCTGTTACCCTTGGAAAAATAAGAATTGAGGGTGAAAAGATCATTTTTGTGGAAAAAATATGATTTTTTAATTGTATGGCTTTATGTTATAAACTTCTGTGAAGCCCATGGGGGTTCAAAGTTCTCACCACACATCTAGATAAGTTCCTTAGGGGGTCTAGTTTCCAAAATGGTGTCATTTGTGGGGGGTTTCCACTGTTTTGGTACATCAGGGGTTTTCCAAACGCGACATGGTGTCCGATCTCAATTCCAGCCAAAAACGTCAAATGGCGCTGCTTCCCTTCCGAGCTCTGCCATGCGCCCAAATAGTGGTTTACCCCCACATGTGGGGTATCAGCGTACTCAGGACAAATTGCACAATAACTTTTAGGGTCCTGTTACCCTTGGGAAAATAAAAATTGGGGTGAAAAGATCATTTTTGGGGAAAAAATATGATTTTTTAATTGTACCGCTGTACGTTATAAACTTCTGTAAAGCCCTTGTGGGTTCAAAGTTCTCACCACATATCTAGATAAGTTCCTTGGGGGGTCTAGTTTCCAAAATGGGGTCACTTGTAGGGGGTTTCCACTGTTTAGGTACATCAGGGACTCTCCAAACGTGACATGGCGTCCAATCTGAATTCCAGCCAATTTTGCATTGAAAAAGTCAAACGGCGCTCCCTCCATTCTGAGCTCTGCCATGCACCGAAACAGTGGTTCCCCCCCACATATCAGGTATCAGCGTACTCAGGACAAATTGCACAATAACTTTTGCAGTCCAATTTCTCCTGTTACCCTTGGTAAAATAAAAAAAATTGAACCTGAAGTATTTTTTTATGAAAAAAGTTAGATGTTCATTTTTTTTAAAATATTCAAAAAAATTCCTGTGACGCACCTAAAGGGTTAATAAACTTCTTGAATGTGGTTTTGAGCACTTTAAGGGGTGCAGTTTTTAGAATGGTGTCACTTTTGGGTATTTTCTATCATATAGACCCCTCAAAGTGGCTTCAAATGTGATGTGGTCCTAAAAATAAAATGGTGTTGTAAAAATGAGAAATCGCTGGTCAACTTTTAACCCTTATAACTTCCTAACAAAAAAAAATTTTGGTTCCAAAATTGTGCTGATGTAAAGTAAACATGTGGGAAATGTTAGTTATCAAGTTTTTTGTGTGCCGTATCTCTGTGATTTAAGGGCATAAAAATTCAAATTTGGAAAATTGCGACATTTTCAAAATTTTCGCCAAATTTCCGTTTTTCTCACAAATAAACACAAGTTATTTGAATGAAATTTTACCACTAACATGAAGTACAATATGTCACGAGAAAACAATGTCAGAATCACCGGGATCCATGGAAGCGTTCCAGAGTTATGACCTCATAAAGGTACAGTGGTCAGAATTGTAAAAATTGGCCCGGTCATGAACGTGCAAACCACCCTTGGGGGTGAAGGGGTTAACATTCCTCATAATTTCAGAGAATCCGAAAGAACTGTACAGAAGATGAGGATTTTAATAATCAGGCTGAGGTCCTCAAGGGAAGATTCCTGGCTCAAAAATACCCTTCCCAATTGGTTCATTCTACTTTTAATAATGTTTCAAAAAATTTTAACCAGCAAATTCTTTTAAGTGGGAGATCTAGAGAAAAAGATACACATGCTAACTATCAGGCCAATTTTATCACTACCTACAACTCCCAACATAAGGAGATTAAAAATATACTAGGGGACCTATGGTACATTATCCAAAAAGATCCTGTACTTAATAAAGTTCTTCCTGACAAACCTACTGTTACATTTAGGAAGGCCAGATCACTAAAAAATCATCTGGCCCCTAGCAGATTGAGCCAATATACTCCCGACAATCATACCGGCTTGACACCAGGCATTTTTAGACGCTAGAGGCCCAGATGTAGCCTTTGCAGTAATATTGCCCATAATACTTTCATCTTTTCACATCCATTCACCTCAGAAAAATTCACCATCACTAATCACCTGTCCTGTGTGTCTGCCTTTGTTATTTATGTTATCCTGTGTCCTTGTCCTAAATTGTATGTTGGGAGAACCACACAACCCCTTCATTGTAGAATGAACTCACATAGACACAACACTAAAATTGGATACCAACAACATGGTCTGTCACGACACTTTGATTCATTTCACCAAAGAGATTTTTCTAAAGCCATCATTTTTCCTATAGAACACATCCCTGAACACGTTTCCAATAGAACCCAGGCATTAAACAGAAAAGAGGTCTATTGGATCTATAAATTGAAGACAATTGGCTCCTATGGCCTCAATATTATCAATGATGCTTTCATTTGATTTCATCCTTATTGTGATTTTCATACACTTTTATTACATTTTACCCAATTTTATGCCTTTTTTTTTTTTTTTTTCTGATGTCCGATTTTGATTTTCCCTCTACAAAATAAAATGAAAAGACTATATCTTTACAAAAATACCATTTGAAGTTTTTTTTTTTTTTTTGATTCCTATAAAATAAATTGACAAATAATTCCTTTAATGTTCTTCAAACCACTTCTGTTTATTCCAATGGTTCAGTGGACTAATACCTCGTACTTTACAACCTGTACTTGCACTTTATTAGTCAGGTTCTAATACCACTTCAAGTTATTTTGCTGGATTTTGTTTTTTATAAAACAAATAATTTCTAAAAAAAATTTTCTTAAACCACTTCAGCTAAATCCAATGGTGTAGTGGACTAATACCTGGTACTTGCACTTTACAGCATATATCTGCACTTCATGAGCCAGGTTCTAATGCTCCTTGAGGTCTCACCCCTCCCCCCCCCTTTTTTTTTTTTTTTCATTAACCTTAGTCACTTTTTACCCCGTGATCCATAGCACTCTGTTCTATTTTTATTTTTTTTTGCATAATTTTATACTTTTTCTTTTTTTAATACACTTTTATTGGAGTGTTTTTATGTTTGTAATAAAATTTCATTGTTTTTTTTTTTCGTTTTTTTTTTACCTTTGTTGATGTCATTTAACCCTGCATTGGCGCCAATTTTTTTTTTTTTCTCTATAAGAATGTTTCATTATCTTTCAATGTAATCTGCCCTGATGAAGTGAGCCAGTAGGCTCAGGAAACGCGTTGGCTGAATAAAGAACTTTGTACTCCACCAGAAGCAAGCGCAGTCCTCATTGCACTTTCACGCCGTTTTTGAGACAAAAGTTGAACATTTTGGAAGGTTTATGTCACATTACATCTGGCTTAGAATTTGCACAGCATTTCAGAAAAGGAGCATCATAACAACAGTAAAATTGTTAGGAACACCGCACTACACTTGCTCGCTGAGCCAGTGCGCATGTCCTGAGTAAAACAAACTGTGCTCAAAGATACCTGTGGAGCGGGGCAGCAGCGTTGAAGATGCGTGCTTCAGACAAACAGGACCTGGAGCACGTGACTGTCAAGGGGCGGAGCTGGACACAAGTCTCTCATAGGAAGCAAGAGAAGAGTGATTGCTTCAGGCCAGATAGAACCTGAAACACATGACTGCTGGGGGCATGGTCTAAGCTCCGGAAAGCTAGGAGCTGAAGGAAAACTCCTAGAAGGGTAACTAAGGGACAAAGTTACCAAGGGGCATAGACAGGGACATAAACCAGAACAGGTCGGGGTCAAAGCAGGAGATAGCACGATAGTACCAAAGGATTAGACAGAACAGATAGTCAGGACGTAGCAAGAGATCAGTAAACCAGAACGGGCAATAGACAGTACAATAGGGACAAACTGTAACGGAGTAACAATAGCCAAGCCAGGAGGCCAGAACCGTAGAAGACAATAGTACCAAAACGTGACACAGAGAACAGAGTGAGCGGACAGACCAGGTCATACATGGGAGGCAATCAAGCAATGCAGTATACAAGCACACCAGGGGGTCAGACACACAGTCAGAACAACAGTATAGCTGACAGGGAATCCTAGTCTGGAGTGAGCATAAATAGATCCAATGGGAGGCCAGCAAAAGTTAACCCTGAGACCCTGAGAGAGCAGGACATTAACCATGTCCTATAACATGACAAAAATATGGTTGTGGTAGTGTGATGGTCAGAGACTGTTTTGCTGCTTCAGAACCTGGAAGACTTGCTGTGGTAAATGGAAGCATGAATTCTGCTGTCAAACAAAAAAAACCTGAAGGAGAATGTCCAGACATCTGTTCATGACCTCAAGCTGAAGCACACAGATTATGCAGCAGGACAATGATCCAAAATACACCAGCAAGTTCACCTCTGAATGGCTTAAGAAAAACAAAATAAAGACTTTGGAGTAGCCTATTCAAAGTCCTGACCATAAAGGGAACCTGTCAAGAGGATTGTGCATAGTAACCTACTCGCAGTGTCAGGTCGGCGCCGTTATACTGATTACAATGATACCTTGGTTGATGAAATCCGTCTTGTGATTATTCTTTAATCTTTATTTTCGTTTTTTTATTAATGAGATTCTCGTGCCCTAAGGCGGGGCTGGGGTATGTGGTGCTCTGATTAGATATTCATAGTGCAGACTGCCCATCGGTGACCCGTGATTAGGTGACAGGGTCACCGTTGGGTGGGGTTTCTGGCGTACTTGCTGGAAGTGAAAGTTGAATGCCGCTGTCAAAGATTGACAGCGGCATTTAACGGGTTAACTGCCACGGGTGGATTGCGATTCCACCAGCGGCTGTTGCGGGCACATGTCAGCTGTACAGATAAGCTGTTATGTGCCCAGGAAGGTGCAGGCTCAGCGCTGAAGCCTGCACCAAACAGGGGGAGTCTGTTGGAAAGGGGTTAAATTCTGCATTTTGTGTTTACTTGTGCTATATTTGTCTAATATTTACATTTGTTTGGTGATCTGAAACATTTAAGTGTGACAAACATGCAAAATAACAGGAAATCATGAAGGAGGGCAAACACTTCCACACAACTATAGCTCCCATCATCAGTCAATAACATCAGTGCTACTGCTCCCATCATTGGTCAGGTATGTCTGTACTACAACTCTGTCATCGTTCACTGACCCCAGTACTAGTGTTCAGTCATCTGCTCCTGTCATTGTTGAATAATCCTCAGTACTACTGCTTCTAACATCAGTCACTGACCTCAGTACCACAACTCCCATCCTCAGTCAATAACCTCAGTGCTACGGCTCCTGTCATCAGTCAATGTCAGTAAAACAGCTCCCATTATTGGTCCCTGGCCTCAGTATGGCTCCTGTCATCAGTTATTGATATGGAACGTATATACAGTGGGGCAAAAAAGTATTTAGTCAGTCAGCAATAGTGCAAGTTCCACCACTTAAAAAGATGAGAGGCGTCTGTAATTTACATCATAGGTAGACCTCAACTATGGGAGACAAACTGAGAAAAAAAAATCCAGAAAATCACATTGTCTGTTTTTTTTTCATTTTATTTGCATATTATGGTGGAAAATAAGTATTTGGTCAGAAACAAGCAATCAAGATTTCTGGCTCTCACAGACCTGTAACTTCTTTAAGAGTCTCCTCTTTCCTCCACTCATTACCTGTAGTAATGGCACCTGTTTAAACTTGTTATCAGTATAAAAAGACACCTGTGCACACCCTCAAACAGTCTGACTCCAAACTCCACTATGGTGAAGACCAAAGAGCTGTCAAAGGACACCAGAAACAAAATTGTAGCCCTGCACCAGGCTGGGAAGACTGAATCTGCAATAGCCAACCAGCTTGGAGTGAAGAAATCAACTGTGGGAGCAATAATTAGAAAATGGAAGACATACAAGACCACTGATAATCTCCCTCGATCTGGTGCTCCACGCAAAATCCCACCCCGTGGGGTCAGAATGATCACAAGAACGGTGAGCAAAAATCCCAGAACCACGTGGGGGGACCTAGTGAATGAACTGCAGAGAGCTGGGACCAATGTAACAAGGCCTACCATAAGTAACACACTACGCCACCATGGACTCAGATCCTGCAGTGCCAGACGTGTCCCACTGCTTAAGCCTGTACATGTCCGGGCCCGTCTGAAGTTTGCTAGAGAGCATTTGGATGATCCAGAGGAGTTTTGGGAGAATGTCCTATGGTCTGATGAAACCAAACTGGAACTGTTTGGTAGAAACACAACTTGTGTTTGGAGGAAAAAGAATACTGAGTTGCATCCATCAAACACCATACCTACTGTAAAGCATGGTGGTGGAAACATCATGCTTTGGGGCTGTTTCTCTGCAAAGGGGCCAGGACGACTGATCCGGGTACATGAAAGAATGAATGGGGCCATGTATCGTGAGATTTTGAGTGCAAACCTCCTTCCATCAGCAAGGGCATTGAAGATGAAACGTGGCTGGGTCTTTCAACATGACAATGATCCAAAGCACACCGCCAGGGCAACGAAGGAGTGGCTTTGTAAGAAGCATTTCAAGGTCCTGGAGTGGCCTAGCCAGTCTCCAGATCTCAACCCTATAGAAAACCTTTGGAGGGAGTTGAAAGTCCGTGTTGCCAAGCGAAAAGCCAAAAACATCACTGCTCTAGAGGAGATCTGCATGGAGGAATGGGCCAACATACCAACAACAGTGTGTGGCAACCTTGTGAAGACTTACAGAAAACGTTTGACCTCTGTCATTGCCAACAAAGGATATATCACAAAGTATTGAGATGAAATTTTGTTTCTGACCAAATACTTATTTTCCACCATAATATGCAAATAAAATGAAAAAAAAACAGACAATGTGATTTTCTGGATTTTTTTTTTCTCAGTTTGTCTCCCATAGTTGAGGTCTACCTATGATGTAAATTACAGACGCCTCTCATCTTTTTAAGTGGTGGAACTTGCACTATTGCTGACTGACTAAATACTTTTTTGCCCCACTGTACAGAGGTAGCAGAGCTGAGTGTTTCACCTAACAGTGGATTGTTTGTGGTTCCCTGCTACATTGCACTTCACTGATTTATCCCCTCTCAAAGATAGAGGTAACATCTCTTCTCGGTTGGGATCCAATCCCATGAGAAAAGTAAGCAAACGGAAATAAATTTACCTACAGCAGAGGTGGATTAAGTTATCATACTCAAGTCACAACCAGAGCTTGAATCACAATTTTTACTAGTTGTGCTTAGAAACAGTGGAGGGAATGTACTAAGTTAGGTCAACCAAAAACCTGTCGTACAGCCATCAATCACAACTATTATGTGATTTTTTTTAAATGCTTTTTTGTGCCTCTTGTTATATAATAAAGGACGCCACCTAATAGCTGATGTAAAGTTAGACGTAAGTGTCTATAGATTCACTAAGTATGTCATAATCACATTTACCAGGATCAGATGTCAATCATTATTAGGCCATGGCATAATGGCGACTGAAAATCGCAGTAGAATGGTAGATGACTGTGTCCAACCTTTTGCATAGACACTTGGAAGGTTTATCAAGTAATAAGGAAATGTTTGCTTACCAATATCTCAATACCAAACTGCAGGACACACTTGGAAGTCCAGGTGTATGGAGAACAAAGGCAGTCTTTCCAGTAGGCAATGGTGACATGCTCCTGTGCTTGTGACCATGAATGATCACAGTGGCGTCAGGATATTAATACAATCATGTACTGCTAATTCTCATATACAATGTGTCTCATGAGATATCAATACAGTTGAGGAGAAAAGCAATACTTTAAAGTTCCCACATATTTCAATGCATCCAGCAGACGATGGAAAGCAGGGTGAAGGAGACGTCGCCTACCGCTGAGGCTGATTAAAATGCTAATAGATGATGTGTAATCGGGATGGATACATTTATCCTGATTATCTCCCAGCATGAGGTCTGGATGTATGAACTGGTGACAGCGGGCAGTACTCCATGCTTGTTTAAAGACAAGTTGCCACACACGTCGGCTGGAGAGAGATGGCATCCAGAATCATGCAGCAAGTCTGGGCCATCCGATGCCCTGCTAATCTTCCTCTTATATTGAGTTTTTACAGGGCCAAGCAGCAAAGGTTTACAACACCACTGATGACTGAATCTGATCATGCATCAACGTTATGTTGGAAGAGATGAAAAGACTACTGATCGAAATGACAAAAGATATCAGTACTTAAAAATGCGTCTATGAATGTTAGCTATCACTGTATCATTGATCAGTGCTCGTTTATGGCATAACGTGAAGGATCCTTTTACTGCAGTCACATCCTAAGCTGCAGATGCAGTTCTATAAATTCACATGCTGTAGTCACTAGCCCAGTAATGCGTCACTACTTACATAATCATTGTTATACACAGGTAATGTGTCTCTCGCCATGAGGACATTGGAGGATTCTGTACCCCAGGAACACTGGCTTAATTGTATGGCGTTTACCCTTGAGGCATACTGTGGTTTCCACTCACTGAGATTATCTGATTTTGCACCAACCACAATAGATGATTTATTGTAGAGAGATGTGATGAGAGGTCATATTTGGTCACTGTGGAGTTATTATTGAAGACGTCACCTGTTATACATTCTTCTCTCCTGAGATATCCAGGTAGGTGATATAACACCACCCTGAACACTTCAAAGATGATATATAATTACACATCACACCTCCACCAGTGAGCACCAGCTTCCCAGTAAAATCAGAACTCTGGATGTGTGTTCATGAAATAACACTATGTCATCACATGTAGCCCATAGTGGATGGCACAGGAGTCCCTCCATGTCCAGACGCGATTTACTCCCTCTTCACTGCGAAACCTCCCATTGTATAACCTATATTCTTAGCACACAACTCTCCTCATTTGGGAAAACCGGATATCACAACGGCAATATAGAGTAGAAAATACCTCCAACACAGTATCTACTCCTTACTGTCAAATACCAGCAGGTGAGAAGCAGATGATCTATACAGGTTACAGAACTCCAAGCTACTATACCTCTATATATTACAGCAAGGCTCCTGTAATCTAATGTTCCAGCACACCTTATATCACATCAGTGCCCTGGTTAACATGGCAAGTAATGTCCGCATAATGTTCCAGTCTTTACACGGAGCACGCTCACTACACATCATGTGACATCACCGCTCTCACAAATAAGCCATCACTAGTTTTCTCGTGGACAAGAACTTGTTCTACAGAATAAAGGTCAGGTGTAATAATCTGCAGAATACATCACTGTCTAGAGAAAGAGCAGGAGAAATGTTCTGCAGAAACAGGGGGCTGGACCAGATGGCCCAGGATGTCCCTTCCAACTCTACAATTCTATGAAAATATAACTTGCCAGGATGTAGACCGCAATGCTGTGCAGGTTTTTGAGAGGTCCGTGGTGTAATAATCTGCATGATATATCACTATGCGTCAGAAGGTAGAGGAGCAATGTTCTGCACATCTTTACAGAGGTCAGTGGTGAAATAATCTGCAGGATACGTGGAAGCTATGTATCTGGAGATAGAGCAATGCTATGTAGCTCTAGAAAGGTCAGTAGTGTAATATTCTGCAGACTTGATAAATATCACTCATTTTTTGTCAAGAGAAAGAGGAACAATGTTCTGTAGAGAGGTCAGTGGTGTAATAATCTGCAGAATATCCATGATTAGTCTAATGTCAGGGTATGGAGGTCAGGGTGGGGTGACTGCAGACTCGAGGATACAATGGCAGTTTCCGGTAAGGACAGACTGTAAATTCCACTGCTGTTGTCCAAAGTTCACAGTGATATCAGCAGTTGCCATGGTGATGGCATATCTGGCGGTATAACGTGAGTGTGGTATGAGGACGATATCCAACATTACAGCGGTTATTGGCGTATTGTGTTATAGGGAGCAGGTATCCACTGACTTAACAGTGCACTAAATGCTGCTCCAGCTGTAAGATTCATGGAGTGCTGCAAACTACACAGCAAAAATGCCATATCTGTGAGTTAGGGGATTCTAAGGACTATGATTTGGGGAGAGGTGGATGTGATCTGTGTAATGGTATGTGCACACGATCCGTAAACGCTACGGGTTGGATGCTGCAGACTTGCACAGCGTCGAGATTCAAGAAATCCCATGCCCACTATGCATGCACAGACGCCCGCGGCTCACCTGTGGAGACGGACATGCGGCGCGTCTTTCCAGACTGCAACATGTCTATTTATCTTGCGTAGACACGAGCCTCTGCAAGATAAATTTCACCCATAGAATGTATTGGACGCGGTGAATCTGCACGGGTCAATGAACACATGCGGATTCACCTGCATTCAATAGACGGCAGCGCTTTGGACACAGCGGACATGTGCTGCGTCCAAAGCGCTGCCAATTTCTAATCGTGTGCACATACCCTAAAAGGAAAGGCCTGGGTGAGAAAGACGAGATCTGCTAGAGCTTTATCGCAGGATACTTGAACAGTGTATCACTCCAACTGCTGCTGCTTTAGGTAAAGCTGGCGCTGGAAAAGCCACTGATATAATGGTATATCACAGATAACTGGGATGCAAACAGAACATATAACGTCACCATGTCCCAACAGTCAGGTACAATTGTATGATTGATCTGAGATAATGGGCCGCGCCCATAAAGTTCATAAAGCAAACAAGTCCTTGTCTGGTGAAGACAAGCAGCAGTCATGGAGACGTGTGCATGTCATGGTATATGAGGACCTTCATAGACCACATTAAGACAATTCTGCACTACTTCCAGTTACACCTCTGCACAAAAATATCCCCTACCTATCTACTCTATTAGAGTAAGTCCACCAGCTGCACTAATACAGGGTGCAGCGGACCCAAGTAAAATGAAGAGTAGGGACTGACAAGTGTAAGGAACTTTGACGCAGTTTGCCAGCTTCCATATTAAGGCCTTAATATCAACCAATACCTTACATATATTGATATGTTTTTTGTGCACTTTTTATATTTCTTTCAGGGTGCAGTTGGGCCCAAATGGTTCTGAAAACTTGTGGCCTCTGTTCACACGGGATGCATTCTAGTTGGCACTGGGCAGCCCCCCTATATGGTGTTACTAAGAGGTTGTGAACCGGAAGCCCCGCATTCCCTGTGTGAACACTGCCACATGCGGATTATTTTTACTGCACTGGTGTACCACACGGCCAATCCCTGATTGTAGGCTGGCTGTTTCGTTTGGCATTTATGCACCTGTGCAGCTGCCATTTTACTTGGGTCCGCTGCACCCTGTATTAGTGCAGATGCATTTAGGCCTGTCTGTTTTTTTCCTGATTTTTTGGAGGATTTTTTCCTCTTTTTGAGGATTTCATGTTAGAGTAGGACTGGCAAGTGTAAGGAACTTTGACGCAGTTTGCCAGCTTCTGTATTAAGGCCTTAATATCATCCAATACCTTACATATATTGATATGTTTTTTGTGCACTTTTTATATTTCTTTCAGGGTGCAGTTGGGCCCAAATGGTTCTGCAAACTTGTGGCCTCTGTTCACACGGGATGCATTCTAGTTGGCACTGGGCAGCCCCCCTATATGGTGCTACTAAGAGGTTGTGAACCGGAAGCCCTGCATTCCCTGTGTGAACACTGCCACATGCGGCTTATTTCTTCTGCACTGGTGTACCACACGGCCAATCCCTGATTGTAGGCTGGCTGTTTCATTTGGTATTTATGCACCTGTGCAGCTGCCATTTTACTTGGGTCCGCTGCACCCTGTATTAGTGCAGATGCATTTAGGCCTGTCTGGTTTTTTCCTAATTTTTTGGAGGATTTTTTCCTCTTTTTGAGGTTTTCATGTTAGAGTAGGGACTGACAAGTGTAAGGAACTTTGACGCAGTTTGCCAGCTTCCATATTAAGGCCTTAATATCAACCAATACCTTACATATATTGATATGTTTTTTGTGCACTTTTTATATTTCTTTCAGGGTGCAGTTGGGCCCAAATGGTTCTGCAAACTTGTGGCCTCTGTTCACACGGGATGCATTCTAGTTGGCACTGGGCAGCCCCCCTATATGGTGTTACTAAGAGGTTGTGAACCGGAAGCCCCGCATTCCCTGTGTGAACACTGCCACATGCGGATTATTTCTTCTGCACTGGTGTACCACATGGCCAATCCCTGATTGTAGGCTGGCTGTTTCATTTGGTATTTATGCAGCTGCCATTTTACTTGGGTCCGCTGCACCCTGTATTAGTGCAGATGCATTTAGGCCTGTCTAGTTTATTCCTGATTTTTTGGAGGATTTTTTCCTCTTTTTGAGGTTCTCATGTAAGTCCACCAGCTACGCCAAATTCCAAACACTGCGCAGTTACTTCAGGCAGCAACTTTCCTTATAAAGGCCAAGTTTACACAGTCAGTATTTGGTCAGTACATTAGTATTTGTAATACAAAACCAGGAGTGGGTGATAAATAAAGAAGTGGTGACGTGTCTCTAGTATACTTTATCTCTGATTGTTCCACTCTTGGTTTTGGCTTGCAGATACTGAGGTAAAATATTGAACTTGTGAATGTGACCTAAAGCTGAATGGTCTGACTTTAAGGACTGGCTCCTGCACCCGAGTCGCCTGGCCCTGCCGCACATTGTTAGCACCCATACCGTAGAGTCAAGGGTAAAAGTGGCTTCAGTAGAACTATTGTCTCCTCACCGCATTACTTTGATTGAGCTGAAGTTATTAATTTGCTTCTCATGTATAATGATTGTAATGTTCAAGGGCAAAGCTCTATACTAAGCTCATAACTGCAAACACGGAGCATCCCAGCCGCTTATTAAAACAGCACAGTACACCATCAGCTACCGGATCCTGCAGCACAGTAACCCAGAGCCATTGGGAGAGGGGGAGACCAGACTGACAAGGAGACAGCCTTTAATGGTAAAGCAGGGGATGTGAGCTAAAATAACTATTCATGTGCTGGACTCCGCTCCCTGATTGTGGGGATCCTGGATCCCAATAACTTTTGAGGACCCATATTAAATATTCAATTTAATAAAGTAAAAGCTGTAGTGTCACCCATAGCTACCAATTGGGATGTAAAAGATGACAAGTCTTTCCTCTATTTTACCCAATCCTGTTAAATTCATTACTGTCATTAGCTTAGAAAACGACATGGGGTTTCCAAAAAAGCTGAGTGATTGCCATGAAACTATGACCTGACGCTAGGTCAGACCTCAGTATACACATGCCGTGTGCAGCTTAAGATTATTATACCCTGTTCATGTTTTCAGTATCACTTTATGAATCAGTCCTGCCAGTGTTCTCTGGTATCTAATGCCTGTCAGTGTGGAGCTGGTGGCTGTCATGTCCCTCATGTAACAGCCTTCTCTCATAGTGGTGGAGCTGGCACATAGATGGGGACATCTTATTTTCTAGACCAGTCGACTTCACTCTCTTTAATTTGATAAAACTTTAAATTGATATCGAGCGCCCGTACGAGAAAGCTGAGGTAACATGATGGTCATGGGGTCACCAGCTTCGCGCACCTCATGAGGTGAATGCATGAGAATCCATTAGGTTTATTACTAGGCAAAGCACAAAGTTCCCAGCTTGTCTATTCTGTTGCCCTCTGGGAAAATTTGTAAATGACTGAATCAGGAAGAAAATTCCAGTCACCAGATCGAGCTAAAAATACGCCTTCTGGCTGAGATTTCTGCAGTTTCCTTTATTGTATGGAATGGCGTGGCAGGATGCACAATCTCATACAGGGACATTGAGTAAAACAGAAGGGCACAGGACATATTTCTTTTACAAGAGATCTCTGCGTGACGGAGGCCTCCATTCATTAAACATATACATCTGCAATTTCCATCGGGGAATGATTTCGGTGCACATGACACATTACCGACACAGTGTAAAAAGACATTATAACTTATTTGCGGTGCAACTGCAAATACTGAGTGTGTCTGCTATTTCCAGATTATCAGACTTTCTGGACCACAAAAACGTAATCTTATATATAATGTGTATTGATGCTGTACAATATTGGGATATCTGCGATGTTCATCCGTTAGTGTCTTCCTAACTTTATTCTGTCTAATTTATATCCGCATCATCCCGCCAGCCAACTGCACCAATGTCTCTATCCACCTCCTGAGCTGGAACTTTAAAGGCCAATTTTCTGCTTTCATCTGCGGCAACGTTTGCTCAATATACATTCTTCCCTTCAGAATATTAGAATATAAATTTCTGCTGGGTTTATAAAGCAAACGTCCAGGCAGCGGCTTAAACACTTTCTAGATAAAAGACCAAATGTTTCAATAATTGTCTTTCACCTGCAATTTCTAAAATCTCAATATGTCAGCAGCTGCTCCATCACCGGCTCTTCACAGTTTATGTCTTAATATCAGGCTTTACAGACAACTATGAGAGACAATTACCTTTCACAACTGGTTCAGGACCCAACAAGAGGGGGGGCACTGCTAGACCTAATATTAACCAACAGGCCAGACCGCATATCAAATGTAAGGGTTGAGGGTCACTTGGGTAATAGTGATCACAAATTAATAAGTTTTCATGTATCCTTTAATAAGATGTGCATAGTAGAGGGGTTACAAGGACACTAAACTTCAGGAAGGCAAATTTCCAACGGATGAGAGAAGATCTTGGTGCAATTAACTGGGACGATATCCTGAGACATAAAAATACACAAAGAAAATGGGAGACGTTTATTAGCATCCTGAATAGGACCTGTGCACAATATATACCGTATGGGAATAAATATGCGAGAAATAGGAGGAAACCACTATGGCTAAATAGAGCTGTAAGGGGAGCAATAAGAGATAAAAATAAAGCATTTAGAGAATTAAAGCAAGTAGGTAGTGATGAGGCATTAAATAAATACAGAAAATTAAATAATTCTGTAAAAAGCAAATCAAGATAGCAAAGATTGAGACAGAGAGACTCATTGCCAGAAAAAGTAAAAATAATCCCAAAATATTCTTTAACTGCATAAATCGTAAGAAACTAAAAAATAATAGTGTTGGCCCCCTTAAAAATAGTCTGGATGAAATGGTGGATGAGGATGAGGAAAAAGCCAATATGCTAAATGACTTTTTTTCAACAGTATTTACACAAGAAAATCCCATGACAGATAACATGATCAGGGATAAAAATTCTCCATTAAATGTCACCTGCTTAACCCAGCAGGAAGTACGGCGGCGTCTAAAAATCACTAACATTGACAAATCCCCGGGCCCGGATGGGATACACCCCCGAGTACTGCAGGAATTAAGCACAGTCATAGATAGACCATTATTTTTAATCTTTAAAGATTCCATAATAACAGGGTCTGTACCACAGGACTGGCGTATAGCAAATGTGGTGCCAATATTCAAAAAGGGGACAAAAACTGAACTTCGAAATTATAGGCCAGTAAGTTTAACCTCAGCTGTGGGTAAAATCCTGGAGGGTTTTCTAAGAGATACTATACTGGAGTATCTGGAGAAGAATAACCTTATGACCCAATATCAACATGGGTTTACAAGGGACCATTCCTGTCAGACTAATCTAATAAGCTTTTATGAAGAGGTAAGTTCCGGACTGGACCAAGGGAATGCATTGGACGTGGTGTACATGGACTTTTCAAAAGCTTTTGATACGGTGCCACACAAAAGGTTGATACATAAAATGAGAACAATGGGGATAGGGGAAAATATGTGTAGGTGGGTTAAGAGCTGGCTCAGGGATAGGAAACAAAGGGTGGTTATTAATGGAGCACACTCGGACTGGGTCACGGTTAGCAGTGGGGTACCACAGGGATCAATTTTTTCTGCCCCCTTCTTTTTAACATATTTATTAATGACCTTGTAGGGGGCATACAGAGTAGAATTTCAATATTTGCACATGACACTAAACTCTGCAGGGTAATCAATACAGAGGAGGACAATTTTATATTACAGGAGGATTTATGTAAACTAGAAGCTTGGGCTGATAAATGGCAAATGAGCTTTAATGGGGATAAATGTAAGGTCATGCACTTGGGTAGAACGAACAAGATGTATGATTATGTGCTTAATTGTAAAACACTGGGCAAAACAGTCACTGAAAAAGACCTGGGTGTATGGGTGGACGACAAACTCACATTTAGTGGCCAGTGTCAGGCAGCTGCTGCAAAGGCAAATAAAATAATGGGATGCATTAAAAGAGGCATAGATGCTCATGAGGAGAACATAATTTTACCTCTATATAAGTCACTAGTGCGATCACACTTAGAATACTGTGTACAGTTCTGGTCTCCGGTGTATAAGAAAGACATAGCTGAACTGGAGCGGGTGCAGAGAAGAGCGACCAAAGTTATTAGGGAACTAGGGGGTCTGCAATACCAAGACAGGTTAATTCACTTGGGTTATTTAGTTTGGAGAATCGAAGGCTTAGGGGTGATCTTATTACAATGTATAAATATATGCGGGGACAGTACAAAGACCTTTCTAATGATCTTTTTACTCTTAGACCTGTGACGGGGACAAGGGGGCATCCGCTACGTCTGGAGGAAAGAAGGTTTAAGCATAATCACAGACGCGGATTCTTTACTGTAAGAGCAGCGAGACTATGGAACTCTCCGCCATATGATGTTGTAATGAGTGATTCCCTACTAAAATTTAAGAAGGGACTGGATGCCTTTCTTGAAAAGTATAATATTACAGGGTATATACACTAGTTTCCTTAATATTGCGTTGATCCAGGAAGCTAGTCTGATTGCCATATGTGGAGTCGGGAAGGAATTTTTTTCCCCAATGTGAAGCTTACTGTTTGCCACATGGGTTTTTTTTGGCTTTCTCTGGATCAACATGTTAGGGCAAGTTAGGACAGGATATGGGTTGAACTAGATGGACTTAAAGTCTCCCTTCAACCTTAATAACTATGTTACAATGGGCAATGAGATACACCATAAACATGGCGTTGTAGGCAAATAATGTCCTAGTAATATACACTAGCTGCCAAGTTGTGCACCATCACAGGGTGTAATATAATGAACCCCATTAGCAGGTATACTGGATGTCACCTGGCTATCCCAGTAATAGCTATAATGGATGTCACCCAGCTATCCCAGTAGTATATAAAATGAATGTCTCCCATCTTTTGTAGTAGCATAAACACTGGATGCCACCCAAATTTCCCAGTAATAGATAGAGCGGATGTCACCTAGCTTTTTCAGTAGCACATATACCAATATAACCAGCTAGCCTAAAGAGCTGTTACCATGACAACACACAAATCAATCCCTATTAATAATAGAAATTTGTGATACTAATTGCCATCCGGTATCACTTGTGCATCACAACTCATTGACAGTGATAGATCAGGAGAGATCATTATGTACAAAAAGAGATTGGATTTCATCAGGTCAGGCTGTGCAGATAAATATGATATAAAATGGCGGCTCTGATGTCACTTTCAGCTTAACAAAAGGTATCTCAACAGCAGAGATGATATACTCATTTTTACCCCCATTTCTTGCATAAAGAGAGGCCACTGTGCCAAAAAAAACTGGAGGGGGCTGTGATCACTTGCAGGATTGTAGGGAGTCATGTTTAAAGGCAGGATTGGGAGGGCTGTGATCTGTAGTTGGAGGCTATGATCTGTTTTGGGATTGTGGGAGAGATGTGATCATTAGTGGGATTATAGGAGGGATGTGACCAGAAGTGCGATTGGAGGAGGCTGTTCTGTAGTGTTATTTATTATTATTATTTATATAGCACCATTGATTCCATGGTGCTGTACATGAGAAGGGGGTTACATACAAAGTTATAGATATCGTTTACAGTAAACAAATTTACAATAACAGACTGATACAGAGGGAAGATGACCCTTCCCTTGCGGGCTTACATACTACAGGATGATGGGGAAGGAGACAGTAGGTTGGGGGGTTGCAGCAACTCTGGTGATGGTGAGGCGGTAATTAAAAAAAAAAAAAAGCTTTCCTGAGAAAGCCGTGAAGACCAACTTAAGTCACGAGAAATATCCAGCTAGCCTGAATCCTAGGAGGTTCAGACAATCCTTTCTTGAAGCAATGTCCACTGTGCAACTATACCAAACCACAGTAACATTTATTACACCCATAATTACCATACTTTTATTAACTTGCAAGTTTTATTGATCTGCAGTTATGTTTGTGAGACAGGAGCCACTGACTAACGTTTGGGGTGTGTGGATGTAGATGAGGCATCCAACCAGGATGTGGTCCTCGTGCTTAATCAGAAGTATTAACCCAATGTACTACAAAAAAAACCCAAGGAAGGAAACAAGATAGTAGACCACGAGGAGAGCGGACTTTGCCCTCTCTACTACTCTAGTAGGATTGTGGGAAGCTATGATCATTAGTGGGATTGTGGTAGACTATGATCATTAGCGGGATTATGGGAGGCTGTGGTCAGTAGTTGAATTGTGTTGGAGGTTGTGATCAATAGTGTTATTGTGGGGGTCTATGATCGGTAATGGGATTGTGGGAAGCTGCGATCAATAATGTCATTGTGGGGGGCCTATGATCAATAATGGGATTGTTGGAGGCTATCAATAGCTGGAGTGTGGGAGGTTATGATCATTATCAGGGTTGTGGGAGGCTGTGATCAGTAGCAGGATGATCGGAGACTGTGCAGTAGCAGGATGGTGGAGGGATTTCTGGGTCTTGCTGGGAGAGATCATCCTCATATAATATTTGTGGCCCATCATTATATGGTATTTAGGGTGGGGGATTATAGACTATTGATACACGCAGAATGACCCAACACAGATGACAGCAACCCTGGCATGTGCTGCAAACACATTTTCTCCAGCGCTGCTCAAGGTGTGCCGAGCGTCTGTGGAGAAAATTACTTTCAGCAAGAGACTTCATGCACTATAAGTTCATGCTCAAAACAAATAACTCCATCTGGTTAAACAAGTCTACTTCACCACCCTCAGCACACCACTAGTCAACAATCCAAAATGACTCTTTGAAACCATTCACTCCCTCTTGAGTCCTAAAGTACAGGCCCCCATCACTAAGCTCAACGCTGATGATCTGGCCACTTATTTCCTCAAAAAAATCATATCCATCAAGACATTTTTGCACAATCTCCTCAGAGCCTGGATCCCCTTCCCACCTGCACCTCAAGTTCACTTTCCATCTTTGAGCCTGTACCAGAAAAAGTGACCAGGCTCCTTGCTTCTTCTCGCCCTACAGCCTGCACCAGTGATTCTATTCCACCCTCTCCCCAGCTGTCACTACCTACCTACAGTAACTAAAATATTTAACCTCTCTGTTGTCATGATACCAGTGCTGGGTGACCGGCACTGCTGGGGTTAATGTTCTGACCTCAGTGCAGACTCTCACCTGCACACCTGGGACCTATTATGGTGGCCTCTCATTGGTTCTGGGGAGGCTTCTTATAGCCTCAGGAAGCTCCCATTCCCCGTCAGTTATACTTTTGCCCTTGGCATTGTGTGGTGACCCCTGAGTGTGTTTGTGCTGTGTTCTGGTTGCTTGATTCTCTGTGTATGACTCGGTCTGTTCTCTGTATATCGCTTTGGATTCTGCTTGGTACCTTCTACGTCCGTTTGGTTTTTGATCTCTGCTTGGCCCTGACTATCCGTTCTGTCTCATTTCTGGTACTGTACTGATATCTTGTGTATGACCTTTGGCTTTGTCTGACCTTCCGTCTGTTTATCCCTCCTGTACCTTGCTTGCCTGTATTGTGCTTGACCTCTGCTTTGCCTGACTCTGAGTTTTCTACCTTCTCTGGAAGCAGGACGTTAAGCCCCGTCCCCTTGCAGTCACATGACCGTTCACATGACCATAGGTCCTATGCCGGCTTGCTAAACTTCTACATTCAGGTCCTGTGCATCTTTATTTTCCAGCTGTTCTTGTCCCCAGGGGTCCCTACGGTGCGGGTGAGTCCCTGCTTAGCGGAGGCTTACGCCGGCGCTGTCAGGGCCCTAACATTATAACTGACCATTAAGTTTTTTGGGGGGGGTTTTATGCAGAGAGTTATGGATCCCATACAGTCTCTGGCTGACCAGATGAAAAGTCTCAGTCAGATGTTTCAGGGTTTATCTCTTGAGCAGCAAGCTCTGGCTCGTTCTCAGCAGCAGGTTTCTGAGACAGTGCGGGGGGCTTTAGCTGCTTGGTCTCTGGGGGCTGGGGCGAGTGATGTCGCTTTGGTGTCCCCAGAACCACCTGTTAAACTTCCTGACTTTTTTTCTGGAAACAAAAAGGAGTTCAGGGTGGTCTTCATGGAGGGGTGCAAACTTTTTTTTTAGTTTGAGACCACGTTCCTCTGGGGACGAAAGTCAGAAGGTTGGGGTCATTATGTCTCTGTTAAGAGGGTCCCCACAAGCTTGGGCTTTCTCCCACTGCCCCTGAGAGAGTGTCTGTGAATGCATTCTTTGAGGCCCTCGGGCACATTTATGATGAACCTGACTGAGTGCGATTGGCAGAGGACATGGTGATGAGTGTCTGTCAGGGGAAACACTCAGCTGAGTGGTTTTGTACTGAATTCCGCCGCTGGGCCGCAGAGGTCTCTTGGAACGACGCCGCACTCCGAGGACTCTTTCGCAGAGGCTTGTCCGAGCGGCTGCAGGATGCCTTGGCGTTACATCCCCCACCTAACTCTCTCGAGGACGCCATGACCCAGGCCGTCCGGATGGACCGCAGGCTGCGGGCCAGAGGGGTGATGCAGGTGGAGACTCCATTGTTCCCCAGTGGAAAAGAGACTGCCCCTGAGCTCATGGATGTAGGCGCCCTCTCCCTGAAGGATATGGAGAGGAAACGCCGGAAGGACAAGCAGTTATGCTTTTACTGCGGTAAAACGGGACATTGGAAAAGGGTGTCCTGATTGCCCGTCTTCAACCCATTCGGCGGGAAATGACTAGGTCTGGGTAGTCAACGGGGAGACTACTCAGACCCTCAGGTACCCTTTTCCTCGTTTTCTAAAGTGTTACTGCCTGTGGAACTGTTTGTGGACGGTAGTTCTTTTCCCTCTACAGCCTTCGTGGACTGCGGGTCATCGATTAATCTCATTGACTCCCAATTGGTCACACACTGCAAGATAGGGACAGTTAGGCTCAAGGTTCCAATCAAGGTGATGGCCATTGACTCCTCTCCCCTCACTAAGGAGGGAATTCTCTTTATGTCTGACTTGTTTTCGCTCAGAGTGGACGCTACTCATGTGGAAAACCTAAGTTGTTTTGTGCTGGACAATCTACCTGCAGGGTTGGTGTTGGGCATGCCCTGGTTACAACGCCATAACCCAGTTATTAACTGGAAAACGGGGGAGATTGTTCAATAGGGGTTTAATGATTTTACGTTATGTGATAAATCCGCACTGCTGGTTGAACCTGTTAAATCTGTGTCTGTATCATCTGTCAAGCTGGAAGGTATTCCCAAATGCCTGAAGGACTTCGAAGATGTATTCTCCGAAAGCGAGGCCGAGACGTTACCGCCACATAGACCCTTTGACTGCGCTATTGAGCTGGTCCCGGGGGCTAAATTACCTAAAGCCCGTCTGTTTAATTTGTCCGGTCCTGAGCGCTTGGCTATGAAGGAGTACATTGCTGAAAGTCTGTGCAAAGGACACATACGTCCTTCAGTCTCACCTGTGGCAGCAGGTTTCTTTTTTGTAAAGAAAAAAGATGGCGGGTTACGTCCCTGTCTCGACTTCCGGAAGCTTAATCAGATTACTGTACGGAATACGTACCCCCTTCCGTTGATTCCCGATTTATGTAACCAACTATCAGGGGCAAAGTGGTTTTCTAAACTGGATCTTCGGAGGTATATAATTTGATAAGGGTCTGAGAGGGGGATGAATGGAAAACCGCGTTCCTCACGACCGAGGGACTATTTGAAAATTTAGTCATGCCGTTTGGTCTTACCAATGCCCCCGCCATATTTCAGAATTTCATCAACGTGGTATTCTCGGATCTCATTGGTCGTTTTGTCGTTATCTACTTAGATGACATTTTGATATACTCCTTCGACAAGCACTCTCATTTGGAACATGTACGAACTGTTCTCCAAAAACTGAGAGAAAATCATCTGTATACCAAATTGGAGAAATGTGTATTCTGTGTGCAACAATTGTCTTTTTTGGGATTAATTGTATCCGGTGAAGGTTTTCGCATGGACCCCAAGAAGGTGCAGGCCATTGCGGATTGGGTGCAACCCCGAGATCTTAAGGGTCTTCAGCGCTTCTTGGGGTTCGCCAATTATTACCGCAAATTTATCCGGGGGTTTTCGCAAGTGGTCAAACCTCTCACGGATCTAACATGCAAAGGTGTGGATGTGAGAAATTGGTCCTCACTCGCAAAAGAGGCCTTTGCAACGCTGAAAAAATGTTTTATGTCTGCTCCTGTCTTGGTACAGCCAGATCCTTCCAAACGATTTGTGGTGGAGGTGGACGCCTCCAAGGTGGGGGTGGGGGCGGTGTTGTCCCAAGGGCCTGCCACTCTAACCAAACTCAGGCCATGTGCCTTCTTTTCCAGGAAGTTCTCTGCTGCTGAAAGAAATTATGATGTAGGCAATAGAGAGCTTCTTGCGGTCAAGTTGGCGTTTGAGGAATGGAGGCACTTTTTGGAGGCCAGTCACCCGGTTACTGTGATCACAAAAATTTGTCTTACATCGAGTCTGCTAAAAGATTAACGCCCAGACAGGCCCGTTGGTCACTTTTTTTTTCTCGTTTCCAGTTTACTATTACATTCCGTCCAGGGTCAAAGAATGTCAAGGCTGACGCCTTATCTCGTAGTTTTCACCCTGTGTCTGTCCCTGAGCCACCGTCCTCCATTCTGCACCCTGGGGTGGTGTTAGCAGGGATCTCATCTGAATTGGAACGGGAAATTGAGGGGGCCCAGTCGCTGGCTCCTGCGGCCAAGCCAGGGGGCAAGTTGTTTGTCCCAGAGCAACTTTGCCTTAAACTCTTGCAAGAGTTCCACGAATCCAAGTTGTGTGCTTACCCTGGTATATCAGCCACGCGACTGGCGGTGGCTAGGATCTTCTGGTGGCCTACATTGGGTTCTGATATAAAGAAATTCATTTCTGGTTGTGGGGTCTTCGCTCGTTCTAAAAGCTCCCATAGCCGGCCGGCGGGGGAGCTGATGCCCTTGAAAGTTCCCGAAAGACCGTGGACCCATCTGTCCATGGATTTTATTACCAATCTTCCCTCTTCCAGGGATAATACGGTGGTGTGGGTAGTGGTGGACAGATTTTCAAAGCAGGCTCATTTTGTACCCCTGTCCGCATTACCTTCTGCTGAGACCTTATCCAGATTGTTTGTGCAGCATGTGGTCCGCTTGCATGGGGTACCCCTGAATGTGGTGTCTGATCGTGGTGTGCAGTTTGTGGCTAAGTTTTGGCGTGCTTTCTGCAAAAAATTAGGGATATCTCTGTCCTTTTCGCCTGCATACCATCCTGAGAGTAATGGTCAGACGGAACGCACTAATCAGTCTCTGGAACAGATCCTCAGATGTCTGACTTATGCTAAACAGAATGACTGGTGTGATATACTGCCGTTGGCTGAATTTGCCTTCAATAGTCGGGTGAGTCAATCCACTGGTATGCCCCCTTTCTTGATCAACTATGGGTTCAGTCCTCATTTTGGTGAGTTTTCTCGTCTGGATTCGGGGTGCCCCGGGGCTGAGGACTCTGTTCAGCGGTTAAAAGATACATGGACAGAAGTCCAGCGGCGTATATTTAGGTCTCAAGGCAGGTATAAGTTTTTCGCGGACAGGAAACGAACACCTGGTCCCATGTTTCAGGTGGGAGAGAAAGTTTGGCTCTCCACGTGAAACATTAAGTTAAAGATTCTGTCAGCCAAGTTGGGCCCCAAATTCATTGGCCCATACAAGATTGTGGAAAAAATCAACCCAGTAGCGTACAGGCTGTGTCTTCCACCCTCTTTCAAGATCCCTAATGTCTTCCATAGATCTCTACTGAAACCGTTTGAAGCAGTCCGGGGAGAATCCGAGTCCGCTGCTCCTCCGGTTTCGGTTGAGGGACATGTGGAATATGAGATTGGTCACATCGTAGATTCTAGGTTGGTACGGCGGTCAGTACAGTACCTAGTTCTTTGGAAGGGGTATGGGCCGGAGGACAGGTCCTGGGTGCCGGCCCGGTTGATGCATGCGGATCGTCTGGTTCGGGCTTTCCATGCTAGGTACCCGGGCAAGCCTGGGGTTCCAGAGGCCCCCCGTTGAGAGGGGGGTACTGTAATGATACCAGTGCTGGGTGACCGGCACTTCTGGGGTTAATGTTCTAATCTCAGTGCAGACTCTCACCTGCACACCTGGGACCTATTATGGTGGCCTCTCATTGGTTCTGGGGAGGCTTCTTATAGCCTCAGGAAGCTCCCATCCCCTGTCAGTTATACTTTCGCCCTTGGCATTGTGTGGTGACCCGAGTGTGTTTGTGCTGTGTTCTGGTTGCTTGATTCTCTGTGTATGACTTGGTCTGTTCTCTGGATATCGCTTTGGATTCTGCTTGGTACCTTCTACGTCCGTTTGGTTTTTGATCTCTGCTTGGCCCTGACTCTCCGTTCTGTCTCATCCCTGGTACTGTACTGATATCTTGTGTATGACCTTTGGCTTTGTCTGACCTTCCGTCTGTTTATCCCTCCTGTACCTCGCTTGCCTGTATTGTGCTTGACCTCTGCTTTGCCTGACTCTGAGTTTTCTACCTTCTCTGAAAGCAGGACGCTAAACCCCGTCCCCTTGCAGTCACATGACCGTTCACATGACCATAGGTCCTATGCCGGCTTGCTAAACTTCTACATTTAGGTCCTGTGCATCTTTATTTTCCGGCTGTTCTTGTCCCCAGGGGTCCCTACGGTGCGGGTGAGTCCCTGCTTAGCGGAGGCTGTACGCCGGCATTGTCAGGACCCTGACATCTGTTTCTTCAGGTATCTTTCCCTCTTTCTTCAAACCCGCCATCATAACCCCTTTACTTAAAAAGCCATCCCTGAACCAAAACTGTGCTGCTAACTACAGATTGGTCTCTAATCTTCCCTTTATCGCTTCACTTTAACACTTAGTCCAGTCCCGTCTCACCCATTATCTCCATCCAGTACCTCTCTTCCCAACCCTTCACAATCTGGTTTCTGCCTTTCACACTCTACTGAAACTGCCCTTACTAAAGTGTTTAATGACCTATAGCGGCATCTAAAAATCACTAAAATTGACACATCCCCGGGCCCAGATGGGATACACCTCCGAGTACTGCAGGAATTAAGTACAGTCATAGTATATATAACCTGTAACATTATACTTTTCAAGAAAGGCATCCAGTCACTTCTTAAATTTTAGTAGGGGCTCACTCATTACAACATTATATGGCAGAGAGTTCCATAGTCTCACTGCTCTTACAGTAAAGAATCCGCGTCTGTGATTACGATTAAACCTTTCCTACAGAGGATGCCCCCTTGTCCCCATCTCAGGTCTAAGAGTAAGACGATCATTAGAAAGGTCTTCGCACTGTACCCTCATATATTTATATATTGTAATAAAGATCACCTAAAGCCTTCATTTTTCCAAATTAACCCCTTAATGACAGCCAATACATCTTTTTACTGACCTGAGATATAAGAGAATATCATCCCCACACAGGTGACAGTCCAGCAACTGTCGGCTGTCCACTATAGCGGACAACTTGCTGTATCACAAACGATCAGTGTTGGCACCATCCAGATCTGTTTAACCCCTTAGTTGCTTCTGTCAAAAGTGACTACATCGGAAAAATGGTTAAAAGATTGTGGGGGCTTCCTCTTTAATCTAATTGACACACCCAGATCATGATTGTGTGGTCCTGATGTTTGCCATAGCAGTTCATGGCCAAATAGCGGCCTTAGAGTCTCCCGTATATAGTGGACAGTTCAGAAGTTAGCGACATTTAGGTGGTAAACAAACATTTTTTCACTCCTGCTATACCACTTTGCATTAATTCCTGAAAATCACCTGAAGGGTTAATAAACTACCTGACAGAAGTTTTCAATATGTCAGGTGGTGCTGTTTTTAAAATGGTACACTTTTTGGGGTTTTCCAATATATAGCACTCCCAAAGTCACTTCAAACCTGGATAGGTCCCTCAAAAAATAAATTTTGTAACTTTCCTTGAAAAAATGAAAAAGCCTAACAAAATAAACTAGCGTTTTAAAAATGTTGCTGATGTAAGGCAGCCATGTGGGAAATGTTATTTATTAATGTTTTTGTGTGGTATGACTATCTGAATTAAACGGATAATCATTCAAAGTTTGAAAATTGCAATTTTTTTACATTTTTGTCAAGTTTCTGATATTTTTTTATAAATAAACACAAAACATATCAACCTAAAGTTACCATTATCATAAATTATAATGTGCCACGAAAAAACAGTCTCAAAATCAATGGGATTTGTTGAAGCGTTCCAGAGTTATCACCACATAAAGCGATATTGGTCAGAATTTTAAAAATTGGCTCCGTCACTAAGGGGTTAAATAACCCCAAGTGTAATAACCTGTCTTGGTATTGCAGACCCCCTAGTTCTCTAATAACCTTGGTCGCTCTTCTCTGCACCCGCTCCAGATTAGCTATGTCTTTCTTATACACCGGAGACCAGAACTGTACACAGTATTCTAAGTGTGGTCGCACTAGTGACTTATATAGAGGTAAAATTATGTTCTCCTCATAAGCATCTATGCCTCTTTTAATGCATCCCATTATTTTATTTGCCTTTGCAGCAGCTGCCTGACACTGGCCACTAAATGTGAGTTTGTCGTCCACCCATACACCCAGGTCTTTTTCAGTGACTG
Organism: Dendrobates tinctorius; assembly: GCF_039654945.1. Taxonomy (NCBI): domain Eukaryota; kingdom Metazoa; phylum Chordata; class Amphibia; order Anura; family Dendrobatidae; genus Dendrobates; species Dendrobates tinctorius. The sequence continues at coordinate 10,359,261 of NW_027361681.1, forward strand.
TTTTGCCCAGTGTTTTACAATTAAGCACATAATTATACACTTGTTTGTTCTACCCAATTGCATGACCTTACATTTATCCCCATTAAAGCTCATTTGCCATTTATCAGCCCAAGCTTCTAGTTTACATAAATCCTCCTGTAATATACAATTGTCCTCCTCTGTATTGATTACCCTGCAGAGTTTAGTGTCATGTGCAAATATTGAAATTCTACTCTGTATGCCCCCTACAAGGTCATTAATAAATATGCTAAAAAGAAGCAGGCCCAATACTGACCCCTCTGGTACCCCAATGCTAACCGTGACCCAGTCCGAGTGTGCGCCATTACTAACCACCCTTTGTATCTCTGCAGCATTTGACACTGTGGATCACCAGTTTCTCCTTACCATGCTCTGCTCTATCACCTCAAGGACATTGTCCTCTCCTAGTTCTCTTTAACTATTCCTTCACAGTATCTTTTGCCGGCTCTTCTTCTTCTACTCTTTCCCTTACCATTGGGATTACTCAAGGTTCAGTCATAGGCCCTCTCCTCTTCTCCTTATATACTGCCCCTATTGGACAAACCATCAGTAGATTTGTTTTCCAGTATCATTTCTATGCTGTTGACACATAACTATATCCTCTTCACCTGACATCACCCTCACTTTAATACAAAATACCATGGATTGTCTGTCTGCAGTCTCTAACATCATGTCCTGCCTCTATCTGAAATTGAATCACTCCAAAACTGAACTGCTTGTGTTTCCTGCATCTCCTAACGTACCTATACCCAACTTCACCTGAAGTCAATTGTCCAATTACTTTTGGTCCCTTTAAAAACAGGGTGGAACATGTTAAGGAGCTGAAACTCCTAAACCCTTCATCCAATTTTAATGTGGATACCCTCAAATGAAAGCTGAAAGTCTGAACTTCAACTGCATCTGAATTGTTTTGTTTAAAATTCATTGTAGTAATGTCTAGAACAAAATTAGAAACATGTTGTCTCTGTCCAAATATATATGGACCTAAGTGTAAATTCATCTCTCTCACCCACAAAGCTCTCCACAGTTTTGCACCATCCTATATCTCCTCCCTCATTATGTCTATGACCCCACCCATGCCCTCCGATCTGCAACTGATCTAAGACCAACATCCTGCATAATCCAAACCTCGCACCTCCGTTTTCAAGACTTTTCCTATGCTGCACCAGTCTACTGGAATGCATTGCCCCAAACAATTTGACTGATATCTAGCCCCTATGTTTTTAAGCGTTCTTTAAAAACCCATCTGTTTAGACAAGCCTATCACCTCAACTCACTAACTTAACTCTCCCCTCTTCCATTCTAAATGTTAATCATAATCTGTTCCTTCCTATTCATCTTCTTCCACGTCCTCCATGCAGCCAATAGCATACAGTAACTTCACTTAGATCCTGGTTAATGTCTGGATCATGCAACTTTATATGAAAACCCTTATAATAATGATGGCCGTACCGTACATAACAGTACGTTCTACCTTTTGTGTCCCTCTATTTCCTTATAGATTGTAAGCTTGCGAACAGGGCCCTCACTCTTCCTGTATCTGTTGAACTGTGTTATATTGTACTATTTTTATTGTCTGTACATGTCCACACTTAATTGTAATGTGCTGCAAAATATGTTCGCGCTATATAAATAAAAATTATTATTATGGATGAGTCGGCTTTGTATCACTGGATTTCTCAGTTCGCCATTGTGACTTGGGGCTGTTGAGATTTTGAAAAGAAAAAAGAAGGTCCAGCATCCAAAAGATCTCCTAAAAGTCCATTTTATTCAGAAAAAAAATAAAAGGATGTATAAACCATAAAAATGGTGAGTAAAACTGAAATAAAAAATTTAGCCATAGCAGTCATAGCGACGCGTTTTGATCTGAAGGATCTTGATCCATACTGCAGTGCACTGCTATGATCAAAGGAAGAAAACCTCTGCCATTGCCTGCCTGTGGGCAGGACTTTCCTTGGTTTTTCTGGCTTAGTGCGGGAAGATAAAACTGACTACAGTTCCGCCCCGCACCACGAGCATAACATTAGCTGCAAACTTCTAACACTGATTACAAAAGAACCACAAGAAGGATTTCTTCACGCAAGGTATCATTTTAATCAGTTTAACAGTGGCAACCTGACAATGACTGTAGTTTACTTAGCAAAATCCTGCTGACAGGTTCGCTTTAAGCCCTGTTGGTACTGGGGGGCTGGTAGATGGTGCCCAACCCCCATCTTTTGGCAGAAAGGGGGTGGAGAGCTATGTAGCAAAGCCAGGTAGGCTACTGTTCAATCTTAGCACTGCAGGTCTTAAGTAAATGCACCTGGTTAGCTTTGACTACGAGCCAGGAAATGGGTTCATCTTGTGTCAATGTGCTGAATGCTGAGCAGTGTCGAGTTTGTTGAAGCTGGTGAGTGACCAGCCAAAATATGAGCTGTAGCTGGGAGAGAGACAAATCAGGATCTCTTTCTGATTGGAGACTGCACTGGTCAGATAGGAAAGTTGAGCAGTCTGTGTATTGGAGCTGCAGAGAAACGTGGAAGCTGCAGCAGGCTGTTCAGTGTGAACTGTGCATAGAGTTAAACACTTTCATTTTTAGTGCTGGAAGCTGCTGGAGCTCAGGCCATAGAGGATACCGAGACTAATATGACTACCTCTTCTGGGTATAAAGTTCGCTCTGGAAGAAAGGACTACAATCTGTTCGGGTGAGCCCGCAATGACTTATAAAGTGGTGAAAATAAATATTTAATACACTAACGATTTTGCAAGTTTTCCCACCTACAAAGAATGGAAAGGCCTGTAGTTTTATTGTAGGTACACTTCAACTGTGAGAGAAAGAATTTAAAAATAAAAAAAATAGAAAATCACATTATATGATTTTTACATAATTAACCCCTCCCTGACAAATGACGTACTATCCGGTCCAGGTGACCCGGGTCCGTATGACCTTGGATGGGATAGTACGTAATCACGATCAGCTGCGCTCACGGGGAAAGCGCAGCTGATCGCAGCCGGGTGTCAGCTGATTATCACAGCTGACACCAGCACTATGTGCCAGGAGCAGTCACGGACCGCTCTTGGCACATTAATCCCTGCACACTGCGATAAAACATGATCGCAGTGTTCTGTGGGCATAGGGAAGAATCGCGCAGGGAGGGGGCTCACTAAGTGCTTCCCTGAGACCCTCAGAACAACTCAATGTGCTCGTGGTGTTCTGAGGGCCTCCTCCCTGCAGGACCCTGGATCCAAGATGGCTGCGGGGTCCTGCAGGGAGGTGGCTTGTCAGTGCCTGCTGAGAGCAGGTGCTGAGAAGCCTCCTGCGCTGCCTGTCAGATCGCTGATCTGACAGTGCAGTGCAAAGTGTCAGATCAGCGATCTGACACTATATAGTAATGTCCCACACTGGGACAATTTAAAAAAGTAATTAAAAAAAAAAAAGTGTAAAAATAATTTTCTAAATATTCCTAAATAAAAAAAAAAATCCCCAATAAATTCATTTCTTTATGTTAAAAAAAATAAACAATAAAAGTACACATATTTAGTATTGCTGCATCCGTAACGACCCGCACTATAAAACTGTCCCACTAATTAACCCCTTTAGTAAACCCCTTAAACAAAAAAAAAAAAAAATAGGCAAAAAACAATGCTTTATCATCATACTGCCGAACAAAAAGTGGAATAACACGCGATCAAAAAGACGGATATAAATAAACATGGTACTACTGAAAAAGTAATCTTGTCCCGCAAAAAACAAGCTGCCATACAGCGTCATCAGCGAATAAAAAGTTATAGCTCGCAGAATAAAGCGATGCAAAAATAATTATTTTTTATATAAAATTGTTTTTATTGTATAAAAGTGACAAAACATAAAAAAAAATAAATGAGGTATCGCTGTAATCGTACTGACCTGAAGAATAAAACCGCCTTATCAATTTTACCACACGCAGAACGGTGTAAACGCCCCCCCTTCCCCAAAAGAAATTCATGAAACGCTGGTTTTTGTTCATTCTGCGTCCCAAAAATCGGAAGAAAAAGCAATCAAAAAATTTCATGTGCCTGAAAATGGTACCAATAAAAACGTCAACTCGTCCCGCAAAAAATAAGACCTCACATGACCCTGTGGGTCAAAATATGGAATAATTATAGCTCTCAAAATGTGGTGATACGAAAACTATTTTTTGCAGTAAAAACCGTCTTTTAGCGTGTGACAGCTGCCAAACATAAAAACCTGTTATAAATAGTAAATCATACCCCCCTTTATCACCCCCTTGGTTAGGGCAAATAATAAAATTTTTAAAAAGTATTTATTTCCATTTTCTCACTAGGGTTAGGGCTAGGGTTGGGATTAGGGGTGTGTTGGGGTTAAGGTTAGAGTTAGAATTGGGGGGGATTCCACTGTTCAGGCACATCATAGCTCTCCAAACGAGACATGGGGTCTGATCTGAATTCCAGCCAATTCTGCGTTGAAAAAGTCCAGTGCTCCTTCACTTCCAAGCTCTGCAGTGCACCCAAACAGTGGTTTACCCCCACATATGGGGTATCGGCCTAATCAGGACAAATTGCAAAACTTCTGGGGTCCAATTTCTCCTGTTACCCTTGGGAAAATAAAAAATTGGGGATTAAAAGATCATTTTTGTGGAAAAAAATATGATTTTTTTATTTTCACGCCCAGGCGTTATAAACTTCTGTGAAGCACTTGGGGGTTTAGGCACATCAGGGGCTCTCCAAACGTGACATGGTGCTCCTTCCCTTCCGAGCTCTGCCATGCGCCCAAACAGTGGTTTACCCTCACATATCGGGTATCAGCGTACTCAGGACAAATTGCACAATAACTTTTGGGGTCCTGTTCCCCTTGGGAAAATAAAAATTGGGGTTGAAAAGATCATTTTTTGGAAAAAATATGATTTTTTAATTTTACGGCTGTACGTTATAAACTTCTGTAAAGCCCTTGGGGGTTCAAAGTTCCACCACACATCTAGATAAGTTCCTTGGGGGTTTAGTTTCCAAAATGGTGTCATTTGTGGGGGTTTTCCACTGTTTAGGCACATCAGGGGCTCTTCAAATGCTTCATGGCGTCTTATCTCAATTCTAGCCAATTTTGTGTTGAAAAACTCAAACGGCGCTCCTTCCCTTCCGTGCTCTGCCATGCGCCGAAACAGTGGTACCCCCCACATATGGGGTATCAGCGTACTCAGGACAAATTGCACAATAACTTTTGGGGTCCAATTTCTCCTGTTACCCTTGGCAAAATTAAAAAAATTGGACCTAAATTTAATTTTTTTGTGAAAAAAAGTTAAATGTTCATTTTTTTAAACATTCAAAAAATTCCTGTGAAGCACCTGAAAGGTTAATAAACTTCTTGAATGTGGTTTTGAGCACCTTGAGGGATGCAGTTTTTAGAATGAGAAATCGCTGATCAACTTTTGACCCTTATAACTTCCTAACAAAAAAAAAATTTAGTTACAAAATTGTGCTGATGTAAAGTAAACATGTGGGAAATGTTACTTATTAAGTATTTTGTGCGCCATATTTCTGATTTAAGGACATGAAAATTCAAAGTTGGAAAATTGCGAAATTTTCGACAAATTTCCGTTTTTTTCACAAATAAACGTAAGTTATATCAATGAAATTTTACCACTAACAAGAAGTACAATATATCACGAGAAAACCATGTCAGAATCACCGGGATCCATGGAAGCGTTCCAGAGTTATTACCTCATAAAGGGACAGTGGTCAGAATTATAAAAATTGGCCCGGTCATAAACGTGCAAACCACCCTTGGGGGTTAATTTGCATTTTATTGCTTGAAATAAGTATTTGATACAATGGAAAAAAAGAACTTAATATTTTTTACGGAAAATATCTTTGCAATTACAGAGGTCAGACGTTTCCTATAGTTCTTGACCAAGTTTGCACACACTGCAGCAGGGATGTTGGCCCACACCTCCATACAGATCTTTTAAGTTTCGGGGCTGTTGCTGGGCAACATTAAGTTTCAGCTCCCTCCAAAGATTTTCTATTGAGTTCAGGTCTCGAGACTGGATAGGCTACTCCTGTAGGTGCTTGCTGAATTAACTGTTTATTTCTTGTTATACCTTTGTGTCAAGAAAAGGCTGTTTTGGTTTTGAATCCTTTGTAGTTTTATGAAAGCAATAAAACTGCACGTTTGGACAAGTTGTCCAGTACCGAGAACAAAACCTTAAGCATAAAATTTGCTGCCTTGTCCAGACACTAACTAAATACGTAATATAGAGCCTGGCTATTTAGAGACAGCTGAGCTAGCCCCATCTTGGTCACTTATAAAAGCTATCGTCCATAGCAACTAGTGATAATTGCAGTTTGGGGCACACAGCCTGTGTTGTCTCTTATGGTAGAGATTCTGGCTTGTCTCTCTCCAGCTCCAACTAAACCCACTCTGCTCAGCTTCACCCAGCTGACTGAAAAAAGTGAACACATGGTCTGGTTCTAGTCCTAGCTATCCAGGTGCGCCTAATCAGGACCTGTAGTGATAGGATTTAACCCATAGCCTACATGGCTTTTCTAGATACCCCTCTGCCCAAAGCTGGGGGCTGGGCACCATCTTCAACGCACACCTAGTAACTTCAAGAACCTACCGCTATTTTTGGTATCATTTTCCAGCCATGCTGTTTTTGAAAAGCAACAACGTTTCTGCCACTTTGACACACAAAATTTTAACTACTCACTTGGCCAACAAGCTAGGGGTTTCAAGTGGATCCCTATCCTTTTAGGGTTTTACAAGGCTGCAATAATACATGAGAAAGGGCTTCCTTTTCCCATGTTGGTGTACTTAATAGTTGACCTCCATCACCTCAAAGGGTAGCTTCCATTTAGTAAGGAATTGGCACTCCACTGTTGGCACAAACACAAGTACACGTCCTCAAGCCTAAATTGTCTCAGATGAGCCAAACAATTATACCCACTGGATTTTGCATCTTGGGCCTTGAGGAGACACTCTTTTACCTAGCCCCTCACTTTGGTCCCTAGGCACAACATATCATTATGCCTGACCAAATACGGAAACCTATGTGTTGCTGGGGAACATCACTTAACACACATTTTCCAGAGTATCATTTACCAATAAGTCCCTGAGCTTGACAGTCACAAAGTTGTCCTGTGACTGATTCCTCCAGGTTGGGGATATTGGCTTCAGAGAATGCTTAGTCATCCTCCTTTACAGTCAGTACAGTGAAAGAAAATTCACCTTTTACATAGTTTGACCTTGTTACCATAGCAAAATCCTGGAAGTATACTGGACTACTAGGTTCTAGAGCTTTAGCACACAAATCCCAAAACAATGGAAAGTCACATACGATAATTATAGCATGCAATAAATCTTTGACCAGTCCTACTTCATGGGACACGGAACCACAATCAGTGTGTATGTTGACCCGGGCCATGGGATACTATTTGACATCTCCATGAATACACCTTACCCCCACCCAATTCCCTGGGACTAACACATGCAGAAATATGGCCCTTACGAGAGTCACCAAACTTCCCGAGTCCAGTTACAGTCTCACAGTCACCTGACACAGGTGAGGTCCCTCACTAGGGTGATGTATGGCAAAGCACTTGGGATATGCAAAAAATGAGAAGTGTCGGCCTATGGAGCAGTCCATTGGTTCTGAGACCAACGGACAGTAGGCTGATATATGCCGCGGGGCATGACATCTCCTATAGACAGTTGGTACGAGATGTACCCCTTGAACCTGGCTCTGATCCCTCCTGATTCTTTGGGTGCCTCTCAGAGATAGTCTTGAGTCCTTCTTTTGGGTATCCCAGAAAGGTGACCTCAGGCTCCATTGATTGCTCAGTGAGTTCTCCATAGCTAGGTATCTTTCCACAAGGATCATGAGATAACCTGCATTCTGCGACTCTCCTTGGGCAACCCAGCTTTGCATGGACTTAGGTAGTGACTGGATAAACCGGTTCACTACCACTCTTTTCACGATCTGTGTCCCGGAGACCCAGTCTCTGGCTGCAGCCATTTTTGCGCCAGGTGTAACAGGCTGAACATCTGGGACCGAGCAGGCTTGTACCTGTGGTAGTGCCAGAGGTACACCCGGTGTTCACTAACTGCCAGGATTATGCCCAAACATGCCATAATCTCCGCCTTCAGTTTGCCATATTCAATGACAATCCTGCAGGGCAAGATCGTAGTACGCTTTATGCTGTTCCCCATTATGGTACAGAGCTAGAACCTCTGCCCGTTGCTCTGGGGGCAGCTTCTCCCTGTCTGCCACCTTCTCAAAGAGAGGAAATCCTCAACGTCATCCTCCAAAGTCATTTTCTCCAAGGCATCCCATACTGTTTGCCTCACACAGCTACCTTTACTTTGACTTGCGGGCGGTGCTGTCTCTTTGGCCAGGACAGTTTCTGTCAAGAGAGTCATCTGGTGCTGCTGAAACTTCTTTTGTTGCTGCTGTTGCAACTGCTACTGCAGATTGCCCTGGACAAATTGCTTAATAAGCTCCTCCATACTTTGACATCATGTGTGCAATGCTGTAACTGCCTTAACCCAGGACATTCACTGTAAACACCTGTGTTCTTATAAATTTTAGTGCCCACATTCAAACAGGAAAGATGTATATCTTTGTACCGTGTTAGCCAGTAGATAGAAAAATATTCAGGATTGAGAGTCCTCAGTAGTTGATACCTTTTAATGGCTAACTGAAAAGATGGTAATACATTGCAAGCTTTCGAGACTACTCAGGTCTCCAGGTTGCTAGCCTGATGAAGAGACCTGAGTAGTCTCGAAAGCTTGCAATGTATTACCATCTTTTCAGTTAGCCATTAAAAGGTATCAACCACTGAGGACTCTCAATCCTGAATATTTTTCACATTCAAACATGAATTGAAGGGGTTCACTCTCTCGGCTCTCTCGGGTAGGTGCTTGGAACATATACATACTCTCTTATTTGTGGCGTCTGTGCTGTACTGCTGTGCTGCGGAATATGTTGGCGCTATAGAAATAAAATTATTATTATTATTACTTCAGTGTTGTCAAATATAACACGGGTAGTACGCAGGTCACATAATGATGCCTATGTCCACAGCTGCTATTTCCTTTTATGACTTCATTAAAGGGGTTATCTGAGATTTTTAAAAGGCAGGCTTAAATAAACAAATAACTTCTGTGGTGGTGGCTGTCAGTGTTTCTTTACATTTTTGCAGTGATTGGTGCAGCCAACCACAGGCCTCAGCTGTTTCGTGCAGTACATGCCAGCATCACCAATGAATTGTTGCAGCGGTAGTGTGTATGTAGGTGACATCATCCTTGTAACCAATAACCACCAGAGATTTGATGCCGGAGGAAAATGGGTGAATAAGTGCTATTTTTTTAACTTCATTACATTTTCTGGTTTTAGATAAATTCTATAAACTCCCAGACAACCCTTTTAATGGTGATGAAAAGTTTTTGACTGGTTTCCTGCAGGTAATGAGATAACTGCGCTCTTCCAACCTCTTGTTCTCACTCCGTTCTGCACTAGGATTTAGTGTACTGCCTGGATAATCCTGTAAACGTGACCATGAATTGACTTCTCTGCAGATGGGAATCAAACACAAATAATAAATAAGCCGCTCGTCCATCCGGTCTCCGGAATGTGAGATGTCTACGTAAGAGAGCTCTACTACATCACAGACTGCCGATGAGTGGACGAAGGATACAGTATTTTTACAGCTTGCAGTCTTGTCATGATGCCATATAAGAGGTGCTTCCACCGAAAAAAGTACCATAACTTGTGTATTCCTTTTGTTCAATCAGTCAAGATGAAAACTACAAGTGAAACAGTCATCTGCATCACACAGACAAGAGCTGAGAATAAGGGTCAACCCCGGCCGACCCTTATCTCAGGTAGCAGCGATTTAATGGGGATGACAACCAGTGTATTTAATATACCGTAAACTTTATGTTCTTTATAGCACAACGTTGAAGCTGTGCAGGAAATGTTCTGTAATAAGACAGATATTTCCATACTGAAGATATTATTTGTTTTTCTTTGTGCTAATTAAGCTGCCATTGTGTAATTAAAGATACAGAGAGTGCGGTCGATAATTACAATTAAAATGGATCCTCAAAGAAAATTTATTTTTATTTTTAAACATTTAAAGAGGAATAGCAACAAAAAAATCATTGAGAATAAATAATAGAAACAGAAGCAGTGTGTTGTAGATGGCTGGGGGATCCTACTCCTAGAAATACGGCACTCTCCAGCTACTGCGGAAATAGGAATATAATAGTGTAGAACACCTGCCAGTGGGGACCCTTTAAATTTCAGCATAATATGTAATCTGAAGTGATCAATGACATGATGTACTGGGAAAGGGAAACAAAAATAATGGCAAAAATCAGGCCAACATTCATTAACCGGAGGAGAAAACATTATTGTAATTGAGCAGCATAGGCCTAGGATTTATCAAAGGTGACAGCACGATGGTAGACAGAGGTCAGGAAAGAAAGAAGGGGCAGCACAGGAGAAGTCCTGGAGACATGAGTGAAAATCATTCATGAGGGGGATCAGCAGAATTGTAAACCTGATGGAAGCCGGTGACAGGCAGCATGGTAGACAGAGGTCAAGAAAAAATAAAAGGCATAAGAGAAGTTTACTATTGATCAGTGGTAGTAGACGGAAGTGAGAGAAGGGAAGCACAGGAGAAGTACTGGATACAGGTGACAGAATAATTGAAAACGGGATAAAAACTGATAGAAAATGGAAGGCAAAGGTAAGTGAAGGTGAATCGTTGGAGAAGTCCTCGAGATGGGCAAGAATCATTGATGAGGAGGATCAGCATAAGTCTAACACTTATGAGAGGTAATAGGTAAGTAGACAGTAAATGGGAGAAAGAATGATCAGCCCTGGGGAAGTCTTAGAGAGTGGAGTAGAAGTTTTGGCAGAGTAAAGTGTAGGTCAGTGACTGATGGGAATGAAGTTAGATGGTGCAGTATGGTGGATGATGAGAAACATGATGTAATGCAGTATGCAGCATTCAGATCCCCAGTAGGGATGAGCCAGCGTGCTCGGATATAGCCTTATCCGAGTATCGTGGGTGCTCGAGTACTATGTTCAAGTCCCTGTGGCTGCATGATTTGTGGCTGTAAGGCCTCTTTCACACTTCCGTTTTTTCTTGTCAGTTAAAATCCGCCAAAATGGCGGAAAGCGGATCCGTTTGTAACTGATGCAAACGGATGCCATCGGAACGTTTTTTTTTTAAGGATCCGTTGAATGCAGAATTTTAAAGGAACCGCAGTACGGGAAGGGGAGAGAAAGAGAGAGAGAATTTTTTTTTCCACCGCCAGAAAGGATTTCAGGGTTAAATCCCCGGCTGACTTCCTTTCTCCGGGCATGCGCACTGTAAAATGCGGATCCTACAGCAAAAAAAAACGTTGCAGGGTCCGTCCAGGCATGCCAGCGGACGCAAACATTTTGGCGGATCCGCAAAAAACTGGATCCAACGGATGGCCATCCGTCAAGATCCGCCAGTAATGCAACTCAATGGGGAAAAAAACGGATCCGCCCAAAAAAAATGGCGGATCCGTTTTTTTCAAAAACTGGCGGATTTTGACTGATGGTCAAAAACGGAAGTGTGAAAGAGGCCTTAGACATGCCGGCGGACGCAAACATTTTGGCGGATCTGCAAAAAAACGGATCCAACGGATGGCCATCCCGTCAAAATCCGCCGGTAATGCAACTCAATGGGGAAAAAACGGATCCGCCAAAAAAAATTGCGGATCCGTTTGTTTCAAAAACGGAAGTGTGAAAGAGGCTTAAGAGCGTCGAATCATGCAGCCGTGGGGACTCAAACATATTTATTTAGTACCCACGATACTCTGATAACACCTGAGCACACTATATCCAGGCACACTCGCTCATCACTAGTTCCTAGCGCTTAGCCTGGAGGAGAGTGGCAGCAGTGATAATACCATAGCTGGCTGTATTCACAACCATTGATGGAGTGAGATAATATGATTATTATAGAATATTAGAGGATCAGGTGAGTGTGCGGTCAGTGATCTGAAGGGTTATTTCGTACACGAATGGCGGCTGTTAATGAGCACGATACAGAGTATATAGAAGGGAGCAGCAGTACCAATAAGAGGGAGATGAGCACTGCCAGGTTTTATTGGAGTTCTCCATTATCCGGATTAAGACCTCGGCGTCTTGTCCTCCGGCTTAATGCTATTTAAATTTACGAGTTGTCACAGTCTGAGTTGAGGGACCGGCTATTTAGTTTCCAATGTCAAGAGCTGCATATAAAACCAATGTGAAAGGAACATAAAGATCTATGACAACTGATAATACTTTTTATATCCATACAGAGAATAAAAAAAGTCTACAGAAACCTGTGAAAATAGCAGGTTTTTGACATACGAAGAAGAATAATTTCAGAACTTTTTCCACCTTTAACGTCAACCGTAATATGTACAAGTCAATCTTTTTGGGTGGAAAAAGAAAGTTATAGAACAAAAATAATATGGTTGAATAAATCTGCACTCCAAGGCCGGAGTCACACTAAACGTATGGAAAATTGATCTGAGTCTCCCTGCCAAGAGTCGCACAAGTGTTCTCCGTATGGTCATCAGTGTGTAATGCGTTTGCAATGTGATTTTCTTACACCTATGTATCTGTATGGCATCCGTATGACATGTGTATGGCTTTATATTTCTCACTGATTTTCCCCATTGAATTAAATGGCTCAATGCGCTGAAATGAGGAAAATATGTGCATATTTGTCGCAAGCTACATGGATGGTCCGTGTGGCGTCTGAGTTTTTCTCGCACCCATAGGCTTGCATTGGAGAGTCTCGGACAATGTATGCGTACAATCGCAGCATGCTGCGATTTTACACGCACATCGCATACGCCTGAGAAAAAATACGGTGATGTGAGCTGCCCAATAGATTAATACTGGTCCGAGTGCTATGTGATGTTTTCTCACATAGCACACGTCCGTATTCTATGGTAGTGTGACCCCGGCCTAATATTTTGTTGCAGCCCCCTGTGAATTTCAGGCAGCATTGAGCCATTTTTGGTCGTAGTCTCTCAGCACGGCACATCTAAAATTGGTGATCTTTGCCCCCTCTTCCTTGCAGTAGCTTCACATCTGTCACATTGCGGGGGCATCTCCTTTGTAGAACGCCCTCTTCAGGTCACCACAGATTTTCTATTGAATTCAGATATTGCCTTGGGCTGGGCTGTCCATAACCTCCATCTTCTTCTTGTTAAGCCACTTTTTGGTGATTTGGAGAAAGAACACTTAGGGTCATTCTCTTCTCTCTTTAAACATTTTTTTTTACTTTTGGCATGCTTCAATAGTCTCCATAGGAGACTAGAAGCTGCCACATCTCGATTGGCTCTGCTACATGGAATTGGTGATGGCCAACTCACTGAATGAATTTAAGAAAGGAATGGATGCTTTTCTTGTGAGTAACAGTATAGAAGGTAACGAATAACATAATATTATAGGTAGATGGTTGACCCAGCTTAGGGGAATTAATTTTTTTCCCTATGGAGAAAATTGGCTTCTACTCTGTGGGTTTTTTGCCTTCCCCAGGATCAACAATGCAGAACAGCTGCACTAAAAATAGGCTGAACTAAATGGACATAAGGTCTTCCTTCAGCCTTCAAAACTATGCTACATAGAGGCGATAATCAGATAGCCTCTATGTAGTAGAATTGCTGACTTCCTATGAGCGCCGACCACTGGGTGGCGCTCACAGCAATTCGGCACTGACAGCCATAGAGGTCTCCAGGAGACCTTCAGTTTTCATGTCGACACACCGGTGACCCACGATCACATGACGCGTGACACCGGTGTGCGTATTTCCGGCACGATTGCCAGAAGCGCTTGTTAAATGCTGCTGTCAGGTTTAACAGCGGCATTTAACTGGTTAATAGCCGCGGGTGGATTACGATTCCACCAGCGGCTATTGTGGGCACATGTCAGCTGTTCAAAACAGCTGATGTGTCCTGGGAAAGATGTGGGCTTACCACCGGAGCCCACATCAAAGGGAGGGAGTCCATCATCGGCGTAAATATACGCCCGATGTTGGAAAGGGGTTAATATTGCTTCGGGCCTCTTGGCCGCCCCCAGACCAATTTCCTTCTTGTCTGGTCATTAATTTTTGTGGGACATCCAGTTCTAGGTAATGTCACTGTTGTGCCAAAGTTAAGTCACTTCTTGATGACGTCTTCACAGTGTCCATTGTAGATTTAGTGCCTTGGAAATGTTTTTGTACCCTTTTCCTGACTGATTTCAACAATGAGATCCCTTTGGTGTGTTCTCAGCTATTTACAGATCATGGCTGCTGATGTAAAATACAGTTAAGAATATGTCAGGAAAATCCTCCAGTATGTGGGGTTAACCCTGCTCTCTTCACTATACAGTTGTGGCCAAAAGTATTGACACCCCTGCAATTCTGTCAGATAATACTCAGTTTCTTCCTGAAAATGATTGCAAACACAAATTCTTTGGTATTATTATCTTCATTTAATTTGTCTTAAATGAAAAAGCACAAAAGAGAATGAAGCAAAACATTGATCATTTCACACAAAACTCCAAAAATGGGCCAGACAAAAGTATCGGCACCCTCAGCCTAATACTTGGTTGCACAACCTTTAGCCAAAATAACTGCGACCAACCGCTTCCGGTAACCATCAATGAGTTTCTTACAATGCTCTGCTGGAATTTTAGACCATTCTTCTTTGGCAAACTGCTCCAGGTCCCTGATATTTGAAGGGTGCCTTCTCCAAACTGCCATTTTTAGATCTCTCCACAGGTGTTCTATGGGATTCAGGTCTGGACTCATTGCTGGCCACCTTAGAAGTCTCCAATGCTTTCTCTCAAACCATTTTCTAGTGCTTTTTGAAGTGTGTTTTGGGTCATTGTCCTGCTGGAAGACCCATGACCTCTGAGGGAGACCCAGCTTTCTCACACTGGGCCCTACATTATGCTGCAAAATTTGTTGGTAGTCTTCTGATTTCATAATGCCATGCACACGGTCAAGCAGTCCAGTGCCAGAGGCAGCAAAGCAACCCCAAAACATCAGGGAACCTCCGCCATGTTTGACTATAAGGACCGTGTTCTTTTATTTGAAAGCCTCTTTTTTTCTCCTGTAAACTCTATGTTGATGCCTTTGCCCAAAAAGCTCTACTTTTGTCTCATCTGACCAGAGAACATTCTTCCAAAACGTTTTAGGCTTTTTCAGGTAAGTTTTGGCAAACTCCAGCCTGGCTTTTTTAAGTCTCGGGGTAAGAAGTGGGGTCTTCCTTGGTCTCCTACCATACAGTCCCTTTTCATTCAGACGCCCGCGGATAGTACAGGTTGACACTGTTGTACCCTCGGACTGCAGGGCAGCTTGAACTTGTTTGGATGTTAGTCGAGGTTCTTTATCCAACGTCCGCACAATCTTGCGTTGAAATCTCTTGTCAATTTTTCTTTTCCGTCCACATCTAGGGAGGTTAGCCACAGTGCCATGGGCTTTAAACTTCTTGATGAGACTGCGCACGGTAGACACAGGAACACTCAGGTCTTTGGAGATTGACTTGTAGCCTTGAGATTGCTCATGCTTCCTCACAATTTGGTTTCTCAAGTCCTCAGACAGTTCTTTGGTCTTCTTTCTTTTCTCCATGCTCAATGTGGTACACACAAGGACACAGGACAGAGGTTGAGTCAACTTTAATCCATGTCAACTGGCTGCAAGTGTGATTTAGTTATTGCCAACACCTGTTAGGTGCCACAGGTAAGTTACAGGTGCTGTTAATTACACAAATTAGAGAAGCATCACATGATTTTTCGAACAGTGCCAATACTTTTGTCCACCCTCTTTTTTATGTTTGGTGTGGAATTATATCCAATTTGGCTTTAGGACAATTCTTTTTGTGTTTTTTCATTTAAGACAAATTAAATGAAGATAATAATACCAAAGAATTGGTGTTTGCAATCATTTTCAGG
Source organism: Dendrobates tinctorius (assembly GCF_039654945.1). Classification (NCBI taxonomy): domain Eukaryota; kingdom Metazoa; phylum Chordata; class Amphibia; order Anura; family Dendrobatidae; genus Dendrobates; species Dendrobates tinctorius. The sequence goes on from NW_027361681.1 coordinate 10,375,232, forward strand.
AAGAAACTGAGTATTATCTCACAGAATTGCAGGGGTGTCATTACTTTTGGCCACAACTGTATGTGGTTTCAGTATTATTACTGGGGCTTCTGGTGGATTGGTGTAAGGATGAAGAATAATTATGAAAAGAAAAAGCCTACAAGAATTCTGCAGAATATTGCAATAAACACGAGTGAGCAAACCAGACGGAGAAATAAGCGCCAATGACATTTATAAATCGAACACATTACATACCATGTATAGCGCTGATTTATTACCAGCCAATTTCTTGTGGCGGATAATTCCCTCCTGGCCACAGAGAGTTTTAATGGAATACATAATGGTTTCCACAGAGTCAGGGGACAAGAACCCTAGAGCGACCGCCCATCAATACCTGATGAACTTGTATATTGCACACAGTCAGTTGGACCAAATAGTGTAAACTTCAGGAAATAGCAAAACAGTTGCAAGGAGCCAGGGGCTATGTAGGTGTTCCTTCTTCATTACCTACAGTTATGCAGATTCATTTGCATTGTATGTGAGTTAATTGATTTCCAGCATCCACTGGAGAAGATAATAGTTGTGACTGGCTGCAGGGGAAGACAGCTCTGGCTCATAAATTATCAATGTTGAATGTGTTCTAAAATACTCCAGATAGGTTCTAGGGTTAGAGAACGAGTAGACAGCACACATTTCAGCCATGGATTGGAACCACAGTTATGGATTAAGGTCACAGTCACGGAAGTAGCCAGTGTCACAGAGTAGAGCTACAGTTATAGAGAGGAGTTACAGTCATAGAGAGGAGCCACAGTCAAGTATAAGGGTATGTGCACACGTTGCGGATTCCAGTGCGGATTTTTCCGCACAGAATACGCATCTCTTGGCAGAAAACGCAGGTGCATTTTTGATGCGCTTTTTACATACGGATTTGTATGCGGTTTTGTAAGCTAAATAAAGATATGTTTTTTAACAAAAAAAAAAAATTTGTGATGTCATTTCTGTCCAACCTCCTCTTTTACATTTGTCCAACCCACACTCCATTACACATACAGATAAGACAGATGATAATAGATTAGATATTGGATATATAGATAGATATGGGATGGATAGATAAATATGGGATATATAGATACATAGATATATCCATATCCATGTTTATTAATGAACAATGTTTCATTTTAAAAAAAAATTGGAAAAAAATAGCGCGGGCTCCCGCGCAATTTTCTGCGCTAGAGGGGGAAAGCCGAAGGCCGGGGGCCAATATTTGTAGCCTGTGAAGGGGATGTGGGGTTCCCCTATATTTTATAGCCAGAAAGGCTACGCAGACAGCTGCGGGCTGATATTCATAGCCTAGGAAGGGTCCATGGAAATTGGCCCCCCCCGGCTACAAATACCAGCCCACAGCCGCACCAGAAATGGCGCATCTATAAGATGCGCCAATTCTGGCACTTTGCCCCTCTCTTCCCACTCCCGTGTAGCGGTGGGATATGGGGTAATAAGGGGTTAATGTCACCTTGCTATTGTAAGGTGACATTAAGCCCGGTTAATAATGGAGAGGCGTCAATAAGACACCTATCCATTATTAATCTTTTGAAAGGGTTAAAAAAACACACACACACACATAAGAATAAAGTATTTTAATGAAATAAAATACAACACGGTTTTCAAATTTTTATTGCACGCCCAGATCCAAGCGACGCCCTCAGTCTCCTATAATAAAAAGTAAAAATATAAACCAACCGTATACTCCCTGTCCGCACACTCAGGGACACACACACACAGACACGCATAAACACATACACGCAGACCCACGCACACAGTCTCCGCCCACACACTTCCCTCCTCCCGATCTGCAGGATTTCTAGCACCCACATCTGCAGCAAATCTGCAGATCTTTTTTTACATCTGCGGTTTTGCTGCGGATGTGCCTGACTCAATGGAAGTCAATGGGTGCAGAAACGCTGCAGATCCGCAAAAAGAATTGACACGCTACAATAAAAAAAACGCTGCAAATCTGCGCGGATTTTTCCGCAGCATGTGCACAACTAATCTCCATTTCCAATAGATTAACAATGGCTGTGAACTACACTGCGGATTTGATGCGAATCCTTGCGGAATGTGCCTTGTCATGCACTAGGCGCTGGGCATGGAGCCAGGATAATGTGGATACTGTGTCACTGATGTCTGCACTCCGGCACCCCCACCCACCCAGGTACTATTTGATTCAGGCTCCATGCCCAGCGCCTAGTGCATGACCAGGCACATTTAAAATGACTATGGTGTCACTTTTATTATCACACTGAATGCGATTAACTACTCTACTGCAGTCTGTTACTGATGAAGGCCAGTGAGGCCAAAACGTATATTATTTTCTGGCTGCATTAAAAAATCCAAAAAACATTCTAGAAGTTGAGTGCCAAGTTTTCTTTATTATAGAGAGAAGTCATGAGACCCATGGAGAGGAGTCACAGAGAGAAGCCATAGAGGAGAGGAGCCACAGTCACAGAGAGAAGCCACAGTAATGGAGAAGAGCCATAGTCTTGGAGCAGAGCCACAGTCAAGAAGAGGAGTCACAGAGAGGAGCCTCAGTCATGGAGAGAAGTCACACACAAAAGAATACAGCAGTACACTGTAAGCACTAAGTTGTCTGGAAACATTAAATACGTGAAATTTGAGCTATATTACTGCAATATAGAATATAATAATGAAGATACTTAGCGATCTGTCTTTGATAGGACCCTAAACCTAATATTTATCAAACCCGGGAAAGACATGTTTTATTAATATACTAGGTTTATGGTACCATCAAAATATGTTCGCCTTGCCGTGGTTGATGGATTCTCATGAATTGGTCAATTTTTGCACTAAGTACCTTCATTTTTATTAGTATATTCTGCATAGCAGTAATGCAGTTCAAATTTTATATCTCAACCCCGGCCTACCATGTCATAGTAAGTCGAACCCCTCAACTGCTACACTCAGAAACCCCTCTAATATTATTAATATTTCCTGCATGCCTTATATCTCTTTTAATTGTGCCCTTTGGAATTCTCGCTCAGTTTGTAATAAACTCTCCTTCATCCATGACTTCTTCCTTTCTGATTCTCTTAACCTTCTGCCTCTTACTGAAACCTGGATCCAGCAGTCAGACACCACTGCTGCTCTTTCATATGGTGGACTACACTTCTCACATACCCCAAGATCGGGCAACAGAGCAGGTGGAGGCGTTGGTCTGCTCCTATCACCCAAATGTACCTTTCAGGTTATCCATCAAGTACCCTCACTTGTCTTCCCTTCTTTCAAGGTCCATGCCGTCAGACTCTACACCCCCTTCTCCATGTGAGTGGTGGTGGTGTATTGTCCTCTGGGCCCCTCCCATCAGTTCCTGGATCACTTTGCCACCTGGCTTCCACAATATCTCTCCTGTGACATCCCCACCCTCATCATGGGAGACTTCAACATCCCCATTGCTCTTCCCCTCTCACCTTTTATCTCTAACCTCCTCTTTCGGTCTCTCGCAGCATACTAACTCCCCCACGCATGAAGACGGAAACTCCCTCGACTTGGTCTTCTCTCGGCTTTGCTCAGTGGATGATTTCACAAACTCCCCTATCCCGCTCTCTGACCACAACTGTCTATCATTCTCTATCAAGAACTGCCATCCCGCCCAGGTCACCCCCACTTTCCACACTTTTAAAAACATACAGGCCATTAACACCCAGAAACTTATGAAGAACTTGCAATCATCTTTGGCCCCTATGTAATCCCTCTCATGTCCTGATTCTGCACTGAAGCATTACAATGAAACACTGCAAAGTACCCTGGATGAAACTGCACCTCCTATACATAGAACAGCTAGGCACAGACGGCAACAACCCTGGCACACGCTGCAAACACGTTTCCTACAGCGGTACTCCAGGTGTGCTGAACGTCTGCGGAGAAAATCCAATCTACCCTAAGATTTCATCCATTATAAGTTTATGGAGCATGAACGGCGGCACCGTGGATTCCTGACGTGGGCACACAGCGCCAGCCCATTGCAAATTGAGCATATAACAAAACACGCTGTTCCTCTATTCATTTTTGTGCCTTACCTCATCTAGTTCTCGCTAAAGAATGTTCTGATGAAGGTCCTTTTATGAGTCTATTTTGTCTGAATGCATAATAAAAAGAAAATCATGTTTTTTCACTGTTGAGTGCCAAATAATTTTATATTTATCTAACGGGTTGGATACCTAACTTGAGCACCAACGAAACTATTCATGAGTGCCGTGCTCTCTATTATTGAGAAATAAAAAAAGTTATGGCTCTTGGAAGAAAGGGTGAAAAAGAACAAAAGTGCAAAAATAAAACATTATTTGCCATCAAATAGTTAAATAATGTATGAGACTAAAAATTGGAATCAAAGAACAAAGGTCAGTGATCTGAGCAATATTTGAATGGCTCCATATTGTGACACTCTGTGCGACTACATAACAGGAAAGGTCTTGAGATTTCTTCTCCGCATGCAGAGTATTTCCCAGACTGAGAGCAGTGGTGGCTGCCTGGCGCTGACCAGTACTGTACTGGAATCTAGGAATCATGTCCCCCTGTTCCCAGTAATGATGGTTATTAAAATTCCTCAGGACAAATGAGACAATTTGCAGAAATCCCTTTAATGGATTGCACGTAATAAGCATTGCAGGACGCGTGCAGCCCTTATAGTAGCACACTGATTATTAATGTCACAAAGATCGAGCGTGAAATTAACAAGACCTTATTAGCGGCCACTTAGAAACCAAGCTCCCCAGCCCAGTGACTCTGCCAGGGCCGGACTGGGACTAAAATTCAGCCCTGGCATTTGAAGTTACACAGGCCCACTAGTCACATGGTGACTATATAATATCTTTGTACACTTGTAGTTTACAAGAAGTGAGAGATTAACACGACTATATAACATGTAGTCATAGCTGTGCCCAGTATTTCAGCTCAGTCCTATTTATTGCTTTTAGGTACAGTACTCCTCCCAAATCTCTGTCCCCTTTTGTATGCATGATTACAGAATTCCTGGCAGAACTGCTCTCTATTGGGCAACCAGACCCCCTGGTCATAGCCGCCCCTATCATACCTCCCAACTTTTGAAGAAGGGAAAGACGGACAAAGATTGCGGCGCGCTCACATGGCCGGCATCCCCGATTCCAAGGCGATCCTGCTGTCTGCGCTGTCGGAGGAGGACACGGTGATGGATCTGAAGCATTCCTAGTTCCGTCACAATCTCCTCAAGAAATTATCTCATTTCCGGTCAGCTTCCAGCACATCACTTCCGGTGGAATGTCATGTGTGTGTTTTAAAATGCTCCTCGGGGCTCCGCCGTGTACTCCTGTGTCCGTGGGAAAAGCACGCTTTGTATGCTTTGTACACACTTGGCTCCGCTCCGTACATCCCGTACACATATGGCTCCACTCCGTACACACACGGCTCCACTCTGTCCACCTCGCACACACGCGGCTCCTCTCCGTACACCTCGCACACGCGCGGCTCCTCTCCGTACACCTCGCACACGCGCGGCTCCTCTCCGTACACCTCGCACACGCGCGGCTCCTCTCCGTACACTTCGCACACGCGCGGCTCCGCTCCGTACACTTCGCACACGCGCGGCTCCGCTCCGTACACTTCGTACACGCGCGGCTCCGCTCCGTACACTTCGTACACGCGCGGCTCCGCTCCGTACACCTCGTACACGCGCGGCTCCGCTCCGTACACCTCGTACACGCGCGGCTCCGCTCCGTACACCTCGTACACGCGCGGCTCCGCTCCGTACACCTCGTACACGCGCGGCTCCGCTCCGTACACCTCGTACACGCGCGGCTCCGCTCCGTACACCTCGCACACACGCGGCTCCGCTCCGTACACCTCGCACACACGCGGCTCCGCTCCGTACACCTCGCACACACGCGGCTCCGCTCCGTACACCTCGTACACCCTCGGCTCCGCTCCGTACACCTCGTACACACACGGCTCCGCTCCGTACACCTCATACACACACAGCTCTGCTACATCCACACTGTAAATCCTGACCCCACACATACTTACCTCAACCAGCACCATGACAACAGCAAAGCAGAGTCTTGCAGACGGTAGAGGCAAGGCTGAGCGCACAGGACCTGTGATGAGGTCACAGGAGGGGCTGAGTCAGGGGTGACATGTTCGGGGGTCTGGACAAAGGCTCCTGATCATGTGACCCCCTGACTCCTCCCCTCCTGTGACCTCATCACAGGTCCTGCGAACAGAGCCAGCAGGCAAGCGAGTGCGACGCTGTGAGTGGCTGGGGGGGAGGGGGTCTCATGCTAGGGCGAGGATGGGGGAGGGGGCGTGGCGGCTTATCTCCCTGCAGTGCGGGAGGAACTTGGAAACTATCACCGCCGTGCCCGCAGAGGGCCGGCGGCAGGAGAAACAGTGGCCGCAGCAGCTGGCAAGCGGCCAGATGATTGGGCGCTGCCGCCCGCGGCCCACGTGACAGCGGCCCAGCGGGAAAATGCCCGGTTGGTTATATTGCCAATCCGGGCCTGGACTCTGCCCTGGACCTTCAGCCCCATAATATAATGTCACCTCAAATTATCTGTAACGAGGAGAGGTGTCGCCACAGCTGCATGTGTGCTGCACCCTCTCATTAAGCCGGAGGGTGACACGATGCAGGGAAGAACGGGCACGTCCGCAACTTTGTATGCTGTAAACTGAGAGACAGAAACATATTCACTATCATGAATTGATAAGTCTTATAATGTGAGCATTCCTGTGGCCTGAGTGGCCTGTGTGCAGTATGGAGAGGCAGACTACTGAACAAGATACAGCCAGTCTGTGCAGCCTGGAGAGGCAGTCTACTTTACAGCAGGTAATGCATGTCTGCAGCATGGAGGGTAGAGGTACTTAGTTCATTCTCATCACACAGCACATCTGGATGTCTCCACTTGCAGGAGAAGTAGAGATGAGATGGAGGATTATGCGAGCAGTAAGGAAAGTTATACCCTGTTGAATTGCCAAATAACCTCCGATCCTCCAGGGCCGCCAATCAGTCAGGCTTTAGAGATAATCACATGGTCTAGTATGACATTATCCTCACCTACTGTATCCTCACCCATCCCTTGTAGATTGTGAGCCCTCGCAGGCAGGGACCTCTCTTCTCCTGTACCAGCCGTGAGTTGTATTGTTTAAGATTATTGTGCTCGTTTTTATTATGTATACCCCTCCTCACATGTAAAGCGCCTTGGAATAAATGGTGCTATAGTCAGGGCTGTGGAGTCGGTAAGCCAAACCTCCGAATCCTCAATTTCCACGACTCCGACTCGCTCATACATGGCTCATGTTTAAAAGGGTTGTCCGGGCTTTTCACATAATCTCAGCACATATCTTGGCTGCAGAATTATGACAATAAGTAATTTACTTTCTGTCACTAGTTTGCACGGTTTTCTAGATATTCTGAACAGAACGTCCAAGGGGGTGTGTGTTATGGCATTGAAATGAGAACTAGTCATAACCTCCTACTCTACTCCAAACATGCCCTCTATAGCAACAACCCCACCCTCCATAGCTACAGGCCCTCCCCGTCCACATGACATAACTCATTATCAGTAATTCCTTCCCTCACTGTCCCAGGCTGCTGGCAGCAGTGAGAACAGACTGTGTAATGGCCAGTGATGGGGGTCTGCAGCTTCTAATCTGCACAGGGGATGGCAGTCACTGATGTAATCTGTTGTGTGACAAAGCCTCTGCTGTGTGAATGAGACAGCTCTGTGTCACTGATGTCTTCACACAGCAGCAGATTTGGTGCAGTGTATGTATGAGCACTGTGTCTCTAATGACACAAATACTGATGGGAGCAGCCTGTCCCAGAATACAGGACGATTTTCCCTCCTCCTCACTACTTTCACTTTCCGTAGATCACTGTGCTTCCTCTATACTCTAGAACTCTCTACCCCAACACATCAGGCTCTCGCCTACCACGGAAACCTTCAAAAGGAACCTGAAGACCCCACCTATTCCGATAAGCCTACAACCTGCAGCAATCCTCAGTCTTCTGAACCGCTGCACGACCAACTCTACCCTCACCTAGTGTATCCTCACTAATCCCCTGTAGACTGTGAGCCCTTGCAGGTAGGGTCCTCTCTCCTTCTGTACTTGTTTTGCTCATGTTTATTGTACTTTTCTATATTTGCCCCTTTTCACATGTAAAGAACCATGGAATAAATGGTGCTATAAAAATGTATAAGAATAATAATAACAATAATAATAAAAAAGTGATACATTTATTGTAGTAAAATGGCAACAAGAGTCTTTTAATCATTATTATGATACAATAATCAAGCAATTTAGATAGAACATAAAATATATTTATTGGAATACAACTTTATAACAAAAAAACTTTTGCATACTTACAATTTATTATACACTATCCAGTAAGTGGGGAAAAAAAACAGTTTTCAACAAAAACGTACTGAATAACATTTGTGCAGTCTATGAATTTGTTCGGAGAAATAGTATCGCCTCCATAAGATCCTCCTTCATAGATGACCTCAAATCTGACCTAATTATTTTAAAGCTAGAGAACAACCTCTCTACACTAACTTAGGTTGGAGGCAAAGCCGTAACCACATGGGCAATATCCCTAACAATTTCAGGGTGTAAAGGAATTGCCTCGTGCACAGTCAGTTTTGATGAACTATTGAACTCTTCTACTTCTTTGAGAGCAAGTGAAAATTGTTGCTGAAATATGGTCAATCTGTTTTCTATGGGAGTGGAATCTTTTTCCCTGTGGCAACGCTTTGCCTGCTCCATGTCGTCCAAACACTTTTCTAAATCAAACTCCTCATATGATGAGGATGAAGAAACGGCAGCAGTAGCACTGTCAGGACCCAAGTCCTCTTGCTCTTGGCCGTCCTGTAGCCCACTCATCCTAACTGCTACCTCAGTCAGAGCTTCTTTTCCTTTAGTAAGCAGTTGATCATCCTGCAATATACGATGACTCGGGTCCACAAACAGCTGCCAGAAGAATTTTATTTTCTAATAGCAGTGTCTCTCTCTCTGTTTCATTGAAGCAGCAATGCCATCTGCGATTAAACCTCCTCTTTGGGACAGGCAAAATAGCAAGTTCTTCCACTACTTTATAAAAATGCCAGGAATTAAATCTTCAGCTTGTAACTTTTTAGTCACTGTAAATAGGTGATGAAGCCATTCCTTCAATTCAGCCACCTGTATCTTCTTTCTAAGTTCTTGTGTGGTTTGTCCGATATAAATTTTGGGACCTTTGCATATCAATGCCTAGACCAAATTTTTGGACTTACAATTAAAGAAGGTCATAGAATGTACCCAGGAAGAGAGAGTGGGAAGTGAGATTTCTTCACCCCCAGTAGTCAGGTGGCAGATGTTACAACTCCCACATGGGAAAGTACCCTGTAGTCGTGATCCCCTATTGAGTCTTTGGGTGGATCTTTTGAAATGACTATGACATATATAGTCTTTGAGATCTTTTTGAATCTGGCAACTTGAGTGCCACTGTATGCTAGGCCTCGAACGGCGCCTGCGTATTTGTGGCTGCTATTCTGCGCATGCGCTGGCTCTTTGCTGATCTATTAAGGTTTATTTTTATTTGGTTTGCGCATGTTAGCCTGTCATAATTCATTTCATTTCATGTGGCGTCATTCATTGCGCATGCACATTAAGTCATTTCTTGTGGACATGGAATCTTATTTTGACTTTGCTTACACGCATGCGCCAATTCTCCGGTTGTCATGTTGCCATGGTTTTGCCACCTTAGCGGGACGCACTTCCGTCTTGTCCAGTCGTCGTCCACGTGGTAAGCGCCGCAGCTGCTGCTGATACTGTATCTATCTATCTATCTATCTATCTATCTATATATATATATATATATATATATACACACACACACACACACACACACACAGTACAGACCAAAAGTTTGGACACACCTCATTTGAAGAGTTTTGTTTATTTTCATGACTATGAAAATTGTAGATTCACTCTGAAGGCATCAAAACTATGAATTAAAGGGGTTGTCCGGGCTTTTCATATAATCTCAGTGCATATCTGGGCTGCAGAATGCTGACAATAAGTAATTTACCTTCTATGGCCAGTTTGCAGCATTTGCTAGATATCATCTCTTGCTTGTACAAAAAACGTCCAGGGTGGTGGTGGGGGGGTGTTCTGGCATTGAAATGAGAACTGGTCGTTTCCTCCTCACTAGTTTCACTTTCCATAGATCACTGTTCAGTGTGTGTCTGGGGGAGGAGCAGCTGCTCTCTGCACTGAGGCTGCTAGAGGGGGAGGATTTGTTACTGTGTGAGGAGGGATAGGCTTGTTCATGTGGTCGGGGAGGGCCTGTTGCTATGGAGGGTGGGGTTGTTGCTATAGAGGGCATGTTTTTAGTAGAGTAGGAGGAAACGACCAGTTCTTATTTCAATGCCAGAACACACACCCCCTGGACGTTTTTATTACAAGCAAGAGCTGATATCTAGCAAACCCTGCAAACTGGCCACAGAAGGTAAATCACTTATTGTCAGCATTCTGCAGCCCAGATATGCACTGAAATTATGTGAAAAGCCCGGACAACCCCTTTAACACATGTGGAATTATATAATTAACAAAAAAAATGTGAAACAACTGAAAATATGTCTTATATTCTAGGTTCTTCAAAGTAGCCACCTTTTGCTTTGATTACTGCTTTTCACACTCTTGGCATTCTCTTGATGAGCTTCAAGAGGTAGTCACCGGAAATGGTTTTCACTTCACAGGTGTGCCCTGTCAGGTTTTATAAGTGGGATTTCTTGCCTTATAAATGGGGTTGGGACCATCAGTTGTGTTGTGCAGAAGTCTGGTGGATACACAGGTGATAGTCCTACTGTATAGACTGTTAGAATTTGTATTATGGCAAGAAAAAAGTAGCTAAGTAAAGAAAAACGAGTGGCCATCATTACTTTAAAAAATGAAGGTCAGTCAGTTCGAAAAATTGGGAAAACTTTGAAAGTGTCCCCAAGTGCAGTGGCAAAAACCATAAAGTGCTACAAAGAAACTGGCTCACATGAGGACCGCCCCAGGAAAGGAAGACCAAGAGTCACCTCTGCTGCAGAGGATAAGTTCATCCGAGTCACCAGCCTCAGAAATCGCAGGTTAACAGCAGCTCAGATTAGAGACCAGGTCAATGCAACACAGAGTTCTAGCAGCAGACACATCTCTAATACAACTGTTAAGAGGAGAGTTTGTGCAGCAGGCCTACATGGTAAAATAGCTGCTAGGAAACCACTGCTAAGGACAGGCAACAAGCAGAAGAGTCTTGTTTGGGCTAAAGAACACAAGGAATGGACATTAGACCAGTGGAAATCTGTGCTTTGGTCTGATGAGTCCAAATTTGAGATCTTTGGTTCCAACGACCGTGTCTTTGTGCAACGTAGAAAAGGTGAACGGATGGACTCTACATGCCAGGTTCCCACCGTGAAGCATGGAGGAGGAGGTGTGATGGTGTGGGGGTGCTTTGCTGGTGACACTGTTGGGGATTTATTCAAAATTGAAGGCATACTGAACCAGCATGGCTACCACAGCATCTTGCAGCGGCATGCTATTCCATCCGGTTTGCGTTTAGTTGGACCATCATTTATTTTTCAACAGGACAATTACCTCAAACACACCTCCAGGCTGTGTAAGGGCTATTTCACAAGAAGGAGAGTGATGGGGTGCTACGCCAGATGACCTGGCCTCCACAGTCACCAGACCTGAACCAAATCGAGATGGTTTGGGGTGAGCTGGACCGCAGAGTGAAGGCAAAAGGGCCAACAAGTGCTAAGCATCTCTGGGAACTCCCTCAAGACTGTTGGAAGACCATTTCCGGTGACTACCTCTTGAAGCTTATCAAGAGAATGCCAAGAGTGTACAAAGCAGCAATCAAAGCAAAAGGTGGCTACTTTGAAGAACCTAGAATATAAGACATATTTTCAGTTGTTTCACACTTTTTTGTTAATTATATAATTCCATATGTGTTAATTCATAGTTTTGATGCCTTCAGGGTGAATCTACAATTTTCATGGTCATATATATATATATACACACACTGCTCAAAAAAATAAAGGGAACACTTAAACAACAGAATATAACTCCAAGTAAATCAAACTTCTGTGAAATCAAACTGTCCACTTAGGAAGCAACACTGGTTGACAATCAATTTCACATGCTGTTGTGCAAATGGAATAGACAACAGATGGAAATTATTGGCAATTATCAAGACACCCTCGATAAAGGAGTGGTGTGCACATACCCTTAGAGGAGAAAAGCAGTAGGAAAAAACACATTTTTTTAACGCCATTTACCGATCATCATAAATAATCTGATTGCTGTGTTTTGTAGGTCGTTAAGATTGTAGGGCTGATTTGTTAATTTTATTATTTAAAAAAAGTGCAATAAAATGATAATAATGTAATTGTTTTTCAATATCTTTTAGTAGTTTTATTTTTAATATTACTTTTGTTTTCCCTCCAGAATACAGGGACATAGAAATACACTGCTATGTACAGATGTATATCTATGTACCAGTATAATCTGCCTATACGGTCAGAGACTGCAGTGCAGTTTCAAGTATAGAAAATCCTCCCAAGCTGCCTGCAAGGATACAATTGTGGGTTTCATTTCCAGGGAGACCAGATCACAAGAAAAGAAGAGAATTGTTTAATTGTGAGACGTTGGCCTCACCCCAGAGGAGCTACAGAGCGATGAAGACATTGCACGGGACAGAGTAAGTCGAGACAATGCCCTGACCTGCTGGGACAGTGGGCCTCTCAAATTGGGAAAATTGGGACAGTCCAGGAAAGCTGGGAGCTATGACAGCAGGGATTACATTACAGTGGGAGCAGTCATTTACCCTAGTGGACATATTTTTATGCAGCGGGGAATAGTTATATACGGTCGAGGCAGTCACATAAAAGGGTTGAGCTGGTTATATACAGTAGGGGATGGTTATACACAGCGGGGCAGTTATATATAGCAGAGGTTGCGGTTTTGTGTTTTGTCCTTCTCTATTATCAATGTGCTGAGGTTCTTTCCATCGTTGTGACGATGTGACGATCACATAATACCCTCAGTTCCAGGACCCCGCAGAGACACTCTCATGTAGATGTCATTCTCTTCCTGCTGTAAAGGCTTTGCAAATAACACATGTATCACGCCTGACAGAGCGGGAGGAAATGCAGCAAATTTTCATCTATTATTCATAGTACAGGAGCTCATATTCTGCCTCCTTATACCTTGTCTACAGGATTATTATGCTTTGCTTATATAGCGCTATCTTATTCCGCAGCGCTTTACAAACATTATATCACTGTCTCCAATGGGGTTCACAATTTAAATTCCCTATCAGCATGTCTTTGTAGTGTGGGAGGAAACAAGGGAACCCAGAGGAAACCCTCACAAACCCGGGGAGAACATACAAACTCCTTGCAGATGTTGTCCTTGTTGGGATTTGAACCCATGACCCCAGCGCTGCAAGGTTACAGAGCTAACCACTGAGCCACCATGCTGCCCATTCACTATGCTGATACAGGTACAGGGGGTTATGTGATTTGCAGACAGCAACAGTGTGGCTGAGGGGCACTAAGGATCCCCCTTATTACACACGTCACGTCATTACTGCTAATTTTCACAGAGTTATTATAGATTATGGATACCGTATATTGTGCACTCCACAATTCCCTGCTTGGTAGCCTCTACTATCTTGTACGAGCCTAAAAGTCTGAATGATCCATGATCCTGAGCGCCTAACCAAGTTTTCTGCATCACTTCATGTCTAGTGTCCTAAGGCAATTCTAGAAACAGTGGATGCTGACACAGTGGTGTTGATCCCTACAAAAAGGAACCCTGTGAAGTCAGTGCGATGTAGACTGCTGTGAGCTTAAACGGTGGTGAGGACCCCTGTGAGCCTACACGGTGGTGAGGACCCCTTTGAGCCTACACGGTGGTGAGGACCCCTGTGATCAGACTATATGGTGAGGACCACTGTGAGCAGAATATAAAGTGAGGAAACCTGTGATCAAACTATAAGGTAAGGACCCCTGTGATCAAACTATAAGGTGAGGACCCCTGTAATCAGACTATAAAGTGAGGACCCCTGTGAACAGACTATAAGGTGAGGAGTCCTGTGAGCAGTCTATAAGGTGAGGACCCCTGTGAGCACACTATATTATATTGCCATTTATCCCATGGTGCTTTACATGTGAAAAGGGTTGTACATAATAAAACCGAGTACAGTAATCTTAAACGATACAAGTGACCGACTGGTACAGGAGGAGAGAGGACACTGCCTGCGAGGGCTCACAATCTACAAGGGATGGGAGAGGATACAGTAGGCGAGGGTAGAGCTGGTCGTGCAGCGGTTTGTTGGATCGGTAGTTACTGTAGGTTGTAGGCTTGTCGGAAGAGGTAGTTCTTCAGATTCCTTTTGAAGGTTTCCATGGTAGGCAAGAGTCTGATATGTTGGGATAGAGAGTTCCAGAGTAGGGGGGATGCGTGGTAGAAATCTTGTATGCGATTGTGGGAAGAGGAGATAAGAGGTAAGTAGAGAAGGAGATCTTGTGAGGATCAGCGGTTGCGTTCAGGTAAGTACTGGGAGACAAGGTTACAGATGTATGGAGGAGACAGGTTGTGGATGGCTTTGTATGCCATTGTTAGGGTTTTGAACTGGAGTCTCTAGGTAATGGGGAGTCAATGAAGGGATTGACAGAGAGGATAGGCTGGGGAATAGCAAGTGGGATAAGTGGATTAGTTGAGCAGCAGAGTTTAGGATAGATTGGAGTGGTACAAGACTGTTAGAGGGGAGGCCACAGGAGGGTGCAGTAGTCAAAGCAGGAGATGATGAGTGCATGGACTTGGGTTTTGGCAGATTCTTGATTGAGGAATGTACAAATCTGGAAATATTTTTGAGTTGGAAGGAAGTGGAAAGGGATTGTATATGTAGTCTGAAGGAGAGATCAGAGTCAAGGGAGCTTCTGGGACTGGGGAGAGTGAACAGCCATTTACTTTAATGGATAGGTCCGTTGAGGGAGTTGAGTAAGATTGGGGAAAGATAATGAATTCTGTTTTGTCCATATATGGTGAAGACCACTGTGAGCAGACTATAAGGTCAGGACTCCTGTGAGGAGACTATAAGGTGAGGACGCCTGTGAGCATACTATATGGTGAGGATGCCTGTGAGCAGACGATAAGGTGAGTACGCCTATGAGCAGACTATAAGGTGAGGACGCCTGTGAGCAGACTATAAGGTGAGGACGCCTGTGAGCAGTCTATAAGGTAAGGACGCCTGTGGTCAGACTACAAATTGAGGACACCTGTGATCAGACTACAAGGTGAGGACGCCTGTGATCAGACTACAAGATGAGGACGCCTGTGAGCAGTCTATAAGGTAAGGACGCCTGTGATCAGACTACAAAGTGAGGACACCTGTGATCAGACTACAAGGTGAGGATGCCTGTTATCAGACTACAAGGTGAGGATGCCTGTTATCAGACTACAAGGTGAGGACGCCTGTGATCAAACTGCAAGGTGAGGACGCCTGTGATCAAACTGCAAGGTGAGGACGCCTGTGATTAAACTGCAAGGTGAGGACGCCTGTGATTAAACTGCAAGGTGAGGACGCCTGTGATCAAACTGCAAGGTGAGGACGCCTGTGATCAAACTGCAAGGTGAGGACGCCTGTGATCAAACTGCAAGATGAGGACGCCTGTGATCAAACTGCAAGGTGAGGACGCCTGTGATCAAACTGCAAGGTGAGGACGCCTGTGATTAAACTGCAAGGTGAGGACGCCTGTGATCAGACTACAAGGTGAGGACGCCTGTTATCAGACTACAAGGTGAGGACGCCTGTTATCAGACTACAAGGTGAGGACGCCTGTGATCAAACTGCAAGGTGAGGACGCCTGTGATCAAACTGCAAGGTGAGGACGCCTGTGATCAAACTGCAAGGTGAGGATGCCTGTGATTAAACTGCAAGGTGAGGACGCCTGTGATTAAACTGCAAGGTGAGGACGCCTGTGATCAAACTGCAAGGTGAGGACGCCTGTGATCAAACTGCAAGGTGAGGACGCCTGTGATCAAACTGCAAGATGAGGACGCCTGTGATCAAACTGCAAGGTGAGGACGCCTGTGATCAAACTGCAAGGTGAGGACGCCTGTGATTAAACTGCAAGGTGAGGACGCCTGTGATCAGACTACAAGGTGAGGACGCCTGTTATCAGACTACAAGGTGAGGACGCCTGTTATCAGACTACAAGGTGAGGACGCCTGTGATCAAACTGCAAGGTGAGGACGCCTGTGATCAAACTGCAAGGTGAGGACGCCTGTGATCAAACTGCAAGGTGAGGACGCCTGTGATCAAACTGCAAGGTGAGGACGCCTGTGATTAAACTGCAAGGTGAGGACGCCTGTGATCAGACTGCAAGGTGAGGACGCCTGTGATCAGACTACAAGGTGAGGACGCCTGTGATCAAACTGCAAGGTGAGGACGCCTGTGATTAAACTGCAAGGTGAGAACGCCTGTGATCAGACTACAAGGTGAGGACGCCTGTGAGCAGACTATATGGTGAGGACGCCTGTGATTAAACTGCAAGGTGAGGACGCCTGTGATCAAACTGCAAGGTGAGGACGCCTGTGATCAAACTGCAAGGTGAGGACGCCTGTGATCAAACTGCAAGGTGAGGACGCCTGTGATCAGACTGCAAGGTGAGGACGCCTGTGATCAGACTACAAGGTGAGGACGCCTGTGAGCAGACTATATGGTGAGGACGCCTGTGATTAAACTGCAAGGTGAGGACGCCTGTGATCAAACTGCAAGGTGAGGACGCCTGTGATCAGACTGCAAGGTGAGGACGCCTGTGATCAGACTACAAGGTGAGGACGCCTGTGAGCAGACTATATGGTGAGGACGCCTGTGATTAAACTGCAAGGTGAGGACGCCTGTGATCAAACTGCAAGGTGAGGACGCCTGTGATCAAACTGCAAGGTGAGGACGCCTGTGATCAAACTGCAAGGTGAGGACGCCTGTGATTAAACTGCAAGGTGAGGACGCCTGTGATCAGACTGCAAGGTGAGGACGCCTGTGATCAGACTACAAGGTGAGGACGCCTGTGATCAAACTGCAAGGTGAGGACGCCTGTGATTAAACTGCAAGGTGAGGACGCCTGTGATCAGACTGCAAGGTGAGGACGCCTGTGATCAGACTACAAGGTGAGGACGCCTGTGATTAAACTGCAAGGTGAGGACGCCTGTGATCAAACTGCAAGGTGAGGACGCCTGTGATCAGACTACAAGGTGAGGACGCCTGTGAGCAGACTATATGGTGAGGATGCCTGTGAGCAGACGATAAGGTGAGTACGCCTATGAGCAGACTATAAGGTGAGGACGCCTGTGATCAGACTGCAAGGTGAGGACGCCTGTGATCAAACTGCAAGGTGAGGACGCCTGTGATCAGACTACAAGGTGAGGATGCCTGTGATCAGACTACAAGGTGAGGATGCCTGTGATCAGACTACAAGGTGAGGACGCCTGTGATCAGACTACAAGGTGAGGATGCCTGTTATCAGACTACAAGGTGAGGACGCCTGTGATCAGGCTACAAGGTGAGGATGCCTGTGATCAGACTATATGGTGAGGGCCCCTGTGAACAGATTTTATGGTGAGGACCCCTGTGAGCAGACTTTATGGTGAGGACCCCTGTGAGCAGACTTTATGGTGAGGACCCCTGTGAGCAGACTATATGATGAGGACCCCTGTGAGCAGACTTTATGGTGAGGACCCCTGTGAGCAGATTATATGATGAGGACACCTGTGAGCAGCCTATATAATGAGGACCCCTGTGAGCAGGCTATATGGTAAGGACTCTTGTGAGAAAACTATATGGTGAGGACCCCTGTGAGCAGACTACACGGTGAGGACCCCTGTGAGCAGACTACATGGTGAGGACCCCTGTGAGCAGGCTATATGGTAAGGACTCTTGTGAGCAAACTATATGGTGAGGACCCCTGTGAGCAGACTACACGGTGAGGACCCCTGTGAGCAGACTACATGGTGAGGACCCCTGTGAGCAGGCTATATGGTAAGGACTCTTGTGAGCAAACTATATGGTGAGGAGCCCTGTGAGCAGACTACACGGTGAGGACCCCTGTGAGCAGACTATTTGGTGAGGATCCCTTTGAGCAGACTACATGATGAGGACCCCTGTGAGCAGACTATATGGCAAGGACCCCTGTGAGCAGACTACATGGTGAGGGCCCCTGTGAGAAGACATGGTGGTGATGTGAGCAGGGAAAACACTACATAAGTTGACAACAGATTCTCAGTCTCTGAGTGTAAACAGTGGTAAAATTCATCAACAGCAAGCAGTGATCTTGAAAATGCTTTGGGAATGAAGCAGAAAGTGTGTGGGAAGTTTCTGGAGCTGCCTTTCTGTGGACTCTCCATTGCTGTGACCTAAGCAGCCTCCAAGGCTGAGCCCTGGGAAGACTCAGAATCTTATATATCTCCTGATGAAAACTTTGTAACCATAGAAACAGACTTCAATCCTGGCTTGTTTCCATGGTTACAGCAATGAATACTTCAAGTCGGTATAGTCACACCAAATATTACGGGTGCCAATTTGAATGTTAAAAGAATGGAGCATAGCACCCAACATCCGTAAGCCCTAAAAAATGAGAAAAGCTGTGACTGCGGATCCGTGGATACTTCAGAGGACATGAGCATGGTGTTCTTCTCTGACTAAAACGTGTGCCCGCTTATCTGCACGCTGCTTTCTCAGAAAACCACAGAAAGAGGAAAAAATCCTCCAATATTTGAGAAAAAACCAAAACAGGCAGAGATGCTTACCTGTATAGACAGGTCTCAATACAATTGCACTAACAGGGTGCAGCGGACCCAAGTAAAATGGCAGCTGCACAGGTGCAATAATACCTAATGAAACAGCCAGCCTACAATCAGGGATTGGCCGTGTGGTACACCATTGCAAAAAATAATCCGTATGTGGCAACGTTCACACAGGGAATGCAGGGCTTCTGGTTCACAACCTCTTAGTAACACCATATAGGGGGGCTGCCCAGTGCCAACTAGAATGCATCCCGTGTGAACAGAGGCCACAAGTTTACAGAACCATTTGGGCCCAACTGCACCCTGAAAAGATAAAAAGTGCACAAAAACATATCAATATATGTAAGGTATTGGTTAATACTATGGCTATAATACGTAAGCTGGCAAACTAACGTCAAAGTTCCTTAACGGTGCAGCGGACATAAGTAAAATGGCAAATGCACAGGTGCAATAATACCTAATAAAACAGCCAGCCTACAATCAGGGATTGGCCGTGTGGCACACCAGTGCAAAAAAAGTGTTAAAAGAATGGAGCATGGCACCCAACATCAGTAAGCCCTAAAATAATGAGAAAAGCTGTGACTGCGGATCCGTGGATCCTTCAGAGGACATGAGCATGGTGTTTTTCTCTGACTAAAACGTGTGCCCGCTTATCTGTACGCTGCTTTCTCAGGCAGTTTCCACATGGAAAATTGGTGCTAATCCTCGTGCGGATCCGCATAAGTTCACACTTAAGGCTACTTTCACACTTGCGTTAGGAGTCGCAGCGCCAAAAGGGCGCATGCACCGGCAAAAGCATATAGGGTACGTAGGTCGCATGCAGCATCATGCGACCATAGGAGGAGCTGACCGGAGGGGGGGCGGAGTTGCACGGCGGCTGTGCGCTGCGCCTCCTAACGCAAGTGTGAAAGTAGCCTAAGATCCACGGTGGGTTTCTGAAGTTCGGCCTAGATTTCCATGTACGGAGACTGGATTACAGCGCAGTGTAACTCCTGCTCCCATTATCTCCTGTGAATGCTCCACATCATGGAGCACAAGGTGATGCTCTACAGTCCTGTCATCCATATCCATCAATCCCCTACACACCAATGAGACGACATAGGGGCAGCTGCCAGCTGGGATGTAGCCCCTGCCCAGTGGTGCTGGGACAAGGCATGGGCCTTCAGCACTCCTTAAGCCCTTCCACCAGTCCAGTATTGAACCCCTCCACCAGGCACATTTACAGTTTGCCCTTTGCCCCTCTTGTTATTTTATGCTTTTTGATTAAAACCGAGAAAATTTTACAAGGACATGTCATAGAAGAAAATTAAAAATTCACAAGACATCACCAGAAGTAGAAGAGCTGACAATTCAACCTCGTGACGAAGGCTTTCACATTGGATATATGGTTAAGAGGGAAAATTACATATAGCTAGGAAGTGAGAGAAACTAATTAAGACATAGGAAGAGCTAACAATTCAAATTCCAATTGAAGCCTGGACTCCCTGCAGGGTACAGGTAATTAAACAGGATGTTCTCTTCTGGGAAAATGACAACCAGGCTAAAATTTGTTTCCCATGAGAGGAGAAGTATGCTTTCCCAGGCACAGAGCTTCCTTTCATACAGCACCGATTGTAGGTCCAGATAGTAATATTGGGGTTTGTATCGATCCAATATTTATGGGATATAGATTTTCAGCGTCATAGCGAAGGGACGAACAGGATGCGTTCATTCACTGAGCTGTGGGACCACTAGAACTCCTGGAAGGGGACACTATGCAGGGTGCCGGTAGCAGCGCTACAGCTAATCTGGGCGTTAATACTGTATTCATAATGTGCAGGTGTCTTGGAAGTGCGGCTCTAGGGAGAAAAATGTAGTTGTACACTCACTCATCAGCCTCTCGCTTCCCATCATGGAGGCAGCGATGGGCAGTGGTCACTACACAGTAACTCCCCAGCTCCTTGGCTGACATCATGTTGTGCATACACAGGGCGAAGGGGAGTGATTACCATGGCCTCTCTGTGTAGTGACTGTTGACTGATCACTGCTCAGTACTGCACGTACATTAAGGGTATGTTCCCACGGTCAGTAAACGCTGCAGGTTGGACGCTGCGTACAACCCGCAGCGGCCAGATGTTACAACACAGTGGATGGGATTTCAAGAAATCCCATGCCCACTATGCATGCACGGACACCTCCGGCTCACCTGCGGAGACAGACATGCGGTGCGTCTTTCCAGACAGCAGCATGTCTATTTATCTTGCGGAGATGCTCTATCTCCGCTGCGTAAATTACCCATAGACTTTCATTAGATGCAGTAAAATTGCATTATCTTCCTAGTCACAGGCGTATTAAGTGCGGGAACGCAGCTTATGACGCATGTGCAGTGGAGATTGAGAGTCTCTGCTACATAAATAGACATGCTGCAGTCTGGAAAGACGCACTGCATGTCCGTCTCCGCAGGGAAGCCGTGGGAATCAGTGCACACATAGTGGGCATGGGATTTCTTGAAATCCCATCCACTATGCTGTAACAGCTGGATGCTGCAGGTTGGACATTGCGGATGTACGAAGCGTCCAACCCGCAGCGTTTACTGACCTGTGGAACATACCCTAATATATCTGCCAACAGGAAATCACTTTTTTTCCTTCCCAGAAGCCAACTTTCAATTAGCTTTATTTCATGTGACAAAAAAAACGTATGCAATGAAAAATGCAATTAAAAAGGTATGTAGCCTGCCAGTGAACTCAGATGCAAATTTGGTGCAGATTTCACCTGCGTCAAATTCTAAACAAACACTGAGCCATTTCTGATCGTGTGCACATACCCTTAAGGCCCCGTTACATTTAGCGATGCAGCAGCGATCCCGACAACGATACGACCCGGTCAGGATCGCTGGTACATCGCTAAATGGTCGCTAGTGAGCTGCCACACAGGCAGATCTCAGCAGCGCGACGCAGCAGCGGTCGGCGGTTGTTACTTGCCTGTCACACGCAGCGATGATGACGTCTTCCGCCCGCGTCCACGCGTTGCTCGTCGGCGCCAGAAGAAGCCGGCAATGAGAAAATGGACCATCCCGTTCTCGCGCGATCAGCGATATCCAGCGGTGGGCCAGTAGGAGGTAAGTGTCACATGTAGCGATATCGCTAGCGATATGGCTGTTGCGTCACAAAATCGGTGACGCTTTAGCGATATCGCAAGTGCTATTGCTATGTGTAAAAGGCCCTTTAGACTGACATATACAGATGGCCATAGATAAACATGAGTGGGAGGAAGGTAGGAGAGGGTTGCTATCAGATCCCCTTTAAAGGGAATCTGTTGTTAAGGGCTGGCAGAACGCACCAAATGGGCTGGCTGGCACTTTTCAGCCTGGGGGGCAATCACAAGCCAGTGGCCCTCCAGTTGCGGTGCTTTTGCCCTGCTTATCTCTGGCCGCTGCATTAAAGCAGCAGAGATAATAGGCTTTAATAACAGGCTGGTACATAGATATGGGAACAGAACGGAGCTAGCTGCATATATATGGGAGCAGAACCAAGTTTGCTGCCTACATAGATACTGTAACAGAAGCAAGCTGACTACATAGACACGAGACCGGAACCAAGATTGCTACGTAGACAAGGAAACTGACTGGAGCTTACTACAGAGATATGGGAGCAGAACCAAGCTTACTACAGAGAAATGGGAAAAGAGCGGAGCTTACTACAGAGATATGGGAGCAGAACAGACCTTGCTACAGAGATATGGGAACAGAACCAAGCTTGCTGCCTACATAGATACTGTAACAGAAGCAAGCTGACTACAGAGATATGGAAGCAGAACCGAGCTTACTACAGAGATATGGAAACAGAACAGAGCTTACTACAGAGCTATAGAAGCAGAACCAAGCTTACTACAGAAATAAAGGAGTAGAACCGAGCTTACTACAGAGATAAGGGAGCA
Source organism: Dendrobates tinctorius (assembly GCF_039654945.1). Lineage (NCBI taxonomy): Eukaryota > Metazoa > Chordata > Amphibia > Anura > Dendrobatidae > Dendrobates > Dendrobates tinctorius. Next base: position 10,398,011 of record NW_027361681.1, read on the forward strand.
GAACCGAGTTTACAACAGAGGTAAGGGAGAAGAATCGAGCTTACTACAGAGATATGGGAGCAGAACCAAGCTTGCTGCCTACATAGATACTGTAACAGAAGGAAGCTGACTACAGAGGTATGGAAGCAGAACCGAGCTTACTACAGAGCTATGGAAGCAGACCCGAGCTTACTACAGAAATAAAGGAGTAGAACCGAGCTTGCTACAGAGAAAATGGAGCAGAACCGAGTTTACAACAGAGATAACGGAGCAGAATCGAGCTTACTACAGAGATATGGGAGCAGAACTGAGCTTACTACAGAGATATGGGAGCAGAACGGAGCTTACTCCAGAGATATGGGAGCAGAACGGAGCTTACTCCAGTGATATGGGAGCAGAACGGAGCTTACTCCAGTGATATGGGAGCAGAACCAAGCTTACTAGAGAGATAAGGAAGCAGAACAGAGCTTACTACAGAGATAAGCAGAACAGAGCTTACTATGTCTACTACAAGATACAGAAACAGAACCAAGCTTATGGCATACATACTGAACCAGAATCTAGATTACTACATCAATACAGTATCAGAACCAAGGTTACTGCTTAGATATGGTACCATAACTGAGCTTACTTACAAGCATACAACTCCAGAAACACGGACATTTAAACACACAATATGGCAGGGGCATTGCCAGGGTCCTTAAGGCTCAAGGGCTCAAGCCCCAAAAAGCATGTCTCCCCATAAGACCAACCTTTAGCCATTTAAAATAGCATGTATATATAATTACAGTATACCACTGTTGCTACCCAAAAACACACAATGCAAAGACCAATCTGATCAATATTACTACTATAAAAGGCCAAAACAATACGTCTGCACAATGCCCACTACTATCACCACCACACCGCGAATACATAATATATGACCATTACCTCTTCATAACAAAACACTCAATCAGACCAATGACACCACCATACACCTTCTACTACATAATGACCGAAACACATTAAGCTGTTACTAAATAAATAAAAAAAACTTAAGCTACTAAAAAGAGCACTAGTCCCACCTTACAGGAACCGTATATTGGTTGATACCAGTCCTGCAGAACACATACATGATTACAGTCAGGGCTGCCACTAGGAATTTCGGGGCCCCATACTGGCAAAATTTTTGGGACCCCTTGAGACTCCACCCAGGCTCCACCCCAGTTCTGCCTCCACACCTCGAGCCTGCCACAGTCCCACCGCCCGCTCTTGGAAAAACTCATCTTCTACACCACATCCTCACCAATCTATTAACAGTTCCCAGCAAACACCAGATCACATACATAACCAGCAGCTTTTGTTTTGGCCAAAAGAATTTTTAAGCCACCACCACAACAAGGTAGACTCTATTGGCCGGGCCATATTCTACTCTTACTTATTAAACATTTCCTAAAATATCCAATACTCTTTTTAGGTTTATGTTTATTTATTTTTCTTTAAGGGAATGAGTCGCATATATTTTTTAGAATGACCATTAATACCACATACAAGGGACAAAAACTGTCACACCATGACCAGACCATATATTACCACCACATAGCGACCGAATAATACCATATATAAGGAAAAAATACCTCCATACCATGACCAGACCACATATTACCATCACATAGTGCCAAATAATACCACATACAGGGAAAAATACCGCCACACCATAACCAGATCACATACTACCACCATATAGTGACCAAATACTACAATACAGATCATTAATAAAAAAATACACAACACTAATGCCATTATACACAGGAGCTTTGTATATAGTGTACAGGTAATACAGAGCTCACCAGTGACATTATACACAGGAGCTCTGTATACAGTGTCAGTGTCCAGGTTACCTGTGACATTATACACAGAAGCTCTGTGTATAGTGTCAGTGTACAGGTAATACAGAGCTCATCAGTGACATTATACACAGGAGCTCTGTATATAATGTATAGTGCACAGGTAATACAGTGATCACCAGTGACATTATACACAGGAGCTCTGTATACAGTGTCAGTTTCCGGGTAATACAGAGCTCATCATTGACATTATACACAGGAGCTCTGTATACAGTGTCAGTGTCCAGGTAATACAGTGATTACCTGTGACATTATACACAGAAGCTCTGTATATAGTGTCAGTGTACAGGTAATACAGTGATCACCAGTGACATTATACACAGAAGCTCTGTATATAGTGTCAGTGTACAGGTAATACAGAGCTCACCAGTGACATTATACACAGAAGCTCTGTATATAGTGCACAGTGAACAGGTTATAGTGTATAGTGTCAGTGTACAGGTAGCACACTGACTCACCAGTGAGGTCTCCAGCTGATGTCCCTCATCTTTGCTTTTCTTTTTTATGCAGGGCAGACCGCCATCATTTCTTTCAGCCAGGACTCGTCTCTGCATAAAATAACACAAAGTTACCTTGAGCACGGCTTCCAGAGCACATTCCCCATTTTTCCCCTTTTTTCTACACTACACATCTAAATACAGATGTGCACCCTCCATTAATATATAATCCACCATTCCAAAAATAAATTATAATTCACCACTGCGCCCCCACCAACAATAAATAGCAATTTCCCCACCTAATAAATATATACAATAATTAGCCCCTGTACTCTTCCTTCAATTCATTACCAGTCACTGCATCCTCAATGCCCCCAATATGTGCCTCCCGCTCCCCCAATTCATTATATTTATATGCCCCTTCTGCCCCAATTAATTGTCATGTCTTTCTCTCCCACCCTCTATTCTTTATCAACTGCTCTACCCCACATTCAATACATCATTTACTCCCATCACCCTGAAAATTCATTATTTGCTCCCCCCCAGGTCCTCATTTGTTCTCCCCATCCCCCACCTTCAATCAACTGCTGTCCCCGTCCCTCATTTCATCATTTGCAGTCCCCCTCACTTCATCATTCGCTGTCCCCCTCCCCCCTTTCTTCATCATTTGCAGTCCCCCTAACGCCCTCACTTCATCATTTGCAGTCCCCCATTCTCCCCCCATTTCATGTGCAGTCCCCTTTCGTTCATGTGCAGTCCCCTATCCCCTCCCTCACATCATCATATGCAGCCCCCCTCCGTCATTTGCAGCCCCTTCCAACATTTGCAGGCCCCATTCCATAATTTACAAATTGCAGCACCCCCCTACATCATTTGCATCCCCCCTTTCATCATTTTCAGCACCCCCTCCATCATTTGTAGCCCCCCTTCATCACTGGCAGCCCCGCTGTCATCATTGGCAACACCCCCTCCGTCATTTGCACTGCAGCACCCCCTCCATCATTTGCAGCACCCCCCTCCATCATTGGCAAGACCCCCCTCCATCATTTGCACTGCAGCCCCCCTCCATCATTTGCAGCACCTCCCTCCATCATTGGTAGCCCCCCTCCATTATTGGCAACCCCCTCCATCATTTCCAGCACCCCCTCCATCATTTGCAGTCCCCTCCATCATTTGCAGGCCTGCTCCATCATTTCCAGCCCCCCTCTATCATTTGCAGCCCCTCCATCATTTCCAGCACCCCCTCCATCATTTGCAGCCCCCTCCATCATTTCCAGCACCCCCTCCATCATTTCCAGCACCCCTCCATCATTTCCAGCACCCCCTCCATCATATGCAGCCCCCTGCATCATTTCCAGCACCCCCTCCATCATTTCCAGCACCCCCTCCATCATATGCAGCCCCCTGCATCATTTCCAGCACCCCCTCCATCATTTGCAGCCCCCTCCATCATTTCCAGCACCCCTCCATCATTTGCAGCCCCCTCCATCATTTGCAGGCCTGTTACATCATTTCCAGCACCCCCTCCATCATTTCCAGCACCCCTCCATCATTTCCAGGCCCCCTTCATCATTTCCAGCACCCCCTCCATCATATGCAGCCCCCTGCATCATTTCCAGCACCCCCTCCATCATTTGCAGCCCCCTCCATTATTTCCAGCACCCCATCCATCATATGCAGCCCCCTGCATCATTTCCAGGCCCCCTCCATCATTTCCAGCACCCCCTCCATCATATGCAGCCCCCTGCATCATTTCCAGCTCCCCTTCCATCATTTGCAGCCCCCTCCATCATTTCCAGCACCCCCTCCATCATTTCCAGCACCCCTCCATCATTTCCAGGCCCCCTCCATCATTTCCAGCACCCCCTCCATCATATGCAGCCCCCTGCATCATTTCCAGCACCCCCTCCATCATTTGCAGCCCCCCTCCATCATTTCCAGCACCCCCTCCATCATTTCCAACTCCCCTTCCATCATTTGCAGCCCCCTCCATCATTTCCAGCACCCCTCCATCATTTGCAGGCCTGCTCCATCATTTCCAGCACCCCTCCATTATTTCCAGCACCCCCTCCATCATATGCAGCCCCCTGCATCATTTCCAGCACCCCCTCCATCATTTGCAGCCCCCTCCATTATTTCCAGCACCCCCTCCATCATTTCCAGGCCCCCTCCATCATTTCCAGGCCCCCTCCATCATTTCCAGGCCCCCTTCATCATTTCCAGCACCCCCTCCATCATATGCAGCCCCCTGCATCATTTCCAGCACCCCCTCCATCATTTGCAGCCCCTCCATTATTTCCAGCACCCCCTCCATCATATGCAGCCCCCTGCATCATTTCCAGGCCCCCTCCATCATTTCCAGCACCCCCTCCATCATATGCAGCCCCCTGCATCATTTCCAGCTCCCCTTCCATCATTTGCAGCCCCCTCCATCATTTCCAGCACCCCCTCCATCATTTCCAGCACCCCCTCCATCATTTCCAGCACCCCCTCCATCATATGCAGCCCCCTGCATCATTTCCAGCACCCCCTCCATCATTTGCAGCCCCCCTCCATCATTTCCAACTCCCCTTCCATCATTTGCAGCCCCCTCCATCATTTCCAGCACCCCCTCCATCATTTGCAGGCCTGCTCCATCATTTCCAGCACCCCTCCATTATTTCCAGCACCCCCTCCATCATATGCAGCCCCCTGCATCATTTCCAGCACCCCCTCCATCATTTGCAGCCCCCTCCATTATTTCCAGCACCCCCTCCATCATTTCCAGGCCCCCTCCATCATTTCCAGCACCCCCTCCATCATATGCAGCCCCCCTCCTTCATTTCCAGCACCCCCTCCATCATTTGCAGCCCCCTCCATTATTTCCAGCACCCCCTCCATCATATGCAGCCCCCTCCATCATTTCCAGCACCCCCTCCATCATTTGCAACCCCCTCCATCATTTCCAGCACCTCCTCCATCATACGCAGCCCCCTCCATCATTTCCAGCCCCCTCCATCATTTCCAGCCCCCCTCCTTCATTTCCAGCACCTCCTCCATCATATGCAGCCCCCTGCATCATTTCCAGCACCCCCTCCATCATTTGCAGCCCCCTCCATCATTTGCAGCTCCCTCCATTATTTCCAGCACCCCTCCATCATTTGCAGCCCCCTCCATCATTTGCAGGCCTGTTCCATCATTTCCAGCACCCCCTCCATCATTTCCAGCACCCCTCCATCATTTCCAGCACCCCCCTGCATCATTTCCAGCACCCCCTCCATCATTTGCAGCCCCTCCATTATTTCCAGCACCCCCTCCATCATTTCCAGCACCCCCTCCATCATATGCAGCCCCCTGCATCATTTCCAGCACCCCTCCATCATTTGCAGCCCCCCTCCATCATTTCCAACTCCCCTTCCATCATTTGCAGCCCCCTCCATCATTTCCAGCACCCCCTCCATCATTTGCAGGCCTGCTCCATCATTTCCAGCACCCCTCCATTATTTCCAGCACCCCCTCCATCATATGCAGCCCCCTGCATCATTTCCAGCACCCCCTCCATCATTTGCAGCCCCCTCCATTATTTCCAGCACCCCCTCCATCATTTCCAGGCCCCCTCCATCATTTCCAGCACCCCCTCCATCATATGCAGCCCCCTGCATCATTTCCAGCACCCCCTCCATCATTTGCAGCCCCCTCCATTATTTCCAGCACCCCCTCCATCATATGCAGCCCCCTATATCATTTCTAGCACCCCTTCCATCATTTGCAACCCCCTCCATCATTTCCAGCACCTCCTCCATCATATGCAGCCCCCTCCATCATTTCCAGCCCCCTCCATCATTTCCAGCCCCCCTCCTTCATTTCCAGCACCTCCTCCATCATATGCAGCCCCCTGCATCATTTCCAGCACCCCTCCATCATTTGCAGCCCCCTCCATCATTTGCAGCTCCCTCCATTATTTCCAGGCCCCCTCCATCATTTCCAGCACCCCCTCCATCATTTCCAGCACCCCCTCCATCATTTCCAGCACCCCCTCCATCATTTCCAGCACCCCTCCATCATTTGCAGCCCCCCTCCATCATTTCCAGCACCCCCTCCATCATTTCCAACTCCCCTTCCATCATTTGCAGCCCCCTCCATCATTTCCAGCACCCCCTCCATCATTTGCAGGCCTGCTCCATCATTTCCAGCACCCCTCCATTATTTCCAGCACCCCCTCCATCATATGCAGCCCCCTGCATCATTTCCAGCACCCCCTCCATCATTTGCAGCCCCCTCCATTATTTCCAGCACCCCCTCCATCATTTCCAGGCCCCCTCCATCATTTCCAGCACCCCCTCCATCATATGCAGCCCCCTGCATCATTTCCAGCACCCCCTCCATCATTTGCAGCCCCCTCCATTATTTCCAGCACCCCCTCCATCATATGCAGCCCCCTATATCATTTCTAGCACCCCTTCCATCATTTGCAACCCCCTCCATCATTTCCAGCACCTCCTCCATCATATGCAGCCCCCTCCATCATTTCCAGCCCCCTCCATCATTTCCAGCCCCCCTCCTTCATTTCCAGCACCTCCTCCATCATATGCAGCCCCCTGCATCATTTCCAGCACCCCTCCATCATTTGCAGCCCCCTCCATCATTTGCAGCTCCCTCCATTATTTCCAGGCCCCCTCCATCATTTCCAGCACCCCCTCCATCATTTCCAGCACCCCCTCCATCATTTCCAGCACCCCCTCCATCATTTCCAGCACCCCTCCATCATTTCCAGCACCCCCTCCATCATTTCCAACTCCCCTTCCATCATTTGCAGCCCCCTCCATCATTTCCAGCACCCCCTCCATCATTTGCAGGCCTGCTCCATCATTTCCAGCACCCCTCCATTATTTCCAGCACCCCCTCCATCATATGCAGCCCCCTGCATCATTTCCAGCACCCCCTCCATCATTTGCAGCCCCCTCCATTATTTCCAGCACCCCCTCCATCATTTCCAGGCCCCCTCCATCATTTCCAGCCCCCCTCCTTCATTTCCAGCACCTCCTCCACCATTTGCAGCCCCCTTTCATCATTTGCAGCCCCCTCACCCATTTAATTCATTTGATAAAGAAAAAAAAATTTTTTTCATACTTACCTCACCAGTGATCCACAGCAGGCACAGCTGCAGCTACTCTTGTCATGGCAGACGCTGTACCTGGAAGGGGCCCATACATTGTATCATTTTCAGCAGTGAATCAGCTAGAATGTATGGGCTGCAGTCAGGACCTGCAAGGAGCCCCTACATTCTAGCTACAGCCATGTCACATGACCAGAAGTCCAGGGAGGGCGGAGGGAGAGAGTCGGAGCTGCGCAGCTGTCAAGACAGCTATGCACAGTTCAGAGAAAGCTGCCGTCTCACGTGTGCGCCTGGGGGAGCAGCCCGGGGGGCATATGCCTCCCTGCCACCCATCCCAGCCCGCCCCTGGCACCAAATAATAAAGATGGAATTTAGGTGCATTCGCAGCCCGGGGTCCACCGTGCAGAGATGGTAACTGCTGCTCGGTAATGGCGGACGTTATATGGCGGTATAATAGAGGAACACACGGGGTTAACCTCACACAGTGTGTACAGAGGTGGACTCTGTTGCCTCACAGAGCTGCACAACCACCAAATATAAATGACATAGCCTGTTTATGCTCACAGGGATCAGCAATGTGAGCGTTGGTGTATAGTCACAGGACTCTGCCCCTGAGACACTGGGTTAGGGTCCCTCTAGTCACACTAGTGCTCGGCACCGCAACTGCGGTGCCAGGAAGACACAAATAGATAAAGCGCACGAATTGCGCACAGCGCCGCACTGGCGGATGCAGCCGCTTAATGCGGTACTGAGTTGCCTTGTGCTGAATGGCACAATATGGCGCTAAGTAGAGTGCTGTGACTTGGAGCACAGTGGTGCAAGACAATGCCACTAGTAGGTGCTGACTAACTCCAGTGCCCTAAACTCATACACAACCAGAGGGAGGGAGTCTTAATGAGTCAGTCACCAATACACATGCATCCATCATCACAAAAATAACAATAAGAGTCTATATTAGCGCTCGGCCATGCGAACCTTTTATAGCAGCGACCTTCCAGGACCTTCCTGATGGTCCAATCTGTGCTGCTTGAGGACCTGAGCATCTGACCTCTGACCTCCAGTGAGAGGTCGTCCCACGGGCATGCTCAGTAGGCTGCAAAAAGGACTTAGCCTCTGGAGCTGCTCGCTGCTGGCTACTGCGGATTGCTAAAACTGAACCTGAGGTGGCAGCAGCTGCAACCAACCTGACAGCATTAGCCTGAGCAAGACGCCAGGATCGACGTCTCTGCTGAGCAGCCTCCTCTGTGGCTGAAGAGTAATGGGAGACCGCAGAAGGCAAGGCTCGGGATTCCTCCTGTGCAGAGGCAGGAACCCGATGCCTAACATCTGTCAGCATGTTTTTGCTGTGGAATCTGTAGGCACCATAATGTGGGGTCAGAGACCCTGATTCCAGTGATGCATCACTGACTGGGTTGTGTTTTGCTGTTTCAATATAATCAGTGTTTTATCAGTAGGAGATTATCACTAGAGGTATTCTTGTCTCCTGGTCCAACCCCGCACACATCACCAATTGTCAGCTTTCTATCACTACGTATAAAATGTACATAGAAATCTGACAATCAGTGGTGAGAGCATTCTGAGCTGTGATAGATCTGCAGCAGAAAAAAAAACTATGGCTCTTTCCAACTGCAGCACCCCTGGTCAATTAAGTGACGCATTGCTGGAATCAGGGTCCCTGTCCCCACCTCGTGCTGTTGTCAGATTACATAGCATAATCTGCTCACAGATTACCCATAATTATAAAAAGACATATATTGCTATATATTTTATTACAATTTTATCCGTTTTTATAATATACAGTGCCATGAAAAAGTGTTTAAAATTACACCCACAAACTTAAATGTATTTTATGTGAAATGCCAATACAAAGTAGCAAGTATTTGTGAAGTGTAAGGAAATGCTACACGGTTTTTTACATATTTTAAAAATGTTGCATTTGTATTCACCCCCTGTAGTCTGATACCCCTAAATAAAATCCTGAGTAACCATTTGCCTCCAGAAGTCACATAATCAGTACATTGAGTCCACCTGTGTGTAATTTCTTTTCAGTATAAATACAGTTGTTCTGTGAAGACCTCAGAGGTTTTTTTGAGAACATTATGGATCAAACAGCATCATGAAAACCAAGGAACACACCAGACAGGTCAGTGATAAAGTTGTGGGGAAGCGTAAGTGATCAATAGCATCATGAAAACCAAGGAACACACCAGACAGGTCAGGAATAAAGTTGTGGGGAAGAGTAACAGTGATCAATAGCATCATGAAAACCAAGGAACACACCAGTCAGGTCAGTGATAAAGTTGTGGGGAAGAGTAACAGTGATCAATAGCATCATGAAAATCAAGGAACACACCAGACAGGTCAGTGATAAAGTTGTGGGGAAGCGTAACACTGATCAATAGCATCATGAAAACCAAGGAACACACCAGACAGGTCAGGAATAAAGTTGTGGGGAAGAGTAACAGTGATTAATAGCATCATGAAAACCAAGGAACACACCAGACAGGTGAGGGATAAAGCTGTGGGGAAGAGTAACAGTGATCAGTCTTGATATTAGTATACATTAGCTCTCTGACTGAGCAATCCATCAGCCTGTGGTGGTTTTAATTACAGCAGAATCCTACCTTCCCATATAAATGTAGGCTATCAACCCATGAGAGGAGTCCCCACAGGAAAGGTCCCAAGAACGAGAAACACAGCTGCTGGGTACACATGAATTGGCCAATTTATGAGCCAAGTATTCTATCCATAGCCCTAAGGATATATGTACATGATCAGGAATTAGCAGCGCTTTGGCCACATGTCTGCTGCGTCCAGAGCGCTGCTGTATACCGAACGAAGGTGATTCCGCACGTGTTCAGTGAACCGTGCAGAATCACCACGTCCTATACATTGTACGGGTGAGATTTATCTTGCGGAGATTAGCATCTCCGAAAGATAAATTAACATGCTGCGGTCTGGAAAGACGTGCCACATGTCCATCTCCACAGGTGAGCCGCGGGCGTCTGTGCATGCATAGTGGGCATGGGATTTCTTGAAATCCCACCCACTATACTGTAACATCTGGCCGCTCCACCCGCAGCGATTACTGACCGTGGGAACATACCCTAACTTCAGCACTAGCACTAGCACAAACCCTCATTAGGGTTAGAAAAAGGCTGTGAAAACTTAAGGCTTAGTATAATATCAGTAGGTTTTTTTGACGGACACTTAACATAGGGGCAGCTCCTCCAACAGGTGTCTGTGTCTTGTCACCCAAAATTACAAGTGAAAGGAGAAGTATTTTTGAATCAGTAGGCAAATTTTGGGGTCCCACTAGAATATGGCGCCTGGGGTGACTGACTCTGTGGCCCTTCCCGCACGCTTCCTCAATATGTACGTTGCGGCTGAGGATGTGTTTTCTTGTGTTTGTCTCTATGGGATGAAGAATGCGCTATAAACAGCAGCGCCCCCGGTGGCGGCATCGATGCTGCGAGGTCTGTGCAGTAAAGGTCACTTTCCCATAAAGTACGGAATGCGGCACTTATAAAGCAGAGTTGCGTGAGGATTCCCAGAGCATGTGAGGGCGAGGACATGAGCGTAAATGGTTAATGGAAAATAGTTTATAGATGAACAAGAAACTCCAGACAGGATATTGTTCCGTGCACTGCGGGAATATGGCCGGGAAACATCACTGAGGTGCACATTAAGCTTTACTGTACGGTGCAGAGAGGGTCAGACCACTGCGGGCACAGCTGTGATTACCAGCAGGGGGCAGCAGTGTGACATGTACGTCACTGCTCTCTGTTATCAGCAGATGGCTCGCTAAAAACCCTGAGACAGAAGAACAGTAACTTATGAAAAATATGCAAAGAAGCCGGGGTGGGAAACATGACTTCTCACAAGAAAGAACCCTCCTATCAGTCAGACGGGCAAAGGAGCACAATCTGCGCAATCCTCTGTGAGCAAGCATCACATCACTGTCATTCAGAGGAGTGCTGGGAGGACACACACTGTGCAAAACACATGAAAATATCATGAAAGAATGAAAAAATACACAGCGCCATCTGGTGGACAGAAAACTAATAATTGTATCATTCACACAGCACCACCTGGTGGACATATAATTGTGTAAATTGTCTCTTCAGAGAGGAAGAGGGCTTCATCTCTAGTGCCACCTATTGGAAGTAGCAATCCTACTTCAAGTCAAACCTGAATTTCCAATTGCAGACACGGTGTTTCGGGGTATTGCCCCTCATCACTGCAAAGTATCAGAACTGATTTGGCTGAGTGAGAGGCTAATACTGGGATCTAAGGGTATGTGCACACTATCAGTAAGCACTGTGGGTAGGACCTGCGTACTAGAGAAATGTCACCCGTACAATGTATTGGACGCCGTGAATCCACATGGTTCAGTGAAAACATGTGGCTTCACCCATGTTCAATAGATGGCAGCGATTTGGATGCTGCGAACATGCGCGGTGTCCAAAGTGCTGCCACTTACGCATTGTGTGCACATACCCTAATTCTCCTCATACTGGCATGTCACTCTCCATAATGAGAAAACGTGCCTAGCGCCCAACTAATAATTGTGCAATGTACACAGCTCCACCTGCTGGACATGGAACTAATAATGTAATACACACAGCGCCACCTGCTGGACATGGAACTAATAATGTAATACACACAGCGCCACCTGCTGGACATGGAACTAATAATCTAATACACACAGCGCCACCTGCTGGACATGGAACTAATAATATAATACACACAGCGCCACCTGCTGGACATGGAACTAATAATGTAATACACACAGCTCCACCTGCTGGACATGGAACTAATAATGTAATACACACAGCGCCACCTGCTGGACATGGAACTAATAATGTAATACACACAGCGCCACCTGCTGGACATGGAACTAATAATGTAATACACACAGCGCCACCTGCTGGACATGGAACTAATAATATAATACACACAGCGCCACCTGCTGGACATGGAACTAATAATGTAATACACACAGCGCCACCTGCTGGACATGGAACTAATAATGTAATACACACAGCTCCACCTGCTGGACATGGAACTAATAATGTAATACACACAGCTCCACCTGCTGGACATGGAACTAGTAATGTAATACACACAGCGCCACCTGCTGGACATGGAACTAATAATGTAATACACACAGCGCCACCTGCTGGACATGGAACTAATAATTGTGCAATGTACACAGCTCCACCTGCTGGACATGGAACTAATAATGTAATACACACAGCGCCACCTGCTGGACATGGAACTAATAATGTAATACACACAGCACCACCTGCTGGACATGGAACTAATAATGTAATACACACAGCGCCACCTGCTGGACATGGAACTAATAATATAATACACACAGCGCCACCTGCTGGACATGGAACTAATAATGTAATACACACAGCGCCACCTGCTGGACATGGAACTAATAATGTAATACACACAGCGCCACCTGCTGGACATGGAACTAATAATGTAATACACACAGCGCCACCTGCTGGACATGGAACTAATAATCTAATACACACAGCGCCACCTGCTGGACATGGAACTAATAATGTAATACACACAGCGCCACCTGCTGGACATGGAACTAATAATGTAATACACACAGCTCCACCTGCTGGACATGGAACTAATAATGTAATACACACAGCTCCACCTGCTGGACATGGAACTAGTAATGTAATACACACAGCGCCACCTGCTGGACATGGAACTAATAATGTAATACACACAGCGCCACCTGCTGGACATGGAACTAATAATTGTGCAATGTACACAGCTCCACCTGCTGGACATGGAACTAATAATGTAATACACACAGCGCCACCTGCTGGACATGGAACTAATAATGTAATACACACAGCACCACCTGCTGGACATGGAACTAATAATGTAATACACACAGCGCCACCTGCTGGACATGGAACTAATAATATAATACACACAGCGCCACCTGCTGGACATGGAACTAATAATGTAATACACACAGCGCCACCTGCTGGACATGGAACTAATAATGTAATACACACAGCTCCACCTGCTGGACATGGAACTAATAATGTAATACACACAGCGCCACCTGCTGGACATGGAACTAATAATGTAATACACACAGCGCCACCTGCTGGACATGGAACTAATAATGTAATACACACAGCGCCACCTGCTGGACATGGAACTAATAATGTAATACACACAGCGCCACCTGCTGGACATGGAACTAATAATGTAATACACACAGCGCCACCTGCTGGACATGGAACTAATAATGTAATACACACAGCGCCACCTGCTGGACATGGAACTAATAATTGTGCAATGTACACAGCTCCACCTGCTGGACATGGAACTAATAATGTAATACACACAGCGCCACCTGCTGGACATGGAACTAATAATGTAATACACACAGCACCACCTGCTGGACATGGAACTAATAATGTAATACACACAGCGCCACCTGCTGGACATGGAACTAATAATGTAATACACACAGCGCCACCTGCTGGACATGGAACTAATAATTGTGCAATGTACACAGCTCCACCTGCTGGACATGGAACTAATAATGTAATACACACAGCGCCACCTGCTGGACATGGAACTAATAATGTAATACACACAGCGCCACCTGCTGGACATGGAACTAATAATGTAATACACACAGCGCCACCTGCTGGACATGGAACTAATAATGTAATACACACAGCGCCACCTGCTGGACATGGAACTAATAATGTAATACACACAGCTCCACCTGCTGGACATGGAACTAATAATGTAATGCACACAGCGCCACCTGCTGGACATGGAACTAATAATGTAATACACACAGCGCCACCTGCTGGACATGGAACTAATAATGTAATACACACAGCTCCACCTGCTGGACATGGAACTAATAATGTAATACACACAGCGCCACCTGCTGGACATGGAACTAATAATGTAATACACACAGCGCCACCTGCTGGACATGGAACTAATAATCTAATACACACAGCGCCACCTGCTGGACATGGAACTAATAATATAATACACACAGCGCCACCTGCTGGACATGGAACTAATAATGTAATACACACAGCTCCACCTGCTGGACATGGAACTAATAATGTAATACACACAGCGCCACCTGCTGGACATGGAACTAATAATGTAATACACACAGCGCCACCTGCTGGACATGGAACTAATAATGTAATACACACAGCGCCACCTGCTGGACATGGAACTAATAATATAATACACACAGCGCCACCTGCTGGACATGGAACTAATAATGTAATACACACAGCGCCACCTGCTGGACATGGAACTAATAATGTAATACACACAGCTCCACCTGCTGGACATGGAACTAATAATGTAATACACACAGCTCCACCTGCTGGACATGGAACTAGTAATGTAATACACACAGCGCCACCTGCTGGACATGGAACTAATAATGTAATACACACAGCGCCACCTGCTGGACATGGAACTAATAATTGTGCAATGTACACAGCTCCACCTGCTGGACATGGAACTAATAATGTAATACACACAGCGCCACCTGCTGGACATGGAACTAATAATGTAATACACACAGCACCACCTGCTGGACATGGAACTAATAATGTAATACACACAGCGCCACCTGCTGGACATGGAACTAATAATATAATACACACAGCGCCACCTGCTGGACATGGAACTAATAATGTAATACACACAGCGCCACCTGCTGGACATGGAACTAATAATGTAATACACACAGCGCCACCTGCTGGACATGGAACTAATAATGTAATACACACAGCGCCACCTGCTGGACATGGAACTAATAATCTAATACACACAGCGCCACCTGCTGGACATGGAACTAATAATGTAATACACACAGCGCCACCTGCTGGACATGGAACTAATAATGTAATACACACAGCTCCACCTGCTGGACATGGAACTAATAATGTAATACACACAGCTCCACCTGCTGGACATGGAACTAGTAATGTAATACACACAGCGCCACCTGCTGGACATGGAACTAATAATGTAATACACACAGCGCCACCTGCTGGACATGGAACTAATAATTGTGCAATGTACACAGCTCCACCTGCTGGACATGGAACTAATAATGTAATACACACAGCGCCACCTGCTGGACATGGAACTAATAATGTAATACACACAGCACCACCTGCTGGACATGGAACTAATAATGTAATACACACAGCGCCACCTGCTGGACATGGAACTAATAATATAATACACACAGCGCCACCTGCTGGACATGGAACTAATAATGTAATACACACAGCGCCACCTGCTGGACATGGAACTAATAATGTAATACACACAGCTCCACCTGCTGGACATGGAACTAATAATGTAATACACACAGCGCCACCTGCTGGACATGGAACTAATAATGTAATACACACAGCGCCACCTGCTGGACATGGAACTAATAATGTAATACACACAGCGCCACCTGCTGGACATGGAACTAATAATGTAATACACACAGCGCCACCTGCTGGACATGGAACTAATAATGTAATACACACAGCGCCACCTGCTGGACATGGAACTAATAATGTAATACACACAGCGCCACCTGCTGGACATGGAACTAATAATTGTGCAATGTACACAGCTCCACCTGCTGGACATGGAACTAATAATGTAATACACACAGCGCCACCTGCTGGACATGGAACTAATAATGTAATACACACAGCACCACCTGCTGGACATGGAACTAATAATGTAATACACACAGCGCCACCTGCTGGACATGGAACTAATAATGTAATACACACAGCGCCACCTGCTGGACATGGAACTAATAATTGTGCAATGTACACAGCTCCACCTGCTGGACATGGAACTAATAATGTAATACACACAGCGCCACCTGCTGGACATGGAACTAATAATGTAATACACACAGCGCCACCTGCTGGACATGGAACTAATAATGTAATACACACAGCGCCACCTGCTGGACATGGAACTAATAATGTAATACACACAGCGCCACCTGCTGGACATGGAACTAATAATGTAATACACACAGCTCCACCTGCTGGACATGGAACTAATAATGTAATGCACACAGCGCCACCTGCTGGACATGGAACTAATAATGTAATACACACAGCGCCACCTGCTGGACATGGAACTAATAATGTAATACACACAGCGCCACCTGCTGGACATGGAACTAATAATGTAATACACACAGCTCCACCTGCTGGACATGGAACTAATAATGTAATACACACAGCTCCACCTGCTGGACATGGAACTAGTAATGTAATACACACAGCGCCACCTGCTGGACATGGAACTAATAACTGTAATACACACAGCGCCACCTGCTGGACATGGAACTAATAATGTAATACACACAGCGCCACCTGCTGGACATGGAACTAATAATTGTGCAATGTACACAGCTCCACCTGCTGGACATGGAACTAATAATGTAATACACACAGCGCCACCTGCTGGACATGGAACTAATAATGTAATCCACACAGCACCACCTGCTGGACATGGAACTAATAATATAATACACACAGCGCCACCTGCTGGACATGGAACTAATAATGTAATACACACAGCGCCACCTGCTGGACATGGAACTAATAACTGTGTAATGCACACAGCGCCACCTGCTGGACATATAATAATGTTATTGGGTGAGGCACAGCGCCGCCCGGTGGACATGTTGCTCCTACAAGTTGGAGTGGAGTGGAAGAAGTTGTCGGCGTCCAGTTTGGAGGACTGGTGACAGGTCTCTGTGGTCCGCAGAGACTTATGACGAGTGCTGTAAGGACACAGGATTCCGGTGTAGTGGCCGTATAAGCGCCATTCATGGCTGACACATCGCTGTGTATGATTTGCACATTGCGGCACCGCTGACAGCTGCCGCCGCCTCCTCCACAGGACAATATTTACTGTGCCGCCTACGCGACTGCTCAGCGCTCCAAACACAAAGCGATGGTGGCGCCAAGACACGAGAGCGACTACAGAGACGAGCACGGGGCTCCGCCATCATGTACGGGGCACAGCCTGGCTCTCCTGGCACCGGGCCCGCACACTACACACGGCCGCTCAGTCCCGAGTGAGGTCGCGGCTGTGGGACGAATAATGCCGGCGCCGCTGATTGCTGCTCTCACATTCCGCCGGCGGCCGCGCATTTCATGCTCATCATTCCGGTGCAGCGGCCTGAGATGCGGCGTCATGTGTATCTGATCTACAGGAGCCGCAGCTGGAGAGAGAGAACGGGACATGAGCGGCCGCGTACTGCCAGATCCGGCAGACAAGAGGGCACATACAACCCTGCATCTAATCCTGTGTGATACTGCCTGCATCTAGTCCTGTGTGATACTGCCTGCATCTAATCCTGTGTGATACTGCCTGCATCTAGTCCTGTGTGATACTGCCTGCTGAGCCCTGCATCTAATCCTGTGTGATACTGCCTGCATCTAATCCTGTGTGATACTGCCTGCATCTAGTCCTGTGTGATACTGCCTGCATCTAGTCCTGTGTGATACTGCCTGCATCTAGTCCTGTGTGATACTGCCTGCTGAGCCCTGCATCTAATCCTGTGTGATACTGCCTGCATCTAATCCTGTGTGATACTGCCTGCTGAGCCCTGCATCTAATCCTGTGTGATACTGCCTGCATCTAATCCTGTGTGATACTGCCTGCATCTAGTCCTGTGTGATACTGCCTGCATCTAGTCCTGTGTGATACTGCCTGCATCTAGTCCTGTGTGATACTGCCTGCATCTAGTCCTGTGTGATACTGCCTGCTGAGCCCTGCATCTAATCCTGTGTGATACTGCCTGCATCTAATCCTGTGTGATACTGCCTGCTGAGCCCCGCATCTAATCCTGTGTGATACTGCCTGCATCTAATCCTGTGTGATACTGCCTGCATCTAATCCTGTGTGATACTGCCTGCTGAGCCCTGCATCTAATCCTGTGTGATACTGCCTGCATCTAGTCCTGTGTGATACTGCCTGCTGAGCCCTGCATCTAATCCTGTGTGATACTGCCTGCATCTAATCCTGTGTGATACTGCCTGCATCTAGTCCTGTGTGATACTGCCTGCATCTAGTCCTGTGTGATACTGCCTGCATCTAATCCTGTGTGATACTGCCTGCTGAGCCCTGCATCTAATCCTGTGTGATACTGCCTGCATCTAATCCTGTGTGATACTGCCTACTGAGCCCCGCATCTAATCCTGTGTGATACTGCCTGCATCTAATCCTGTGTGATACTGCCTGCTGAGCCCTGCATCTAATCCTGTCTGATACTGCCTGCATCTAGTCCTGTGTGATACTGCCTGCTGAGCCCTGCATCTAATCCTGTGTGATACTGCCTGCTGAGCCCTGCATCTAATCCTGTGTGATACTGCCTGCTGAGCCCTGCATCTAATTCTGTGTGATACTGCCTGCATCTAATCCTGTGTGATACTGCCTGCTGAGCCCTGCATCTAATCCTGTGGGATACTGCCGGCATCTAATCCTGTGGGATACTGCCGGCATCTAATCCTGTGTGATACTGCCTGCATCTAATCCTGTGTGATACTGCCTGCTGAGCCCTGCATCTAATCCTGTGTGATACTGCCTGCATCTAATCCTGTGTGATACTGCCTGCTGAGCCCTGCATCTAATCCTGTGTGATACTGCCTGCATCTAATCCTGTGTGATACTGCCTGCTGAGCCCTGCATCTAATCCTGTGTGATACTGCCTGCATCTAGTCCTGTGTGATACTGCCTGCTGAGCCCTGCATCTAATCCTGTGTGATACTGACTGCTGAGCCCTGCATCTAATCCTGTGTGATACTGCCTGCATCTAATCCTGTGTGATACTGCCTGCATCTAATCCTGTGTGATACTGCCTGCTGAGCCCTGCATCTAATCCTGTGGGATACTGCCGGCATCTAATCCTGTGTGATACTGCCTGCATCTAATCCTGTGTGATACTGCCTGCTGAGCCCTTCATCTAATCCTGTGTGATACTGCCTGCATCTAATCCTGTGTGATACTGCCTGCTGAGCCCTGCATCTAATCCTGTGTAATGCTGCCTGCATCTAATCCTGTGTGATACTGCCTGCATCTAATCCTGTGTAATACTGCCTGCTGAGCCCTGCATCTAATCCTGTGTGATACTGCCTGCATCTAATCCTGTGTGATACTGCCTGCTGAGCCCTGCATCTAATCCTGTGTGATACTGCCTGCATCTAATCCTGTGTGATACTGCCTGCTGAGCCCTGCATCTAATCCTGTGTGATACTGCCTGCATCTAGTCCTGTGTGATACTGCCTGCTGAGCCCTGCATCTAATCCTGTGTGATACTGCCTGCTGAGCCCTGCATCTAATCCTGTGTGATACTGCCTGCATCTAATCCTGTGTGATACTGCCTGCATCTAATCCTGTGTGATACTGCCTGCTGAGCCCTGCATCTAATCCTGTGGGATACTGCCTGCTGAGCCGTGTGTCTAATCCTGTGGGATACTGCCGGCATCTAATCCTGTGTGATACTGCCTGCATCTAATCCTGTGTGATACTGCCTGCATCTAATCCTGTGTGATACTGCCTGCTGAGCCCCGCATCTAATCCTGTGTGATAATGCCTGCATCTAATCCTGTGTGATACTGCCTGCATCTAATCCTGTGTGATACTGCCTGCTGAGCCCTGCATCTAATCCTGTGTGATACTGCCTGCATCTAATCCTGTGTGATACTGCCTGCTGAGCCCTGCATCTAATCCTGTGTAATGCTGCCTGCATCTAATCCTGTGTGATACTGCCTGCATCTAATCCTGTGTAATACTGCCTGCTGAGCCCTGCATCTAATCCTGTGTGATACTGCCTGCATCTAATCCTGTGTGATACTGCCTGCTGAGCCCTGCATCTAATCCTGTGTGATACTGCCTGCATCTGATCCTGTGTGATACTGCCTGCTGAGCCCTGCATCTAATCCTGTGTGATACTGCCTGCATCTAGTCCTGTGTGATACTGCCTGCTGAGCCCTGCATCTAATCCTGTGTGATACTGACTGCTGAGCCCTGCATCTAATCCTGTGTGATACTGCCTGCATCTAATCCTGTGTGATACTGCCTGCATCTAATCCTGTGTGATACTGCCTGCTGAGCCCTGCATCTAATCCTGTGGGATACTGCCTGCTGAGCCGTGTGTCTAATCCTGTGGGATACTGCCGGCATCTAATCCTGTGTGATACTGCCTGCATCTAATCCTGTGTGATACTGCCTGCATCTAATCCTGTGTGATACTGCCTGCATCTAATCCTGTGTGATACTGCCTGCTGAGCCCCGCATCTAATCCTGTGTGATACTGCCTGCATCTAATCCTGTGTGATACTGCCTGCATCTAGTCCTGTGTGATACTGCCTGCATCTAGTCCTGTGTGATACTGCCTGCATCTAGTCCTGTGTGATACTGCCTGCTGAGCCCTGCATCTAATCCTGTGTGATACTGCCTGCATCTAATCCTGTGTGATACTGCCTGCATCTAGTCCTGTGTGATACTGCCTGCATCTAGTCCTGTGTGATACTGCCTGCATCTAGTCCTGTGTGATACTGCCTGCATCTAGTCCTGTGTGATACTGCCTGCTGAGCCCTGCATCTAATCCTGTGTGATACTGCCTGCATCTAATCCTGTGTGATACTGCCTGCTGAGCCCTGCATCTAATCCTGTGTGATACTGCCTGCATCTAATCCTGTGTGATACTGCCTGCATCTAGTCCTGTGTGATACTGCCTGCATCTAGTCCTGTGTGATACTGCCTGCATCTAGTCCTGTGTGATACTGCCTGCATCTAGTCCTGTGTGATACTGCCTGCTGAGCCCTGCATCTAATCCTGTGTGATACTGCCTGCATCTAATCCTGTGTGATACTGCCTGCTGAGCCCCGCATCTAATCCTGTGTGATACTGCCTGCATCTAATCCTGTGTGATACTGCCTGCATCTAATCCTGTGTGATACTGCCTGCATCTAATCCTGTGTGATACTGCCTGCTGAGCCCTGCATCTAATCCTGTGTGATACTGCCTGCATCTAGTCCTGTGTGATACTGCCTGCTGAGCCCTGCATCTAATCCTGTGTGATACTGCCTGCATCTAATCCTGTGTGATACTGCCTGCATCTAGTCCTGTGTGATACTGCCTGCATCTAATCCTGTGTGATACTGCCTGCTGAGCCCTGCATCTAATCCTGTGTGATACTGCCTGCATCTAATCCTGTGTGATACTGCCTACTGAGCCCCGCATCTAATCCTGTGTGATACTGCCTGCATCTAATCCTGTGTGATACTGCCTGCTGAGCCCTGCATCTAATCCTGTCTGATACTGCCTGCATCTAGTCCTGTGTGATACTGCCTGCTGAGCCCTGCATCTAATCCTGTGTGATACTGCCTGCTGAGCCCTGCATCTAATCCTGTGTGATACTGCCTGCTGAGCCCTGCATCTAATTCTGTGTGATACTGCCTGCATCTAATCCTGTGTGATACTGCCTGCTGAGCCCTGCATCTAATCCTGTGGGATACTGCCGGCATCTAATCCTGTGGGATACTGCCGGCATCTAATCCTGTGTGATACTGCCTGCATCTAATCCTGTGTGATACTGCCTGCTGAGCCCTGCATCTAATCCTGTGTGATACTGCCTGCATCTAATCCTGTGTGATACTGCCTGCTGAGCCCTGCATCTAATCCTGTGTGATACTGCCTGCATCTAATCCTGTGTGATACTGCCTGCTGAGCCCTGCATCTAATCCTGTGTGATACTGCCTGCATCTAGTCCTGTGTGATACTGCCTGCTGAGCCCTGCATCTAATCCTGTGTGATACTGACTGCTGAGCCCTGCATCTAATCCTGTGTGATACTGCCTGCATCTAATCCTGTGTGATACTGCCTGCATCTAATCCTGTGTGATACTGCCTGCTGAGCCCTGCATCTAATCCTGTGGGATACTGCCGGCATCTAATCCTGTGTGATACTGCCTGCATCTAATCCTGTGTGATACTGCCTGCTGAGCCCTTCATCTAATCCTGTGTGATACTGCCTGCATCTAATCCTGTGTGATACTGCCTGCTGAGCCCTGCATCTAATCCTGTGTAATGCTGCCTGCATCTAATCCTGTGTGATACTGCCTGCATCTAATCCTGTGTAATACTGCCTGCTGAGCCCTGCATCTAATCCTGTGTGATACTGCCTGCATCTAATCCTGTGTGATACTGCCTGCTGAGCCCTGCATCTAATCCTGTGTGATACTGCCTGCATCTAATCCTGTGTGATACTGCCTGCTGAGCCCTGCATCTAATCCTGTGTGATACTGCCTGCATCTAGTCCTGTGTGATACTGCCTGCTGAGCCCTGCATCTAATCCTGTGTGATACTGCCTGCTGAGCCCTGCATCTAATCCTGTGTGATACTGCCTGCATCTAATCCTGTGTGATACTGCCTGCATCTAATCCTGTGTGATACTGCCTGCTGAGCCCTGCATCTAATCCTGTGGGATACTGCCTGCTGAGCCGTGTGTCTAATCCTGTGGGATACTGCCGGCATCTAATCCTGTGTGATACTGCCTGCATCTAATCCTGTGTGATACTGCCTGCATCTAATCCTGTGTGATACTGCCTGCTGAGCCCCGCATCTAATCCTGTGTGATAATGCCTGCATCTAATCCTGTGTGATACTGCCTGCATCTAATCCTGTGTGATACTGCCTGCTGAGCCCTGCATCTAATCCTGTGTGATACTGCCTGCATCTAATCCTGTGTGATACTGCCTGCTGAGCCCTGCATCTAATCCTGTGTAATGCTGCCTGCATCTAATCCTGTGTGATACTGCCTGCATCTAATCCTGTGTAATACTGCCTGCTGAGCCCTGCATCTAATCCTGTGTGATACTGCCTGCATCTAATCCTGTGTGATACTGCCTGCTGAGCCCTGCATCTAATCCTGTGTGATACTGCCTGCATCTGATCCTGTGTGATACTGCCTGCTGAGCCCTGCATCTAATCCTGTGTGATACTGCCTGCATCTAGTCCTGTGTGATACTGCCTGCTGAGCCCTGCATCTAATCCTGTGTGATACTGACTGCTGAGCCCTGCATCTAATCCTGTGTGATACTGCCTGCATCTAATCCTGTGTGATACTGCCTGCATCTAATCCTGTGTGATACTGCCTGCTGAGCCCTGCATCTAATCCTGTGGGATACTGCCTGCTGAGCCGTGTGTCTAATCCTGTGGGATACTGCCGGCATCTAATCCTGTGTGATACTGCCTGCATCTAATCCTGTGTGATACTGCCTGCATCTAATCCTGTGTGATACTGCCTGCATCTAATCCTGTGTGATACTGCCTGCTGAGCCCCGCATCTAATCCTGTGTGATACTGCCTGCATCTAATCCTGTGTGATACTGCCTGCTGAGCCCCGCATCTAATCCTGTGGGATACTGCCTGCATCTAATCCTGTGTGATACTGCCTGCTGAGCCCTGCATCTAATCCTGTGTGATACTGCCTGCATCTAATCCTGTGTGATACTGCCTGCTGAGCCCTGCATCTAATCCTGTGTGATACTGCCTGCATCTAATCCTATGTGATACTGCCTGCTGAGCCCTGCATCTAATCCTGTGTGATACTGCCTGCATCTAATCCTGTGTGATACTGCCTGCTGAGCCCTGCATCTAATCCTGTGTGATACTGCCTGCTGAGCCCTGCATCTAATCCTGTGTGATACTGCCTGCTGAGCCCTGCATCTAATCCTGTGTGATACTGCCTGCTGAGCCGTGTGTCTAATCCTGTGGGATACTGCCTGCATCTAATCCTGTGTGATACTGCCTGCTGAGCCCTGCATCTAATCCTGTGGGATACTGCCTGCATCTAATCCTGTGTGATACTGCCTGCTGAGCCCTGCATCTAATCCTGTGTGATACTGCCTGCATCTAATCCTGTGTGATACTGCCTGCATCTAATCCTGTGTGATACTGCCTGCTGAGCCCTGCATCTAATCCTGTGTGATACTGCCTGCATCTAATCCTGTGTGATACTGCCTGCTGAGCCCTGCATCTAATCCTGTGTGATACTGCCTGCATCTAGTCCTGTGTGATACTGACTGCTGAGCCCTGCATCTAATCCTGTGTGATACTGCCTGCATCTAATCCTGTGTGATACTGCCTGCTGAGCCCTGCATCTAATCCTGTGGGATACTGCCTGCTGAGCCGTGTGTCTAATCCTGTGGGATACTGCCTGCATCTAATCCTGTGTGATACTGCCTGCTGAGCCCTGCATCTAATCCTGTGTGATACTGCCTGCATCTAATCCTGTGTGATACTGCCTGCATCTAATCCTGTGTGATACTGCCTGCTGAGCCCCGCATCCAATCCTGTGTGATACTGCCTGCATCTAATCCTGTGTGATACTGCCTGCTGAGCCACGCATCCAATCCTGTGTGATACTGCCTGCATCTAATCCTGTGTGATAGTGCCTGCTGAGCCCCGCATCCAATCCTGTGTGATACTGCCTGCTGATTCCCGCATCTAATCCTGTGTGATACTGCCTGCTGAGCCCTGCATCTAATCCTGTGTGATACTGCCTGCTGAGCCCCGCATCCAATCCTGTGTGATACTGCCTGCTGAGCCCTGCATCTAATCCTGTGTGATACTGCCTGCTGAGCCCCGCATCCAATCCTGTGTGATACTGCCTGCATCTAATCCTGTGTGATACTGCCTGCTGAGCCCCGCATCCAATCCTGTGTGATACTGCCTGCTGAGTCCCGCATCTAATCCTGTGTGATACTGCCTGCTGAGCCCTGCATCTAATCCTGTGTGATACTGCCTGCATCTAATCCTGTGTGATACTGCCTGCTGAGCCCTGCATCTAATCCTGTGTGATACTGCCTGCATCTAATCCTGTGTGATACTGCCTGCATCTAATCCTGTGTGATACTGCCTGCATCTAATCCTGTGTGATACTGCCTGCTGAGCCCTGCATCTAATCCTGTGTGATACTGCCTGCATCTAATCCTGTGTAATACTGCCTGCTGAGCCCTGCATCTAATCCTGTGTGATACTGCCTGCATCTAATCCTGTGTGATACTGCCTGCTGAGCCCTGCATCTAATCCTGTGTGATACAGCCTGCATCTAATCCTGTGTGATACTGCCTGCTGAGCCCTGCATCTAATCCTGTGTGATACTGCCTGCATCTAGTCCTGTGTGATACTGCCTGCTGAGCCCTGCATCTAATCCTGTGTGATACTGCCTGCTGAGCCGTGTGTCTAATCCTGTGGGATACTGCCTGCATCTAATCCTGTGTGATACTGCCTGCTGAGCCCTGCATCTAATCCTCTGGGATACTGCCTGCATCTAATCCTGTGTGATACTGCCTGCTGAGCCCTGCATCTAATCCTGTGTAATACTGCCTGCATCTAATCCTGTGTGATACTACCTGCATCTAATCCTGTGTAATACTGCCTGCTGAGCCCTGCATCTAATCCTGTGTGATACTGCCTGCATCTAATCCTGTGTGATACTGCCTGCTGAGCCCTGCATCTAATCCTGTGTGATACTGCCTGCATCTAATCCTGTGTGATACTGCCTGCTGAGCCCTGCATCTAATCCTGTGTGATACTGCCTGCATCTAATCCTGTGTGATACTGCCTGCTGAGCCCTGCATCTAATCCTGTGTGATACTGCCTGCATCTAGTCCTGTGTGATACTGCCTGCTGAGCCCTGCATCTAATCCTGTGTGATACTGCCTGCTGAGCCCTGCATCTAATCCTGTGTGATACTGCCTGCATCTAATCCTGTGTGATACTGCCTGCATCTAATCCTGTGTGATACTGCCTGCTGAGCCCTGCATCTAATCCTGTGGGATACTGCCTGCTGAGCCGTGTGTCTAATCCTGTGGGATACTGCCTGCATCTAATCCTGTGTGATACTGCCTGCTGAGCCCTGCATCTAATCCTGTGTGATACTGCCTGCATCTAATCCTGTGTGATACTGCCTGCATCTAATCCTGTGTGATACTGCCTCCATCTAATCCTGTGTGATACTGCCTGCATCTAATCCTGTGTGATACTGACTGCTGAGCCCCGCATCTAATCCTGTGTGATACTGCCTGCATCTAATCCTGTGTGATACTGCCTGCTGAGCCCAGCATCTAATCCTGTGGGATACTGCCTGCATCTAATCCTGTGTGATACTGCCTGCTGAGCCCTGCATCTAATCCTGTGTGATACTGCCTGCATCTAATCCTGTGTGATACTGCCTACTGAGCCCTGCATCTAATCCTGTGTGATACTGCCTGCATCTAATCCTGTGTGATACTGCCTGCTGAGCCCTGCATCTAATCCTGTGTGATACTGCCTGCATCTAATCCTGTGTGATACTGCCTGCTGAGCCCTGCATCTAATCCTGTGTGATACTGCCTGCATCTAGTCCTGTGTGATACTGCCTGCTGAGCCCTGCATCTAATCCTGTGTGATACTGCCTGCTGAGCCGTGTGTCTAATCCTGTGGGATACTGCCTGCATCTAATGCTGTGTGATACTGCCTGCTGAGCCCTGCATCTAATCCTGTGGGATACTGCCTGCATCTAATCCTGTGTGATACTGCCTGCTGAGCCCTGCATCTAATCCTGTGTGATACTGCCTGCATCTAATCCTGTGTGATACTGCCTGCATCTAATCCTGTGTGATACTGCCTGCTGAGCCCTGCATCTAATCCTGTGTGATACTGCCTGCATCTAATCCTGTGTGATACTGCCTGCTGAGCCCTGCATCTAATCCTGTGTGATACTGCCTGCATCTAGTCCTGTGTGATACTGCCTGCTGAGCCCTGCATCTAATCCTGTGTGATACTGACTGCTGAGCCCTGCATCTAATCCTGTGTGATACTGCCTGCATCTAATCCTGTGTGATACTGCCTGCTGAGCCCTGCATCTAATCCTGTGGGATACTGCCTGCATCTAATCCTGTGTGATACTGCCTGCTGAGCCCTGCATCTAATCCTGTGTGATACTGCCTGCATCTAATCCTGTGTGATACTGCCTGCTGAGCCCTGCATCTAATCCTGTGTGATACTGCCTGCATCTAATCCTGTGTGATACTGCCTGCTGAGCCCTGCATCTAATCCTGTGTGATACTGCCTGCATCTAATCCTGTGTGATACTGCCTGCTGAGCCCTGCATCTAATCCTGTGTGATACTGCCTGCATCTAGTCCTGTGTGATACTGCCTGCTGAGCCCTGCATCTAATCCTGTGTGATACTGACTGCTGAGCCCTGCATCTAATCCTGTGTGATACTGCCTGCATCTAATCCTGTGTGATACTGCCTGCTGAGCCCCGCATCCAATCCTGTGTGATACTGCCTGCATCTAATCCTGTGTGATACTGCCTGCTGAGCCCTGCATCTAATCCTGTGTGATACTGCCTGCATCTAATCCTGTGTGATACTGCCTGCTGAGCCCTGCATCTAATCCTGTGTGATACTGCCTGCATCTAGTCCTGTGTGATACTGCCTGCTGAGCCCTGCATCTAATCCTGTGTGATACTGACTGCTGAGCCCTGCATCTAATCCTGTGTGATACTGCCTGCATCTAATCCTGTGTGATACTGCCTGCTGAGCCCCGCATCCAATCCTGTGTGATACTGCCTGCATCTAATCCTGTGAGATACTGCCTGCTGAGCCCTGCATCTAATCCTGTGTGATACTGCCTGCTGAGCCGTGTGTCTAATCCTGTGGGATACTGCCTGCATCTAATCCTGTGTGATACTGCCTGCTGAGCCCTGCATCTAATCCTGTGTGATACTGCCTGCATCTAATCCTGTGTGATACTGCCTGCTGAGCCGTGTGTCTAATCCTGTGGGATACTGCCTGCATCTAATCCTGTGTGATACTGCCTGCTGAGCACTGCATCTAATCCTGTGTGATACTGCCTGCATCTAATCCTGTGTGATACTGCCTGCATCTAATCCTGTGTGATACTGCCTGCATCTAATCCTGTGTGATACTGCCTGCATCTAATCCTGTGTGATACTGCCTGCTGAGCCCCGCATCTAATCCTGTGGGATACTGCCTGCATCTAATCCTGTGTGATACTGCCTGCTGAGCCCCGCATCTAATCCTGTGTGATACTGCCTGCATCTAATCCTGTGTGATACTGCCTGCTGAGCCCTGCATCTAATCCTGTGTGATACTGCCTGCATCTAATCCTGTGTGATACTGCCTGCTGAGCCCTGCATCTAATCCTGTGTGATACTGCCTGCATGTAATCCTGTGTGATACTGCCTGCTGAGCCCTGCATCTAATCCTGTGTGATACTGCCTGCATCTAGTCCTGTGTGATACTGCCTGCTGAGCCCTGCATCTAATCCTGTGTGATACTGCCTGCTGAGCCGTGTGTCTAATCCTGTGGGATACTGCCTGCATCTAATCCTGTGTGATACTGCCTGCTGAGCCCTGCATCTAATCCTGTGGGATACTGCCTGCATCTAATCCTGTGTGATACTGCCTGCTGAGCCCTGCATCTAATCCTGTGTGATACTGCCTGCATCTAATCCTGTGTAATACTGCCTGCTGAACCCTGCATCTAATCCTGTGTGATACTGCCTGCATCTAATCCTGTGTGATACTGCCTGCTGAGCCCTGCATCTAATCCTGTGTGATACTGCCTGCATCTAATCCTGTGTGATACTGCCTGCTGAGCCCTGCATCTAATCCTGTGTGATACTGCCTGCATCTAGTCCTGTGAGATACTGCCTGCTGAGCCCTGCATCTAATCCTGTGTGATACTGACTGCTGAGCCCTGCATCTAATCCTGTGTGATACTGCCTGCATCTAATCCTGTGTGATACTGCCTGCATCTAATCCTGTGTGATACTGCCTGCTGAGCCCTGCATCTAATCCTGTGTGATACTGCCTGCTGAGCTGTGTGTCTAATCCTGTGGGATACTGCCTGCATCTAATACTGTGTGATACTGCCTGCTGAGCCCTGCATCTAATCCTGTGTGATACTGCCTGCATCTAATCCTGTGTGATACTGCCTGCATCTAATCCTGTGTAATACTGCCTGCTGAGCCCTGCATCTAATCCTGTGTGATACTGCCTGCATCTAATCCTGTGTGATACTGCCTGCTGAGCCCTGCATCTAATCCTGTGTGATACTGCCTGCATCTAATCCTGTGTGATACTGCCTGCTGAGCCCTGCATCTAATCCTGTGTGATACTGCCTGCATCTAGTCCTGTGTGATACTGCCTGCTGAGCCCTGCATCTAATCCTGTGTGATACTGACTGCTGAGCCCTGCATCTAATCCTGTGTGATACTGCCTGCATCTAATCCTGTGTGATACTGCCTGCTGAGCCCTGCATCTAATCCTGTGTGATACTGCCTGCATCTAATCCTGTGTGATACTGCCTGCTGAGCCCCGCATCCAATCCTGTGTGATACTGCCTGCATCTAATCCTGTGTGATACTGCCTGCTGAGCCCTGCATCTAATCCTGTGTGATACTGCCTGCTGAGCCGTGTGTCTAATCCTGTGGGATACTGCCTGCATCTAATCCTGTGTGATACTGCCTGATGAGCACTGCATCTAATCCTGTGTGATACTGCCTGCATCTAATCCTGTGTGATACTGCCTGCTGAGCCGTCTGTCTAATCCTGTGGGATACTGCCTGCATCTAATCCTGTGTGATATTGCCTGCATCTAATCCTGTGTGATACTGCCTGCTGAGCCCCGCATCTAATCCTGTGGGATACTGCCTGCATCTAATCCTGTGATACTGCCTGCTGAGCCCTGCATCTAATCCTGTGTGATACTGCCTGCATCTAATCCTGTGTGATACTGCCTGCTTAGCCCTGCATCTAATCCTGTGTGATACTGCCTGCATCTAATCCTGTGTGATACTGCCTGCTGAGCCCTGCATCTAATCCTGTGTGATACTGCCTGCATCTAATCCTGTGTGATACTGCCTGCTGAGCCCTGCATCTAATCCTGTGTGATACTGCCTGCATCTAGTCCTGTGTGATACTGCCTGCTGAGCCCTGCATCTAATCCTGTGTGATACTGCCTGCTGAGCCGTGTGTCTAATCCTGTGGGATACTGCCTGCATCTAATCCTGTGTGATACTGCTTGCTGAGCCCTGCATCTAATCCTGTGGAATACTGCCTGCATCTAATCCTGTGTGATACTGCCTGCTGAGCCCTGCATCTAATCCTGTGTGATACTGCCTGCATCTAATCCTGTGTAATACTGCCTGCTGAGCCCTGCATCTAATCCTGTGTGATACTGCCTGCATCTAATCCTGTGTGATACTGCCTGCTGAGCCCTGCATCTAATCCTGTGTGATACTGCCTGCATCTAATCCTGTGTGATACTGCCTGCTGAGCCCTGCATCTAATCCTGTGTGATACTGCCTGCATCTAGTCCTGTGTGATACTGCCTGCTGAGCCCTGCATCTAATCCTGTGTGATACTGACTGCGGAGCCCTGCATCTAATCCTGTGTGATACTGCCTGCATCTAATCCTGTGTGATACTGCCTGCTGAGCCCTGCATCTAATCCTGTGTGATACTGCCTGCTGAGCCGTGTGTCTAATCCTGTGGGATACTGCCTGCATCTAATCCTGTGTGATACTGCCTGCTGAGCCCTGCATCTAATCCTGTGTGATACTGCCTGCATCTAATCCTGTGTGATACTGCCTGCATCTAATCCTGTGTAATACTGCCTGCTGAGCCCTGCATCTAATCCTGTGTGATACTGCCTGCATCTAATCCTGTGTGATACTGCCTGCTGAGCCCTGCATCTAATCCTGTGTGATACTGCCTGCATCTAATCCTGTGTGATACTGCCTGCTGAGCCCTGCATCTAATCCTGTGTGATACTGCCTGCATCTAGTCCTGTGTGATACTGCCTGCTGAGCCCTGCATCTAATCCTGTGTGATACTGACTGCTGAGCCCTGCATCTAATCCTGTGTGATACTGCCTGCATCTAATCCTGTGTGATACTGCCTG
This sequence comes from Dendrobates tinctorius, assembly GCF_039654945.1. Taxonomy (NCBI): domain Eukaryota; kingdom Metazoa; phylum Chordata; class Amphibia; order Anura; family Dendrobatidae; genus Dendrobates; species Dendrobates tinctorius. Next base: position 10,429,478 of record NW_027361681.1, read on the forward strand.
CTGAGACCTGCATCTAATCCTGTGTGATACTGCCTGCATCTAATCCTGTGTGATACTGCCTGCTGAGCCCCGCATCCAATCCTGTGATACTGCCTGCATCTAATCCTGTGTGATACTGCCTGCTGAGCCCTGCATCTAATCCTGTGTGATACTGCCTGCTGAGCCGTGTGTCTAATCCTGTGGGATACTGCCTGCATCTAATCCTGTGTGATACTGCCTGCTGAGCCCTGCATCTAATCCTGTGTGATACTGCCTGCATCTAATCCTGTGTGATACTGCCTGCTGAGCCGTGTGTCTAATCCTGTGGGATACTGCCTGCAACTAATCCTGTGTGATACTGCCTGCTGAGCCCTGCATCTAATCCTATGTGATACTGCCTGCATCTAATCCTGTGTGATACTGCCTGCATCTAATCCTGTGTAATACTACCTGCTGAGCCATGCATCTAATCCTGTGTGATACTGCCTGCATCTAATCCTGTGTGATACTGCCTGCTGAGCCCTGCATCTAATCCTGTGTGATACTGCCTGCTGAGCCCTGCATCTAATCCTGTGTGATACTGCCTGCATCTAGTCCTGTGTGATACTGCCTGCTGAGCCCTGCATCTAATCCTGTGTGATACTGACTGCTGATCCCTGCATCTAATCCTGTGTGATACTGCCTGCATCTAATCCTGTGTGATACTGCCTGCTGAGCCCCGCATCTAATCCTGTGTGATACTGCCTGCATCTAATCCTGTGTGATACTGCCTGCTGAGCCCCACATCTAATCCTGTGGGATACTGCCTGCATCTAATCCTGTGTGATACTGCCTGCTGAGCCCTGCATCTAATCCTGTGTGATACTGCCTGCATCTAATCCTGTGTGATACTGCCTGCATCTAATCCTGTGTGATACTGCCTGCTGAGCCCTGCATCTAATCCTGTGTGATACTGCCTGCATCTAATCCTGTGTGATACTGCCTGCATCTAATCCTGTGTGATACTGCCTGCTGAGCCCTGCATCTAATCCTGTGTGATACTGCCTGCATCTAGTCCTGTGTGATACTGCCTGCTGAGCCCTGCATCTAATCCTGTGTGATACTGCCTGCTGAGCCGTGTGTCTAATCCTGTGGGATACTGCCTGCATCTAATCCTGTGTGATACTGCCTGCTGAGCCCTGCATCTAATCCTGTGGGATACTGCCTGCATCTAATCCTGTGTGATACTGCCTGCTGTGCCCTGCATCTAATCCTGTGTGATACTGCCTGCATCTAATCCTGTGTGATACTGCCTTCATCTAATCCTGTGTAATACTGCCTGCTGAGCCCTGCATCTAATCCTGTGTGATACTGCCTGCATCTAATCCTGTGTGATACTGCCTGCTGAGCCCTGCATCTAATCCTGTGTGATACTGCCTGCATCTAATCCTGTGTGATACTGCCTGCTGAGCCCTGCATCTAATCCTGTGTGATACTGCCTGCATCTAGTCCTGTGTGATACTGCCTGCTGAGCCCTGCATCTAATCCTGTGTGATACTGACTGCTGAGCCCTGCATCTAATCCTGTGTGATACTGCCTGCATCTAGTCCTGTGTGATACTGCCTGCTGAGCCCTGCATCTAATCCTGTGTGATACTGCCTGCTGAGCCCTGCATCTAATCCTGTGTGATACTGCCTGCATCTAATCCTGTGTGATACTGCCTGCTGAGCCCTGCATCTAATCCTGTGTGATACTGCCTGCTGAGCCGTGTGTCTAATCCTGTGGGATACTGCCTGCATCTAATCCTGTGTGATACTGCCTGCTGAGCCCTGCATCTAATCCTGTGTGATACTGCCTGCTGAGCCGTGTGTCTAATCCTGTGGGATACTGCCTGCATCTAATCCTGTGTGATACTGCCTGCTGAGCCCTGCATCTAATCCTGTGTGATACTGCCTGCATCTAATCCTGTGTGATACTGCCTGCATCTAATCCTGTGTGATACTGCCTGCTGAGCTCTGCATCTAATCCTGTGTGATACTGCCTGCATCTAATCCTGTGTGATACTGCCTGCTGAGCCCTGCATCTAATTCTGTGTGATACTGCCTGCATCTAATCCTGTGTGATACTGCCTGCTGAGCCCTGCATCTAATCCTGTGTGATACTGCCTGCATCTAGTCCTGTGTGATACTGCCTGCTGAGCCCTGCATCTAATCCTGTGTGATACTGCCTGCATCTAGTCCTGTGTGATACTGCCTGCTGAGCCCTGCATCTAATCCTGTGTGATACAGCCTGCATCTAGTCCTGTGTGATACTGCCTGCTGAGCCCTGCATCTAATCCTGTGTGATACTGCCTGCATCTAATCCTGTGTGATACTGCCTGCTGAGCCCTGCATCTAATCCTGTGTGATACTGCCTGCATCTAATCCTGTGTGATACTGCCTGCTGAGCCCTGCATCTAATCCTGTGTGATACTGCCTGCATCTAGTCCTGTGTGATACTGCCTGCTGAGCCCTGCATCTAATCCTGTGTGATACTGCCTGCTGAGCCCTGCATCTAATCCTGTGTGATACTGCCTACTGAGCCGTGTGTCTAATCCTGTGGGATACTGCCTGCATCTAATCCTGTGTGATACTGCCTGCTGAGCCCTGCATCTAATCCTGTGTGATACTGCCTGCTGAGCCGTGTGTCTAATCCTGTGGGATACTGCCTGCATCTAATCCTGTGTGATACTGCCTGCTGAGCCCTGCATCTAATCCTGTGTGATACTGCCTGCATCTAATCCTGTGTGATACTGCCTGCATCTAATCCTGTGTAATACTGCCTGCTGAGCCCTGCATCTAATCCTGTGTGATACTGCCTGCATCTAATCCTGTGTGATACTGCCTGCTGAGCCCTGCATCTAATTCTGTGTGATACTGCCTGCATCTAATCCTGTGTGATACTGCCTGCTGAGCCCTGCATCTAATCCTGTGTGATACTGCCTGCATCTAGTCCTGTGTGATACTGCCTGCTGAGCCCTGCATCTAATCCTGTGTGATACTGACTGCTGAGCCCTGCATCTAATCCTGTGTGATACTGCCTGCATCTAACCCATCCTTCGTGATAATATACTGTATATGAATCTAATGAAAATGTAGAGTCCCTGTGGGTAGAGATAAGGGGAGGGGGAAAAATAATAAATTAATGATAGGGGTTTGTTATAAATCTCCAAAAATAATGGAAGCTACAGAGAATATCCTCATAAAGCAAATAGATGAAGCAGCGACTCAAGGAGAAGTCATTATTATAGGGGACTTCAACTACCCTGAAATACATTGGGGAACCGAAACCTGCAGTTCCAGCAAAGGTAATAGGTTTTTGACAACTATGAGAGACAATTATCTTTCACAACTGGTTCAGGACCCAACAAGAGGGGGGGCACTGCTAGACCTAATATTAACCAACAGGCCAGACCGCATATCAAATGTAAGGGTTGAGGGTCACTTGGGTAATAGTGATCACAAATTAATAAGTTTTCATGTATCCTTTAATAAGATGTGTAGAAGAGGGGTTACAAGGACACTAAACTTCAGGAAGGCAAATTTCCAACGGATAAGAGATGATCTTGGTGCAATTAACTGGGACGATATCCTGAGACATAAAAATACACAAAGAAAATGGGAGACGTTTATTAGCATCCTGAATAGGACCTGTGCACAATATATACCATATGGGAATAAATATGCGAGAAATAGGAGGAAACCACTATGGCTAAATAGAGCTGTAAGGGGTGCAATAAGAGATAAAAATAAAGCATTTAGAGAATTAAAGCAAGTAGGTAGTGATGAGGCATTAAATAAATACAGAAGATTAAATAAATTCTGTAAAAAGCAAATCAAGACAGCAAAGATTGAGACAGAGAGACTCATTGCCAGAGAAAGTAAAAATAATCCCAAAATATTCTTTAACTACATAAATAGTAAGAGGCTAAAAAATGATAGTGTTGGTCCCCTTAAAAATAGTCTGGGTGAAATGGTGGATGAGGATGAGGAAAAAGCCAATATGCTAAATGACTTTTTTTCAACAGTATTTACACAAGAAAATCCCATGACGGATAACATGATCAGGGATAAAAATTCTCCATTAAATGTCACCTGCTTAACCCAGCAGGAAGTACGGCGGCGTCTACAAATCACTAAAATTGACAAATCCCCGGGCCTGGATGGGATACACCCACGAGTACTGCAGGAATTAAGCACAGTCATAGATAGACCATTATTTTTAATCTTTAAAGATTCCATAATAACAGGGTCTGTACCACAGGACTGGCGTATAGCAAATGTGGTGCCAATATTCAAAAAGGGGACAAAAACTGAACTTGGAAATTATAGGCCAGTAAGTTTAACCTCAACTGTGGGTAAAATCCTGGAGGGTTTTCTAAGAGATACTATACTGGAGTATCTGGAGAAGAATAACCTTATGACCCAATATCAACATGGGTTTACAAGAGACCGTTCCTGTCAGACTAATCTGATAAGCTTTTATGAAGAGGTAAGTTCCGGACTGGACCAAGGGAATGCAGTGGACGTGGTGTACATGGACTTTTCAAAAGCTTTTGATACGGTGCCACACAAAAGGTTGATACATAAAATGAGAACAATGGGGATAGGGGAAAATATGTGTAGGTGGGTTAAGAGCTGGCTCAGGGATAGGAAACAAAGGGTGGTTATTAATGGAGCACACTCGGACTGGGTCACGGTTAGCAGTGGGGTACCACAGGGGTCAGTTTTGGGCCCGCTTCTTTTTAACATATTTATTAATGACCTTGTAGGGGGCATAGAGAGTAGAATTTCAATATTTGCAGATGACACTAAACTCTGCAGGGTAATTAATACAGAGGAGGACAATTTTATATTACAGGAGGATTTATGTAAACTAGAAGCTTGGGCTGATAAATGGCAAATGAGCTTTAATGGGGATAAATGTAAGGTCATGCACTTGGGTAGAACGAACAAGATGTATAATTATGTGCTTAATTGTAAAACACTGGGCAAAACAGTCACTGAAAAAGACCTGGGTGTATGGGTGGACGGCAAACTCACATTTATCGGCCAGTGTCAGGCAGCTGCTGCAAAGGCAAATAAAATAATGGGATGCATTAAAAGAGGCATAGATGCTCATGAGGAGAACATAATGTTACCTCTATATAAGTCACTAGTGCGACCACACTTAGAATACTGTGTACAGTTCTGGTCTCCGGTGTATAAGAAAGACATAGCTGAACTGGAGCGGGTGCAGAGAAGAGCGACCAAGGTTATTAGGGAACTAGGGGGTCTGCAATACCAAGACAGGTTATTACACTTGGGGTTATTTAGTTTGGAGAATCGAAGGCTTAGGGGTGATCTTATTACAATGTATAAATATATGTGGGGACAATACAAAGACCTTTCTAATGATCTTTTTACTCTTAGACCTGTGACGGGGACAAGGGGGCATCCTCTACGTCTGGAGGAAAGAAGGTTTAAGCATACTCACAGACGCGGATTCTTTACTGTAAGAGCAGTGAGACTATGGAACTCTCTGCCATATGATGTTGTAATGACTGATTCACTACTAAAATTTAAGAAGGGACTGGATGCCTTTCTTGAAAAGCATAATATTACAGGGTATATACACTAGTTTCCTTAATATTGCGTTGATCCAGGGAGCTAGTCTGATTGCCGTATGTGGAGTCGGGAAGGAATTTTTTTCCCCAATGTGAAGCTTACTGTTTGCCACATGGGTTTTTTTTTTGCCTTCCTCTGGATCAACATGTTAGGGCAAGTTAGGATAGGATATGGGTTGAACTAGATGGACTTAAAGTCTCCCTTCAACCTTAATAACTATGTTACTATGTTAATCCTGTGTGATACTGCCTGCTGAGCCCTGCATCTAATCCTGTGTGATACTGCCTGCATCTAATCCTGTGTGATACTGCCTGCTGAGCCCCGCATCCAATCCTGTGTGATACTGCCTGCATCTAATCCTGTGTGATACTGCCTGCTGAGCCCTGCATCTAATCCTGTGTGATACTGCCTGCTGAGCCGTGTGTCTAATCCTGTGGGATACTGCCTGCATCTAATCCTGTGTGATACTGCCTGCTGAGCCCAGCATCTAATCCTGTGTGATACTGCCTGCATCTAATCCTGTGTGATACTGCCTGCATCTAATCCTGTGTGATACTGCCTGCTGAGCCGTGCATCTAATCCTGTGTGATACTGCCTGCATCTAATCCTGTGTGATACTGCCTGCATCTAATCCTGTGTGATACTGCCTGCTGAGCCCTGCATCTAATCCTGTGTGATACTGCCTGCATCTAATCCTGTGTGATACTGCCTGCTGAGCCCTGCATCTAATCCTGTGTGATACTGCCTGCATCTAGTCCTGTGTGATACTGCCTGCTGAGCCCTGCATCTAATCCTGTGTGATACTGACTGCTGAGCTCTGCATCTAATCCTGTGTGATACTGCCTGCATCTAATCCTGTGTGATACTGCCTGCATCTAATCCTGTGTGATACTACCTGCTGAGCCCTGCATCTAATCCTGTGTGATACTGCCTGCTGACCCGTGTGTCTAATCCTGTGGGATACTGCCTGCATCTAATCCTGTGATACTGCCTGCTGAGCCCTGCATCTAATCCTGTGTGATACTGCCTGCATCTAATCCTGTGTGATACTGCCTGCTGAGCCGTGTGTCTAATCCTGTGGGATACTGCCTGCATCTAATCCTGTGTGATACTGCCTGCTGAGCCCTGCATCTAATCCTGTGTGATACTGCCTGCATCTAATCCTGTGTGATACTGCCTGCATCTAATCCTGTGTAATACTGCCTGCTGAGCCCTGCATCTAATCCTGTGTGATACTGCCTGCATCTAATCCTGTGTGATACTGCCTGCTGAGCCCTGCATCTAATCCTGTGTGATACTGCCTGCATCTAATCCTGTGTGATACTGCCTGCTGAGCCCTGCATCTAATCCTGTGTGATACTGCCTGCATCTAATCCTGTGTGATACTGCCTGCTGAGCCGTGTATCTAATCCTATCCTGTGTGATACTGAATGCTGAGCCGTGTATCTAATCCACTCCTGTGTGATACTGACTACTGAGCCGTGTATCTAATCCTGCCGTGTATCTAATCCTATCCTGTGTGATACTGACTGCTGAACCGTGTATCTAATCCTATCCTGTGTGACAATGACTGCTGAGCTGTGTATCTAATCCTATCCTGTGTGATACTGTGTGCTGAGCCGTGTATCTAATCCTATCCTGTGTGATACTGACTGCTGAGCCGTGTATCTAATCCTATCCTGTGTGATACTGTCTGCTGAGCCGTGTATCTAATCCTATCCTGTGTGATACTGACTGCTGAGCTGTGTATCTAATCCTATTCTGTGTGATACAGTCTGCTGAGCCGTGTGATACTGACTGCTGAGCCATGTATCTAATCCTATCCTGTGTGATACTGACTGCTGAGCCGTGTATCTAATCCTATCCTGTGTGATACTGTGTGCTGGGCCGTGTATCTAATCCTATCCTGTGTGATACAGTCTGCTGAGCCGTGTATCTAATCCTATCCTGTGTGATACTGGCTGCTGAGCCATGTATCTAATCCTATCCTGTGTGATACAGTCTGCTGAGCCGTGTATCTAATCCTCTCCTGTGTGATACTGACTGCTGAGCCGTGTATCTACTCCTATCCTGTGTGATACTAACTGCTGAGCTGTGTATCTAATCCTATCCTGTGTGATACTGTGTGCTCGGCCGTGTATCTAATCCTATTCTGTGTGATACAGTCTGCTGAGCCGTGTATCTAATCCTATCCTGTGTGATACTGTCTGCTGAGCCATGTATCTAATCCTATCCTGTGTGATACTGACTGCTGAGCCGTGTATCTAATCCTATCCTGTGTGATACTGACTGCTGAGCTGTGTATCTAATCCTATCCTGTGTGATACTGACTGCTGAGCCATGTATCTAAATCTATACTATGTGATACTGTCTGCTGAGCTGTGTATCTAATCCTATGTGATACTGTCTGCTGAGCTGTGCATCTAATCCTATCCTGTGTGATACTGTCTGCTGAGCCGTGTATCTAATCCTATCCTGTGTGATACTGTCTGCTGAGCCGTGTATCTAATCCTATCCTGTGTGATACTGTCTGCTGAGCTGTGTATCTAATCCTATCCTGTGTGATACTGTCTGCTGAGCCGTGTATCTTATCCTATCCTATGTGATACTGTGTGCTGAGCTCTGTATCTAATCCTATCCTGTGTGATACTGCCTGCTGAGCTGTGTATCTAATCCTATCCTGTGTGATGCTGACTGCTGAGCTGTGTATCTAATCCTCTCCTGTGTGATACTGCCTGCTGAGCCATGTGTCTAATCCTATCCTGTGTGATGCTGACTGCTGAGCTGTGAATCTAATCCTCTCCTGTGTGATACTGCCTGCTGAGCCATGTGTCTAATCCTATCCTGTGTGATACGGACTGCTGAGCTGTGTATCTAATCCTATCCTGTGTGATACTGTGTGCTGAGATGTGTATCTAATCCTGTCCTGTGTGATACTGACTGCTGAGCTGTGTATCTAATCCTATCCTGTGTGATACTGCCTGCTGAGCCGTGTATCTAACCCTCTCCTGTGTGATACTGTCTGCTGAGCTGTGTATCTAATCCTATCCTGTGTGATACTGACTGCTGAGCTGTGTATCTAATCCTATCCTGCGTGATACTGACTGCTGAGCCGTGTATCTAGTCCTATCCTGTGTGATACTGTCTGCTGAGCTGTGTATCTAATCCTATCCTGTGTGATGCTGCCTGCTGAGCCGTGTATCTAGTCCTATCCTGTGTGATACTGTCTGCTGAGCTGTGTATCTAATCCTATCCTGCGTGATACTGACTGCTGAGCCGTGTATCTAGTCCTATCCTGTGTGATACTGTCTGCTGAGCTGTGTATCTAATCCTATCCTGCGTGATACTGACTGCTGAGCCGTGTATCTAGTCCTATCCTGTGTGATACTGTCTGCTGAGCTGTGTATCTAATCCTATCCTGCGTGATACTGACTGCTGAGCCGTGTATCTAGTCCTATCCTGTGTGATACTGTCTGCTGAGCTGTGTATCTAATCCTATCCTGTGTGATGCTGCCTGCTGTGCAGTGCATCCAATCTTGTGTGTGACGCTGCCTGCTGAACGGTGTCTTATTCACGCCTCTCCATTACTAACCTTGGGTCTTGATGTCTCTTAAAAATACAAAGGTGACTTTAACCCCCAACTTACCCCATATGCCATCGCTACAGGGCAAGTGGAAAGAGCAAGGCTAAGTGCCAGAATTGGCGCAAATTAGAGATGTTCCTTTTCTGGGGTGGCTGAGAACTGATGTTTTTAGCCTTCAGTATCCATGGCCTCTTCCCAGGCTACTAATATGAGCCCGCAGCTGTCTGCCTAGTCTTGGCTGGTTATTGTTATTAATTATAGTGGGACCCCACTTCATTTTTTTAGGGTCCCCCATTTTAATAGTCAGTAAAGGCTAAGTATACAGCTGTGAGCTGATATTAATAGCCTGGGAATCTCAATGGGTATACCCTCTTCCCAGGCTAAAAAAATTGACTCCCAGCCGTCGGCTTTCCCCTCTGCAATTAAGAAAATTGCGCGGGAGCCCAGGCCATTGTTTTTTTTTTTGTTTGTTTTTTTTAAATAATCTTTTAATAATTAAATGTACGTACAGTAAGCTTTTAGCAAACTAAATATTTATATGTGACATCTATATACAGTTGTGCTCAAAAGTTTTCATACCCTGGCAATTTTTGCTTGGCCTTTTTTCAGAGAATATGAATGATAACACCAAAACTTTATCTCCACTCATGGTTAGTGGTTGGGTGAAGACATTTATTGTCAAACTACTGTTTTCTCTTTTTAAATCATAATGACAACCCAAAACATCCAAATGACCATGATCAAAAGTTTACATACCCTGGTGATTTTGGCCTGATAACATGCACAGAAGTTGACTCAAATGGGTTTGAATGGCTACTAAAGGTAACATCCTCCCCTGTGACAAATGCCAGGAAAATTGTTCGGGATGCAAAAAAAAAAAACCACAAAGAACATCAGCTGAAATACTGGACTCTCTGAAAACTAGCGGTGTGGCTGTTTCAAGATGCACAATAAGGAGGCACATGAAGAAAAATGGGCTGCATGATCCAGTCACAAGAAGAAAGCCAATACTGCGTAAATGCAACAAAGTATCTCGCCTGCAATGTGCAAATCAGCACAGAGACCAGCCTCAAAACTTCTGGAACAAGGTCATTTGGAGTGATGAGGCCAAAATTGCATTTTTTGGCCATACCATAAATGTTACATTTGGAGAGAGGTCAACAAGGCCTATTATTATTATTTATTATTATAGCGCCATTTATTCCAAGGCGCTTTACATATGAGGAGGAGTATACATAATACATACAAGTACAGTAATCTTAAACAATACAAGTCACGACTGGTACAGAAGGAGAGAGGACCCTGCCCGCGAGGGCTCACAATCTACAAGTGATGGGTGAGGATACAGTAGGTGAGGGTAGAGCTGGTCGTGCAGCGGTTTGGTGGATCGGTGGTTACTGCAGGTTGTAGGCTTGTCGGAAGAGGTAGGTCTTCAGGTTCATTTTGAGGCTGTGTGCCCACATAGCGATTTTTAAGCGTTTTTGCCTCGATTTTCGGCATGAAAACGTTTAAAAATCGTGTACAGAACGCCCCGCATGCATTCCTATGGCATTCCGCACATGCTGTGCTAATGCTGCGCTTTTTTCCGCGGCGGAATCGCATCGCGGAAAAAAATCGCAGCATGCTCATTCTTTTGTGCGGAATCGCAAAAAATTGCCGCGATTCCACACCCATAGGAATGCATGAGAATTGCTTACTTCCCGCATGTGGCTATGCCCACCATGCGGGAAGTTAAGCGTCTCATGTGCGGTTGGTACCCACGGTGTGGAGGAGAGGAGACTGTCCTCCAGGCCCTGGGTACCATACCCCTGTAAAAAAAAAGAATAAAAAATCGGGGTATATTTACCTTCCGACGTCCCGCGCTGCATTCCCGGGCCTCAGCGTTCCCAGTAATGCCTTGCGGCAAGGTCCTGTGATGACGTGGTCTCGTGAGATCGCTATAGCAACGCGAGACCAACGTCATCACAGGTCTCGCAAGGCATTACTGGGAACGCTGTGGCCCGGGAATGCAGCACGGGACGTCGGAAGGTAAATATACCCCGATTTTTTTTATTTTTTTTTAGCATTTTAATATTCTATCTTTTACTATTGATGCCGCATAGGCAGCCTCAATAGTAAAAAGCTGCTCACACTTGTCAAACACTATGTTTGACGAGTGTGACCAACCTGTCAATCACTTTCCAAGCGATGCTTCAAATCGCTTGGAAAGTGCTTGAATATCGCACGTGAAAATCGCGGCAAAATCGCGATCATAATCGCGGTGAAATCATGCGGAAAAAACCGCGCGATTTCTGGGAAGGAGTCCGTTTTTTAGTGTCCGGAATAAAACGATACGTGGGCACATAGCCTCAAGGTTTCCATGGTAGGCAAGAGGCTGATATGTTGTGGAAAAGAGTTCCAGATTAGGGGTGATGCATGAGAGAAATCTTGTATGTGATTGTGGGAAGAGGAGATAAGAGGGGAGTAGAGGAGATCTTGTGAGGATCGTAGGTTGCGTGCAGGTAAGTACTAGGAGACGAGGTTACAGATGTATGGTGGACACAGGTTGTGGATGGCTTTGTATGTCATGGTTAGGGTTTTGAACTGGAGTCTTTGGGTAATGGGGATCCAGTGCAGGGTTTGACAGAGGGGAGAGGCCGGGGAGTAGCCGGGGGACAGGTGGATTAGTCGAGCAGCAGAGATTAGAATAGATTGGAGGGGTGCGAGAATGTTAGAGGGGAGGCCATAGAGCAGGAGGTTGCAGTAATTAAGGCGGGAGATGATGAGGGCATGGACTAGGGATTTTGCAGATTCTTGGTTGAGGAATGTACGGATCCGTGAAATATTTTTGAGTTGAAGTCGGCAGGAAGTGGAAAGGGCTTGGATCTGTGGTTTGAAGGAGAGATCTATGATGAAAGGAACACCATTCCTACTGTAAAGCACAGAGGTGGCTCGCTAATGTCTTGGGAAGGTGGGTGCTACAAAGGCACAGGAAACTTGCACATATTTGAAGGAAAGATGATTGCATCATGTTATCAGAAAATACTGGCAGCAAATTTGCAATCATCAGCCCGGAAGCTTCGCATGGGACGTACTTGGACGATCCAACATGACAACGATCCAAAACACAAGTCCAAGTCGACCTGTCATTGGCTACAGCAGAACAAAGTGGAGGTTCAGGAGTGGCCATCTCAGTCTCCTGACCTCAATATCATTGAGCCACTCTGGGGAGATCTCAAGCACGCAGTTCAGGCTAGACAGCCCAGGAATTTACAGGAACTAGGGTACTTGAACTACCCTGAAATACATTGGGGAACGGAAACCTGCAGTTCCAGCAAAGGTAATAGGTTTCTGACAACTATGAGAGACAAATTACCTTTCACAACTGGTTCAGGACCCAACAAGAAGGGGGGCACTGCTAAACCTAATATTAACCAACAGGCTAGACCGCATATCAAATGTAAGGGTTGGGGGTCACTTTGGTAATAGTGATCACAAAATAATAAGTTCATGTATCCTTTAGTAAGATGTGTAGAAGAGGGGTTACAAGGACACTAAACTTCAGGAAAGCAAATTTCCAACGGATGAGAGATGATCTTGGGGCAATTAACTGGGACGATATCCTGAGACATAAAAATACACAAAGAAAATGGGAGATGTTTATTAGCATCCTGAATAGGACCTGTGCACAATATATACCGTATGGGAATAAACATGCTAGAAATAGGAGGAGACCACTATGGTTAAATAGAGCTGTAAGGGGAGCAATAAGTGACAAAAATAAAGCATTTAGAGAATTAAAGCAAGTAGGTAGTGATGAGGCATTAAATAAATACAGAAAATCAAATAAATTCTGTAAAAAGCAAATCAAGACAGCAAAGATTGAGACAGAGAGACTCATTGCCAGAGAAAGTAAAAATAATCCCAAAATATTCTTTAACTACATAAATAGTAAGAAACTAAAAAATGATAGTTTTGGCCCGATTAAAAATAGTCTGGGTGAAATGGTGGATGAGGAACCTGGGGGTACCTGACAAATTCTATCTTGTACCCTGAGGACACCAGCTCTCTCACCCATGTGTCTTGTGCGACGGTGAGCCAGACGTGGCGAAACCAGAGTAGGTGGACGCCTACTTTGCTGATGTCGCCTGAAAAATGCCTTGAGTCATTTGGCTGAGGATCTTTGGGACATGGTTCCCCTCGACAGGGTCTGGTGAGTACGCATTCTCCCCAATGGGTTGGCTCTATATGAGACGTGTCAATCCCTATCCTGGTTGGGGTGACCTGACACGGCGGAATTGGCCGCTGTAGTCCACCTGGGCTTGCGAAAGGCCCGAAAACGTGTCTGAAACTGGTGACGAAACGGCGGTTTGACCTTTTGTTGAGGGAGAAAACAGCTCTTCCCTCCTGTGGAGTCGGAGATGAGCTGGTCTGACTTCTTGGAGGTTGAATCGGCCCGCCATGTCCTTAACCATAAAGCTCTCCTAATGGAAATTGCATTTGCGGCAGTAAGTGCTGCACAATTGGCCGCATCCAAAGATGCATTGATTAAGTAGTCCCCAGCCATAGCGATCTAACTCGCGATCTCTGATACCTCTGCAGGTAGGTCCTTATCCTGCAAGGCTCTGTTCAATGATTCTGACCAAGAAATCATGGCCCTGGCTACCAACGTTGCCGCGAACGGGGAGAGAGTGCTGATCCTGATGCTTCAAAAACTGAGCGAGCCAAGTTCTCTAGGAGACGATCAGTGGGATCCTTAATAGAAGAACCACTAGGTATGGATAACAGGGTTTTAGAGGCCAAGCGTGACACGGGTGGATCCACCGTTGGGGATTCCGTCCATTTTTTACAGAGATCCGGGGCAAACGGATACCTCGCTTCGAGCGCCTTCTGGCCCGAGAAACGTCTGTCCTGCCGTTCCGTGTCGTTGCAATATGTCTTCGAACTCTGTGTGAGTGCAAAATACTCTATGCGGCCGCTTAACTCGCTTAAATGACACCTTATGGCCTGAAGCCAAGGTGGAATCGTCCTCATTTCCCAGAGTCTGGTTGACGGCTTCAATGAGGCTGTCCACTGTTTCCCGACACCCCGGAGTATCTAGGTCAAGGGGTTCGTCCGGGCCGTAATCTGAGCTTTGCTCGCTATCGACTACTGGTGAAGGATAGCGAGAAGCAGAAGTCACGGATGTCGAGGCACCGGATGGACCGGGAGACAACATGTGGGTTTGTTTCCCCCGCGTCTGCCTAGTGAGAGAGCAGGCCGGAGGCTCCTGTGAGGTGGAGCACCCATCCAAGACAGGCGAGCCACTATCCCTGCCCCTATCTGGGGCGCGAAGGGACTCGATTGCTCGCATAAGTGACGCCACAGACTGCGACAGTGATAGGGCCCATTCCAGGGGACTTGGTACACTGAGCTCAGTCACAAGGGAGGGCTCCTGGGCACGTTCGGAATCGCAGGCTTCGCATAATCGCTTGCCCTGCGCTTGCTGTATCTGCCAGACATCAGCACTGCAGACCGCTGGGGGGGGGGGGGGGGGGAGGAGCACTCCTCGTTTTCACGTAGCGTGGCCTCTCAGTTTGGGGTGCAGCACTTACCCTTGTCCTGTGCCCCCACGCGTCATGGAAGAGCAGGGTGTTGCTCCAGCTCAAAAAAACGGAGGAGTCCTGGGGGCGGTACTTCCGAATTGAGGCCTAGCGTTGGTCCGAAGCCTGGGGCTCAATTTCCTCGGCGCCCACCCAGGCCACGGGGGCGGAGCGCCGGAAGTGACGCGAAGGAGGGCGGAACTTCCGCCCGCGGCCTAGTGACAACCGAAGCAGCGGGCTGGATTTCTAGCGTCTGCCCCCGACAGGGGGGGCACTGACCCAAGGAGTCCCAGGCCAAGTACCCGTAGTCGGACGCCAGGACGCGCCGCCGTGGTGCTACCTTCGGATGCTGCCGCTCTGGCCCCCGGGAAAACCTAAGGCTCCAGCCCTGTGGACGCTGCTGGAGTCCTCCCAGGCCATCCGCTCCGTGACGATGCTTCAGCTCCAGCTCAGGTAGAGGGGAGGGCACATATAGGACGGTGCAGGCACCCTAGCTCCATCTAACCCAAGGGTGAGGAGAGGCACTGTCCGCCGCCTTGCAGCACCGCAGTCTAGCATTGGTGGAGCCGTGGGGGCCGCAAGGACTATGCTTGTGCCTCTGTACAGCCTAGGGTTTCAATACCTTAGGGTGATCAGGGCTAAGTGCGGCATCATGTCCCACGGTGCGGGAGAGGATACGAGGAGGCGAGTTATTGGTTTGGGGAGATCGGACCCTTTCAATAGGGTCCGTCGCCCCTGTCTCATCTTCATAGAAAAAGAATAAAAAAAGAAAAAAAAAAAAAGACGTGTGCCTCCAACGGACACTAAGCATGAACTGGTTTCCGCCCGCAATCGGGGCGAGGGTGTATACTGCGGAGGAGCTAACCTCTTTTTTTCACTTAGTGTCAGCCTCTAGGCGGCAGTAGCATACACCCACAGTACCTGTGTCTCCCAATGAAGCGAAGGAGAACTTTTTAATGATAATAATCTTTATTTTTATTTAGCACTAACATATTCTGCAGCGCTTTACAGTTTGCACACATTATCAACGCTGTCCCTGATGGGGCTCACAATCTAGATTCCCTATCAGTAGATCTTTGGAACATGGGAGGAAACCGGAATACCCGGAGGAAACCCACGCAAACACGGGCAAAACATACAAA
The DNA here is from genome assembly GCF_039654945.1 of Dendrobates tinctorius. Classification (NCBI taxonomy): domain Eukaryota; kingdom Metazoa; phylum Chordata; class Amphibia; order Anura; family Dendrobatidae; genus Dendrobates; species Dendrobates tinctorius. The sequence goes on from NW_027361681.1 coordinate 10,445,367, forward strand.
CTTCTTGCAGATGTTGTCCTTGGTGGGATTTGAACCCAGGACTCCAGCACTGCAGTGCTAACCACTGAGCCACCGTGCTGCCGTTAGTGAGAAGCACTTGTATGTAATCCATCTATACTATCCTGTCGTCCTGCTGTGATTTTACTGTACGCGCCTGCTGAACAGCCAGCTTTTCATGTATCTAATCTATACATACATATATGTGTTTTGAAGAATATTTAGGGTATGTGCACACATTGCAGTGCGGAATTTTCTGCGTGGAATCTGCATCTCTTGGCAAAATCCTCATGTCAAAATATGCGCGTTTTTTATGCGGATTTCCCACGGATTTGGCCTGCGTTTTTACACCTGCGGATTCCTATAATGGAATGGGAGTAAAAACACAGCGGTATCCCCACAAAGAATTGACATGCTGCGTTTCCGCGCGGATTTTTCCGCAGCATGTGCACAGCAAATTTTTGTCTCCATAGAATAACATTGTACTGTAAATCATTTGCGGATCTGCAGCGAATCCGCAACGTGTGCACATACCCTTATTTTGAAAACTTTATGTAAAAGCTCATATTAAAACCACATTGCAACCGGATGTAAATCTGATGCTAGGTGTTAAAACTGGGATTGTACTTGCATAAAAGCACATAACACTTGCATGACACTCGTCCAATTTTGCAGGAACAAAATCAGAACGATGTTAAAATCGCCAGCCTTACAAAGCGATTCACAGGTTACAGACTGATCCGCAGGTTACAGACTGATTAGCAGATTGCAGACTGATCTGCAGGTTACAGACTGATTAGTGGATTGCAGACTGACCCGCAGGTTACAGACTTATTAGCAGAATGTAAACTGATCCGCAGGTTACAGACTGATTAGCAGATTGCAGACTCATCCGCAGGTTACAGACTGATTAGTGGATTGCAGACTGACCGGCAGGTTACAGACTTATTAACAGATTGCAGACTGATCCGCAGGTTACAGACTGATTAGCAGGTTGCAGACTGATCTGCAGATTACAGACTGATTAGCAGAATGCAGACTGATCCGCAGGTTACAGACTGATTAGCAGGTTGCAGACTGATCCGCAGGTTACAGACTGATTAGCATGTTACAGATTGATCCGCAGGTTGCAGACTGATCAGCGGATTGCAGACACACCAACTGTATTTTCCGTATATTCCTGCAGTTTCTTTTTGATTGTAAACTTCTTGTTGCCGTTTCCACTCCCAATCTATAGGGACGATTGCTCTCAGCTAAAAAGACTGATCAGCAGGTTACAGGCCGATTAGCAGATTGCAGACTGATCAGCAGATTGCAGACTGATCCACAAGTTGCAGACTGATCCGCAGGTTACAGACTAAACGCAGGTTGCAGACTTTTTAGCGGATTGCAGACTGATTTTTAAGTTACAGACTGATTAGTGGATTACAGACTGATCCGCAGGTTACAGACTGATCCGCAGGTTACAGACTGATCCGCAGGTTACAGACTGATCCGCAGGTTACAGACTGATCCGCAGGCTACAGACTGAATAGCAGATTGCAGACTGATCCGCAGGTTACAGACTTATTAGCAGATTGCAGACTGATCCGCAGGTTACAGACTGATTGGCAGATTGCAGACTGATCCGCAGGTTACAGACTGATTGGCAGATTGCAGACTGATCCGAAGTTTACAGACTGATTAGCAGATTGGAGACTGATCCCGCAGGTTATTGTCCACATATTCCTGCAGTTTCTTTTTGATTGTAAACTTCTTGTTGCCTTTTCCACTCCCAATCTATAGGGACGATTGCTCTCAGCTAAAAAGACTGATTCGTCGATTGCAGACTGATCTGTAGGTTACAGGCCAATTAGCAGATTGCAGACTGATCTGCAGGTTACAGACTGATCCTCAGGTTACAGACTGATCCGCAAGTTGCGGACTTTTTAGAGGTTGAAGACTGATTTGTAGGTTACAGACTGATTAGTGGATTGCAGACTGATCCGCAGGTTACAGACTTATTAGCGATTTCCAGACAGATCCGCAAGTGAAAGACTGATCCGCGGGTTGCAGGCTGATCCGCGGGTTGCAGGCTGATCCGCGGGTTGCAGGCTGATCCGCGGGTTGCAGGCTGATCCGCGGGTTGCAGGCTGATCCGCAGGTTGCTGACTGATCCGCAGGTTGCAGACTGATCCGCAGGTTGCTGACTGATCCGCAGGTTGCAGACTGATCCGCAGGTTGCTGACTGATCCGCAGGTTGCAGACTGATCCGCAGGTTGCAGACTGATCCGCAGGTTGCAGACTGATCCGCAGGTTGCAGACTGATCCGCAGGTTGCAGACTGATCCGCAGGTTGCAGACTGATCCGCAGGTTGCAGACTGATCCGCAGGTTGCAGACTGATCCGCAGGTTGCTGACTGATCCGCGGGTTGCAGGCTGATCCGCAGGTTGCAGACTGATCCGCAGGTTGCTGACTGATCCGCAGGTTGCTGACTGATCCGCAGGTTGCAGACTGATCCGCAGGTTGCAGACTGATCCGCAGGTTGCTGACTGATCCGCAGGTTGCTGACTGATCCGCAGGTTGCAGACTGATCCGCAGGTTGCAGACTGATCCGCAGGTTGCAGACTGATCCGCAGGTTGCAGACTGATCCGCAGGTTGCAGACTGATCCTCAGGTGGCAGACTGATCCTCAGGTGGCAGACTGATCCGCAGGTTGCAGACTGATCCGCAGGTTGCAGACTGATCCGCAGGTTGCAGACTGATCCGCAGGTTGCAGACTGATCCGCAGGTTGCAGACTGATCCTCAGGTGGCAGACTGATCCTCAGGTGGCAGACTGATTAGCAGATTGCAGACTGATCTGCAAGTTACAGACTTATTAGCGAATTGCAGACTGATCTGCAGATTACAGACTTATTAGCGGATTGCAGACTGATCCCGCAGATTACAGACTGATAAGTGGGTTGCAGACCGATCCGCAGGTTGCAGACCGATCCGCAGGTTGCAGACCGATCCGCAGGTTGCAGACCGATCCGCAGGTTGCAGACCGATCCGCAGGTTGCAGACTTATTAGCGGATTGCCGACTGATCCGCAGGTTGCAGACTGATCCGCAGGTTGCAGACTGATCCGCAGGTTGCAGACTGATCCGCAGGTTGCAGACTTATTAGCGAATTGCAGACTGATCCGCATATTAAAGATTGATTAGCAGATTACAGACTGATCCGCAGGTTGCAGACTGATCCGCAGGTTGCAGACTGATCCGCAGGTTGCAGACTGATTAGCAGGTTGCAGACTGATCTGCAGGTTACAGACTTATTAGCGGATTGCAGACTGATCCACAGGTTGCAGACTGATCCGCAGGTTGCAGACTTATTAGCAAATTGTAGACTGATCCGCATATTAAAGATTGATTAGCAGATTGCAGACTGATCCGCAGGTTGCAGACTGATCCGCAGGTTGCAGACTGATCCGCAGGTTGCAGACTGATCCGCAGGTTGCAGACTGATCCGCAGGTTGCAGACTGATTTGCAGGTTACAGACTAATTCGCAGGTTACAGACTGATCCGCAGGTACAGTCTAGATCACGTGATGTCATTATTGCCCTCTACTCCTCTTTGGTCAGACCTCATCTGGAATACTGTGTCCAGTTTTGGGCGCCACATTTTAAAAAAACATCAACAAACTGGAGCAAGTTCAGAAAAGAGCGACCAGAATGGTGACCGGTCTGCAAACCCTGTCTTATGAGGAAAGGTTGCATGATTTGGGAATGTTTAGACTGAGAAGACTGAGAGGAGACTTAATAGCTGTCTACAAATATCTCAAGGGCTGTCACATTGTAGAAGGATCATCTTTATTCTCAATTGCACAAGGAAAGACTAGAAGCAATGGGATGAAACCGAATGGGAGGAGACACAGATTAGATATTAGAAAAAACTTTTTAACAGTTAGAGTGATCAATGAGTGGAACGGGCTGCCACAAGAAGTGGTGAGTTCTCCTTCAATGGAAGTCTTCAAACAGAGGCTGGATAGACATTTGCCTGGGATGATTTAGCGAATCCTGCTTTGAGCAGGGGGTTGGACCAGATGGCCCAGGAGGTCCCTTCCAACTCTACGATTCTATGATTGCAGACTGATCAGCAGTTTACAGACTGAACACAGGTTACAGACTTATTAGTGGATTACAGACTGATTAGCAGGTTGCAGACTGATCCGGAGGTTACAGACTGATTAGCAGATTGCACACTGATCCGGAGGTTACAGACTGATTAGCAGATTGCACACTGATCCACAGGTTACAGACTTATTAGCGGATTGCAGACTGACCCGCAGGTTACAGACTGATAAGTAGATTGCAGACTGATCCACAGGTTACAGACTAATCTACAGACTTGTAGATTGTGAACCCTCGTGGGCAGGGTCCTCTCTCCTCCTGTACCAGTTATGACTTGTATTGTTTAACATTACTGTACTTGTATGTATTATGTATACCCCTCCTTACATGTAAAGCGCCATGGAATAAATGGCGCTATAACAATAAATAATAATAATAATCCGCAAGTTACAGGTTGATCCGCAGGTTACAGACTGATTAGCGGATTGCATACTGATCTGCAGGTTACAGACTGATCAGCAGGTTACAGACTGATCCGCAAGTTGTAGACTGATCCGCAGGTTACGGACTTTTTAGCGGATTGAAGACTGATTTGTAGGTTACAGACTGATTAGTGGATTGCAGACACAGCAACTGTATTTTCCGTATGTTCCTGCAGTTTCTTTTTGATTGTAAACTTCTTGTTGCCGTTTCCACTACCAATCTATATGGACGATCACTCTCGGCTAAAAAAAATGAAACACAAATGAATGATCCCAGGAGAGGAGGAGGGGGGCTCAATCCTGGGATGTCCCACAGACACAGTGCTGATGCTTTATTCACAGGCCCAGACGTTCTCTGCGCTCTATGACCGGTCAATCATACAATAATTGGTGATCTGACTGACACTGGCGCCACCAGACTCCGGAAAGGAGTGATCTGGAGATGGAAGCTGGACAGGGGCTGAGGATCTTCTGGTATAGCAGCTGAACAATGATGGCGACTTCGGCCTCTGGGAAATCTGTGCACAGGATAAAGAAAGAAGCGTCTGCACAGGAGATCTAACAGGGACTAAATACAGTGAAATACAGCAACACCGGTAGAGAGGATTCACCAGACATGACAGATGGAACAGACCAGAGAAAATTGACACCTGCCAAATGCACCAGGAACGCTCCCTCACAGGTGGAGCAGCTTTTATGAATCCATCAGGGCCCCAACCTGGTCCACAACTTCTAATCCTGACTGCAGTAAAGAGGCTCTTCCAGCCGAAAACCTCACAGGAGGTAAAAGTGGTTAATTCGGGAGCAGGATTATAAGTGTTAGGCCGGGGTCACACTGGCGAGGAATACGGCCGAGTGAGAGGCGCTAAAAGCACGCATTAGACACGGACCAATGATTCTCTATGGGGTCACTCGCACCAGGCGTAAATTTCTCATCCGTATTCTACGCTCCGTGCCAATCGCAGCATGCTGCGATTGTCAGCGTACTACGCCCGTAATACGCCAATGCAAGTCTATGGGTGCGCAAAAAATACGGATTACACACGGACCACACATGTGACTTGCGAGAAATACGCATCCGGTGTCTTTTAGCAAAGCCGGCAATTCAGTGCGCTATACAGTAAACTCACACTGACAGGTTTAATAAAGAAACGAAAGAATAGATATATATGCATTCTTTGTGTATATATCTATTCTTTGGTTTCTGTTAGAAACCCTGTCATAGGGCTCCATTATATGTCCATTTTGCAAGCCTGCGAGAAAATCTCGCCGTACGGATGCCATACGGATTACATACGGATGCTCACATGCGCAAAATACGCGACCACACCTTGATTACGGATGACATGCGGAGCACTGTTTAGGGGTCATTCATCCGTATTACGCATGTAAAATACTGACCCATATTTTGCGTTAGTTAGTGTGACCCCGGCCTTACAGAAAAGATGCAAAGCACAGGGACAGCACTCAATGCCAGGTGGCTGACGCAAAAGACGTAAGGTGTTACATGCATAGACCGAAACCTGCAGAAGAATGCTAAAATCCCAACATGAATATCCAGTTATACCAGCTGTACATGTATAATTATATGCAAGAGATGCCCAGGTTATACCAGCTGTACATGTATAATTATATGCAAGAGATGCCCAGGTTATACCAGCTGTACATGAATAATTATATGCAAGAGATGCCCAGGTTATACCAGCTGTACATGTATAATTATATGCAAGAGATGCCCAGGTTATACCAGCTGTACATGTATAATTATATGCAAGAGATGCCCAGGTTATACCAGCTGTACATGAATAATTATATGCAAGAGATGCCCAGGTTATACCAGCTGTACATGTATAATTATATGCAAGAGATGCCCAGGTTATACCAGCTGTACATGAATAATTATATGCAAGAGATGCCCAGGTTATACCAGCTGTACATATATAATTATACACAGGAGATGCCCAGGTTATACCAGCTGTACCTGTATAATTATATACAAGAGATGCCCAGGTTATACCAGCTGTACCTGTATAATTACAGTATATACAGGGGATGCTCAGGTTATATCAGCTGTACATGTATAATTATATACAAGAGATGTCCAGGTTATACCAGCTGTACCTTTATAATTATATACAGGAGATACCCAGGTTATACCAGCTGTACCTTTATAATTATATACAGGAGATGCTCAGGTTCTACCAGCTGTACCTGTATAATTATATACACAAGATGCTCAGGTTATACCAGCTGTACATATATAATTCTATACAGGAGATGCCCATGTTACACCAGCTGTATCCATATAATAATATACAGAAGATGCCCAGGTTATGCCAGCTGTACATATATAATTTTATACACAAGATGCTCAGGTTATACCAGCTGTACATACATAATTATACACAGGAGATGCCCAGGTTATACCAGCTGTACATATATAATTATACACAGGAGACGCCCAGGTTATACCAGCTGTACATATATAGTTATACACAGGAGATGCCCAGGTTATACCAGCTGTACATATATAATTATATACAGGAGATGCCCAGGTTATACCAGCTGTACATATATAGTTATATACAGGAGATGCCTAGGTTATACCAGCTGTGTATATATATATATATATATATATAATTATATACAGGACATAACCAACCAGATTATCTGAGCTATACATATATAGTTATATACAGGAGATGCCCAGGTTATACCAGCTGTACATATATAGTTATATACAGGAGATGCTCAGGTTAGGTTATACCGGCTGTACGTATATAATTATATACATTAGATGTCCAGGTTATTCCAGCTGTACATATATAATTATATACAGGAGATGCCCAGGTTATACCTGCTGTACATATATAGTTATATACAGGAGATGCCCAGGTTATACCAGCTGTACATATATAGTTATATACAGGAGATGCCTAGGTTATGCCAGTTGTACATATATAGTTATATACAGGAGATGCCCAGGTTATACCTGCTGTACATATATAATTATATACAGGAGATGCCCAGGTTATACCAGCTGTACATATATAATTATATACAGGAGATGCCCAGGTTATACCAGCAGTACATATATAATTATATACAGGAGATGCCCAGGTTATACCAGCTGTACATATATAATTATATACAGGAGATGCCCAGGTTATGCCAGCTGTACATATATAGTTATACACAGGAGATGCCCAGGTTATACCAGCTGTACATATATAGTTATATACAGGAGATGCCTAGGTTATACATATAGCTGTACATATATAATTATATACAGGACATAACCAACCAGATTATCTGAGCTATACATATATAGTTATATACATGAGATGCTCAGTTTATACCGGCTGTACGTATATTATTATATACATTAGATGTCCAGGTTATTCCAGCTGTACATATATAATTATATACAGGAGATGCCCAGGTTATACCAGCTGTACATGTATAATTATATACAGGAGATGCCCAGGTTATACCGGCTGTACATATATAATTATATACAGTAGATGCTCAGGTTAATCCAGCTGTACATACAGTTGTGGCCAAAAGTATTGACACCCCTGCAATTCTGTCAGATAATACTCAGTTTCTTCCTGAAAATGATTGCAAACACAAATTCTTTGGTATTATTATCTTCATTTAATTTGTCTTAAATGAAAAAACACAAAAGAGAATGAGGCAAAAAGCAAAACATTGATCATTTCACACAAAACTCCAAAAATGGGCCAGACAAAAGTATTGGCACCCTCAGCCTAATACTTGGTTGCACAACCTTTAGCCAAAATAACTGCGACCAACCGCTTCCGGTAACCATCAATGAGTTTCTTACAATGCTCTGCCAAAGAAGAATGGTCTAAAATTCCAGCAAACTGCTCCAGGTCCCTGATATTTGAAGGGTGCCTTCTCCAAACTGCCATTTTTAGATCTCTCCACAGGTGTTCTATGGGATTCAGGTCTGGACTCATTGCTGGCCACCTTAGAAGTCTCCAGTGCTTTCTCTCAAACCATTTTCTAGTGCTTTTTGAAGTGTGTTTTGGGTCATTGTCCTGCTGGAAGACCCATGACCTATGAGGGAGACCCAGCTTTCTCACACTGGGCCCTACATTATGCTGCAAAATTTGTTGGTAGTCTTCAGACTTCATAATGCCATGCACACGGTCAAGCAGTCCAGTGCCAGAGGCAGCAAAGCAACCCCAAAACATCAGGGAACCTCCGCCATGTTTGACTGTAGGGACCGTGTTCTTTTCTTTGAATGCCTCTTTTTTTCTCCTGTAAACTCTATGTTGGTGCCTTTGCCCAAAAAGCTCTACTTTTGTCTCATCTGACCAGAGAACATTCTTCCAAAACGTTTTAGGCTTTTTCAGGTAAGTTTTGGCAAACTCCAGCCTGGCTTTTTTATGTCTTGGGGTAAGAAGTGGAGTCTTCCTGGGTCTCCTACCATACAGTCCCTTTTCATTCAGACGCCGACGGATAGTACAGGTTGACACTGTTGTACCCTCGGTCTGCAGGGCAGCTTGAACTTGTTTGGATGTTAGTCGAGGTTCTTTATCAAACATCCGCACAATCTTGCGTTGAAATCTCTTGTCAATTTTTCTTTTTCGTCCACATCTAGGGAGGTTAGCCACAGTGCCATGGGCTTTAAACTTCTTGATGACACTGCGCACGGTAGACACAGGAACATTCAGGTCTTTGGAGATGGACTTGTAGCCTTGAGATTGCTCATGCTTCCTCACAATTTGGTTTCTCAAGTCCTCAGACAGTTCTTTGGTCTTTCTTTTCTCCATGCTCAATGTGGTGCACACAAGGACACAGGACAGAGGCTGAGTCAACTTTAATCCATGTCAACTGGCTGCAAGTGTGATTTAGTTATTGCCAACACCTGTTAGGTGCCACAGGTAAGTTACAGGTGCTGCTAATTACACAAATTAGAGAAGCATCACATGATTTTTCGAACAGTGCCAATACTTTTGTCCACCCTCTTTTTTATGTTTAGTGTGGAATTATATCCAATTTGGCTTTAGGACAATTCTTTTTGTGTTTTTTTATTTAAAACCAATTTAATTAAAAAGAATAAATAATGCCAAAGAATTTGTGTTTGCAATCTTTTTCAGGAAGAAACTGAGTATTATCTGACAGAATTGCAGGGGTGTCAATACTTTTGGCCACAACAGTATATAATTATATACACAAGATGCCCAGGTTATACCAGCTGTACATATATAATTATATACAGGAGATACCCAGGTTATACCAGCTGTACATAAATATTTATATACAGGAGATGCCCAGGTTATTCCAGCTGTACATATATAATTATATACACAAGATGCCCAGGTTATAAAAGCTGTACATATATGATTATATACAGTAGATGTTCAGGTTACACCAGCTGTACATGTATAATTATATACAGTAGATGCCCAGGTTATACCAGCTGTAAATATATATTTCTGTACAAGAGATGCCCAGGTTATACCAGCTGTACATGTATAATTATATACAGGAGATGCCCAGGTTACACCAGCTGTACATATACAATTATTTACATTAGATGTCCAGGTTATTCCAGCTGTACATGTATAAATATATACAGGAGATGCCCAGGTTATACCAGCTGTACATGTATAATTATATACAGGAGATGCCCAGGTTATAAAAGCTGTACATACCATATATGATTATATACAGTAGATGTCCAGGTTATACCAGCTGTACATATATAATTGTATACAGGAGATACCCAGGTTATTCCAGCTGTACATAAATATTTATATACAGGAGATGCCCAGGTTATTCCAGCTGTACATATATAATTATATACACAAGATGCCCAGGTTATAAAAGCTGTACATATATTATTATATACAGTAGATGTCCAGGTTATACCAGCTGTACATGTATAATTATATACAGTAGATGCCCAGGTTATACCAGCTGTAAATATATATTTCTGTACAAGAGATGCCCAGGTTACACCAGCTGTACATATACAATTATTTACATTAGATGTCCAGGTTATTCCAGCTGTACATGTATAAATATATACAGGAGATGCCCAGGTTATACCAGCTGTACATGTATAATTATATACAGGAGATGCCCAGGTTATACCAGCTGTACATATATTATTATATACAGGAGATGCCCAGGTTATACCAGCTGTACATATATAATTATACTAGCTGAAGAGCCCGGTGCTGCCCGGGCATAGTAACTAACTGTGGATAGTTATAACAAATTATAATTATCCTCCATCCCATAGTCCCGTGCCCATATACCCAACATACCTATCCTCCATCCCATAGTCTAGTGCCCATATACCCATCACACATCCTCCATCCCATAGTCCCATGCCCATATACCCATCATACATATTCTCCATCCCATAGTCCCATGCCCATATACCCATCACACATCCTCCATCCCATAGTCCCATGCCCATATACCCATCATACATATTCTCCATCCCATAGTCCCATGCCCATATACCCATCACACATCCTTCATCTCATAGTCCCATGCCCATATACTCATCATACATATCCGCCATCCCATAGTCCCGTGCCTATATACCCATCACACATGCTCCATCCCATAGTCAATCATTATGACATCATAGTGAGTGACGGGGCTTGCAACCTATCATGACATCAGCGTCGCCATGGCAACCATTATGACATCATAATGAGGGGCGGGGCTTGACACACACACACTTTTTCCCCATTATGTAGATAGGGGCAAAATTGTTTGGTGAATTGGAACGCGCGGGGTAAAATTTCACCTCACAACATAGCCTAGGACACTCTCGGGGTCCAGACGTGTGACTGCATAATTATATACAGGAGATGCCCAGGTTATGCCAGCTGTACATACATAATTATATACACGAGATGCCCAGGTTATGCCAGCTGTACATGTATAATTATATGCAGGAGATGCCCAGGTTATACCAGCTGTACATGTATAATTATATGCAGGAGATGCCCAGGTTATACCAGCTGTACATGTATAATTATATATACAGGAGATGCCCAGGTTATACCAGCTGTACATATATAATTATATATACAGGAGATGCCCAGGTTATACCAGCTGTACATATATAATTATATATACAGGAGATGCCCAGGTTATACCAGCTGTACATATATAATTATATATACAGGAGATGCCCAGGTTATACCAGCTGTACATATATAATTATATATACAGGAGATGCCCAGGTTATACCAGCTGTACATATATAATTATATATACAGGAGATGCCCAGGTTATACCAGCTGTACATATATAATTATATATACAGGAGATACCCAGGTTATACCAGCTGTACATATATAATTATATACAGGAGATGCCCAGGTTATACCAGCTGTACATATATAATTATATACAGGAGATGCCCAGGTTATACCAGCTGTACATACTGTATATAATTATATATACAGGAGATACCCAGGTTACACCAGCTGTACATATATAATTATATATACACAGGAGATACCCAGGTTATGCCAGCTGTACATATATAATTATATACAGGAGATGCCCAGGTTATACCAGCTGTGTACATATATAATTATACACAGGAGATGCCCAGGTTATACCAGCTGTGCACATATATAATTATATACAGGAGATACCCAGGTTATACCGGCTGTACATATATAATTATATACAGGAGATACCCAGGTTATACCGGCTGTACATATATCATTATATACAGGTGATACCCAGGTTATACCGGCTGTACATATATCATTATATACAGGTGATACCCAGGTTATACCGGCTGTACATATATCATTATATACAGGTGATACTCAGGTTATACCGGCTGTACATATATCATTATATACAGGTGATACCCAGGTTATACCGGCTGTACATATATCATTATATACAGGTGATACTCAGGTTATACCGGCTGTACATATATCATTATATACAGGTGATACCCAGGTTATACCGGCTGTAGATATATCATTATATACAGGTGATACCCAGGTTATACCGGCTGTACATATATCATTATATACAGGTGATACCCAGGTTATACCGGCTGTACATATATCATTATATACAGGAGACTCCCAGGTTATACCAGCTGTACATACAGGAGATGCTCGGGTTATACCAGTATACTTTATATCACTATATAAAGCCCACAATGTCATGGTGTTTAGGTTGATGTTTGCCATGGCCATTTGGAGTACAACAAATATATACCATATGCATTTGTGTAATTTATATCCTGGCCGCTGCATTCACACACATCCACCGCCCTGGCATTAACTCTCTACACTCCATCCATATTGGCCCCTCGCTTCTTTCCTCTCCTATGTATAGCACTCACGCTCTTTTCACATTGTTAAATTGCACAGATCCAGGCAGTCCCACCATTCAACACCAGAGACGCTCTCACAAATCACTTAACCATCTGCTCACTCTTTCTATCCTCCTTCTCCTAGTCGCAGGAGACATTGCTCCCAACCCTGGTCCCCCATGTTATAGAAAGTCAAACCCCCCAACTGCTACACTCAGAAACCCCTCTAATCTTATTAATATTCCCTGCATGCCATCTGTCTCTCTTAATTGTGCACTTTGGAATTCTCGCTCAGTGTGTAACAAACTCTCCTTCATTCATGACTTCTTCCTTTCTAATTCTCTTAACCTCCTGGCTCTTACTGAAACCTGGATCCAGCAGTCAGATACTACCGCTGCTGCTGCTCTTTCATACGGGGGGCTACACTTCTCTCATACCCCAAGATCAGACAATAGAGCAGGTGGAGGCATTGGTCTGCTCCTATCACCAAAATGTACCTTTCAGGTTATCCCTCAAGTACCCTCACTTGTCTTCCCTTCTTTTGAGGTCAATGCCGTCAGACTCTACACCCCCTTCTCCATGCGAGTGGCGGTGGTGTATCGTCCTCCCGGCCCCTCCCATCAGTTCCTGGATCATTTTGCCACTTGGCTTCCACATTTTCTCTCCTGTGACATCCCTACCCTCATCATGGGTGATTTCAACATCCCCATTGCTCTTCCCCTCTCCCCATCTGCTACTCACCTTTTATCTCTAACCTCCTCATTTGGCCTTTCGCAGCTTACTAATTCTCCAACGCATGAAGACGGAAACTCCCTCGACTTGGTCTTCTCTCGGCTTTGTGCAGTGGATGATTTTGCAAACTCCCCTCTCCCGCTCTCTGACCACAATCTTCTTTCATTCTCTATACAGAACTGCCAGGCTGCTCAGGTCACCCCCACTGTCCAGACTTATAGAAACATACAGGCCATTAACACCCAGAAACTTCTGAAGAACTTGCAGTCTTCATTGGCCCCTATCTCCTCCCTCTCCTGTCCTGATTCTGCATTGAAGCATTACAATGAAACACTTCAAACTGCCCTGGATGAATATGTACCTCCTATACATAGAACACCACAACACAGACGGCGACAACCCTGGCACACGGTGCAAACACGTTTCCTGCAGCGGGTGCTCCAGGTGCGCCAAACGTCTGTGGAGAAAATCCAATCTACACGAAGATTTCATCCATTTTAAGTTTATGCTTAGAACATACAACACTGCCCTTCACCTCTCCAAACAAACCTATTTCAACACCCTCATCACCTCACTGTCCAATAACCCGAAACGTCTCTTTGACACTTTTCATTCTCTACTCAATCCAAGAGTACAGGCCCCAACCACGGAGCTCCGAGCTGACGATCTGGCCAATTACTTCAAAGAAAAAATTGACCAGATCCGACAGGAAATTATCTCCAAATCCCCTCATACCATGCACTGTCCTCCCTCCCCCACTGCATCTAACGCACTCTCTGATTTTGAACCAGTCACAGAAGAAGTAAGCAGGCTCCTTGCATCTTCTCGCCCAACTACTTGCACCAGTGACCCATTTCCGTCACATCTCCTCCAGTCCCTTTCCCCTGCTGTCACCCCTCACCTAACTAAAATATTTAACCTCTCTCTCTCTTCTGGTATTTTTCCCTCCTCATTTAAGCATGCCATCATACATCCACTACTTAAAAAACCATCCCTCGACCAAAACTGTGCCGCTAACTATAGACCTGTCTCTAATCTTCCCTTCATCTCTAAACTCCTGGAATGCCTGGTCCACTCCCGTCTTATCCGCTATCTCTCAGAAAACTCTGTTCTCGACCCTCTCCAATCCGGTTTCCGCTCTTTACACTCCACTGAAACTGCCCTCACTAAAGTCTCTAATGATCTGCTAACAGCTAAATCAAATGGTCATTACTCCATGCTAATTCTCTTGGATCTCTCTGCAGCATTCGACACTGTGGATCATCAGCTCCTCCTCACTATGCTCCATTCCATTGGCCTCAAGGACACCGTTCTCTCCTGGTTCTCCTCCTATCTCTCCGACCGCTCCTTTACTGTTTCTTTTGCCGGTTCCTCCTCCTCTCACCTTCCCCTTACTGTTGGGGTTCCTCAAGGATCGGTTCTAGGCCCCCTCCTCTTCTCCTTGTACACTGCCCCTATTGGTCAAACAATCAGTAGATTTGGTTTCCAGTACCATCTCTATGCTGATGACACCCAATTATACGCTTCTTCTCCTGACATCACGCCAGCATTTCTATAAAACACTGGCGATTGTCTAAACGCTGTGTCTAATATCATGTCCTCACTATATCTGAAACTGAACCTGTCAAAGACTGAACTCCTGGTGTTTCCTCCCTCTACTAATGTACCTATACCCGACATTGCCATTTCTGTGTGTGGTTCCACTATTACTCCCCAGCAACATGCCTGTTGTCTTGGGGTCATACTTGATTCCGAGCTTTCCTTTGCCCCCCACATTCGATCACTGGCTCGCTCTTGTCATCTGCACCTCAAAAACATTTCTAGAATTCGACCTTTTCTTACTTTTGACTCTGCAAAAACTCTTACTGTTTCTCTTATTCATTCTCGTCTCGACTATTGTAACTCTCTTCTAATCGGTCTCCCTCTTACCAAACTCTCCCCTCTCCAATCTGTCTTGAATGCTGCAGCCAGGATCATATTCCTCGCCAATCGTTACACCGATGCCTCTACCTTGTGCCAGTCATTACACTGGCTACCCATCCACTCCAGAATTCAGTATAAACTTATTACCCTCACTCACAAAGCCCTCCATGGCTCAGCACCACCCTACATCTCCTCCCTTGTTTCAGTATACCACCCTACCCGCGCCCTCCGTTCTGCTGATGACCTGAGGTTAGTATCCTCAATAGTCAGAACCTCCCACTCCCGTCTCCAAGACTTTACATGTGCGGCGCCAATTCTTTGGAATGCACTTCCCAGGTCAATACGATTAGTCCCCAATCCCCACAATTTTAAGCGTGTCCTGAAAACGCATTTATTCAGACTGGCCTATCGCCTCAACACATTAACCTAATCTATCCCTGTGTGGCAGAGCCAAAAGTTTTACCATAACCAGGTTCCCAGCATCATGTTCCCACATGCTTTATGCATCCATTAGCCCTCTGTGTCTGTACTGTTACACACTTAACATTATGGCTGGTCCATACAATCAGGGCAACTGTTACCACCCACCTTTCGTGTCTACCGCTTTCCTCAAAGACTGTAAGCTTGCGAGCAGGGCCCTCACTCCTCTTGGTATTTGTTATAATCTACTGTATGTGATTATTGTTATGCTGTAATGTCTATTGTCTGTACAAATCCCCTCTGAAGTGTAAAGTGCTGCGGAATATGTCGGCGCTATAAAAATAAAATTTATTATTATTATTATGGCCGCTGTGGGTGCTGGTTTTGGCCCCATTTCTGTTATTACCTGGCCCGGTTCTCGGGGGACGGTGTGGTGGGCTGAGCAGCTGCTAATTATTGTTGTTCTGCTGCCGCTGTTGTTGTTTTCTCGTCTGATATGAATATTAATGGTGTCCACAATCAGCACAGGCACAATACGGATCACATCTGCTGCCCATTCTGAGAGCGGCCAGTTACCGGCACACCCTGATGTGGCTGATTAATCCAGGTAGGACCAGTCATCATCACACCCTGCATCGCTGATCACATCCCACCGCACACAGAGACAGCGGCAAAACTAGTGAGCACAAGACGAGCAGCCAAGAATGGAGACCACCGTCAACTACAACGGGGTCACTCACGGGACACCCAGTGTCACACAAGAGTTATGTGGATCCCCACAATCCTCAGTTACCCAAAGCGCTCACAATCAAATCAGTACCAATAGATGCCATATACAAAACGCACATGTGTATACAGCGGCCTCTCATCAGAGACCCCCGGATGTCCAGGGAGAAAACTATGTGCCCCCCTCCCCCACCTCCCGGAGCTTTTCTGATCGCCCATTCTATATCCATAGACATAATATGGAGTTGTCCTCTATGCAGATATTAAAGCTCCTGCTTTTCTGGGAAGGTTTTTTACTAGATTTTGGAGGTGTCTGGAGACTTTTGCCCCTTCATCCAGAAGAGCATTTGTGAGATAAGATCCTGATGTTGGGGGAGGCCGGGCTCAAAGTCTCCGTTCTTGGATGGGCTGAGCGGCCGCTCACGTTCTTCCATGGCTGTATGGACCTTGTGCTCTGGGCACCGTCATGGGGAACAGAAAAGGGCCTTCCCCAAACTGTTCCCACAAAGCTGAAGCTACAATGGTCCACAATGTCTTGTGCTGAAGATTTAGATGCCCCATCACTAGAACTAATGAGCTGAGGCCGACCCCTGATAACAAGGCCATAGCATGACCCTTCTACAGCAAACTGTACAGCAGGCACAATGCAGTAAGGGGGGTAACATTCACCAACCCAGACTCATCCATCATACACCAGATAGAGAAGAGCGATTCACCACTACACAGAATGCATTTCCACCAGAGTCCAAGGTGGGGCGGCTTTACACCACTCTATCTGATGCTTGGCATTGTGCTTGGTGATTTACGGCTGCATGCAGCTGCTCAGCCATGAAGCTCCCAGCGGGAGCGCAGTGTTTGTGCTGATGTCAATCCCAGAGGAGGTCTGGACTCTGGAGTCAAGGGGTCAGCAGAGGTTCGGTGACTTTTCTATCCTCTGCTCCTAAGCAGTCAGCCCCTCCCCCCCCCCCCCCCCCCCGTTCTGTAATATTACATGGTCTCCACTGCCTGGCTGCCTTCTGCGGTTCCTTCCACTTCTCAATATCATCACGCTCAGGTAATGGGGGCATACAGTGCCTACAAGTAGTATTCAATCCCCTGCAGATTTAGCAGGTTTACACATTCGGAATTAACTTGGCATTGTGACATTTGGACTGTAGATCAGCCTGGAAGTGTGAAATGCACTGCAGCAAAAAAGAATGTTATTTCTTTGTTTAATTTTTTTTTAAATTGTGAAAAGTTTATTCAGAGGGTCATTTATTATTCAACCCCTCAAACCACCAGAATTCTGTTTGGTTCCCCTAAAGTATTAAGAAGTATTTCAGGCACAAAGAACAATGAGCTTCACATGTTTGGATTAATTATCTCTTTTTCCAGCCTTTTCTGACTATTTAAGACCCTCCCCAAACTTGTGAACAGCACTCATACATGGTCAACATGGGAAAGACAAAGGAGCATTCCAAGGCCATCAGAGACAAGATCGTGGAGGGTCACAAGGCTGGCAAGGGGTACAAAACCCTTTCCAAGGAGTTGGGCCTACCTGTCTCCACTGTTGGGAGCATCATCTGGAAGTGGAAGGCTTATGGAACTGCTGTTAGCCTTCCACGGCCTGGACAGCCTTTGAAAGTTTCCACCCGTGCCGAGGCCAGGCTTGTCCGAAGAGTCAAGGCTAACCCAAGGACAACAAGGAAGGAGCTCCGGGAAGATCTCATGGCAGTGGGGACATTGGTTTCAGTCAATACCATAAGTAACGTACTCCACCGCAATGGTCTCCGTTCCAGACGAGCCCGTAAGGTACCTTTACTTTCAAAGCGTCACGTCAAGGCTCGTCTACAGTTTGCTCATGATCACTTGGAGGACTCTGAGACAGACTGGTTCAAGGTTCTCTGGTCTGATGAGACCAAGATCGAGATCTTTGGTGCCAACCACACACGTGACGTTTGGAGACTGGATGGCACTGCATACGACCCCAAGAATACCATCCCTACAGTCAAGCATGGTGGTGGCAGCACCATGCTGTGGGGCTGTTTCTCAGCCAAGGGGCCTGGCCATCTGGTCCGCATCCATGGGAAGATGGATAGCACGGCCTACCTGGAGATTTTGGCCAAGAACCTCCGCACCTCCATCATGGATCTTAAGATGGGTCGTCATTTCATCTTCCAACAAGACAACGACCCAAAGCACACAGCCAAGAAAACCAAGGCCTGGTTCCAGAGGGAAAAAATCAAGGTGTTGCAGTGGCCTAGTCAGTCTCCTGACCTTAACCCAATTGAAAACTTGTGGAAGGAGCTCAAGATTAAAGTCCACATGAGACACCCAAAGAACCTAGATAACTTGGAGAAGATCTGCATGGAGGAGTGGGCCAAGATAACTC
Source organism: Dendrobates tinctorius (assembly GCF_039654945.1). NCBI lineage: Eukaryota > Metazoa > Chordata > Amphibia > Anura > Dendrobatidae > Dendrobates > Dendrobates tinctorius. The sequence goes on from NW_027361681.1 coordinate 10,464,454, forward strand.
CAGAGACCTGTGACGGCCTGATCAGGTCTTATAAAAGACGAATATTAGCTGTAATTGCAAACAAGGTTTATTCCACAAAATATTAAACCTAGGGGTTGAATAATAATTGACCCACACTTTTATGTTGAAAATGTATTAAAATTTAACTGAGCAACATAACTTGTTGGTTTGTAAGATTTATGCATCTGTTAATAAATCCTGCTCTTGTGTGAAGTTTGAAGGCTCTAACTTATTTGCATCTTATCAAACCTGCTAAATCTGCAGGGGGTTGAATACTACTTGTAGACACTGTATATAGGTAGGAATAATGTCAGGAACAGACGTGTTACACCAGTGGCCCCTTATTACAGAACAGCGCTGGTACTGGTGTGTTCTTCACCACCAGGAGGTGAGGAAACAGACAATACATACGAGGATGAGGCGAAGAGGCAGGCCGTCATATACTGGAGGTGAGAGGCCGAAAGTTATAAATCGTGGGGTTTATACATGGGGGGGTGAGGATCTGGATGTATACATCGGGGCGAGGGGTTATACACCGAGGGGCAAGAATCTGGATGTATACATCAGGGGCCAGGGGTTATACACTGGGCGACGAGGCGTCAAGGTTTGTGCAGGGGGGCAAGGATCTGGACGTATACATTGGGGGGTAAGGGGCCGGGGATTATACACTGCAGGGCGAAGAGTCAAGGTTTATACACAGGGGGCAAGGATTCGGATGTATATATCGGGGCAAGGGGCCGGGGGTTATATACCGAGGGGGGGGGGGGGGGAGATCTGGATGCATACATCGTGGGTGAGGGGCTGGGGGTTATACACCGGGTGGTAAGGATCTGGATGTATATATCGTGGGTGAGGGGCTGGAGTTATACACCAGGGGGCAAGGATCTGGATGTATACATAGGGGGCAAGGGGCCAGGGGTTATACACCGGGGGCAAGGATTCGGATGTATATATCGGGGCAAGGGGCTGGGGTTATACACCGAGGGGGGGGGAAAGATCTGGATGCATACATCGTAGGTGAGGGGCTAGGGGTTATACACCGGGTGGCAAGGATCTGTATGTATTATATACCGTGGGTGAGGGGCTGGGGGTTATACTACACCGGGGGGCGGCAAGGATCTGGATGTATACATCGTGGGTGAGGGGCTGGGGGTCATACACCTGGGGGAAAGGATCTGGATGTATTATATACCGTGGGTGAGGGGCTGGGGGTTATACACCGGGGGCAAGGATCTGTATGTATTATATACCGTGGGTGAGGGGCTGGGGGTTATACTACACCGGGGGCAAGGATCTGGATGTATACATCGGGGTGAGGGGCCGGGGGTCATACACCTGGGGGCAAGGATCTGGATGTATACATCGGGGTGAGGGGCCGGGGGTCATACACCTGGGGGCAAGGATCTGGATGTATACATCGGGGTGAGGGGCCGGGGGTCATACACCTGGGGGCAAGGATCTGGATGTATACATCGGGGTGAGGGGCCAGGGGTCATACACCGGGGGCAGTGAGACCGAACAGGAGCCGGAATGCCCTGATACTTTACAACTTAGTGTGTACACAGGCATACTGTACAGCTGTGCATACAGGGCTGCAGTATCCGCGACCCCAAGAACAGAGGAGACCCCTGTATGTGTGCACACAGACATAGCCGATGTGTGACCGTACCCCAGCAGAGACCCCGATGGCCCGGAGTGCCCACCTGTGACGTCAGACACCTGTGCCGAATGAGTGACCCGCGCACATCTGGTCGGTCCGGCGCACACCCCTGTCCCCGGTATCAGCCCCACAGATGCTCCGCCACCTCCGAGCACAGAGGCGACATTTTCCTCTCATCACGCAGGACCACAGTGACTGACGACTTCCTCCAGCTACAGAGGACACACTGTCCCCGACCACCAGCCCCCCACACAGAGCCACCATCATCCTTACCGGTCATTGTCCGCGCTCCTGCAGCCAGGAATGATGGAGCTGCCGGTCGGGTCGGGCTTGGGTGGCTTCAAGCCCGTGTGATGGAGCCAGTGAGCCGTCGGCTGGGGAACCCCTGCGGAGCGAGGGAAAAGGGGGCATTACACTGAGAGGACGGGCAGCGCCGGGGTGAATACATGTGTGGTGGACGGTGCAACGTACTGCAGCTCCGGAGTCGCCGTCACTCGGCCGGGGGTGCGGACTGCTGATCGTGTCAGAGCGGCCAGGATTCCATCTCACATCTGCTCCCCGAGGCCAGCATGCGACGCAAGCGTGAGACCTCCCCACGCCTGTTACCATGGCAACCACCGGCTCCCGCTGAATGCTGTCAGATATACTAGGCGAGCTCTGCTCTGTGTGCTCTGCTCTCTCTGCGCTCTGTTCTGTGTGCTCTGCTCTCTCTGCGCTCTGCTCTGTGTGCTCTGCTCTCTGCGCTCTGCTCTGTGTGCTCTGCTCTCTCTGCGCTCTGCTCTGTGTGCTCTGCTCTCTCTGCGCTCTGTTCTGTGTGCTCTGCTCTCTCTGCGCTCTATTCTCTGCTCTGTGTGCTCTGCTCTCTCTGTGCTCTGCTCTGTGTGCTCTGCTCTCTCTGCGCTCTGTTCTGTGTGCTCTGCTCTCTCTGCGCTCTGTTCTGTGTGCTCTGCTCTCTGCGCTCTGCTCTGTGTGCTCTGCTCTCTCTGCGCTCTGTTCTGTGTGCTCTGCTCTCTCTGCGCTCTGTTCTGTGTGCTCTGCTCTCTGCGCTCTGCTCTGTGTGCTCTGCTCTCTCTGCGCTCTGTTCTGTGTGCTCTGCTCTCTCTGCGCTCTGTTCTGTGTGCTCTGCTCTCTGCGCTCTGCTCTGTGTGCTCTGCTCTCTCTGCGCTCTGTTCTGTGTGCTCTGCTCTCTCTGCGCTCTGTTCTGTGTGCTCTGCTCTCTGCGCTCTGCTCTGTGTGCTCTGCTCTCTCTGCGCTCTGCTCTGTGTGCTCTGCTCTCTCTGCGCTCTGCTCTGTGTGCTCTGCTCTCTCTGCGCTCTGTTCTGTGTGCTCTGCTCTCTCTGCGCTCTGTTCTGTGTGCTCTGCTCTCTGCGCTCTGCTCTGTGTGCTCTGCTCTGTGTGCTCTGCTCTCTCTGCGCTCTGTTCTGTGTGCTCTGCTCTCTCTGCGCTCTGCTCTGTGTGCTCTGCTCTCTCTGCGCTCTGTTCTGTGTGCTCTGCTCTGTGTGCTCTGCTCTCTCTGCGCTCTGCTCTGTGTGCTCTGCTCTCTATTCTCTGCTCTGTGTGCTCTGCTCTCTCTGCGCTCTGTTCTGTGTGCTTTGCTCTCTCTGCGCTCTGCTCTGTGTGCTCTGTTCTCTCTGCACTCTGTTCTGTGTGCTCTGCTCTCTCTGCGCTCTGTTCTGTGTGCTCTGCTCTGTGTGCGCTGCTCTCTCTGCGCTCTGCTCTGTGTGCTCTGCTCTCTCTGCGCTCTGCTCTGTGTGCTCTGCTCTCTCTGCGCTCTGCTCTGTGTGCTCTGCTCTCTCTGCGCTCTGCTCTGTGTGCTCTGCTCTCTCTGCGCTCTGCTCTGTGTGCTCTGCTCTCTCTGCGCTCTGCTCTGTGTGCTCTGCTCTCTGCGCTCTGCTCTGTGTGCTCTGCTCTCTCTGCGCTCTGCTCTGTGTGCTCTGCTCTCTCTGCGCTCTGCTCTGTGTGCTCTGCTCTCTGCGCTCTGCTCTGTGTGCTCTGCTCTCTCTGCGCTCTGCTCTGTGTGCTCTGCTCTCTCTGCGCTCTGCTCTGTGTGCTCTGCTCTCTCTGCGCTCTGCTCTGTGTGCTCTGCTCTCTCTGCGCTCTGTTCTGTGTGCTCTGCTCTCTCTGCGCTCTATTCTCTGCTCTGTGTGCTCTGCTCTCTCTGCGCTCTGCTCTGTGTGCTCTGCTCTCTCTGCGCTCTGTTCTGTGTGCTCTGCTCTCTCTGCGCTCTGTTCTGTGTGCTCTGCTCTCTCTGCGCTCTGCTCTGTGTGCTCTGCTCTCTCTGCGCTCTGTTCTGTGTGCTCTGCTCTCTCTGCGCTCTGTTCTGTGTGCTCTGCTCTCTGCGCTCTGCTCTGTGTGCTCTGCTCTCTGTGTGCTCTGCTCTCTCTGCGCTCTGCGTGCTCTGCTCTCTCTGCGCTCTGTTCTGTGTGCTCTGCTCTCTCTGCGCTCTGCTCTGTGTGGTCTGCTCTCTCTGCGCTCTGTTCTGTGTGCTCTGCTCTGTGTGCTCTGCTCTCTCTGCGCTCTGCTCTGTGTGCTCTGCTCTCTATTCTCTGCTCTGTGTGCGCTGCTCTCTCTGCGCTCTGTTCTGTGTGCTTTGCTCTCTCTGCGCTCTGCTCTGTGTGCTCTGCTCTCTCTGCGCTCTGTTCTGTGTGCTCTGCTCTGTGTGCGCTGCTCTCTCTGCGCTCTGCTCTGTGTGCTCTGCTCTCTCTGCGCTCTGCTCTGTGTGCTCTGCTCTCTCTGCGCTCTGCTCTGTGTGCTCTGCTCTCTCTGCGCTCTGCTCTGTGTGCTCTGCTCTCTCTGCGCTCTGCTCTGTGTGCTCTGCTCTCTCTGCGCTCTGCTCTGTGTGCTCTGCTCTCTCTGCGCTCTGCTCTGTGTGCTCTGCTCTCTCTGCGCTCTGCTCTGTGTGCTCTGCTCTCTCTGCGCTCTGCTCTGTGTGCTCTGCTCTCTCTGCGCTCTGCTCTGTGTGCTCTGCTCTCTCTGCGCTCTGCTCTGTGTGCTCTGCTCTCTCTGCGCTCTGTTCTGTGTGCTCTGCTCTCTCTGCGCTCTGCTCTGTGTGCTCTGCTCTCTCTGCGCTCTGTTCTCTGCGCTCTGTTCTGTGTGCTCTGCTCTCTCTGCGCTCTGTTCTGTGTGCTCTGCTCTCTCTGCGCTCTGTTCTGTGTGCTCTGCTCTCTCTGCGCTCTGTTCTGTGTGCTCTGCTCTCTCTGCGCTCTGTTCTGTGTGCTCTGCTCTCTTTGCGCTCTGCTCTGTGTGCTCTGCTCTCTCTGCGCTCTGTTCTCTGCGCTCTGTTCTGTGTGCTCTGCTCTCTCTGCGCTCTGTTCTGTGTGCTCTGCTCTCTCTGCGCTCTGTTCTGTGCGCTCTGTTCTGTGTGCTCTGCGCTCTCTGCGCTCTGTTCTGTGTGCTCTGCTCTCTGCGCTCTGTTCTGTGTGCTCTGCTCTCTGCGCTCTGTTCTGTGTGCTCTGCTCTCTCTGCGCTCTGTTCTCTCTGCGATATGTTCTCTCTGCTTTCTGTGCTCTGGCGCTCTGTTCTGTCTGCGCGCTGCTCTCTCTGTGCTCTGTTCTCTCCTCTCTCTGCACTCTGTTCTCTGCGCTCTTCTCTTCACTTTTTACTCTCTGCTCTTTGTGCGCTCTGTGCTCTGTTCTCTCTTCGCTGTGTTCTCTCTGCGCTTTTTTCTCTGTGCTATGTTCTCTTTGCGCTCTGTTCTCTGTTCTTTCTGTGATCTGCTCTGTTCTATCTGTTCTCTGCTCACTCTGCGCTCTGCTGTCTCTGTGCTCTGTTCTCTCTGCTCTGCTGTCTCTGTGCTGTGTTCTCTCTGCGCTCTGCTCTCTCAGCTCTGTTCTTTCTGTGCTCTGCACTCTGCTCTCTCTGCGCTCTGTTCTCTCTGTGTTCTGCTCTCTCTGCTCTGTTCTTTCTGTGCTCTGCACTCTGCTCTCTCTGCGCTCTGTTCTCTCTGTGTTCTGCTCTCTCTGCTCTGTTCTTTGTGTGCACTGCACTCTGCTCTCTCTGCTCTCTGTTCCTCTGCGATCTGTTCTCTCTGCGCTCTGCTCTCTGCTCTTTGCTCTACTCTCTCTGCAATCTGCTCTCTCTGTTCTCTGCACTCTGCTCTGCTGTCTCTGTGCTCTGTTCTCTCTGCGCTCTGTTTTCTCTGCTCTCTTCTCTCTGTGCTCTGGCGCTCTGTTCTCTCTGTGCGCTACTTTCTCTGCGCTTTGCTCTCTGTGCTCTTCTCTCTCTGCAATCAGCTCTCTCTGTGCTCTGCTCTCTCTGTGCTCTGTTCTCTCTGAGCTCTGCTCTTTCTGCTTTCTGTTCTCTGTTCTGCTGTCTACATCCCGTCACTGGAAACTGACCCCGATAAGGGCAACAAAGGAGGTCCAGTCTACCACCACCACCACTGCTGCTGTACAGTGGGATGAAGTGCATTGCTGCTGACTGTCAGTCATCTCACACAGTTTACTCTGAGTAGAGGCTGATGGCAGGATATCTGCTGTACTGTAGACTGCCTCACTATGCTGGACATTCTTGTGTTATCTACTGTACTGTAGACTGCCTCTCCATGTTGCACAGACTTGTGTTATCTGCTGTACTGTAGACTGCCTCTGCGATCTGTTCTCTGGCGCTCTGCTCTCCCTGCGCTCTGCTCCCTCTGCGATCTGGTCTCTCTGCGTTATGTGCTCTATTCTCTCTGTGCTCTGCTCTCTCTGCGTTATGTGCTCTGGTGCTCTGTTCTCTCTGTGCTCTGTTCTCTCTGCGCTCTGCTCTCTCTGCGCTCTGCTCTCTGTTCTCTCTGCTCTCTGTTCTCTCTGCGCTCTGTTCTCTCTGCGCTCTGTTCTCTCTGCGCTCTGTTCTCTCTGTTCTGGCGCTCTGTTCTCTGCGATCTGTGCTCTGACGCTCTGCTCTCGCTGCGCTCTGCTATTTATGCGCTCTCTTCTCTGCGCTCTGCTCTCTGCTCCATCTGTGATCTGGCGCTCTGTTCTCTGCTCTCTATGCTCTACTCTCTGCAATCTGCTCTCTCTGTGCTCTGTTCTCTGCACTCTGCTCTCTCTGCTCTGCTGGCTTTGTGCTCTGTTCTCTCTACGCTCTGCTCTCTATGCGCTGTGTTTTCTATGCTCTCTTCTCTCTGTGCTCTGGCACTCTGTTCTCTCTGTGCGCTACTTTCTCTGCACTTTGCTCTCTGTGCTCTTCTCTCTCTGCAATCAGCTCTCTCTGTGCTCTGCTCTCTCTGCGCTCTGTTCTCTCTGACCTCTGCTCTTTCTGCTTTCTGTTCTCTGTTCTGCTGTCTACATCCCGTCACTGGAAATTGACCCCGATAAGGGCAACAAAGGAGGTCCAGTCTTCTACCACCACCACTGCTGCTGTACAGTGGGATGGAGTGCATTGCTGCTGGCTGTCAGTCATCTCACACAGTTTACTCTGAGTAGAGGCTGATGGCAGGATATGTGCACAGACTTGTGATATCTGCTGTACTGTAGACTGCCTCTCTATGCTGGACATTCTTGTGTTATCTACTGTACTGTAGACTGCCTCTCCATGTTGCACAGATTTGTGTTATCTGCTGTACTGTAGACTGCCTCTGCGATCTGTTCTCTGGCACTCTGCTCTCCCTGCGCTCTGCTCCCTCTGTGCTCTGGTCTCTCTGCGTTATGTGCTCTATTCTCTCTGTGCTCTGCTCTCTGTGCTCTGCTCTCTCTGCGTTATGTGCTCTATTCTCTCTGTGCTCTGCTCTGCTCTCTGTGCTCTGCTCTCTCTGCGTTATGTGCTCTGTTTTCTCTGTGCTCTGTTCTCTCTGCGCTTTTTTCTCTGTGCTATGTTCTCTTTGCGCTCTGTTCTCTGTTCTTTCTGTGTTCTGCTCTGTTCTCTCTGCGCTCTGCTGTCTCTGTGCTCTGTTCTCTCTGCTCTGCTGTCTCTGCGCTCTGTTCTCTCTGTGTTCTGCTCTCTCTGCTCTGTTCTTTCTGTGCACTGCACTCTGCTCTCTCTTCCTCTGCGATCTGTTCTCTCTGTGCTCTGCTCTCTCTGCTCTTTGCTCTCTATACTCTACTCTCTCTGCAATCTGCTCTCTGTTCTCTCTGCGCTCTGTTCTCTCTGCGCTCTTCTTTCTGTGCTCTGGCACTCTGTTCTCTCTGTGCGCTACTTTCTCTGCGCTTTGCTCTCTGTGCTCTTCTCTCTCTGCAATCAGCTCTCTCTGTGCTCTTCTCTCTCTGTGCTCTGTTCTCTCTGAGCTCTGCTCTTTCTGCTTTCTGTTCTCTGTTCTGCTGTCTACATCCCGTCACTGGAAACTGACCCCGATAAGGGCAACAAAGGAGGTCCAGTCTACCACCACCACTGCTGCTGTACAGTGGGATGAAGTGCATTGCTGCTGGCTGTCAGTCATCTCACACAGTTTACTCTGAGTAGAGGCTGATGGCAGGATATGTGCACAGACTTGTGATATCTGCTGTATTGTAGACTGCCTCTCTATGCTGGACATTCTTGTGTTATCTACTGTACTGTAGACTGCCTCTCCATGTTGCACAGATTTGTGTTATCTGCTGTACTGTAGACTGCCTCTGCGATCTGTTCTCTGGCGCTCTGCTCTCCCTGCGCTCTGCTCCCTCTGAGCTCTGCTCCCTCTGCGATCTGCTCTCTCTGCGTTATGTGCTCTATTCTCTCTGTGCTCTGCTCTCTGTGCTCTGCTCTCTCTATGTTATGTGCTCTATTCTCTCTGTGCTCTGCTCTCTGTGCTCTGCTCTCTCTGCGTTATGTGCTCTGGTGCTCTGTTCTCTCTGTGCTCTGTTCTCTCTTCGCTCTGTTCTCTCTGCGCTTTTTTCTCTGTGCTATGTTCTCTTTGCGCTCTGTTCTCTGTTCTTTCTGTGTTCTGCTCTGTTCTATCTGTTCTCTGCTCACTCTGCACTCTGCTTTCTCTGTGCTCTGTTCTCTCTGCTCTGCTGTCTCTGTGCTGTGTTCTCTCTGCGCTCTGCTCTCAGCTCTGTTCTTTCTGTGCTCTGCACTCTGCTCTCTCTGCGCTCTGTTCTCTCTGTGTTCTGCTCTCTCTGCTCTGTTCTTTCTGTGCACTGCACTCTGCTCTCTGTTCCTCTGCGATCTGTTCTCTCTGCGCTCTGCTCTCTCTGCTCTTTGCTCTCTATGCTCTACTCTCTCTGCAATCTGCTCTCTCTGTTCTCTGCACTCTGCTCTGCTGTCTCTGTGCTCTGTTCTCTCTGCGCTCTGTTCTCTCTGCTCTCTGTTTTCTCTGCTCTCTTGTCTCTGTGCTCTGGCGCTCTGTTCTCTCTGTGTTCTGGCGCTCTGTTCTCTCTGTGCGCTACTTTCTCTGCGCTTTGCTCTTTGTGCTCTTCTCTCTCTGCAATCAGCTCTCTCTGTGCTCTGCTCTCTCTGTGCTCTGCTCTCTCTGTGCTCTGTTCTCTCTGAGCTCTGCTCTTTCTGCTTTCTGTTCTCTGTTCTGCTGTCTACATCCCGTCACTGGAAACTGACCCCGATAAGGGCAACAAAGGAGGTCCAGTCTTCTACCACCACCACTGCTGCTGTACAGTGGGATGAAGTGCATTGCTGCTGGCTGTCAGTCATCTCACACAGTTTACTCTGAGTAGAGGCTGATGGCAGGATATCTGCTGTACTGTAGACTGCCTCACTATGCTGGACATTCTTGTGTTATCTACTGTACTGTAGACTGCCTCTCCATGTTGCACAGACTTGTGTTATCTGCTGTACTGTAGACTACCTCACTATGCTGGACATTCTTGTGTTATCTACTGTACTGTAGACTGCCTCTCCATGTTGCACAGACTTGTGATATCTGCTGTACTGTAGACTGCCTCACTATGCTGGACATTCTTGTGTTATCTACTGTACTGTAGACTGCCTCTCCATGTTGCACAGACTTGTGTTATCTGCTGTACTGTAGACTGCCTCTGCGATCTGTTCTCTGGCGCTCTGTTCTCCCTGCGCTCTGCTCCCTCTGCGATCTGGTCTCTCTGCGTTATGTGCTCTATTCTCTCTGTGCTCTGCTCTCTCTGCGTTATGTGCTCTGGTGCTCTGTTCTCTCTGCGCTCTGTTCTCTCTGCGCTCTGCTCTCTGTTCTCTCTGCGCTCTGTTCTCTCTGCGCTCTGTTCTCTCTGCGCTACTTCTCTCTGCTCTGGCGCTCTGTTCTCTCTGCGATCTGTGCTCTGACGCTCTGCTCTCGCTGCGCTCTGCTATTTATGCGCTCTCTTCTCTGCGCTCTGCTCCATCTGCGTTCTGTGATCTGGCGCTCTGTTCTCTCTGCGATCTGCTCTCTCTGCACTCTGCTGTCTGCATTCTGATCTCTATGCGCTCTGCTCTCTCTGCGATCTGTTCTCTGGCGCTCTGTTCTCTCTGCGATATGCTCTCTCTGCTCTCTGTGCTCTGGCGCTCTGTTCTGTCTGCGATCTGCTCTCTGCGTTCTACACTCTGATCTCTCTGTGCTCTGCTCTCTGCGCTCTGCGCTCTGTTCTCTTTGCTCTGTTCTCTCCTCTCTCTGTGCTCTGCTTTCTCTGCACTCTGCTCTCTGTGCTCTGTTCTCGCTGCGCTCTGTTTTCGCCTCTCTCTGTGCTCTGCTCTCTCTGCGCTCTTCTCTCTTCGCTTTTTACTCTCTGCTCTTTGTGCGCTCTGTGTTCTGTTCGCTCTGTTCTCTCTGCGCTTTTTTCTCTGTGCTCTGTTCTCTTTGCGCTCTGTTCTCTGTGCTTTGTTCTTTCTGTGTTCTGCTCTGTTCTCTCTGCTCACTCTGCGCTCTGCTGTCTTTGTGCTCTGTTCTCTCTGTGCTCTGTTCTCTCTGCTCTGCTGTCTCTGTGCTGTGTTCTCTGCGCTCTGCTCTTCTTTCTGTGCTCTGCACTCTGCTCTCTGCGCTCTGTTCTCTGTGTTCTGCTCTCTGTTCCTCTGCGATCTCTTCTCTCTGCGTTCTCACGCTCTGTTCTCTCTGTGCTCTGCTCTTTGCTCTCTGCGCTCTGTTTTCTCTGCTCTCTGTGCGCTCTGCTCTCTCTGCTCTACTCTCTGCAATCTGCTCTCTCTGCGCTCTGTTCTCTCTGTTTTCTGCACTCTGCTCTCTCTGCGCTCTGCTCTCTCTGCTCTGCTGTCTCTGTGCTCTGTTCTCTCTGCACGCTGCTCTCTCTACGCTGTTTTCTCTGCTCTCTGTGCTCTGGCGCTCTGTTCTCTGCTCTCTGCTCTCTATGCTCTACTCTCTGCAATCTGCTCTCTCTGTGCTCTGTTCTCTGCACTCTGCTCTCTCTGCTCTGCTGGCTTTGTGCTCTGTTCTCTCTGCGCTCTGCTCTCTATGCGCTCTGTTTTCTATGCTCTCTTCTCTCTGTGCTCTGGCGCTCTGTTCTCTCTGCGATCTGTGCTCTGACGCTCTGCTCTCGCTGCACTCTGCTATTTATGCGCTCTCTTCTCTGCGCTCTGCTCTCTGCTCCATCTGCGTTCTGTGATCTGGCGCTCTGTTCTCTCTGCGATCTGCTCTCTCTGCACTCTGCTGTCTGCATTCTGATCTCTATGCGCTCTGCTCTCTCTGCGATCTGTTCTCTGGCGCTCTGTTCTCTCTGCGATATGCTCTCTCTGCTCTCTGTGCTCTGGCGCTCTGTTCTGTCTGCGATCTGCTCTCTGCGTTCTACACTCTGATCTCTCTGCGCTCTGTTCTCTGCGCTCTGTTCTCTGCGCTCTGTTCTCTTTGCTCTGTTCTCTCCTCTCTCTGTGCTCTGCTTTCTCTGCACTCTGCTCTCTGTGCTCTGTTCTCGCTGCGCTCTGTTCTCGCCTCTCTCTGTGCTCTGCTCTCTCTGCGCTCTGCTCTCTTCGCTTTTTACTCTCTGCTCTTTGTGCGCTCTGTGTTCTGTTCGCTCTGTTCTCTCTGCGCTTTTTTCTCTGTGCTCTGTTCTCTTTGCGCTCTGTTCTCTGTGCTTTGTTCTTTCTGTGTTCTGCTCTGTTCTCTCTGCTCACTCTGCGCTCTGCTGTCTTTGTGCTCTGTTCTCTCTGTGCTCTGTTCTCTCTGCTCTGCTGTCTCTGTGCTGTGTTCTCTCTGCGCTCTGCTCTTCTTTCTGTGCTCTGCACTCTGTGCTCTGCACTCTGCTCTCTGTGTTCTGCTCTCTCTGCTCTCTGTTCCTCTGCGATCTGTTCTCTCTGCGTTCTCACGCTCTGTTCTCTCTGTGCTCTGCTCTTTGCTCTCTGCGCTCTGTTTTCTCTGCTCTCTGTGCGCTCTGCTCTCTCTGCTCTACTCTCTGCAATCTGCTCTCTCTGCGCTCTGTTCTCTCTGTTTTCTGCACTCTGCTCTCTCTGCGCTCTGCTCTCTCTGCTCTGCTGTTTCTGTGCTCTGTTCTCTCTGCACGCTGCTCTCTCTACGCTGTTTTCTCTGCTCTCTGTGCTCTGGCGCTCTGTTCTCTGCTCTCTGCTCTCTATGCTCTACTCTCTGCAATCTGCTCTCTCTGTGCTCTGTTCTCTCTGTTCTCTGCACTCTGCTCTCTCTGCTCTGCTGGCTTTGTGCTCTGTTCTCTCTGCGCTCTGCTCTCTATGCGCTGTGTTTTCTATGCTCTCTTCTCTCTGTGCTCTGGCACTCTGTTCTCTCTGTGCGCTACTTTCTCTGCACTTTGCTCTCTGTGCTCTTCTCTCTCTGCAATCAGCTCTCTCTGTGCTCTGCTCTCTCTGCGCTCTGAGCTCTGCTCTTTCTGCTTTCTGTTCTCTGTTCTGCTGTCTACATCCCGTCACTGGAAACTGACCCCGATAAGGGCAACAAAGGAGGTCCAGTCTACCACCACCACCACTGCTGCTGTACAGTGGGATGGAGTGCATTGCTGCTGGCTGTCAGTCATCTCACACAGTTTACTCTGAGTAGAGGCTGATGGCAGGATATGTGCACAGACTTGTGATATCTGCTGTACTGTAGACTGCCTCTCTATGCTGGACATTCTTGTGTTATCTACTGTACTGTAGACTGCCTCTCCATGTTGCACAGATTTGTGTTATCTGCTGTACTGTAGACTGCCTCTGCGATCTGTTCTCTGGCACTCTGCTCTCTCTGTGCTCTGCTCTCTCTGCTTTATGTGCTCTATTCTCTCTGTGCTCTGCTCTCTGTGCTCTGCTCTCTCTGCGTTATGTGCTCTATTCTCTCTGTGCTCTGGTCTGCTCTCTGTGCTCTGCTCTCTCTGCGTTATGTGCTCTGGTGCTCTGTCCTCTCTGTGCTCTGTTCTCTCTTCGCTCTGTTCTCTCTGCGCTTTTTTCTCTGTGCTATGTTCTCTTTGCGCTCTGTTCTCTGTTCTTTCTGTGATCTTCTCTGTTCTATCTGTTCTCTGCTCACTCTGCGCTCTGCTGTCTCTGTGCTCTGTTCTCTCTGCTCTGCTGTCTCTGTGCTGTGTTCTCTCTGCGCTCTGCTCTCTCAGCTCTGTTCTTTCTGTGCTCTGCACTCTGCTCTCTCTGCGCTCTGTTCTCTCTGTGTTCTGCTCTCTCTGCTCAGTTCTTTCTGTGCACTGCACTCTGCTCTCTCTGCTCTCTGTTCCTCTGCGATCTGTTCTCTCTGCGCTCTGCTCTCTCTGCTCTTTGCTCTCTATGCTCTATTCTCTCTGCAATCTGCTTTCTCTGTTCTCTGCACTCTGCTCTGCTGTCTCTGTGCTCTGTTCTCTCTGCACTCTGTTTTCTCTGCTCTCTTCTCTCTGTGCTCTGGCGCTCTGTTCTCTCTGTGCTCTACTTTCTCTGCGCTTTGCTCTCTGTGCTCTTCTCTCTCTGCAATCAGCTCTCTCTGTGCTCTGCTCTCTCTGTGCTCTGTTCTCTCTGAGCTCTGCTCTTTCTGCTTTCTGTTCTCTGTTCTGCTGTCTACATCCCGTCACTGGAAACTGACCCCGATAAGGGCAACAAAGGAGGTCCAGTCTACCACCCCCATCACTGCTGCTGTACAGTGGGATGAAGTGCATTGCTGCTGGCTGTCAGTCATCTCACACAGTTTACTCTGAGTAGAGGCTGATGGCAGGATATCTGCTGTACTGTAGACTGCCTCACTATGCTGGACATTCTTGTGTTATCTACTGTACTGTAGACTGCCTCTCCATGTTGCACAGACTTGTGTTATCTGCTGTACTGTAGACTGCCTCACTATGCTGGACATTCTTGTGTTATCTACTGTACTGTAGACTGCCTCTCCATGTTGCACAGACTTGTGATATCTGCTGTACTGTAGACTGCCTCACTATGCTGGACATTCTTGTGTTATCTACTGTACTGTAGACTGCCTCTCCATGTTGCACAGACTTGTGTTATCTGCTGTACTGTAGACTGCCTCTGCGATCTGTTCTCTGGCGCTCTGCTCTCCCTGTGCTCTGCTCCCTCTGCGATCTGGTCTCTCTGCGTTATGTGCTCTATTCTCTCTGTGCTCTGCTCTCTCTGCGTTATGTGCTCTGGTGCTCTGTTCTCTCTGCGCTCTGTTCTCTCTGCGCTCTGTTCTCTCTGCGCTCTGTTCTCTCTGCGCTCTGTTCTCTCTGCTCTGGCACTCTGTTCTCTCTGCGATCTGTGCTCTGACGCTCTGCTCTCACTGCGCTCTGCTATTTATGCGCTCTCTTCTCTGCGCTCTGCTCTCTGCTCCATCTGCGTTCTGTGATCTGGCGCTCTGTTCTCTCTGCGATCTGCTCTCTCTGCACTCTGCTGTCTGCATTCTGATCTCTATGCGCTCTGCTCTCTCTGCGATCTGTTCTCTGGCGCTCTGTTCTCTCTGCGATATGCTCTCTCTGCTCTCTGTGCTCTGGCGCTCTGTTCTGTCTGCGATCTGCTCTCTCTGCGTTCTACACTCTGATCTCTCTGTGCTCTGCGCTCTGTTCTCTTTGCTCTGTTCTCTCCTCTCTGTGCTCTGCTTTCTCTGCACTCTGCTCTCTGTGCTCTGTTCTCGCTGCACTCTGTTCTCGCCTCTCTCTGTGCTCTGCTCTCTCTGCGCTCTTCTCTCTTCGCTTTTTACTCTCTGCTCTTTGTGCGCTCTGTGTTCTGTTCGCTCTGTTCTCTCTGCGCTTTTTTCTCTGTGCTCTGTTCTCTTTGCGCTCTGTTCTCTGTGCTTTGTTCTTTCTGTGTTCTGCTCTGTTCTCTCTGCTCACTCTGTGCTCTGCTGTCTTTGTGCTCTGTTCTCTCTGTGCTCTGTTCTCTCTGCTCTGCTGTCTCTGTGCTGTGTTCTCTCTGCGCTCTGCTCTTCTTTCTGTGCTCTGCACTCTGTGCTCTGCACTCTGCTCTCTGCACTCTGTTCTCTCTGTGTTCTGCTCTCTGTTCCTCTGCGATCTGTTCTCTCTGCGTTCTCACGCTCTGTTCTCTCTGTGCTCTGCTCTTTGCTCTCTGCGCTCTGTTTTCTCTGCTCTCTGTGCGCTCTGCTCTCTCTGCTCTACTCTCTGCAATCTGCTCTCTCTGCGCTCTGTTCTCTGTTTTCTGCACTCTGCTCTCTCTGCGCTCTGCTCTCTCTGCTCTGCTGTCTCTGTGCTCTTCTCTCTGCACGCTGCTCTCTCTACGCTGTTTTCTCTGCTCTCTGTGCTCTGGCGCTCTGTTCTCTGCTCTCTATGCTCTACTCTCTGCAATCTGCTCTCTCTGTGCTCTGTTCTCTGCACTCTGCTCTCTCTGCTCTGCTGGCTTTGTGCTCTGTTCTCTCTGCGCTCTGCTCTCTATGCGCTCTGTTTTCTATGCTCTCTTCTCTCTGTGCTCTGGCGCTCTGTTCTCTCTGCGATCTGTGCTCTGACGCTCTGCTCTCGCTGCGCTCTGCTATTTATGCGCTCTCTTCTCTGCGCTCTGCTCCATCTGCGTTCTGTGATCTGGCGCTCTGTTCTCTCTGCGATCTGCTCTCTCTGCACTCTGCTGTCTGCATTCTGATCTCTATGCGCTCTGCTCTCTCTGCGATCTGTTCTCTGGCGCTCTGTTCTCTCTGCGATATGCTCTCTCTGCTCTCTGTGCTCTGGCGCTCTGTTCTGTCTGCGATCTGCTCTCTCTGCGTTCTACACTCTGATCTCTCTGTGCTCTGCTCTCTGTGCTCTGCTCTCTGCGCTCTGCTCTCTGCGCTCTGTTCTCTGCGCTCTGTTCTCTGCGCTCTGTTCTCTCCTCTCTCTGTGCTCTGCTTTCTCTGCACTCTGCTCTCTGTGCTCTGTTCTCGCTGCGCTCTGTTCTCGCCTCTCTCTGTGCTCTGCTCTCTCTGCGCTCTTCTCTCTTCGCTTTTTACTCTCTGCTCTTTGTGCGCTCTGTGTTCTGTTCGCTCTGTTCTCTCTGCGCTTTTTTCTCTGTGCTCTGTTCTCTTTGCGCTCTGTTCTCTGTGCTTTGTTCTTTCTGTGTTCTGCTCTGTTCTCTCTGCTCACTCTGCGCTCTGCTGTCTTTGTGCTCTGTTCTCTCTGTGCTCTGTTCTCTCTGCTCTGCTGTCTCTGTGCTGTGTTCTCTCTGCGCTCTGCTCTTCTTTCTGTGCTCTGCACTCTGCTCTCTGCGCTCTGTTCTCTCTGTGTTCTGCTCTCTCTGCTCTCTGTTCCTCTGCGATCTGTTCTCTCTGCGTTCTCACGCTCTGTTCTCTCTGTGCTCTGCTCTTTGCTCTCTGCGCTCTGTTTTCTCTGCACTCTGCTCTCTCTGCTCTGCTGTCTCTGTGCTCTGTTCTCTCTGCACGCTGCTCTCTCTACGCTGTTTTCTCTGCTCTCTGTGCTCTGGCGCTCTGTTCTCTGCTCTCTGCTCTCTATGCTCTACTCTCTGCAATCTGCTCTCTCTGTGCTCTGTTCTCTCTGTTCTCTGCACTCTGCTCTCTCTGCTCTGCTGGCTTTGTGCTCTGTTCTCTCTGCGCTCTGCTCTCTATGCGCTGTGTTTTCTATGCTCTCTTCTCTCTGTGCTCTGGCACTCTGTTCTCTCTGTGCGCTACTTTCTCTGCACTTTGCTCTCTGTGCTCTTCTCTCTCTGCAATCAGCTCTCTCTGTGCTCTGCTCTCTCTGCGCTCTGTTCTCTCTGAGCTCTGCTCTTTCTGCTTTCTGTTCTCTGTTCTGCTGTCTACATCCCGTCACTGGAAACTGACCCCGATAAGGGCAACAAAGGAGGTCCAGTCTACCACCACCACCACTGCTGCTGTACAGTGGGATGGAGTGCATTGCTGCTGGCTGTCAGTCATCTCACACAGTTTACTCTGAGTAGAGGCTGATGGCAGGATATGTGCACAGACTTGTGATATCTGCTGTACTGTAGACTGCCTCTCTATGCTGGACATTCTTGTGTTATCTACTGTACTGTAGACTGCCTCTCCATGTTGCACAGATTTGTGTTATCTGCTGTACTGTAGACTGCCTCTGCGATCTGTTCTCTGGCACTCTGCTCTCTCTGTGCTCTGCTCTCTCTGCTTTATGTGCTCTATTCTCTCTGTGCTCTGCTCTCTGTGCTCTGCTCTCTCTGCGTTATGTGCTCTATTCTCTCTGTGCTCTGGTCTGCTCTCTGTGCTCTGCTCTCTCTGCGTTATGTGCTCTGGTGCTCTGTCCTCTCTGTGCTCTGTTCTCTCTTCGCTCTGTTCTCTCTGCGCTTTTTTCTGTGTGCTATGTTCTCTGCGCTCTGTTCTCTCTGTGTTCTGCTCTGTTCTATCTGTTCTCTGCTCACTGCGCTCTGCTGTCTCTGTGCTCTGTTCTCTCTGCTCTGCTGTCTCTGTGCTGTGTTCTCTCTGCGCTCTGCTCTCTCAGCTCTGTTCTTTCTGTGCTCTGCACTCTGCTCTCTCTGCGCTCTGTTCTCTCTGTGTTCTGCTCTCTCTGCTCAGTTCTTTCTGTGCACTGCACTCTGCTCTCTCTGCTCTCTGTTCCTCTGCGATCTGTTCTCTCTGCGCTCTGCTCTCTCTGCTCTTTGCTCTCTATGCTCTACTCTCTCTGCAATCTGCTCTCTCTGTTCTCTGCACTCTGCTCTGCTGTCTCTGTGCTCTGTTCTCTCTGCGCTCTGTTTTCTCTGCTCTGTTCTCTCTGTGCTCTGGCGCTCTGTTCTCTCTGTGCTCTGGCGCTCTGTTCTCTCTGTTCGCTACTTTCTCTGCGCTTTGCTCTCTGTGCTCTTCTCTCTCTGCAATCAGCTCTCTCTGTGCTCTGCTCTCTCTGTGCTCTGTTCTCTCTGAGCTCTGCTCTTTCTGCTTTCTGTTCTCTGTTCTGCTGTCTACATCCCGTCACTGGAAACTGACCCCGATAAGGGCAACAAAGGAGGTCCAGTCTACCACCACCACCACTGCTGCTGTACAGTGGGATGAAGTGCATTGCTGCTGGCTGTCAGTCATCTCACACAGTTTACTCTGAGTAGAGGCTGATGGCAGGATATCTGCTGTACTGTAGACTGCCTCACTATGCTGGACATTCTTGTGTTATCTACTGTACTGTAGACTGCCTCTCCATGTTGCACAGACTTGTGTTATCTGCTGTACTGTAGACTGCCTCACTATGCTGGACATTCTTGTGTTATCTACTGTACTGTAGACTGCCTCTCCATGTTGCACAGACTTGTGATATCTGCTGTACTGTAGACTGCCTCACTATGCTGGACATTCTTGTGTTATCTACTGTACTGTAGACTGCCTCTCCATGTTGCACAGACTTGTGTTATCTGCTGTACTGTAGACTGCCTCTGCGATCTGTTCTCTGGCGCTCTGCTCTCCCTGCGCTCTGCTCCCTCTGCGATCTGGTCTCTCTGCGTTATGTGCTCTATTCTCTCTGTGCTCTGCTCTCTCTGCGTTATGTGCTCTGGTGCTCTGTTCTCTCTGCGCTCTGTTCTCTCTGCGCTCTGTTCTCTCTGCGCTCTGTTCTCTCTGCGCTCTACTCTCTGTTCTCTCTGCGCTCTGTTCTCTCTGCGCTCTGCTCTCTGTTCTCTCTGCGCGCTGTTCTCTCTGCGCTCTGTTCTCTCTGCGATCTGTGCTCTGACGCTCTGCTCTCGCTGCGCTCTGCTATTTATGCGCTCTCTTCTCTACGCTCTGCTTTCTGCTCCATCTGCGTTGTGATCTGGCGCTCTGTTCTCTCTGCGATCTGCTCTCTCTGCACTCTGCTGTCTGCATTCTGATCTCTATGCGCTCTGCTCTCTCTGCGATCTGGTCTCTGGCGCTCTGTTCTCTCTGCGATATGCTCTCTCTGCTCTCTGTGCTCTTGCGCTCTGTTCTGTCTGCGATCTGCTCTCTCTGCGTTCTACGCTCTGATCTCTCTGTGCTCTGCTCTCTGCGCTCTGTTCTCTGCGCTCTGTTCTCTTTGCTCTGTTCTCTCCTCTCTCTGTGCTCTGCTTTCTCTGCACTCTGCTCTCTGTGCTCTGTTCTCGCTGCGCTCTGTTCTCGCCTCTCTCTGTGCTCTGCTCTCTCTGCGCTCTTCTCTCTTCGCTTTTTACTCTCTGCTCTTTGTGCGCTCTGTGTTCTGTTCGCTCTGTTCTCTCTGCGCTTTTTTCTCTGTGCTCTGTTCTCTTTGCGCTCTGTTCTCTGTGCTTTGTTCTTTCTGTGTTCTGCTCTGTTCTCTCTGCTCACTCTGCGCTCTGCTGTCTTTGTGCTCTGTTCTCTCTGTGCTCTGTTCTCTCTGCTCTGCTGTCTCTGTGCTGTGTTCTCTCTGCGCTCTGCTCTTCTTTCTGTGCTCTGCACTCTGTGCTCTGCACTCTGCTCTCTGCGCTCGGTTCTCTCTGTGTTCTGCTCTCTCTGCTCTCTGTTCCTCTGCGATCTGTTCTCTCTGTGCTCTGCTCTCTCTGCTCTACTCTCTGCAATCTGCTGTCTCTGCTCTCTGTTCTCTCTGTTTTCTGCACTCTGCTCTCTCTGCGCTCTGCTCTCTGTGCTCTGTTCTCTCTGCACGCTGCTCTCTCTACGCTGTTTTCTCTGCTCTCTGTGCTCTGGCGCTCTGTTCTCTGCTCTCTATGCTCTACTCTCTGCAATCTGCTCTCTCTGTGCTCTGTTCTCTCTGTTCTCTGCACTCTGCTCTCTCTGCTCTGCTGGCTTTGTGCTCTGTTCTCTCTGCGCTCTGCTCTCTATGCGCTCTGTTTTCTATGCTCTCTTCTCTCTGTGCTCTGGCACTCTGTTCTCTCTGTGCGCTACTTTCTCTGCGCTTTGCTCTCTGTGCTCTTCTCTCTCTGCAATCAGCTCTCTCTGTGCTCTGCTCTCTCTGTGCTCTGCTCTCTGCGCTCTGTTCTCTGCGCTCTGTTCTCTGCGCTCTGTTCTCTCCTCTCTCTGTGCTCTGCTTTCTCTGCACTCCGCTCTCTGTGCTCTGTTCTCGCTGCGCTCTGTTCTCGCCTCTCTCTGTGCTCTTCTCTCTTCGCTTTTTGTGCGCTCTGTGTTCTGTTCGCTCTGTTCTCTCTGCTCTTTTTTCTCTGTGCTCTGTTCTCTTTGCGCTCTGTTCTCTGTGCTTTGTTCTTTCTGTGTTCTGCTCTGTTCTCTCTGCTCACTCTGCGCTCTGCTGTCTTTGTGCTCTGTTCTCTCTGCTCTGCTGTCTCTGTGCTGTGTTCTCTCTGCGCTCTGCTCTTCACTCTGTGCTCTGCACTCTGCTCTCTGTTCTCTCTGTGTTCTGCTCTCTCTGCTCTCTGTTCCTCTGCGATCTGTTCTCTCTGCGTTCTCACGCTCTGTTCTCTCTGTGCTCTGCTCTTTGCTCTCTGTTTTCTCTGCTCTCTGTGCGCTCTGCTCTCTCTGCGCTCTGTTCTCTGCACTCTGCTCTCTCTGCGCTCTGCTGTCTCTGTGCTCTGTTCTCTCTGCACGCTGCTCTCTCTACGCTGTTTTCTCTGCTCTCTGTGCTCTGGCGCTCTGTTCTCTGCTCTCTATGCTCTACTCTCTGCAATCTGCTCTCTCTGTGCTCTGTTCTCTCTGTTCTCTGCACTCTGCTCTCTCTGCTCTGCTGGCTTTGTGCTCTGTTCTCTCTGCGCTCTGCTCTCTCTGCGCTCTGTTTTCTATGCTCTCTTCTCTCTGTGCTCTGGCACTCTGTTCTCTCTGTGCGCTACTTTCTCTGCACTTTGCTCTCTGTGCTCTTCTCTCTCTGCAATCAGCTCTCTCTGTGCTCTGCTCTCTCTGCGCTCTGTTCTCTCTGAGCGCTGCTCTTTCTGCTTTCTGTTCTCTGTTCTGCTGTCTACATCCCGTCACTGGAAACTGACCCCGATAAGGGCAACAAAGGAGGTCCAGTCTACCACCACCACTGCTGCTGTACAGTGGGATGAAGTGCATTGCTGCTGGCTGTCATATCTGCTGTACTGTAGACTGCCTCTCTATGCTCCACATTCTTGTTATCTACTGTACTGTAGACTGCCTCTCCATGTTGCACAGACTTGTGTTATCTGCTGTACTGTAGACTGCCTCTCTATCCTGCACAGACTTGTGTTATCTGCTGCACTGTAGACTGCCTCTCTATCCTGCACAGACTTGTGTTATCTGCTGCACTGTAGAATGCCTCTCTATGCTGCTCAGACTTGAGTTACCTGGTGTACTGTTGACGCTTCTCTATGCTGCACAGGCTTGTGCTATCTGCTGTACTGTAGACTACCTCTCCATGCTGCACAGATGTGTGTTATCTGCTAAACTGTAGACTGTCTCTCCATGCTACACAGCCTTGTACTATCTGCTTTGCTATAGACTGCCTCTCCATGCTAACACAGACATGTATTACTATCACTAAGCAGCAAAAAGAGGACTTGAAGATAGATACTCCAAAAAATTGAAAAACCAGCAGAAAAAGGCAGAGATGTTTACCTGCCCAGGGCTCCAAACAAATGTACTAACAGGATGCAGTGAACCCACTTAGCACAGGTGCAAAAATGCCTTCGAGATGAAATCTTCAAGTCCTCTTTTTGCTGCTTAGTGATAGAATTAGTGATAGGACTCGCAAGTGTGATGACCCATGACGTGGGTTGCGAGCTTGCATACAGTTGTGGCCAAAAGTATTGACACCCCTCCAATTCTGTCAGATAATACTCAGTTTCTTCCTGAAAATGATTGCAAACACAAATTCTTTGTAATTATTATCTTCATTTAATTTGTCTTAAATGAAAAAACACAAAAGAGAATGAAGCAAACAGCAAAACATTGATCATTTCACATAAAACTCCAAAAATGGGCCAGACAAAAGTATTGGCACCCTCAGCCTAATACTTGGTTGCACAACCTTTAGCCAAAATAACTGCGACTAACCGCTTCCGGTAACCATCAATGAGTTTCTGACAATTCTGCTGGAATTTTAGACCATTCTTCTTTGGCAAACTGCTCCAGGTCCCTGATATTTGAAGGGTGCCTTCTCCAACCTGCCATTTTTAGATCTCTCCACAGGTGTTCTATGGGATTCAGGTCTGGACTCATTGCTGGCCACCTTAGAAGTCTCCAGTGCTTTCTCTCAAACCATTTTCTAGTGCTTTTTGAAGTGTGTTTTGGGTCATTATCCTGCTGCAAGACCCATGACCTCTGAGGGAGACCCTGCTTTCTCACACTGGGCCCTGCATTATGCTGCAAAATTTGTTGGTAGTCTTCAGACTTCATAATGCCATGCACACGGTCAAGCAGTCCAGTGCCTGAGACAGCAAAGCAACCCCAAAACATCAGGGAACCTCTGCCATGTTTGACTGTAGGGACCGTGTTTTTTTCTTTGAATGCCTCTTTTTTTCTCCTGTAAACTCTATGTTGATGCCTTTGCCCAAAAAGCTCTACTTTTGTCTCATCTGACCAGAGAACATTCTTCCAAAACGTTTTAGGCTTTTTCAGGTAAGTTTTAGCAAACTCCAGCCTGGCTTTTTTATGTCTCGGGGTAAGAAGTGGGGTCTTCCTGGGTCTCCTACCATACAGTCCCTTTTTATTCAGATGCCGATGGATAGTACGGGTTGACACTGTTGTACCCTCGGACTGCAGGGCAGCTTGAACTTGTTTGGATGTTAGTCGAGGTTCTTTATCCAACATCCGCACAATCTTGTGTTGAAATCTCTTGTCAATTTTTCTTTTCCGTCCACATCTAGGGAGGTTAGCCACAGTGCCATGGGCTTTAAACTTCTTGATGACACTGCGCACGGTAGACACAGGAACATTCAGGTCTTTGGAGATGGACTTGTAGCCTTGAGATTGCTCATGCTTCCTCACAATTTGGTTTCTCAAGTCCTCAGACAGTTCTTTGGTCTTCTTTCTTTTCTCCATGCTCAATGTGGTACACACAAGGACACAGGACAGAGGTTGAGTCAACTTTAATCCATGTCAACTGGCTGCAAGTGTGATTTAGTTATTGCCAACACCTGTTAGGTGCCACAGGTAAGTTACAGGTGCTGTTAATTACACAAATTAGAGAAGCATCACATGATTTGTCGAACAGTGCCAATACTTTTGTCCACCCTCTTTTTTATGTTTGGTGTGGAATTATATCCAATTTGGCTTTAGGACAATTCTTTTTGTGTTTTTTCATTTAAGACAAATTAAATGAAGATAATAATACCAAAGAATTTGTGTTTGCAATCATTTTCAGGAAGAAACTGAGTATTATCTGACAGAATTGCAGGGGTGTCAATACTTTTGGCCACAACTGTATATTGGCCATAATATCCACTAATACCTCACATATTTTTGTAAGTGTTTTTTGCACTTTATTTTTCAGGGTGCAGTTGGCCCATTTTGGCTCTGTAAACTGTGGTGTCTGTTCACATGGGATGCATTTTGGATAGCACTGGGCAACCCGCCTAATCTAATAGTATGGGCGCCACCAATTGGCTGTAAGCCAGATGCTCTGCAACGCCTGTGTGTGAACAGCTCCGCATACAGACCTTTTTGTGCATTAATATGCAAAACAACCACCCCCTCCATGGATTGGCAGGCTGTGAGTGGTTGTCGCATCTGCATTTTTGCACCTATGTTAAATGGGTCCACTGCTTCCTGTTAGTGTATTTGTTTGGAGGCCTGGGCAGATAAACATCTCTGCCTTTTTCTGCTGGTTTTTACATTTTTTGGAGGATTTTCAAGTCCTCTTTTTGCTGCTTAGTGATAGATTTAGTGATAGGACTCGCAAGTGTGAGGACCCATAACGTGGGTTGCGAGCTTGCATATTTTGGCCATAATAGCAGACTTGTATTTTCTGTTGTACAGTATACTACCTCTTCATGCTACACAAACTTGTGTTATCTGCTATACTTTAGACTGGCTCTGCATGCTGCACAGACTTGCATTATTTACTGAGTGGCCATCATATCATATACAGTGGCATTTAATAGTTTAGGCACCCCTGGTGAAAATTACTGTTCTTGTGAGCAATTAAGCAAGTTGAAGATTAAATGCTCTCTAAAAGGCCTAAAGTTAAAGATGACACATTTCCTTTGTATTTTAGGTAAAGAAAAAAAAAAAAAAATATATATATATATATATATATATATATATATATATATATAGTTTGCATTTTAAAGATCATGGGCCCATGAAAAAATTTGGACACCCTGCATGGTTAGTACATAGTAGCACATCCTTTAGAAAGTACCACAGTTTGTAAACACTTTTTGTAGCCAACCAAGAGTCTTTCAATTCGCGTTTGAGGGATTTTGTGTTTGACGCATTCTTCCTTAGAAAATTCTTCCAGTTCTGTGAGATTCCTGGGTTGTCTTGCATGCTCTGCTATTTTGAGGTCTAGCCACAGATTTTCAATGATGCTCAGACCAGGGGACTGTGAGGGACATTTTAAAACCTTCATCTTGCGCTTTTTGAGGTAGTCTATTGAGGATTTTGACACGTGTTTAGGATCATTAGCCATTTGTAGAAGCCATCCTCTTTTCAACTTCAGCTTTTTGCAGATGGTGTTATGTTAGCATCAAGAATTTGTTGACATTTCATTGAATCCATTCTTTCTTCTACCCATGAAATGTTCCCTGTGCTAATACCTGAAACACAACCCCAAAGCATGATTGATCCACCCCCTTGCTTAATGGTAGGCGAAATCTCTTTTCAGCCAGGGTCAGACCTGCGAGAAACTCGGACGAGTCACGCACATCAATACCCGGCACTGTATAGAAATACATGCAGCTAAACACTCCGATCCGAGTGCCAGCGGCAGTGCCGGGTATTGACATGTGAGACTCGTCCAAGTTTCTCGCAAGTCTGACCCCGGCCTTCCTGAAATTCTGTGCCCTTTTTTCTCTACACATACCTTTCATCATTGTGGAGTTCTGTTTTACCCTCATCGGTTCACAGGACTTGTTTCCAAAATTCATCAGTCTTGTTTAGATGTTCTATTGCATACTTCTGATGCTGAATTTTATGGTGACGCAGGAGAGGTTTTCTTCTGATGACTTTTCCATGAAGGCCTTATCTATTAAAGTGCCTCTAAAAAATAGAGTGCCACAAGTCCCGAGTCTGGTAAATCTTTCTGAAGGTATTTTGAGGCAAGCAAGGCTTCTGATTTGCCTCCCTAGCAATCCTATGAGCAGATCTCACTGAAATTTTGCTTGGTCTTACAGACCTTATCTTAACCTCCACTGTTCTTGTAAACTACTTTATCTGCCATTTCTGTCAATTCTTAATTACATTTTAAACTGAGGAAAGGGCAACTTGAAAACGCTTTGTTATTTTTTTTATAGCCTTCTCCTGCTTTGTGGGCCTCCACCATTTTCATTTTCAGAATACTATGCAGCTGCTTAGAAGAACCTATGGCTACTGTGCTTTAGCACAAGGTTAGAGGAGGCTGGGTTTTTATAAAGCAGCAGAGAAATTTGCATCACTTGGCCTTTCCTAACAATGATGGTGAACAAGCCATAACCCTAACGGGTAATTAATAACCCCTTTACACCCAAGGGTGGTTTGCATGTTAATGACCAGACCAAGAGTAACAGGAGAAATTGGACCCCAAAAGTTTTTGTACAATTTGTCCTGAGTACGCTGATACCCCATATATGAAGGTAAACCTCTGTTTGGGTGCATGGCAGAGCTCGGAATAGATGGAGCGCCGTTTGACTTTTCAGTGCAAAATTGGCTGGAATTGAGATTGGACGCCATGTCGGGTTTGAAGAGGCCCTGATGTGCCTAAACAGTGGAAACTATCCACAAGTGACACCTGTCAGGATCCTGTCAGCGTCGGCAACTGCCACGGCTGAGCAGGGTGACACCCACACTGCGGGAGAGCACGGGGCCCAATACGGTAGTGAAGATTTAAGCAGACAGGACCTGAGGCACAGAAAATAGTAAGGAGTACCAGGACCTACGATCATGTGACTGCAGGGGGCGGGGCTTAGCGTCCTACTACTGCAGATGATGTAATGTACCTACTGCAGGAATACTGTAGTAGAGGAGAGGAAAACGCAGGTCAGACAAGCAGAGGTCATACACGAGAGGGCAGTGTGGTACAAAAGGGATGAGCAGAGAATAGTCAAGTCACAAGCAGAGAGTCATACACGAGAGGGCGGTGCGGTACAAGAGGGGCAGGCAGAACTCATAACAGGGACAGAACCAGATCAAAACCAAACAAGCAACAAGTTATCAGGCACAAGGCACACGTACACAAGAGGTCAACTAACTCAGCCGAGGGCAGGAGTATAACTGACACCGGACCTAAGTCCAGTGAGCATTAAATAGCCACCCTCTGCCAGAGAGAGGCAGAAACAATTAACCCCTTGTCTGACCAGGACGGGCCAAAGCGAAACCCCGTCGTGGATCATGACAACACCATTTTGGAAAGTAGACCCCCTAAGGATCTTATCTAGATGTGTGTTGAGCACTTTGAGCCCCAAGTGCTTTACAGAAGTTTATAATGTAGAGCCGTAAAAATAAAAAATCTTTTTTTTTTTTTTTAAAATGATCTTTTTGCCCCCAATTTTTATTTTCCCAAGAGTAACAGGAGAAATTGGACCCCAAAAGTGTTGTGCAATTTCTCCTGAGTAAGCTGATACCTTATATATTGGGGTAAACCACTGTTTGGGCTCATGGCAGAGCTCTTTTACTTTTTCAACTCAGAATTGGCTGGAATTGAGATCAGACACATGTCGCGTTTGGAGAGCCCCTGATGTGCCTAAACAGTGGAAACCTCCCCAATTCTAACTCCAATCCTAGCCCCAACACACCCCTAATCCCAACCCTAACTTTAGCCCCAACCCTAACCCTAACTTTAGCCCCAACCCTAACCCTAAAGGCCCCGTTACACATAACGATGTCCCAGCGATCCCACCAACGATCCGACATGATGGGATCGCTGGGACATCATTAGGCTGATCGCTGGTGAGCTGTTACAAGACAGCCCCAGCGATCAGGACCAGCGACGCTGGTTTCCAAGGTAAACATCGGGTATCTAAGAGCCGCGCGACTCCTGGTTACCAGCATGTACACCGGTTTCCAAGGTAAACAGTGGGTATCCAGGAGTTGCGCGGCTCCTGGATACCTGATGTTTACATTAGAAACCAGCGTCGCTGGTCTCTTGCTGCCACACGCTATGATGCTTGCTGGCCAGCGGGAGACCAGAGATCGAAAAACATCCCAGGCTGATCGAGAACGATCAGTGATACACGGCAGGGGGGCCAGTTGCTGATCCCCGTCACACACAGCGATCTCGCTGGCGAGATCGCTGTGGTGTCACAAAATCAGCGATCTCGCTAGCGAGATCGCTGTGTGTGACAGGGCCTTAACTTTAGCCCCATCCCTAAATTTAGCCCCAACCCTAACCCTATGTAACATCCCTGCCGGCATCACTGCATGGCTTCCCATCTCCCATCTTATTTACCACTCCGGGCCATTGTCAGGATCCTGACAGCGCCGGCGTGCAGCCTCCGCTGAGCAGGGACTCACCTGCACTGTAGGGGGCCCAGGGTCAGGTACAGCCAGAAAGTACAGATGCACAGGACCTGTGGATGCTGAAGTTAGCAAGCAGTCACAGGACCTACGGTCACGTGACTGCAAGGGGGCGGGGCTTAGTATCCTGATTTCAGAGATGGCAGGACACTATACAAAAACTCAGAGTCAGGCAAAACGGAGGTCATACACAGTACGGACAAGCGAGGTACAGGAGGGGTATACAGATGGGAGGTCAGACAAAGCCAAAGGTCATACACAGTACGGGCAAGCGCGGTACAGGAGGGATATTCAGGAGGGAGGTCAGACAAAGCCAAGGGTCATACACAGCACAGGCAAAGCAGATGCAGAGTCAGCAAACCAGAGACGTAAACCGTAACAGAGCAGGGTCAGAATACCAGGCAGACGGACAATGATTGGCGTGACGCACGGACAGAGTAGGGTCAGGCACACTCAGATAGGAGTATAAGCGACGGGACGGCTCTCCCCTGAAGCTATAAAAACCCTCCCCAGATCCACAGAGAGGCTCTCAGAGTTAACTCCTTCACCACCTACCCAAAACACACCATGTCAGTACCCCTCCTTCAACGGGGGGCCTCCGGACCCCCAGGTCTCTCAGGATACCGAGCATGGTAATCTCTAACCAGGCGATCAGCGTGCACTAACCTGGCTGGAACCCATCATCGGTCCTCCGGACCGTATCGCTTCCAATGTACAAGATATTGCAAGGAACCGCGTACCCACCGAGACTGTACAATGTTTTGCACTTCGAACTCCATATGACCGTCTACCAGCACTGGAGTTGGTATGGAACCAGGTTCCTCTACCACCGAGCCTACTGATTTGAGTAGAGACCTATGGAACACATTATGAAGTTTCAAGGATGCAGGGAGAAGTAAATGATATGCCACTGGGTTGATTACCTCGGTTATTACATAAGGGCCAATGAATTTAGGTCCCAGCTTGGCGGAAGGTAATTTTAAGGTTATGTTTCGCGTAGAAAGCCATACCTTATCCCCACACTGTAGTGTCAGACCCGGATCCCTCTTATTGTCAGCAAAACGTTTATATTTCTCTTGTGCTCTGGAAATGTTTGTCCGAACCTTAGCCCATAAATCACTTATCCTGCTGACGGAGTCTTCAGCCCCTGGAAAATAGGTATTAGACCTACCGGTAATGTTTCCAGGAGTCCATCCTGACAGCACCATGGAGGACGTCCTCCTCCTCCTTACAGGGACAGGAAAGCACACGAGAGGTTAAAAGGCCCCGTCCCACCCCTTTCCCTCAGTGACTTAACAAGTACCACAGTGTGGATAATGCTATAACTCTTTTAATGGTATCATCATATTACATCATATAACATAACTTAACATAACAACCTATCCGGGAGGGAACTACCCGTGCAGTCAGGATGGACTCCTGGAAACATCATTACCGGTAGGTCTAATACCTATTTTCCAGGACGTCCCCCTGACAGCACCATGGAGAGTACCAAAGCACCTCCTCAGGGTGGGATCACCGCCTGGAGAACTTTTCTCCCAAATGCGGTTTGTTGGCCTGATAGCACGTCAAGTTTGTAGTGCTTGCAAAATGTATTCAGGCTGGCCCAGGTTGCCGCTCTACAAATCTGCTCGACTGAGGCGCCTGCGCGCTCGGCCCAGGAGGCTGAAACTGCCCTAGTAGAGTGGGCCCTTAAGGTATCTGGTGGGTTGCGCCTTCCGACTGGTAGGCGTCTGAAATTACTGATGTGATCCATCTTGCGATGGACGCCTTAGAGGCTTTTCTCCCCCTATTTTTACCCCCGAAGAGGATGAACAGGTTTGAGTCAATACGCCAGTCATTGGTGGCCTCTAGATAGCTTATAACTCTAGGGAGTGGAGACGCTGTTCTTTCTCATTGCAGGGATTGCTGCAGAAGGATGGTAGCACTATCTCCTGATTTATATTCTGGTAAGAGGCTACCTTGGGGATAAAAGCCGGATCTAATCTTAAGGTTATATGATCGTCTCTGATCTGGAGATATGGATCCTTGGTGGACAGGGCCTGGATCTCCCCTATTCTTTTGGCCGTGGTGATGGCTACGAGGAAAGCCGTCTTTCGAGAGAGAGTCGAAATGGACATTCTATCACTAGGCATATAAGGGTCCCTACATAAAGATCTGAGTACCAGGCCGAGGTCCCAGGGCGGGGTGAGCTGCCTAAGCCTAATTGTGGGGTGAAGACGCTGTGTGGCCTTTATGAATCTTACCACCCAAGGATGGGAGGCTAAAGGGTAGTCGAAGAAGGCGCTCAAAGCCGAGATCTGGACCTTTAACGTGCTGGGTTTAAGCCCCTTATTATATCCCGACTGCAGAAAGTCTAGGACACTAGGGAGGTCAGGGGTACCTGCCGAGAGGTCGGACCTGCCACCTTCCAGGCAGAATCTCTTCCATATTTTTCTGTAGATTGCGGATGTTACCGTTTTCCTGCTGGCCAGTAGAGTGGATATGACCTGCTCAGATAAGCTCTTTGCTCTCAGGATGTCCCTTTCAGGATCCATGCCGAGAGGCGTAGCCTTGCTGGTTCTGGATGGCGAATCGGCCCCTGGTGGATAACATCTCCCTTCAGGGGTAGCTCGACTGGGTTTCCTACTGCCATGGCTCCTAGCAGCGGAAACCAGCTTCTCTTTGGCCAGTATGGCACTATTAATATCACCAACGCGCGGTCCTCGTAGATCTTCCTGAGTACTGCCGGTATCAGTGCCAGTGGTGGGAATGCATACAAGAGGGGTTCCGTCCAGGCCTGGCTCAGGGCATCTACTCCGTCCGGGTGGTCTGCTGGGTTCAAGGAGTAGAATCTGGCAACCTTTGAGTTCTTCCAGTTTGCAAACAGGTCGATACTGGGGGTCCCCCAACGCTGACAAAGCTGATGGAAGATTTCTTCGATTAGTTCCCACTCTGTCGGGCTGACCCGCTGTCTGCTTAGATAGTCTGCTACTACGTTCTGAGAACCCTCTAGGTGGATTGCCGTTATGGAGAGGCCCACCTCTTCTGCCCAGGCGAATATTCGTCCTGCGAGTGCCTGGAGTGGTCGATGTCTCGGACCTCCCTGGTGCTTCAGGAATGAGACTGCCGTTGTGTTGTCGGACAATATCCAGACATGTCGATTTCTCACTACCGACACTTCTGACGCAGGGCTTCCCAGACCGCGTAGAGCTCCCTGAAGTTGGAGGATCTGCTTCTGATGCTGACCAGCCATCTTCCCTGAAAAATTCTCCCTTCTACGTGGGCTCCCCATCCCCACGTACTAGCGTCTGTGGTGATTACCACGTACGGCGAGGTTGTCCATAGCACGCCCACCTGTAAGTTCTGGGGCTGTATCCATCACCGCAGGGATCTTCTTACCGTGTCTGGTAAGGATATGGGCCCGTCGAGAGAATCCTGATGCCTGTTCCATCCTGCGAGGATTTCCTTTTGCAGGGGCCTCGAATGGGACTGGGCCCATCTGACGCATGGAATGCAAGCCGTCATCAGACCCAGAACTTCCATTGCACCTCTTATAGAGGAGCGATGTCTCAGTAGTCCCCTGACTCTGTCTTGAATTGTCTGCTGCTTTTTTCTCGGTAGCCGGGATATTCTGTCTCTTGAATCCAGAAGGACTCCCAGGAAGATCTTCCTGCTTTCTGGCTTTAGGTCTGACTTCTGGTCGTTGATCAGCCAGCCGAGATACTCCAGTGTTCTGATCGTTCGGCTCCTGTCCTGGATGAGCCTTTCTTCTGATCCTGCGACTAGGAGAAAGTCGTCTAGATACGGTATTATAATGACTCCCTGCTTTCTCAGGTAGGCTGCCACCTCCGCTACCAGCTTTGTAAATATTCGGGGGGCCGAAGCCAGCCCGAACGGAAGGCACTGGAACTGGAAGTGGCAGGTCCGGGATGGTAGACTGATTGCGAATCTTAATAAGCTTTGAGATGAGGGATGGATGGGGACCTGATAGTATGCACTCTTCAGGTCCAGAGTACACATGACGGCATCCCTGTCTATAAGTTGAATCGCTGAGCGTATTGATTCCATTCGAAACCTTTTGTATACCACCCAAACATTTAGGGGTTTTAAGTTTAGGATTGTTCTGGCCTCGCCAGATGGTTTTGTAATGGAGAATAGGGAAGAGTAATGACCTTTTCCCCTCTCCTGCTGCGGAACTGGTACTATGACCTCTGATCGGAGCAGGTCCTGTAGATCTGCCCACATGGTAGAGTCTTCCAGGACTACAGTGGGGGCGATGTATCTGTCGGGGGGAGGGGAATAACATTCTATGCTGTACCCTTCTGTGATGGTTCTGAGGACCAACCGGTTCTGGGTTACCTGGCACCACCTTGCTGCGAATCGTCGCAGTCTTCCCCCGACACCTATCGCGTCATTGCCTTCTAGACCTGGATGATGATGCGAAAAGAGGGGCCTTGCTTCTCCCCCTTGGCTCTGAGTGTTTTTAAAGGAGCCCCTGTTGGATCTACCCTGACTCCTAAAATCGGTCTGTCTCCTGAAAAAGGACCCTCTACGAAAGGACTGGGGACGCTTGGGTTTTTCTTCTGGAAACCCCTTGTTTTTGTCAGACACCTGCTCTAGGATGCTATCTAGAGCTGGCCCGAACACCCTTGAGCCTGAAAAGGAGATGGAGCAAAGCTTTGCCTTTGAAGCATTATCCCCAGACCAAGACTTCAGCCAAACCGTTCGCCTAGCTGCGTTGGAAAGGGAGCCGTTTCTGGCTGCGAACCTCACTGACTCGGCCGACGTATCTGAAAGGAACGCAGTGGCTGATTTCATCAGAGGGAGGGAAGCTAGGATCTCAGATCTAGGGGTCTTGTTGGATAAATGCTCTTCCAACTGCCCCACCCATAGGAACATGGACCTGGCCACTGAGGTGGCTGCTATGTTAACCTTAGTAAGGGCAGCTGCCGATTCCCATGTTCTCTTTAACACAATATCCGCCCTTCGGTCCATCGGGTCTCTGAGACTTGATGAGTCCTCGAAGGGGATGGCGGTTTTTTTGGTCACCCTAGCTACAGGAATGTCGATTTTAGGATTTTCCTCCCACAATCGTGTTTTCTCTGGGTCGAAGGGCAGTCGGCTCTTAAAGTCCCGAGACAGTACAAGTTGCCGTTCTGCCTCTTTCCATTCTTCTAGGACCATTGTCTTAATGTGTTCGCTTACGGGGAACACAGTTTGTTTCCGAGCGACAAGTCCCCCAAACATCAGGTCCTGTCGGGACTGCGGTTTTGGAACATCCTCTATCTACATGGTGTTCCTTACCGCCTGCACCAAGTCCTCGGTGTCCTCTAACTTAAACAGGTATTTCCTGCCTTGGTCCCTCCTGTCAGTCGGGATCTCCCCCTCCTCGGGATCCGAGTCCCGGGGGTCTGACCCCTCAGGCGAACTTGTCTCCGAGGCTAGCTCCATCTCCCACCTCGGCCGCTTCCGGATTGGCCCCGGACTAGGGGACTGCTGCCTTGAGAGACTGGATCTGGAGGCCTGTACTTCCTCCCGAATCAAGGATCGCATCTCTGCCAGGAGGGACGGCTGCTCGTCTCTTACGACCCTTGAAGTGCAGGGTCCGCAGAGAGTCTTGGTATAGTTGTCTGGCAGCTTTACCCTGCAAACCGGGCATCTGACAGACTTAGATGTGGCCTTTACCGAGTCCTTAACCTCTGTCGGGGGGGCTGGGGTACCCTTCTCCTGTACGATACAGAACAGGGATAGTCGGGACAGTTGTCCTGGGCTGCGGGGAAGGTCGTGTGGGGGTTGGATTGCGCCAGGCGCACTTACCCCTCTGTCGGCTGGCGCCTCTGGGTCCATACCACTGAAGCAGCTGTTGCGTGCGGTGAGCTGCTAGCGTGCGGTGAACTGCTGGTGTGTGGTGAGCTGCTGGCGTGCAGTGAGAGCTGCTGGTGCGGCGAGCTGCTGGCGTGCGGCGGGCTGCTGGCGTGCACTGAGCTGCTAGCGTGCCCAGGCTGCTGGCGCGCTGTTTTCAAATCGGCCACTTCCGCTTCCTGTTCTGAAGCCCCGCCCCCCGAGCGTCCTGCAATGGCGGCGCCCATCCAGCTTTCTGCGAGGACCCGGCTCCAGCTGCCCCAGGTTCTCTATCGCCAGCGCCCACACGGCTGCGTGCGGGGCCCGGCTTCCAGCCGCAACCGCCACGCGGTCTGTAAGTTGTCGCGCCGGCGCCCGCATTGCTCGCTGCCTGCGGGGACCCGGGCGACTGCTGCGCGGCCTGGAGCCGAGAGCCTCCCACCGGGAAGAGCGGCTTCCTCCAGGAGCGACGTCCTGCCCCTGGCTTTGGGGCAGAGGGACTCCCCACTGGGAAGTGTTGGCCCTGGGCATCCTGACAGGGGGAAGGATTGGACCGGCCGCCCGATCCCCCTGCGCCCTCAGGTAATATTCCTGCTCCTCTCGTATGTCCCTCCGTGCAGGGACAGGAAAGACACTGAGGGAAAGGGGTGGGACGGGGCCTTTTAACCTCTCGTGTGCTTTCCTGTCCCTGTAAGGAGGAGGAGGACGTCCTCCATGGTGCTGTCAGGGGGACGTCCTGGAAAGCTTGAATCCAGCCATGAGAACTCACCAAAGTGAGGGTTCAATCCATAATTAATTAAAAATAACTGATAAAGGTGAACTCCGGCAATGGTAAGGCCTCGCACCAGTCGTCCTGTAACGTGGAAGTTAAACACCGGAGGATCTGTTCCAATGACTGATTGGTGCGTTCCGTCTGTCCATTGCTCTCTGGGTGGTAAGCTGAGGAGAAAGACAGAGATATCCCCAACTTCCTACAGAAAGCCTGCCAAAACTTAGCCACAAATTGTGTCCCCCTGTCCGAGACAATGTTAGTAGGTACCCCATGGAGGCGAACAATTTGAGAAAGGAAGTGTCGAGATAGAACTTCTGCAGATGCTAATTTAGTCATGGGTACAAAATGTGCCATCTTAGAGAATCTATCCACAATTACCGTATTACCCCGAGAAGGAGGAAGGTTAGTGATGAAGTCCATGGACAAATGAGTCCAAGGCCTTCTTGGAATTGGTAAAGGCACCAATTCCCCGGCCGGCCAGCAATGAGAGCTCTTTGAACATGCGCAAACCCCGCATGCAGCGACATGTTTCGTAATCTCAAAATTATATAGGGTTAACTTGCGCTAAAGTGTACACAGGTTATATGCAATGACCCAATGAGAGGGCAAATTACCTTGAATAAACTTTGGTTGGCAAGGGAGGAATTGTACCGAGGAAGAAAATCTTCAGGAGTAAATTCAAGGAAAAGGTCCTTTCCACTGATGGTCAGTCACTCTGAGATAGCAGTTGTCTCTGGTGCAAAAAAGGGGGTCTAATCTCCCTGCACGCCGCTGTCCCGGCCGGAGACTAGCGTGCGGCTGGAGATATGAAGCGCCGACCTATGCAGCTTACAGATGCCGCATGAGGGGCAAGCCTGCAAGGTCCGAAAATGCTACAGGACCTTGCGTGACGTCACCTTGTTTTTGGACAAATTGAGTGGTTTTTTGTCCTATTACTTGCTGCTGTGCACTCTAAGGTTTTGCGCTTATCGCCGTTAGGTATTTTATATTTATTTGTTTCTTAATCTCTCCCGACATATATGGCCACCAGAAGACTCTTTTAATCGCCTCACTCACCTGTGGCAGCAATACCTGGATGAGCGCCCAGTTTAGAGTCATGAAACTCTCGCAGGAGATCAGAACGCAAGTGTTGCGGGACAAACAATTTTTTAGCAGGTTTGGACCTTGGAGCTAAAGATTGAGCCTCCATAATCTCCTGCTCCAGTTCCGATGACAGTGCAGCTAAAACTACCCCAGGTTGAAGAATGGATGACGGCGGATCAGGGACAGACAATGGTTCAAAACTGCGTGATAATGCGTCTGCTTTCACATTTTTAGATCCTGGATGGAACGTAATCGAGAATTGAAATCGGGGAAAAAAAATTGACCAACGGGCCTGTCTGGGGGTCAATCTTTTAGCAGTTTTGATATATTCCAGATTTTTGTAATCAGTGATGACCGTAATCGGATGTTCTGCACCTTCCAAAAAATGTCTCCATTCTTCAAATGCCAGCTTAATTGCCAGAAGCTCTCTATTCCCAACATCGTAGTTTCTCTCTGCCAGAGAAAACGTTTTGGAAAAATAAGCACAAGGTCTAAGGTTAGTCAGGGTAGCTGGCCCTTGAGACAACATAGCCCCTACCCCTACCTCAGAGGCGTCAACCTCCACAACAAATGGCAAGGACGGATCTGGTTGCACAAGTATTGGAGCAGACATAAAACAATTTTTTAAAACCAGAAAGGACTGTTTCGCTGAGGGGGACCAATTTTTGATATCAGCCCCTGTGCAGTGAGATCGGTGAGAGGTTTCACAATCTGTGAGAAGCCCTTGATAAATCTATGGTAATAGTTTGCGAATCCCAACAAGCGCTGGAGTCCTTTCAGGTCCTGAGGTTGGACCCACTCCACAATGGCTTGCACTTTCTTGGGATCCATCCGAAACCCCTGTGGCGAGATTATGAGTCCCAAGAACGTTAGCTCCTGGACGAAAAAAGTACATTTTTCAGGTTTAACAAATAATTGGTTTTCCTTGAGTCTTTGAAGTACCGTTTTGACATGGAACAAATGAGACTCTTTGTCAATCGAGTAAATCAGAATATCATCCAAGTAAATGACAACGAAGCGGTCGATGAGGTCCGCAAACACCACATTAATGAAATTTTGAAAGACCGCTTGTGCATTGGTGAGGCCAAACGGCATCACTAAATTTTCAAACAATCCCTCTGACGTGAGAAAGGCAGTTTTCCATTCGGCCCCTTCTTTAACTCTTATCAAATTATAAGCCCCTCTGAGATCCAATTTGGAGAACCATTTTGCCCCCGAAAGTTGGTTACACAAATCTGGAATCAGGGGTAAGGGTACGTATTCCTGACAGTAATCATGTTGAGTTCTCTGAAGTCGAGGCAGGGGCGCAGGCCACCATCTTTCTTTTTAACAAAGAAAAACCCTGCTGCTACCGGAGAAACTGAGGGTCTTACATGCCCTTTTCGGAGACTTTCCGTTATGTATTCCTTCATTGCCAGATGCTCAGGTCCTGACAAATTAAATAAACGGGCTTTGGGCAATTTGGCCCCAGGGATTAGGTCTATAGTGCAGTCAAATGACCTATGTGGGTGTAATGCCTCGGCCTCGCTTTCGGAGAACACATCCTCGAAGTCCTTGAGGTACTCCGGAATACCCTCCAGACAAACAGAAGATTCACAGGTAGGTTTTGCAGGTGTAACACAGAACACAGGTTTATAGGCACAGTCAATACATTTAGGACCCCACTTAACAATTTCTCTTTTCTCCCAATCAATAACTGGGTTGTGCCGTTGAAGCCACGGCATGCCCAATACATGACAAAACATTTCATCTCAACATGGGAGGAACCAACATGCAAAACAAAACTGTTAGTAACATAATGAATCCCCGAACTGGTGAGAGGGGAAGAGTCAATGGCCACGATTTTCAGAGGGGTCTCCAACCTGACTGTCCGTATCCTGACCCTGGAGACGGTACTGGAACTGACCAGGTTAAGTGATGAACCGCAGTCCACCAAGGCTGTAGAAATAAAATGACAGTTGTCTACTACCAAGTTCGATATTAAGCAGAAATTTAGGGCATGAGGAAAAAGGTACCTGGGGGTCTGGGCAGCCTCCTTGATCACTACCCAGACCTAGTAGTTTCCCGTCGGCTTGGAGGACGTTGGACACACTGGACAATCTCTCCTCCAATGTCCTGGTTCCCCACAGTAGAAGCAAAGTTGTTTCTCACGGCGGCGCTTTCTCTCTGACCGATGTGGCAACAATTTCCATAGGCACAGGACTGGCCTCCACCTCTTTACTGCTGGAAAACAAGGACGACTCGGAGTGCATAAACCCTCTGGCTCTGAGCCGGCGATCCATCCGCACGTCTTGGGTCATGGCATCCTCCAGACTGTCAGGAGGTGGATGCAGAGCCAGGGCGTCCTGAAGGCGTTCTGACAGGCCCCTACGGAATAGTCCACGGAGAGGCATCATCCCAGGAGACTTCTGCTGACCACCGTTGGAACTCATCACCATGTCCTCTGCCAAGCGAACCCTGTCTGGTTCGTCATAAATGCGGCCCAAGGCCTCAAAAAATGCATCCACAGTCATACGTTCTGGGGCAGTGGGGGCTAGAGAGAACGCCCAGGCTTGGGGAGCACCCCGAAGTAGGGAAATAATCACCCCCACCCTCTGAAATTCTCCCCCAGACGAACGGGGTCTCAGGGAAAAGAACAATTTGCATCCCTCTCTAAAAGCCCTGTACTCCCTTTTGTCCCCAGAAAAAAGTCCGGCAGTTTAACCGGAGACTCCGGGGAAGCGAGTGACACGTCCCTGATCTCAGGACCGAGAGCTCCTTGTACAGTATTAACCAGCTGCTGCTGGGTTTGGGCCATAGAGCGCTGCTCCACATTAACTTTCTGAAACATCTGTGAAAGTTGTTTAACATGGTCAGATAATGTTTGCATGGGGTCCATGATGCAAGCTGTAATTCCCACACCTTACTCTCAGGGGTGGGGGGAATGAACTGTTATAGGTCGCTTATAATGTCAGGATCCTGACAGCGCCGGCGTGCAGCCTCCGCTGAGCAGGGACTCACCTGCACAGTAGGGGGCCCGGGGTCAGGTACAGCCAGAAAGTACAGATGCACAGGACCTGTGGATGCTGAAGTTAGCAAGCAGTCACAGGACCTACGGTCACGTGACTGCAAGGGGGCGGGGCTTAGGCTAATTTCACACTTGCTTTTTTTTGCAGCGCGTTTTTCCCGCAAAAAAACGCATTGAAAAAACGCATACAAAAGCATACAACTGCTGCGATTTTTTCAAGCATTTTTATGAGCATGCATAAAAAAAACGCAGTGTTTTTACCGCGTTTGCGTTTTTTCCAAACATTAGGTGGCCCCTCACACTAACCCAAACCATGACTTTACTAACCCTAACCCTGACCCTAACCCTTAACCAAACCATACTTAACCCAAACCCTAAACCCTAACTAACCCTGACCCTAAACCCCCTTAACTAACTCTAACCCAAACCCCTAAATTCCATGGTTAACAAAAAAAAACGCATGTGCAAAAAAACGCATACATAAGCATGCCAATGCGCACATATGCGCACCCATAGACTTATAATGGGTGTCTTGCTGTAAAAAAACGCATTGCGCGCGCATGCGTTTTTTTGAGGCAAGTCGGACGCCCAAAAAATGCAACAGGATGCATTTGTGCGCCCGAGCGCATACCGCAAAAAAACGCATGCGCGGAAAAACGCGTACAAACGCATGTGTATGCGCACATAAGCGCATCCCATGCAAAGTATAGGAAAAAAAAACGCACGCGCTATTTAGCGCTAAAATACCGCGAAAAAAAAACGCAAATGTGAAACCAGCCTTAGCGTCCTGATTTCAGAGATGGCAGGACACTATACAAAAACTCAGAGTCAGGCAAAACGGAGGTCATACACAGTACGGGCAAGCGAGGTACTGGAGGGATATTCAGGAGGGAGGTCAGACAAAGCCAAAGGTCTTACACAGTACGGGCAAGCGCGGTACAGGAGGGATATTCAGAAGGGAGGTCAGACAAAGCCAAGGGTCATACACAGCACAGGCAAAGCAGGTACAGAGTCAGCAAACAAGAGACGTAAACCGTAACAGAGCAGGGGCAGAATACCAGGCAGACGGAAAATGATTGGCGTGACGCACGGACAGAGCAGGGTCGGGCACACTCAGGAGTATAAGCGACAGGGGACGGCTCT
The DNA here is from genome assembly GCF_039654945.1 of Dendrobates tinctorius. Lineage (NCBI taxonomy): Eukaryota > Metazoa > Chordata > Amphibia > Anura > Dendrobatidae > Dendrobates > Dendrobates tinctorius. Next base: position 10,503,581 of record NW_027361681.1, read on the forward strand.
CCCCTGAAGCTATAAAAACCCTCCCCAGATCCACAAAGAGGCTCTCAGAGTTAACTCCTTGCTGTGAGTTCTGTCCTTTGCTGGCTCCATACTCTGGGCCTCATGGCCTTACTTGCTGCATACTTCCTAGCTGTGTGCTTAGGGCGGTGGCCCCGGCACTTCCTGATTATTATAGAGACAGTGTGCACCTTCCTAAGGTGTCCCCAGCCAATTGCCAAGAGGCATAAGGTACTTTAGGCATCCCCACCCATAGGAGGATGCTTGTGAAACAAACTCTCTCAGTCTGTCTTTGGCTACTGAGTTGCCAGGTCCTTTGTTCCGCCTTCCAGGGGGCTGCATACCCTGGCCCGTGCCTGTATCCTGTGTCTTGTTTTCCGCCTCCCTGAGGGCTGCATACTCAAGCCTGAATCCTCTGTCCTGTACTTGTCCCATGTCCGTCCTTGTCTGTACTGAGTCCTATACCTGTACCCGTACTTGACCCTGTCTGTACTAAGTCCTAGACCTGTGTCCGTTAGTATTCCTGTCTGTAGCCTTCCCTATTATGCTGTGTGTTTCCTTGTGTTCACTCCTTACGGTGCTGCTCTGCTCTTCACTCTGCACCTTACAGTGCTGCTCTGCTCTTCGGTCTGCACCTTCCAGTTCTGCTCTGTACCTTACGGTGCTGCGCTGCTCTTCGCTCTGCACCTTGCGGTGCTGCGCTGCACCTTGCGGTTCTGCTTTGCTCTCCACACTCTGCGACTTTGCTCTGCTCCCGCTCTGCTTCCTGTGTATCTTTGTCCGTCCTGTCTGGTCAGACACAATTTTTAAAATGAACTTTCGTTCGTGGGAATACCCCTTTAATGTGACCGGCTTCCTCTGCCTTTAGACGCGTCGCGCATCTGCCACCGGGATCAGCCGAATGATTCACTGCACCTGCGCGGAATTCGTGCAGGCGCAGTGCAACGGTGTTCCGCTGGTGGTACCGCGCAAGAGGCTGCGTGAGAGTGTGTGTGAGTGTGGTGCATATGGCGTATAGAGTGTGTGTGGTGCGGCGGTGTTCTGCTGGTGGTACCGCGCAATAGGTTGATACCAGCAGCAGTTTCCATATTGAGACACCCATCACTTGGGTTTCCCAATATGGCGGTCGGTGAACTTCCGCCGCTTGGAATTCTGGAAAACAGTGACATCCGGACAGAACAGGAAATGAAAACATTACAAGGCAATTATATAAATAGACAAATACAGTAAACTACACAAGCAAGGCACTGCTCCACTCCTCTACTTGGACCTCCACCTCCTGATTCAAGATTATTATTTTTTATATTATTCTATTTTATTTCATTTTAAGTAATTTTCCAATCTACATTTGTTTGCAGAGCAATTGTCATGCTCTTACACCCTTTTGCAGCCCCCTAGCCCTTACTACGAACATTTTACAGCCATTTTACTGCAGCATCGTTCGGGTACCCATTGACTTATAAGGGGTTCGGGGTCAAGTTCAGGTCAAGTTCGGCTGAGCCTGACAAATCTGAACTTCCTCAGGTCCGCTCATCTTTAGTTATGGGGCCATCCTATGATATATAGAAGGGCTTTCATAATATACAGTGTATATATATATATATATATATATATACACTCACTGGCCACTTTATTAGGTACACCATGCTAGTAACGGGTTGGACCACCTTTTGCCTTCAGAACTGCCTCAATTCTTCGTGGCAGAGATTCAACAAGGTGCTGGAAGCATTCCTCAGAGATTTTGGACCATATTGACATGATGGCATCACACAGTTGGCGCAGATTTGTCGGCTGCACATCCCTGATGCGAATCTCCCGTTCCACCACATCCCAAAGATGCTCTATTGGATTGAGATCTGGTGACTGAGGAGGCCATTTGAGTACAGTGAACTCATTGTCATGTTCAAGAAACCAATCTGAGATGATTCGAGCTTTATGACATGGCGCATTATCCTGCTGAAAGTAGCCATCAGATGTTGGGTACATTGTGGTCATAAAGGGATGGACATGGTCAGCAACAATACTCAGGTAGGCTGTGGCGTTGCAACGATGCTCAATTGGTACCAAGGGGCCCAAAGAGTGCCAAGAAAAAATTCCCCACACCATGACACCACCACCACCAGCCTGAACCGTTGATACAAGGCAGGATGGATCCATGCTTTCATGTTGTTTACGCCAAATTCTGACCCTACCATCCGAATGTCGCAGCAGAAATCGAGACTCATCAGACCAGGCAACGTTTTTCCAATCTTCTACTGTCCAATTTCGATGAGCTTGTGCAAATTGTAGCCTCAGTTTCCTGTTCTTAGCTGAGAGGAGTGGTACCCAGTGTGGTCTTCTGCTGCTGTAGCCCATCTGCCTCAAAGTTCGACGCACTGTGCGTTCAGAGATGCTCTTCTGCCTACCTTGGTTGTAACGGGGGGCAATTTGAGTCACTGTTGCCTTTCTATCAGCTCGAACCAGTCTGCCCATTCTCCTCTGACCTCTGGCATCAACAAGGCATTTCCGGCCACAGAACTGCCGCTCACTGGATTTTTTTTCTTTTTCGGACCATTCTCTGTAAACCCTAGAGATGGTTGTGCGTGAAAATCCCAGTAGATCAGCAGTTTCTGAAATACTCAGACCAGCCCTTCTGGCACCAACAATCATGCCACGTTCAAAGGCACTCAAATCACCTTTCTTCCCCATACTGATGCTCGGTTTGAACTGCAGGAGATTGTCTTGACCATGTCTACATGCCTAAATGCACTGAGTTGCCGCCATGTGATTGGCTGATTAGAAATTAAGTCTTAACACACAGTTGGACAGGTGTACCTAATAAAGTGGCCAGTGAGTGTATATATATATACTAGCTGAAGAGCCCGGCACTGCCCGGGCATAGTAACTAAGTGTGGTTAGTTATAGCAAATTATAATTATCCTCCATCCCATAGTCCCGTGCCCATATACCCATCATACATATCCACGATCCCATAGGCCCGTGCCCATATACCCATCATACATATCCTCCATCCCATAGTCGAGTGCCCATATACCCATCACACATCCTCCGTCCCATGCCCATATACCCATCATACATATTCGCCATCCCATAGTTGAGTGCCCATATACCCATCACACATCCTTCATCTCATAGTCCCATGCCCATATACCCATCATACATATCCGCCATCCCATAGTCCCGTCCCCATATACCCGTCATACATATCCTCCATCCCATAGTCCAGTGCCCATATACCCATCACACATCCTCCATCCCATAGTCAACCATTATGACATCATAATGAGCGGCGGGGCTTGCAACCTATGATGACATCAGCGTTGCCATGGCAACCATTATGACATCATAATGAGGGGCGGGGCTTGATACACACACACACTTTTTCCCCATTATGTAGATAGGGGCAAAATTGTTTGGTGAATTGGAACACGCGGGGTTAAAATTTCACCTCACAACATAGCCTAGGACACTCTCGGGGTCCAGACGTCTGACTGTGCCAAATTTTGTGGCTGTAGCTGCAGCGGTGCGGATGCCAATCCAGGACATACATACATACATACACACACACACTTGAGCTTTATATATATACTGTATATATATATGGGTTGAGGGCCATCATGCTATACAGTATACAGAAGGGCTAGGGGTCATCCTATTATATATAGTGGTGCCATCATATATGTATAGAGAGAGAGAGATGGGCTGTGGAACCATCATACTATATGCAGAGGAGTCATTCTATTATATATAGAGGGGTTGAGGGGCCATCATATATATATAGAAGGGCTAAGGACTATCATACCATATTCAGTGGGGCTGTGGAGACATCATACTATACTGTATATAGGAGTCTGTGGGGGACATAAAGCAGGATGCAAGTAGCTGTGGAGGCCATAATACTATATATAGGGAGTAGTGGGGGGTCATAATGCAGTATTAGGGACTGTGGGGGGAATAAGGGTATGTGCACACGTTGCAGATTAGTCTGCGGAAATTTCTGCACAAAATCCGCATCTCTTGGCGGAAAACGAAGGGCAAAACGCTTGCTGTTTTCTTGTGGAGTTGATGCGGATTGTAATGCGGTTTTCGTGTGCGAATTTTTTAGGTGATATTGGATCTGTGAATTTTTTCCATTGTGCTTCTGGAGGAGAGAGGGATTTTTATGTGGCAGACTGGAAACCGCTGCTGCAGATCCGCAAAAAGAATTGACATGCTGCGGAAAAAAACCCGCTGCAAATCTGCGTGGATTTTTCCGCAGCATGTGCTCAGCAATTCTTCATTTACCATAGACTAACATTGCTTGTGCACTACACTGCTGATTTGATGTAAATTCACGCGTCAAAAACCACTGCAGATCCGCTTCAAAATCCACATAGCCTAATACAGTGGATAAGGGGCTGTTGGGGAATAATACAGTATATAAGGGATTGTGGGGGCACCAAGGACATTATTAGTTTTAAATGGGGGCATTGTTAGTTTTATTTGGGGCTCTCAGGGGTCATTATTACTTTTTTGGGTGCATTGTTGCTTTAAGGGGACACTAGCTTGAAGGGGGCACTTGGGTTATTATAACCTTCACAGGAGCATATGGGGCATCACTAGTTTCTAGGTTTCACAATGGGGGCAATAATACTTTCTATGGGACACTTTTATTTTTAGAGGCCCCCTCTATCTGGCACATGTATGTAGCATTTTTGAGGGAGGAAGTAATCATAGTAATGACACAATTTTATAATTATTACGCCGGGGTCACACTAATCGACGAGAAATATGGTCTCTACTTTCCATGCGTAATGCGGAGAAATGTCCCCTAAAGAGTGCTCCATATGTCATCCGTAAACAAGGTGTGGTCGCGTATTTTGCGCATGTAAGCATCCGTATATAATCCGTATGGTATCCGTATGCTGAGATTTTCTCGCAGGCTTGCAAAATGGACATATAATGGAGCTCTATGACAGGTTAAAACCCAAATGAAAGAATAGATATATAAACTGTGATGCAGTGACCCTTGGGACAGCTAGAGGGTGCTGTATGGGTCACACAGGCATATCCATTGTGGTAATGGAGATAGGATGAACGGCAGGATGGTAAATGACCGTTATGTATCCCAGGGTGGGTGGCCCTGGGATGGAAGCTTGAATGTGTGTTGATCAGCAGAGGTACTGCTGAGGTGTTTGTTCGTGGTTCAGGGAAAGCTTCCAGGTGGCTTGGTGAGATGGGTGGGACCAGTCACCTACAAACCCACCCAGGGGCGTGTGCCTGAATGCCCATCGTAAAAGCTGTATATGTGTGAGAATGGCTGGGTGTGTGGAAAGGACCTGCAATGAGGTCATAGCCATGTGATCCATACCTCACCTGTGGGTGTGGCTATGGACCATATAAGGCGACCAGGGTAAGTCACATGGGAGAGTGCCTGGATCTGATTGGTCCGTGTGGAAGGTCTCGGAAGGCCGACATGCTGGAAGGTATGCTGCCTTCCTGAAGCACACATGCGGACACCACTGACCGTGTGAGGCCTGTGTGTAATGGCCTGTGTGTATCAGACAGTCCCCAGGAGGGACAGGACGTCCGGAGTGAGAAGCAGCTAAGAGGTAACCCCAGACAGGGGGAATTAACTGAAAGACTGTAGAGCCTGACTGCTGGACAAAGCACCGCCTGTGTGAGCACAGGGAGCGGAGCTCCATTATGAACATTCGTTTTGGTCTGCTGTAAGACTGTTATCATTTTCTTCATTCTGCTATGGTTTATGCTGTGTACAATAAACCGTATGGACTGTTATGTGAAAAGCCTGTGCCGGACCTGGTTTATCTGCAGCCAAGTGAGTGTCCCCCAATACACTCAGTGAGCGCTACCGTACAACACATATATATATAGATGTATGTATTCTATATATATATATATATATATATATATATAGTTATATATAGTATACACATGTCATTGAGACACATTATATATATAATGTGTATATATTTACATTTCATAGAGTTGTAAAATCATTCCAAAACCCGACATGAAATGACACATGGTTTACATACAGTAAACCATTTAATTTAATGTATTTTTTTTTATGTCCCTGACTAATAATTATATTAGTGCTTGTGTGTAAAACTTGGGACGTCTAGTTGTTAAATTAAGGGGTTAATTCGTTGGAAAAAAATGCGTGGGCTCCCGCGGCAAAATCGCAACCAGAGGGGTAAAGCAGGTGAGTGAGTGCAGATTTTAAAAGCCTTGAGAGGAACCTTTGTTTTTGACCCCCTAGCCTTTTCTTGGGTGTCTGGGGGCAGATTTTTGTAGCCAGGGGGGCCAAAAACAATGGTCTCTCTCAAGGCTATTAAAATCTGCCCTCACTCACCTGCTTTACCTCTCTGGTTGCGATTTTGCCGCGGGAGCCCACGCATTTTTTCCAACGAATTAACCCCTTAATTTAACACCTAGACGTCCCAAATTTGACACACAAACCCTCATCTAATTATTAGTCAGGGACATATAAAAAATACATGAAATGAATTGGTTTACTGAATGTAACCATGTGTCATTTCATGTCGGGTTTTGGAATGATTTTACAGAAGCCGGCAATTGAATTAGCGGCTATTCTGCTATGTAGAACTGTATGAAATATAAATATATATATATGTGTGTGTCTCAATGACATGTGTGTATGTATATATATGAATTCTATGTGTATATATCTATTCTTTTGTTTCTTTATTAAACCTGTCAGTGTGAGTTTACTGTATAGCGCACTGAATTGCCGGCTTCTGTAAAAGACACCGGGTGCGTATTTCTCGCAAGTCACATGTGTGGTCCGTGTGTAATCCGTATTTTTTGCGCACCCATAGACTTGCATTGGGGTATTACGGGCGTAGTACGCTGACAATTGCAGCATGCTGGGATTCGCACGGCCCGTAAAGTATACGCGAGAAATATACGGCTGATGGGAGCTGCCCCATAGAGAATCATTGGTCCGTGTGCAATGAGTGGTTTTTACGCCTCTCACTCATGCGTATTTCTCTCTAGTGTGACCCCGGCCTTAGGGTCGCTGTTCCTGCAGCAAGTGCAGGCACGATGAGGAGTTTGTGCAGGTTGGGAATAGACAGGGAAGCAAATGTGAGAAGTCTAAGGCTGTGTGCCCACTTTGCGTTTTTTATGCGTTTCCGCTGCGTTTTTCCCACAGCAAAAGCACTTAAAAACACTAATAAAACGCATCCCCATGCAATCCTATGGGATTCCGCAGTTGCTGTGCCCATTCTGTGGATTTTACCGCTGCGGAATCGCATAGCCGTAAAATATGCAGCATGTCCATTATTTCAGTAATTCCGCCGCCATAGTATTGCATTGAAACGCTCACTTTACGCATGTGGCTATGCCCACCATGTGTAAAGTGAGCGTTTCATGTGTGGATGGTACCCAGGGTCTGGAGGAGAGGAGGCTGTCCTCCATGGCCTGGGTATCATATTGTTGTAAAAAATAGAATTAAAATAAAAAATTGGGATATACTTACTCTCTAATGGCCCCCGGACTTCTCCCGCCGCTCAGCCATGCTGCCAGCATCTTCGGTTCCAAGGGATGCATTGCGCGAATGACCTCTGATGACGTAGCGGTCTCGCGTGATGCTACGTCATCAGAGGTCATTGTTGCAAGGCATCCCTGGTATCGGAAGATGCTGGCAGCGTGGCTGAGAGGCTGGAGAAGTCCGGGGGCCGACAGAGGGTGAGTATATCTCGATTTTTTTTTTTTTTTTTTTTTTTTTTTATTATTATTTTTAACATTCTATCTTTACTATTGATGCTGCGTAGGCAGCATCAATAGTAAAAAGCTGGTCACACTGGTCAAGCACTATGCTTGACAAGTGTGACCAAGCTGTCAGTCATTTTTCCAAGCAATGCTTCAGATCGCTTGGTGAAGCGCAAGCATTCTGCAAGCTAAAAACGCTTTTGCGGGAAAATGCATGCGAATTCCACATGCGTTTTCACCCATGGTGGGGAGTTGCGGAAATGATGCGGACATTTCCGCAGCATTTCTGCAACGTGGGCACTTAGCCTAATATGTCTTTGTTGTATTCTCTGCAGCTGAGTCTTGGCTGGAGAAGTTGTCATGTTGATCTGGGCCAGATGGGAAAGACGGGAAAATTGAGCGCTGTTGCCAGAAAGAACGTCAGCTATATGTTACCCCATTGTATATAAAGCTGAACCGTAATAACTTTTATGTTCTGTAGAACTGATATCTGCCACTATATGGTCCCTGTATGGTGGTAATATCGGTATTTTTAATAGCATGTTTTTTTTATTTAGTAACAGCATTGCATGTTTGGCATATTAAGGGGGTGGGTACTAGATGGCTGGGGCATTTGCCCCAGATGCAGCCACCAGAGGTTGCAATTGTTCCACCTATTGTGGTTGTCCGAAATGTCTCCAGGCAGTGGCCTTTTTGACGCCCTTGGGATGTTGATTCGACCATTCTCCAGGCCAGCTGGTATACCTACAGAACATGTAAAATGCCGGCTGCCTGCACTCAATTGTACTCGTGTCTTTAAGGCGCAGGTACAAATGAATGTTTGACTTCTGGAGTCAAAGCGATGTCAGCAACGTGATCAGGTCATCTGATCACACTGGGGCTGAGCTAATATTTCAATTGATTACTGAGTTTGATGATGTATTCATGTACTGATGGTGGTCCTGGTGATATATTCATGTTCTAATGATGGCTCTTGTGATGCATTCCTATACTGCTGGTGGTTCTGGTGCTGTATTTCTGTACTGTTATTGTTTCTGAGCCAGTAGACATTTAGCAATCCATATCTTGTTAGATACCGTGATACATCGCTATTCTAATAAATTATTGAGCTGTCTGACAAGATAAGGATTACTACATCTGTATTTATTTTAGGAGCAGTAATTATAAAATTAAGCACCATGACAATCCAAATACAGTGTGTAATATGTTCACTGTCAGGATTCGGTTCTGCTTTGTCACCGGTCTTGTGATTTTTGTACTTGCGGTCACCTGCTGAACTGCAGGGCCTGTAGTTTTCCACAGAACAATGAGAGAGATAGGGAGGCAGCTCTTCGACATGTGACTGTGAGTGTGCAAACCGCATATGAGCGGTCACATGACTACTACTCAACCCGCTTAAAGTGAACCTGTCAGCAGGATTGTGCCCAGTAACCTACAGTGTCAATTTGGCGCCGTTATACTGATTGAAATGATACCTTGGTTGATGAAATCAGTCTTGTGGTTGTTGTTTAATCTTTATTTTCGGTTTTGAGTTAATGAGATTCTCGTGCTTCGGGGTGGGGCTTTATGTGGTGCTCTGCTTACATATTCATACTGATGGCATATTACAGGTCACTGATCCCTCACTGACCTGCCCACTATTTTACATACTAAATATAATTTGTATTGAAAAAAATTTCATATTCAGCAGGCAAGCAGCACACTGCGGGCTGGGATCGGGGGCCTCTGCAACAGCCTGATGTCGGTTCTCGGACAGCGCGCACTGCGCATGCCCGAGAACTGTTGTCACAGCGCAGGCGCCGGCATACTACACAGGAGGAGGCGGCGACGCACAGGGGCATGATGGATGGCTGGGAGGCGGCGCCCAGACGCAAGACAGGGGCATGATGGATGGCTGGGAGGCGGCGCCCAGACGCAAGACAGGGGCATGATGGATGGCTGGGAGGCGGCGCCCAGACACAAGACAAGGGGCATGATGGATGGCTGGGAGGCGGCGCCCAGACGCAAGACAGGGACATGATGGATGGCTGGGAGGCGGCTCCCAGACACAAGACAAGGGGCATGATGGATGGCTGGGAGGCGGCGCCCAGATGCAAGACAAGGGGCATGATGGATGGTTGGGAAACGGCTGATACAGGGGGACACACCATACCTATGGGACGCATTTCAGGTATGAGGACCTATTTATAAAAGTCACTATTTCTGCGTTACTAGGGGTCAGAAACAGAAGAGCCACCTTCACAGAATGCAGCCTTAGTGCTGCTGAAGGTGGCTCTTTTACTTAAAAACGCCATGGGAGGGGGTGACAGGTTCCCTTTAAATGTATCTTTGTGAAAGGGGGCAAAGTTTTGACAGAGGCAGTGTGTGGGGATGGGGGGCTGCTGTATTCAGTAGTACAGTGTGTATATATGGTGCAGTGTGTGTGTATATTTTGCAGAGGGGCAGTGTGTGTATATTTTGCAGAGGGGCAGTGTGTGTGTTTTGCAGAGGGGCAGTGTGTGTGTGTTTTGCAGAGGCGCAGTATATGTATATTTTGCAGAGAGGCAGTGTGTGTGTATTTTGCAGAGGAGCAGTGTGTGTGTGTGTGTGTGTGTGTGTGTGTGTGTGTGTATTTTGCAGAGGGGCAGTGTGTGTTTATTTTTCAGAGGGGCAGTGTGTGTTTATTTTTCAGAGGGGCAGTGTGTGTGTGTATTTTGCAGAGGGGCAGTGTGTGTGTGTGTATTTTTCAGAGGGGCAGTGTGTGTGTGTGTATTTTTCAGAGGGGCAGTGTGTGTGTGTTTTGCAGAAGGGCAGTGTGTGTGTATTTTGCAGAGGGCAGTGTGTGTGTATTTTGCAGAGGGCAGTGTGTGTGTATTTTGCAGAGGGCCAGTGTGTGTGTGTATTTTGCAGAGGGGCAGTGTGTGTGTGTTTTGCAGAAGGGCAGTGTGTGTGTATTTTGCAGAAGGGCAGTGTGTGTGTATTTTGCAGAAGGGCAGTGTGTGTGTATTTTGCAGAGGGCAGTGTGTGTGTATTTTGCAGAGGGCAGTGTGTGTGTATTTTGCAGAGGGCAGTGTGTGTGTATTTTGCAGAGGGCAGTGTGTGTGTGTATTTTGCAGAGGGCAGTGTGTGTGTGTATTTTGCAGAGGGCAGTGTGTGTGTGTATTTTGGAGAGGGGCAGTGTGTGTGTGTATTTTGCAGAGGGGCAGTGTGTGTGTGTATTTTGCAGAAGGGCAGTGTGTGTGTATTTTGCAGAAGGGCAGTGTGTGTGTGTATTTTGCAGAAGGGCAGTGTGTGTGTGTATTTTGCAGAGGGGCAGTGTGTGTGTGTTTTGCAGAAGGGCAGTGTGTGTGTGTTTTGCAGAAGGGCAGTGTGTGTGTATTTTGCAGAGGGCAGTGTGTGTGTATTTTGCAGAGGGCAGTGTGTGTGTATTTTGCAGAGGGGCAGTGTGTGTGTGTTTTGCAGAGGGCAGTGTGTGTGTATTTTGCAGAGGGGCAGTGTGTGTGTATTTTGCAGAGGGGCAGTGTGTGTGTATTTTGCAGAGGGCAGTGTGTGTGTATTTTGCAGAGGGCAGTGTGTGTGTATTTTGCAGAGGGCAGTGTGTGTGTATTTTGCAGAGGGCAGTGTGTGTGTATTTTGCAGAGGGGCAGTGTGTGTGTGTTTTGCAGAAGGGCAGTGTGTGTGTATTTTGCAGAGGGCAGTGTGTGTGTATTTTGCAGAGGGGCAGTGTGTGTGTGTTTTGCAGAGGGGCAGTGTGTGTGTATTTTGCAGAGGGCAGTGTGTGTGTATTTTGCAGAGGGCAGTGTGTGTGTATTTTGCAGAGGGCAGTGTGTGTGTATTTTGCAGAGGGGCAGTGTGTGTGTATTTTGCAGAGGGCAGTGTGTGTGTATTTTGCAGAGGGCAGTGTGTGTGTATTTTGCAGAGGGCCAGTGTGTGTGTGTGTATTTGCAGAGGGTAGTGTGTGTGTATTTTGCAGAGGGCCAGTGTGTGTGTGTCTGTGTGTGTATGTATTTTGCAGAGGGCCAGTGTGCGTGTGTATTTTGCAAGTCTTCTGTGATGTCTGCTTCAGCCCCAGGTTAAATTACCGTGTTGGCACTTTGCGATAAATAAATGGGTTTGGGATTGCTGCTTGGGCACTCTGTCTCTAAAAGATTTGCCATCACTGGTCTATGGGTTCCTGGTCAGATCTCCCTTGCATTTGCTGTCATTTTCCTATAATAAGCAGAGCATCCCTATCACGAGACACTGGGGTGGAGCGTGAGTGACGCGAATGCTGCAGGATGCCTCAACATTCATTTCACTGTAGTGATACCAGGAAACAAAAATGGCCACAAGATGTTGACACCCTAATATAGCTTCCGCCGGCATCATGCTATAACAGGAGCCATCACCTTTCTTTTCCCTGCGTTTTCCTTCTGCAATGAAGATGATTGTCTCCATCACTGCATTGTTCGGTATAACGATCGGCCGCGTATGCACTAGCAGAAGTAACAGTCCCCTCACACTCACACATAAGCGATGGGACCATTATGGCACTCTATAATAATCAGCACTAACTGGGAACTCAGCGAATGAGCAAAGACAATGCCATTCATTAACAGAGTGGAGGGTACTCATTACTCACCGGGGTTCAGACGCCCGTCCTACCATGGTTTACAAATATCTAATTAATGTGTCAGTAATACAAATTGTCCCCACAGCAGAAAATTCAGGGCGGTTACCTTCAAATACGTGCTCACTAAATCCAGGACACAGAGAATCCCATCGATCAAGGGCAAAATACAAAATGTGACCACATTAGAGTTAATGTGATTGGCCAAAACAATAAGTGTCTTTAGAGCTCACTTACAACTGTAGACAAAGGAAAATAACCTGACTGTCACATGGGGGCAGGATGGGAGAACATGGAGGCAGGATGGAGACATATAGGGCTAGAAATGAGAGAACACAAGGGGCCAGGGATTGGATATCACAAGTGGTCAGGATTGAGACACCATTAGGTCGGGGTCACACTGGCGAGGAATACGGGAGAGTGAGAGGCGCAAAAAGCACGCATTAGACACGGACCAATGATTCTCTATGGGGCAGCTCCCATCAGCCGTATATTTCTCCTCCGTATTCTACGCTCCGTGCCACTCGCAGCATGCTGTGATTGTCAGCGTACTACGCCCGTAGTACGCCAATGCAAGTCTATGGGTGCGCAAAAAATACGGATTACACACGGACCACACGTGTGACTTGCGAGAAATACGCACCCGGTGTCTTTTAGCAAAGCCGGCAATTCAGTGCGCTATACAGTAAACTCACACTGACAGGTTTAATAAAGAAACAAAAGAATAGATATATACACATAGAATACCTATATATATATACATTCTATGTGTCTATATCTATTCTTTAGTTTCTGTTAGAAACCCTGTCATAGGGCTCCATTATATGTCCATTTTGCAATCCTGCGAGAAAATCTCGCCGTACGGGTGCCATACGGATGCTGACATGCGCAAAATACGCGACCACACCTTGATTACGGATGACATACAGAGCACTGTTTAGGGGCCATTCATCCGTATTACGCATGTAAAATACTGACCGTATTTTGCGTCGGTTAGTGTGACCCCGGCCTTAAGAGATAAAAACAACCACCCCACACCTACCAGACCATGGAGGGGTTGGCTGCCTAGTAGAAAAAATGCACATAGATAAGGCTTGCATAGGAGGCCAGTCACACAGGCAAGTGTGATGCAAAGTGTCTGGCTTGCAACCTATTAATGACGCCCTAGTATTACCAGGTGGGCTGCTCCAGCACTATAGCATGCAACACACAGTGACAGATGCCCCAATAGACCAAACCAACAGAAAGAGGTCCGGCTTGCAACCTATTAATGACGCCCATAGTATTATCAGGCGTTATTAATAGGTTGCAAGCCAGACACTTTGCATCACACTTGCCTGTGTGACTGGTGTCCTATGCAAGCCTTATCTATGTGCATTTTTTCTACTAGGCAGCCAACCCCTCCATGGTCTGGTAGTTGTGGGGTGGTTGTTTTTATCAGTAGTTTGCACCTGTGCTGCCCCTTGCCTTTATTAATGGAGGCCTGCTGAATCCTGCTATATGTGTATTTGTCATCAGACAGGGTTTTGGGAAGGCCATATCTTGTGGTATGAGTTTTTTTGATTTTTTTTCTATTTTACCTGACACCATAAGGGACCAGGAATGGGACACCGCAAGGAGCCAAAAATGTGAGGACACAAGGGTCCAGGAATGGGACACCACAATGGGCCAGGATTGAGACATGTGGGGTCCAGAATGGAGTACATATGGGAGCAGGATGTGGGACATTATTATTCTCAGGGCTAGTTAAGGGATATTATTACTGCTATCATGTATTTTATTTTGAGGATACTGTTTTCAGTGAGGGGTGGTCCTGCTACTGTGCAGGGTGACACTTGCTTTTTTCTTCACCAGTCGTAGTGTAAAAGTTTGGGAAAAATTGGAGAACGTGCTCTAGAGCAGGGTTTCCCAACTCCAGTCCTCAAGGCACACCAACAGATCATGTTTTCAGGATTTCCTTAGTATTGCTCAGGTGATAATTGCTTCACCTGTGCAATACAAAGGAAATCCTGAAAACATGATCTGTTGGTGTGCCTTGAGGACTGGAGTTGGGAAACCCTGCTCTAGAGAGCTGTGATATTTCTACAGAGATGAGTCCTGGCTGGAAGAAGTGATGGCGGTCTATGATGGATGAAGAAGAAAAGCAAAGATGAAAGACTTCAACTAGAGATGTCATCGATGAGTCAGTGTGTTACCTGTACACTGACATAATACACTATATACTATGTACAGAGCTCCTGTGTATAATGTCACCAGTGATCACTCTATTACCTGTACACTGACACTTTATACAGAGCTCCTGTGTTTAATGTCACTGGTGATCACTGTATTACCTGTAAACTATATATAGTATATACAGAGCTCCTATGTATAATGTCTCTGGTGATCACTATTACCTGTACACTGTACACTATATACAGAGCTCCTGTGGATAATGTCACTGGTGATCACTGTATTACCTGTACACTATATATAGTATATACACAGCTCCTATGTATAATGTCACTGGTGATCACTATTACCTGTCACTATATACAGAGCTCCTGTGTATAATGTCACTGATGATCACTGTATTACCTGTACACTATATATAATATAAACAGAGCTCCTATGTATAATATGACTCGTGATCACTTGTTACGGCCACCCGGTCCCATGATACTTACCTGGGCTCCTGCCGTGTTACTGGACGAGGTCTGAGCCGCACCTCACCGGCACTTCTGGGTCCTCGGAGGGTCCGCGCATGAGGTCCCGGCGGCGCGCTCCTTCTACACGTCATACTGTGGGAGGGTCGTGACCCAAAAGCTCCGCCCTGTCATGGCGACCGCCACCGGGTATATCAGACTGCCTTCTGCCCTGGGTAAGCGCCTGAGTATTGTCTGCATGTCTGTGTGGTACCGATAGGTATCGTTGCGGACATTTCCTGTATTCATGACCCCTCTGCCCTGTCTTGAGCCTGGTATGCTTCCCAGCGTGCGCTCTGCCCTTTCCTGAGCCTGGTGCTCTCTGCCCTGCCCTGAGCCTGGTACGCTTCCCAGCATGCGCTCTGTCCTGTCCTCAGCCCGGTGTACTTCCCAGCGTGCGGTCTGCCCAGTCCTCAGCCTGGTACGCTTCCCAGCGTGCGGTCTGCCCAGTCCTCAGCCTGGTATGCTTCCCAGCATGCGCTCTGCCCAGTCCTCAGCCCGGTGCACTTCCCAGTGTGTGCTCTGTCCTGCCCTGATCCTGGTGCGCTTTCCTGTGCGCGCCCTGCCTTTTCCTGATCCCGGTACCATGCCCACCTTCCTAGTGTGTGCTCTGCCCAGTCCTGAACCCGGTACACCTCCTGACTACGCTCTGCCCTGTTCTGGTCCAGTTCCCAGAAATCCTAATTTTGTTCCTGCCCCGTGTCTTGTTCTCCTGCTCCTGCTTCCAGTCCCAGTCTCAAGCTTTCCAATCCCTCACGCTTTCCTGGTCTTCCTGTCTCCTTCGAGCTGGCCCTCTGGTACCAGCTATCACGGTATACTTTCCCCCTGGGCCTGCCCCTAATGCTCCCTGTATAGGGGTCAGTTCTACCTGGACAACTAGCCCAGGGTCGGTTGGTTCCGTGATCCAGTGGGTCCACTCCAGGATTCGTGACATCACTATTACCTGTACACTATTTACAGAGCTCCTGTATATAATGTCACTGGTGATCACTCTATTACCTGTACAATGACACTATATACAGAGCTCCTGTGTATATAGTCACTGATGATCACTGTATTACCTGTACACTGACACTGTATACAGAACTCCTCTGTATAATGTCACTGGTGATCCCTGTATCACCTGTACACAGACACTATATACAGACCTCCTCTGTATAATGTCATTGATGATCACTGTAGGCTCTTGAAGGATCAGGGCAGACAGGTCCTGCATCTGCAGCTGCATTTTGACTGATTCGGACAGAAGGCCTGCTATGAACTCTTTTATCATTTTATCACTTGTCAGATGCTTGCAGGATCAGCCTGATGAATTATTATTTATATGTCACACCATTGATTCCATGGTGCTGTACATAAGAAGGGGTTACATACAAATTACAGATATCACTTACAGTAAACAAACTTACAATGACAGACTGATACTGAGGTGAGAGGACCCTGCCCTTTTGGGCTTACATGCTACAGGATGGTGGAGAAGGAGACAGTAGGTTGGTGGGTTGCAGCAGTTCCGGTGTTGATTGAGGTGATATCTACAGTAGTGGTGAGGAGGTAGCGGGGTCATTGCAGGCTGTAGGCTTTCTTGAAGAGGTGGGTTTTCAGGTTCCGTCTGAAGGATCCGAATGTGGTTGATAGTCGGACATGTTGGGGCAAAGAATTCCAGAGGATGGGGGCTATTCGGGAGAAGTCTTGGAGTTGGTTGGGTGAGGAGTAGAGTTGAGCGACTTTGGTCCTGCACTGAAGGAGTTGCTGCTGATCTGCCATCACTAGCCAGACCCTGGCGCTAGTATAATGTTAGGGACGGCGGAACGCACTAAACAAAAATAATAGTAAATTGCATTCGCCGCTCGGGGTCCACCGTGCAGTAGGTGTAACAACCGCTGCTGAGTAATGGCAGACTCGCTATATGGCGGTATACTGCGCTCGGGTTAAACGTCACCTCACACCTCACAGAGGCGCTTTAGTACAAATAAAGCATAAACGCTGAGCCTGTTAGCTTCACAGGTCTCAGCTGGCATGCACACACGGTATATGGTCACAGGACACGGCCTAAGGCAGAGGTCGGTGTCCGACTTGACCTACCGTGCGTGCGGCGTCGCTACCACGGACACCAGTAAGTGCTGCTAACTGCAGTGCGGCGGTAACTACTGCCGCTGTACGACAGTGCCGTGAGGCAACACACTATCGGACGCTAGTGTAGCGGTGCGGTATGCACTGTGGCGTATGGCTTGCCACTGATTGGCGCTGACTATAACTCTAATTCCCTATCCACATGCATAATATCAGAGGGAAGGGGTTTCATAATGAGTCAGTCACCAGAATCATACATCCATCACCATTCACACATAGCAAGTATAGTCTATACTAGCGCATAGCGGAACGGCTGTGCGCGCTTTTTATAGCAGCCGGGACCTTCCGGAAGCTTCCAGATCTCCGAGATGGACCAATGAGATCTGGAGCAGGACCTGAGCACATGACTCCCGATCTCCAATGGGAAACCGTCTCATGAGCATGCTCAGTAGGAGGACAGAGGGACTTAGCCCCTGGAGAGATTTGCTTGCTGCAAGGCAAACTCCTCCGCGGTAGATAAAGAGCAAGAGACTGCAGAATGTAAGGGTCTGGATTCCTGCAGAGCAGACGCAGGCACCTGACTCCTAACAGAGTTGGCCTCCACCAAGAAAGGGGGTCATGGCGGCCAACGGTGGGTTGTCCTCAGCAAAATAAAAATGGAGTAGTTGTGGAAGGGATGCAGGATCAGCCCATCTCAATAAGTAATGTCTAGACCTGAGGTGCAACAGGATAGTAACTCGCTTTTACTGGAGCAGTTGATGATGATTACAGATCTCCACAGTTATTCATTACTGAGCCAACAGCCCATCATGGTATGATGACCCCAGCTCTTTTCTGGCAATGTGTATCGGCTCTCCTAACTCCCACTGCATAAAGCACTATTCATGCACTAAAGCTTCTCCTCTCAGCCTGGACCTTGGCATATGTGGCGCCCCTGAGGCTCAGTCGCCACAAAGGTACTGCACCTCCTCCTGAGGTGTGGTGCCCCACCATCCAGGTAAGTTGGAGGCTCCTGACCACGCTCCAACACCTACATCCCACACAACATGGTAGTTCAGCAAAGCCACATTGCGGCTCCCTGCTTGGAGTGTAGTAGAGCACCTTTGGTGGCTCCCTGCTTGGAACACGAAACGTGCTGGGAGGCGGGAGGAGTTAGAATATATAAAAGAGCGGGAAGGTTTAGGATTTGAGGTCAGTCAGTGAGAGGGAGTCACTCGGTGAGGAGTGAGGAAAGAAGATCCCTGAGAGGGATGGAGGAAGGAGGTGCTGCAGCAGATCTCAGTGACCTGGGTCTGCTGGCACGGGAAAGGAAAGAAAGAGAAAGACATTGAACAGAAACCTGATCTTCCATAAGAAGGAAAGACTACTACGGAACGTAGGAGTAAACGGGAACAGAGGACGTGGGTTAGAGGAAGAACCCTGTCTAGAAGTTCTAAGCGCAAGGCCGGGGCCCGGTCCCCGAGGTTGTATGGATACTAATGGTCCTACAGCAGACACCGGTGGAGTAGTGGACTGTAAATGCACTACTCCCATCTAAGACTTGGGGGCACAACAGCAACGTTGATAGTGAGCCGGGAATCAGGAGTAAGGAGTCCCCGAAGCAGGCTACAGCTGTCTGCCGTACAAGTAGAGTTCTTGGGAACATCTGTCAGGAGGCACTCCAGTGTAACTCAGTACTGGGAGTACTTCACACTTAAAGGCGCTATAAGAGGAGATGTTCAGAAAGGCACATGTTGGCGGAGCATTGGAAGGGAGCATTCCATCTGGCCTGGAGGTTGATTGAGTCCCTGACCCGGAGGACACAGCACGGAGGCAGGCACCTGTATGTGTACTACAGACTGTGAGTAAAGCTTTGGAACTACAAGCCTGGTGTCCTCCAATGATTCTTGCGCCAACACACCCAGCACCGCTACATCTGGGTACCAGCTTCTACACCGCTTGTGCCTCTCCTCTACCCCTACATCTACACTGCCCTAGGGCTACAGCTCCACCTGTGGGGAGCTTCACCATCTTGGCTGCAACACACCACCAGCCCCAGAGGATCTGCACGCAGCATCGGCTCAACATCTCACTTGCCGAACACCACAGGTGGCGTCACGAACTATTACATTAACTACATTCCACCATTCAACTTTCCCTATTAATTGGGCGCCCAGGGCCACGGACCGGGTCACCACTGATGTGACACATCCCGCCGACACTGGCCCAGTACCGAGTACCCCACTGCCCTGGGAGGGCGACCCACATCCACGGCACCTCAGGATTACAGGAAAGTACCTTGGCTCTCTTCCCACCGATAGCAACTAAGGATCCTATCAAGACTTCTGATCTCTAACTAACATCATCTAGCAGTTGGGCAATTCTTGAACCAGGCAGGACACTATGTCCCATGCAGCTGCACAAATTTCACTGGAGTCAAAGACGCTGGCTGGCCTCCTTGATCTCCAGCACCACTCAATCCCAGAGGCACAGGGTTGCTTCTCCTGGGCTTGGTAGTTCTCCTGCGGGGTCTGCTACGCATTAGAATTCACAATAGTCCTTACACTAATTACATCTGTGTGTATAAAAATGGCTGAAGAGCTGGCTTCTCACACCATCAGAGTTCACAGACATTTATGACGCCTGACATTGCAGGACGCCACAAATGGGTGTTTCAATTTTATCAATACCCATAAATCACCGTCTTATCACCCCCATGAATACCATTCCCATGTTTCACCAGGGGGTATGTTTGATGTCTCCCAGGAAGTCACTAATCCTCTTCCTAAGTTGTCTCCTGGTTTTATATTCAAGGCTGCATATGCAAGTCACTTTATATGTGACCCCTTTTTTGTTTGACAGTTGATAAAAACCGTTCATGTCAAAATCCTTATGAATAACATTTCCTCTAAATGTTTTCTTCCAGGTGATATAAAGGGTCAAGCAACAGAAATACCGCACCTTTAACATTCCTTCAAGTTCAGCCAAATAATGTGTTTTGGCGTGGAGAAGTGGCTGTGTAAAATCCTATCATTCAGAGATTTTCCCGTCCTACATGTGATACAGTATGTAGATGGGGAACAAGTTTTTGGAAGTGCCTGATGATGGTACCTCAGAATGTGCAAGGACAGGTTCAGAGTGGGAGGCATCTGCGTCCGTGTCATGAACAGGGAATTGGGTACTTAGATGACATGTGCATGATCATGCTAGTGGTGATTAGGCTCTTAGTGGTCAGGCCACTGCTGATCTTGGCATGGTACAGGTTGCAAATTAGCATTTCATTTTTTTCTGTCTCTAAACTCTTTAAAAAAAAAAGTCCCAGGCTGGGAAACACCTTACTTTTTTACAGAGAAATTCCCGAGTGTTGGTTCTCTGCAGGACAGTTTCCCGCCTTCTCCCGCTGGAAACCCCACTGCCTCTTCCTGTGTGGTGTGTTATGGTGCTGCCAATCCTTCCCCCCCCCCAGCGCTGCTGGCCTCGCTCCTCATGCCAGCTTCCCAGATTGGGTCAGTGACTTCGTCATTCACCATTTTGTCTTCCACCGCCACACCCTGGTCCTCCTGACTTGGTGACTTAACAACAACCTGACGCAACTGTGTCTCATCATCATCTACCTTCTAAGACAAAATTTGGCCTTCCCCATCATCATCTTCTTGTAACCGTGGCTGCTCTAAGTTTTGTGCATCAGTAAGCAACAACTCCTCCTCTCCCTCTTGGAATATGCAGGGTGAGAGGCCACAATCAAGAAATGATGTTGTAAAGAGCTCCTCGGAGTATCCTAATGTGGGATCACTGGTCTCCTGGGACTCAACATGGTGGGAGGAAGGAGGATCAGGGTAAGGATTAAGTGATCCAGACTGTTGGCTTGTGAGACTGGACCATGTGGAAGACTGGGTGGTGCTGGCAAGCACGTTGGAAGTGTTCTGTCTCTGACACAATCAATGACTCTTAACTACCTGTTCTGATAACATACAATGATTGCTGAATGTATAGGATGCTCAGTTTACCACACGTTTTAATGTTTATTGTTTCCAGCTCCGTCTAGTGGCCAAAAGTTATAACTGCATGATATTATGCATTGCATTTCCTGTATTATTTCCCTCCAATTCCTAATGTATTCTGGGTAACTTTGCAAGGTAACATGGTCTATCCCAGCCCCCTTTCTCTCTTCAGACGGCCATTTCTTTCAAGTCAATATTGGAAGCTCCTCATCGCTTTACTCCCCTTGTGTCAGCATTGGTGGTATGTAATCACCATCTCTGTATATGATTTCTGTCTTATATTAGCTAGCTTATTTACACCCCCCGCTCAGCTAATAGTCCAGATTGTATGTTATGTATATTGTATATTTCCATGAACCCAATACTGATCCTATGTATCTGTTTCTGTTTGTAGTTTTCACATCTATATACCTACATTCAATAAACCACAGATTCAACTACAGTCTCCCTTATTGGACCACGGTATAGTGGTTTAGCTGCTTAAGCTATATGAATCCCGTTCATTTAGTGAGGACAGGACAGTAAAACACCGGCTCTCCAGCTAGTGGGAATACAGAGAGAACAGCCTTCCATCCTGCAGCGGCCAGTAAAACAGCGCTATCCAGCTATTGCAATTCAAGGAAAAGACAGCCCTTCATCCAGCTTGCAGAAACTAGTGATGCTGCAGTAGAGATGAGCGACTTTCCCTTTTTCGGGTCGAGTCGGGTTCGGACCACCCGACTTTCGCAAAAGTCGAGTTGAACGCAATCGGCCAATTATCGTGAAAAGTCGAAGGCCAACTGAAACACGAAACCCATTGCAAGTCAATGGGGAAGAAAAGTCGGCAGTGAGTGGAGGACAGGAAACACACCTACAGTGCCCATTTTAATGCCAAAAACATCAATTCTTATTACTTAAGCTTGTCAACCTTAATTTACTTTATAATAATAGCTAGGCATTGAAAACTGGGGGTTATTTGGCTAAAGTTGGTGGGGTAGGGCTGGCTCCAGATTTTCGTGCGCCCAGGGCCAAAGAGTGTCACTGGGCTGCTTTAACACATGCCATAATTCATGATCCTCTGATACGGCAGAGAAATAGCGGTATAGTACAATGAAAAATACTTCACTTCTTATATCACATGACTGATATACATTTTAAATTCTCCAATAGCTCCAAAAACGGACAGTATATTACTCCATACAGTATTATAGCCACCGCATAGTGCGCCATACAGAGTAATGAGGTCCATACAGTTGTGGCCAAAAGTATTAACACCCCTGCAATTCTGTCAGATAATACTCAGTTTCTTCCTGAAAATGATTGCAAACACAAATTCTTTGGTATTATTATCTTCATTTAATTTGCCTTAAATGAAAAAAACACAAAAAGAATTTTCCTAAAGCCAAATTGGATATAATTCCACACCAAACATAAAAAAGAGGGTGGACAAAGGTTTCGGCACTGTTCGAAAAATCATGTGATGCTTCTCTATTTTGTGTAATTAACAGCACCTGTAACCTACCTGTGGCAGCTAACAGGTGTTGGCAATAACTAAATCACACTTGCAGCCAGTTGACATGGATTAAAGTTGACTCAACCTCTGTCCTGTGTCCTTGTGTGTACCACATTGAGCATGGAGAAAAGAAAGAAGACCAAAGACCAGTCTGAGGACTTGAGAAACCAAATTGTGAGGACACATGATCAATCTCAAGGCTACAAGTCCATCTCCAAAGACCTGAATGTTCCTGTGTCTACCGTACGCAGTGTCATCAAGAAGTTTAAAGCCCATGGCACTGTGGCTAACCTCCCTAGATGTGGATGGAAAAGAAAAATTGACAAGAGATTTCAACGCAAGATTGTGCGGATTTTGGATAAAGAACCTCGACTAACATCCAAACAAGTTCAAGCTGCCCTGCAGTCCGAGGGTACAACAGTGTCAACCTGTACTATCTGTCGGCGTCTCAATGAAAAGGGACTGTATGGTAGGATACCCAGGAAGACCCCACTTCTTACCCCGAGACATAAAAAAGCCAGGCTGGAGTTTGCCAAAACTTGCCTGAAAAAGCCTAAAACGTTTTGGAAGAATGGTCTCTCGTCAGATGAGCTTTTTGGGCAAAGGCATCAACATAGAGTTTACAGGAGAAAAAAAGAGGCATTCAAAGAAAAGAACACGGCCCCTACAGTCAAACATGGCGGAGGTTCCCTGATGTCTTGGAGTTGCTTTGCTGCCTCTGGCACTGGACTGCTTGACCGTGTGCATGGCCTTATGAAGTCTGAAGACTACCAACAAATTTTGCAGCATAATGTAGGACCCAGTGTGAGAAAGCTGGGTCTCCCTCAGAGGTCATGGGTCTTCCAGCAGGACAATGACCCAAAACACACTTCAAAAAGCACTAGAAAATGGTTTGAGATAAAGCACTGGAGACTTCTAAAGTGGCCAGCAATGAGTCCAGACCGGAATCCCATAGAACACCTGTGGAGAGATCTAAAAATGGCAGTTTGGAGAAGGCTCCCTTCAAATATCAGGGACCTGGAGCAGTTTGCCAAAGAAGAATGGTCTAAAATTCCAGCAGAGCATTGTAAGAAACGCATTGATGGTTACCGGAAGCAGTTGGTCGCAGTTATTTTTGCTAAAGGTTGTGCAACCAAGTATTAGGCTGAGGGTGCCAATACTTTTGTCTGGCCTATTTTTGGAGTTTTGTGTGAAATGATCAATGTTTTGCTTTTTGCTTCATTCTCTTTTGTGTTTTTTTATTTAAGACAAATTAAATGAAGATAATAATACCAAAGAATTTGTGTTTGCAATCATTTTCAGGAAGAAGCTGAGTATTATCTGACAGAATTACAGGGGTGTCAATACTTTTGGCCACAACTGTATATTTCTCCATACAGAATCATTGATCCCATATAATGTTCGATACAGTATATGATGAGCTCCACATAATGCTACAGTATATGTTGGTCCCCATGGATGAAGCTCCACTGTCTTATGGGCCCAAATAATGCTCCATATATAATGGGCCCCATTTCTAATGCTACAGTGCATAATAGGCCCTGTAAATGCTGCTCCAGTGTCTGATGTCCACCTTTGGAATGCTCCAGTGTATGGTGGGCCTCACGGATGATGCTCTAGTGCACGATTGGTCCAAATAATGCTCCATATATAATCTGCCCCATTTACAATGCTCCAGTATATGATGGGCCCCATGGATGATGCTCCAGTGTCTTGTGGGCCCAAATAATGCTCCATATATAATGGGCCCCATTTCTAATGCTCCAGTGTATAATGCGCCCTGTAAATGCTGCTCCAGTGTCTGATGTCCACCTTTGGAATGCTCCAGTGTATGGTGGGCCCCATATATCATTCTCCAGAGTATAGTGCTCCCCAAAAATTGCTCCCAACCTTTAAAACAAATAAGTCTCCTCGCTAGGGAATCCCTGTACTCTGGACTCCTCGTCGTCCCCATCTTCCATCTCTCTGCACTTGGACTGTTTGGGCAGAGGGCGTACAGACGTGATGTCATCGCGCTCTCTGACAGAATGTCACTGTCAGGAAACGTGGAAGACGTTACGGCGGTGGAGCAGGGAGAGGTAGATATTTCAACTTTGCAAGTGCTGTGATCCTGAGCAAGCAGGGGGGCCCACTCATTGGCAATGGCCCTGGCACTGGGCCCCTCATAGTACGGCGGTGTGTCTGACGGCGGGTGGGGTGGTGGGCCCTCCCACCGGCAGAGACACTTTTGCGTACTATGAGGGGCCCTGTGGCAGTGCCGTCGCCCATGAGTATGCCCCCCCCACCTGCTCAAGAAACCTGCACTTTCATCTGCACCTTCCTCTTTGTCACCGTGTAAGGTGGTATAGTATGCGGGAAGGGGAACCTGAGCTTCATCAGGGTCAGATTCTGGCTGTGTAGAGTGTGAGGGGAATGTAGCGGTCTGGGTCAATGTATCAGCAGAATCATCTAGCAGTGGCTGGGCATCTGTGCACTGGTGGCGGCCCCAGAGTACGGTCGCCACAGTGGCATTATCTTCCTCCTAGGGAGTGTGATGTTATGCTTGGGAGCAACGAAGGATCTCTCTAGCAGTTAAACCAACACACAACACCGTTCCCACTCCAGGCCAGCAGGGAGACCTCTGAACCTCACTGCTGAGGAGCTGCTCTCTGGGGTCGGGAGGAGGTAAGTTAGGGCACTCTGTGCAGGGAAGGGGAAGTGTGTGGACGTGAGAAGGGGGAGCTGGAGGATGAGCAGAGTTAAAGCTCACTCCTAGCTGAAGCGCATGGTCCGGATTCCGGTCTCTGAGTTTGTAGGGACACTGACGGTCCTGCAGCAGAAACCGGAGGAAGTAGCAGCTGTAAATGCTCTGTTCCCAACTAAGGCTCGGAGGCCCCAGCAGCGACGTGTGTGAGCCAGAAGTAAAAGGCTACAGCTGCCTGCCATACGAGAAAGTTCCAAAAGAGATTCAACAGGGGGAACTTCAGTGAACTCAGTACTGCGAGTACCTCAGATAAACGCTAGAACGGAGGCCACACTACCTATCTGCAGAGAGAGAATTCCTAATTTGCTTCCAGGCTGACCAACTCCTTCTCCATCTGTACTATGGGTCCTGGACGGCACTTACTAAGTACAGGTAAAGGAACTGCACAACTGTGTCTGTCATCTTTCTCCTGCACCTGGCGCACGGCTCTGCTACATCCTGCACTGCACACCATCTACCAACTCATCTGCCCTGTGACTACGGCTCTACCTGTGCAGGGCTTCTACATCTTAGCTGCACCACAACATCTGTCCCAGAGAAGCGACACTGCAGCGCTGGTCAATCTGATCAGAAACCACAGGTGGCGTCACGTATCATTCACCTATAAACGTTATTCACCCCTTTGCATGGACAGCCAGGGCCATGGACCGGGTCACCACCGTGACACATCCCTCTGAGACATCGGCCCGGTACCGATTAACCCCACTGCCCTGGCTGGCGACCCACACTCCATGTCAGATTCATCTTGGACTGGGGAATTCACAATTTGACTTGATAACCCAGGCATGGTATGTGAGAAAGAGCTACATGGACTAATGTGAAGTGTGGCCTGCTGCATCATTCACTTTTGGTGGGGGTGAAGGACACAAGGAAAGGGGTTCTTCCTGACCAGGAGCCAGCACTTGCATTTTTTGAAACTTCAGAAGAGGAGGGCATATTAGACCATGACGCAGGCTCAACACCTCCTGCCTTAGCTGCTATTGTGCTTTTGCCACTACCAGCAGATGCACCACCATCAGAACCAGCTGACCCCCCCACGCCCACGTCCGTGGCCTCTTCCACCATACTTCCAAATTTTGGAGAAAATGTACCCAAAATAACATCAGATATTTGGTACTGTATCAGAAGCGTACAGCTGTATACAGTCAAAGGATAATTGTAAATCTCCGTATATATTTCATGAGTCACGCAGAGATGCTCACAGGCTCAGTATGGATTAGACAAGAATATAAAAAGTAGAAAAAGGGTACAGTATCATCAGATAGAAGGTATATATAGTATAGTTTAAACATTCTAAATCTCTGTATATATTTCAGGAGGCAGACACAGATGCTCTCAGGCTCAGTATATTACAACACAATATAAAAAGCCATAAAATGGTAATGGATCTGAAGCGTACAGCTGTATATAGTGTAGGGGTCATTGTCAATCTCAGTATTTATTTTCAGAGTCAGAAACAGACTCTCACTTGGTCAGTTTTGATTAGACCAGAATATAAAAAGCAGTAAATGGGTAATGTATCACAAGCGTAGAGCTTTATACAGTGTTGGGGTAATTTTTAAATCTACATATAAATTGCAGGAGTAACCCACAGACTCTCACACGCTCAGGATGGATCACACCACAATATAAAAAGAAGATCCGCAAGAAATAATCACACATGTGGGCCAATGTTCCAGGTGTCAATGATACACTTAGAGTGGTGGGTGGAGGAGGACTTTCTTGCAGAAAGGGTACAGTATCACCAGATACCAGGTATATATAGCATAGTTTAAACATTAAAAATGTACGTCTATATATCA
Organism: Dendrobates tinctorius; assembly: GCF_039654945.1. Classification (NCBI taxonomy): domain Eukaryota; kingdom Metazoa; phylum Chordata; class Amphibia; order Anura; family Dendrobatidae; genus Dendrobates; species Dendrobates tinctorius. The sequence continues at coordinate 10,530,674 of NW_027361681.1, forward strand.
GGAATAGTGTTGAGCCACCCCGCTAGTGTTCGAGTTCGGTTCGATTCGTCGAACAGGAGGCAAGTTCATCGAATGTTCGTCGAACGAACACTGTCGAACCCCATTGAAAACAATGGCAGGCAAAGACAAACACATGCAAACACATAGAAAACACATACAAAACACCTTAAAAGGTGTCCCAAAGCAGACAAAATGCTCAAAAGACACAAATAACATATGGAAAAGGGCAACTACATCTAGAAAAGAGGTGGAGGAGTAAAAGGAGGAGGAGGAGACACAGATATAGGCATGTCATGCCCTTATAAAGTCAAGAAAGGCCGGAATAAAAATCTAAAATAAAAAAAAATTCTAAAATCGAAGACGATCATATACCGTCGGACTTCCCACCATAAATTATGCCAACTGCCGATCAGGCGGCGTTATTCCCACGACCCTCCGAACAGCGTCCATGTTTTGTGCAGGGTGGAGTTCCACCTTGTTGTAACGTCGATAATTAGGCGGTGCTTGGGAAGGTGGATCAATCGCTGCAGCTTCTGCATACGACTGGCGTGTACAGGCAACCGGCGGATGTGCAAGAACAGTCTTCGCACTTTACGGAGCAGGGCTGTTAACTCCAGATAATTATTGAGGAAGCACTGCACCACCAGGTTCAAGGTGTGAGCCAGGCAAGGTATGTGTCTGAGTTTTGAAAGGGCTATGGCTGCCACAAAATTCCGGCCGTTATCACTAACTACCTTGCCTGCCTAAAGATGTAGACTGCCCAGCCATGACTCAGTTTGTCGCTGCAAGTAGTCGGCCAGTACCTCCGCGGTGTGTCTGTTGTCGCCCAAACACATCATCTTCAGCACAGCCTGCTGACGCTTACCACTAGCTGTTGGATAGTGGGACACCTCGTGTGCAACACTGGTAGCTGCGGATGGAGTGCTCGTGCGACTGCACTCTGTGGACGAGCTTTCGCTTCTGGAGGAGGGTCGAACGCCTACAGCCAACTGTTTCCTATACCGTGGGCTAGGCAGCACTGTCCCTCCGCCGCTATCCCCTGTGGACCCTGCATCCACCACATTAACCCAGTGCGCAGTGATGGACACGTAATGACCCTGGCCATGCCTACTGGACCATGCATCTGTTGTGAGGCGCACCTTTCCACTCACTGATTGCTTGAGTGCATGGACAATGCGGTCTTTCACATGCAGGTGGGGGGCTGGGATGGCTTTTCGAGAAAAGTGCCGACTGGGTAGGTCATAGCGTGGTACTGCATAGGCCATGAGCTCGCAGAAAGCTTCACTTTCAACCAACCGGTAGGGCATCATCTCTAACGAGATTAGTTTGGCAATGTGGGCGTTCAAACACAGTGTACGGGATGAGAGGATGAGTACTTTCTTGTCCTACTCAGAATCTCTGAGAGGGTAAGCTGGACTTGAGAGTTGCATATGGTGGAACCAGCGGTGGACATGGCGGACTGAGAGAGGGTTGGTGATGGTGTTGGTGGTCTTGCTGATGGCCTAGATTCAGTCTTTCGTAGCAATAACATTGTAATTCCCTGACTGCTTTGGCCTTGCGACGACACCTCAACATTTGCTGCTGGTTGTGTGCTAACCGGTGGGCTTACAGTGGGGGAAGTGATGTAGCGTTGCTGACTACCTTTATTCGGAGCAGGTGCATATGTGGTACGTGAGGTTTGGTAGTCGTCCACGCTTGCAAGTGCATGGTGTTTAAATGTTTAAGCATGCAACTGGTATTCAAATTTCTCAGATTTTTCCCTCGGCTAAAGGTCTTTGCGCACTTCTTACAGATAACCTTTGCTTGATCATTAGGATTTTGTTCAAAAAAGTGCCACACTGCACTCTTCCTACTATGGAAGATATTTTGAGGCCTTGCACGCTGTGCTAGTTTGACCGTCTGGCCAAGCTGTCCTGCAACTCTTGGTTTTTGTAACCCGTTTTTGGTCTGCTACGGGTCTGCGAGATAACAGCTGTTGCGATGTCGATGCCTGCTGCGGATCCTCCTCCTCTTCTGAGCTATTGGCAGCGGCACCCTCTTCCCCCAATGGATGCCAATCTGGGTCAACAACTGGGTCATCCATCACCTCCTCTTCAATTTCATGTGCACCTTCCTCTGTGTCACCATGTAAGGTGGTATAGTATGCGGGAAGGGGCACCTGAGTTTCATCAGGGTCAGATTCTGGCTCAGTACACTGCGAGGACAATTGAAAACAAACCGAAAAAAGCAAAATCCAATAATGAGGGAAGCCACCCACACACAATCATAGTGGGAAATCAGTAAGGCTCCCTGAAGGACACTCCCAAATATGATTAGAGACCAAGAGAAACACACAGGAGTACAAAGTCCATAATTATAAAATTTATGAAATTTATTCTAATAATTTGACAATAACAATGAGTACACAAAATACAATAGAGTACAAAGATCAGGCAATCTTGGCTGAGGTCAGATAGTAGTAAGATTAGTGCAAATTTGCAAAAGGTGCAGACAACATATGGGGAAAGATAGGCTAACACCTCCTCACAATAGAGATCATTATAGAAGTATAAAGACAATAATCTGAGGTGTAAAAAGATGCTCAAGCAAAGTGCTTACCCATAGTGAAGCTGCACAGGAGCACAGACTGCCGCAACCGATGCGCGTTTCGCTCACTCTTTATCAAGGTGAGGTACCAAGGCAACTGTTAGGTGGATTCATAACTGGCTTCGTGATCGGACCTAAAGAGTGGTCGTAAATGGCTGCACATCCAGTTGTAAGAATGTCTCAAGTGGGGTACCTCAGGGCTCTGTCGTGGGCCCTGTATTGTTCAACATCTTTATCAACGATTTAGATGAAGGAATTGAGGGTAAACTGATTAAATTTGCTGATGACACAAAGCTAGGAGGTATAGCTAATACTAAAGAAGAGAGAGATGATTCAAAAAGATATAAATAAACTGGAGCAGTGGGCAGCAACTAACAGAATGGTTTTTAACAGGGAAAAATGCAAAGTTCTACATCTGGGCAATAAAAATGAAAAAAGCATATACAGAATGGGAGGAAAAGGGCTAAGCAACAGCACATGTGAAAAAGACTTGGGTATACTAATTGATCACAGACTGAATATGAGTCAACAGCGTGATGCAGCAGCAAAAAAGGCAAATGCAATTCTAGGATGTATAAACAGAAGCATACAGTCTAGATCACATGATGTCATTATTGCCCTCTACTCCTCTTTGGTCAGCCCTCATCTGGAATACTGTGTCCAGTTTTGGGCGCCACATTTTAAAAAAGACATAAACAAACTGGAGCAAGTTCAGAAAAGAGCGACCAGAATGGTGAGCGGTCTGCAAACCCTGTCTTATAAGGAAAAGTTGCAGGGTTTGGGAATGTTTAGCTTGCAGAAGAGAAGACTGAGAGGAGACTTAATAGCTGTCTACAAATATTTCAAGGGCTGTCACACTGTAGAAGGATCATGTTTATTCTCATTTGCACAAGGGAAGACTAGAAGCAATGGGATGAAACTGAATGGGAGGAGACACAGATTAGATATTATAAAAAACTTTTTGACAGTTAGAGTGATCAATGAGTAGAACAGGCTGCCACGAGAGGTGGTGAGTTCTCCTTCAATCGAAGTCTTCAAACAGAGGCTGGACAGACATCTGTCTGGGATGATTTAGCGAATCCTGCTTTGAGCAGGGGATTGGACCAGATGGCCCAGGAGGTCCCTTCCAACTCTACGATTCTATGATTCCATGATTCTATGAACCCAGAAAACAGGACTATCCAGTGCCTTTCCTGGAGGATTCGACGCTAAGGACCTCTACAAGCGCCAATGGAGGCAGGTACAAAGTCATGCCAATACATTCTGGGACAGGTGGCGCAAACAATATCTGTCTACCTTGCAGCCACAGACAAAGTGGCAATCTACCAGGCCTAATCTTTGGATTGGTGACCTCGTCCTTGTTAAAGACTGCCAAGCCCATCGGAACTGGTGGCCACTTGGACTAGTGACTACTACGTTTCCAAGTAAAGATGGCAATGTTCGCAAAGTCGAACTTAGGATGGCTAAGGGAGATGAACCTAAGACATTCTTCAGACCAGTGACTGAGCTGGTCCTATTGTTGCCTTTGGAGAATAAGAATGGTGACATCTGCTTGATGGCAGACGGAGAGTGTTCTGTCTCCGACACAATCAATGACTCTTAACTACCTGTTCTGATAACATACAATGATTGCTGTATGTATATGATGCTCAGTTTACCACACGTTTTAATGTTTATTGTTTCCAGCTCCATCTAGTTGCCAAAAGTTATAACTGCATGATATTACGCATTGTATTTCCTGTATTATTTCCCTCCAATTCCTAATGTATTCTGGGTAACTTTGCAAGGTACCATGGTCTATGCCAGCCCCCTTTTGCTCTTCAGTTGGCCATTTCTTTCAAGTCTGCATATTGGAAGCTCCTCATCGCTTTACTCCCCTTGTGTCAGCATTGGTGGTATGTAATCACCATCTCTGTATATGATTTCTGTCTTATATTAGCTAGCTTAGGCTACTTTCACACATCAGGTTTTCGGCGTCAGGCGCGATCCGGCGTCATGCCGGAACGCCGGATCCGGCAAATGTTTTGTAAAACCTGATGTGCCGGATCCGGTTTTCTGCCGGATCCGTCTTGTTCTTGACAGACAAAACCGGATCCATCTCATCCGGTTCATCCGTTTTTCTATCCGTTTTTCGACGGATTATGCCGGATCCGGTTTTTAAAATTGACCCTTGTGGCCTTCCGAACGGGATTGGCTACTGGAAAACTATATATAGCGTGTTCCTACAGCCCTTCTTTGACAGGTTGTAGAGGAGAAAGTGCAGGTTGGAGAGAAGAGCAAGTTACTGGCGAAGATGGATGTTGTGATTGGAAATATTTTGAAGAATTTGGCGGATTTTATAGCGGAGGCGAATCGTTTGAGGGTGATTGTTCTGGAGAAGGAGAGAGCGAGACAGCAGCGCATCAGGCATCGTAGACTACGTTTGTGGATCCACCCCATCACAGCCAAGAGAATGACGCGTGGGGTCTATTCTACACTCTGCATGGACCTTCGACGAAACCCGGATAAATTTTTTGGATATGTTCGGATGAAAATGGAGAATTTTGATTACTTGGTGGAGCGCATTGCACACCTCATAAGAAAAGCGGACACCTATTGCCGCTTCTCTGTTTCACCCGCAGAGCGTCTGATGGTGACTTTAAGGTAAGCCACATTTATGGGATGTGATCGCATCAGAGCACACTTTCACTGCAATCTTGTTGGTGGTAGTTTGTATCTCCAAGTGTTATAGCTGAGTTTTGGTATGTAATGCTGTGATTTAAAACTAATTGATTGTTTTTTAATTCCCCACAGATTTCTTGCAACTGGAGAATCCCTTTCGTCACTGCATTTCCAGTACAGACTCGGGATTTCCACCATATCTGGAATAGTGAAGTACACATGCCGTGCACTGTGGGACTCCTTAGCTGAAGAGTTTTTACCAGAGCCCACAACAGAGAGGTGGATTGAAATTGCTGACAAGTTTCAACAGATATGTCAGTTTCCCAACTGCTTCGGCGCTGTGGACGGGAAACCTATCCGCATTGTAAAGCCAGCCGGATCGGGATCGGAATATTTCAATCACAAGAAATATTTTTCAATTGTCCTCATGGCCATCGCTGACGCGGAATACAAATTTATTGCCGTTGATATTGGGGCCTATGGCCGCTCCAATGACTCTCAAGTTTTCAAACTGTCTGCCATGGGGCGTAAACTGTATGGAAACACCTTCCAGTTCCCACCCCCTAGACCGCTGCCGCAAACATCTGGCCCACCTATGCCATTTGTCTGTGTAGGGGATGAAGCCTTCCAGCTGTCAGAACACCTTTTGAAACCGTACTCTAGCAGAGGATTGACAAGAACAAAACGCATTTTTAATTACCGCCTCACAAGAGCAAGAAGAATGGTTGAATGTACCTTTGGTATTCTGACAGCCAAATGGCGGGTCCTATTGACTGCGATCAACCTCAAGACAGAAACTGTGGACGAGGTGATCAAAGCTTGCGTGGTACTCCACAATTTTGTTATCTGCAAGGAACCCATTTCCATTGAGGACACCTCTGAAGAAACCACCTTGTAAGATTACCATGACATTACCACTAGAAGTTCTGTGACGGTTTCAGTAATGAGGGACAATTTTGCACTATACTTTATGTCACCTCAAGGCAGAGTACACTGGCAGGATGACACAGTGTGAAAGATTTGTGCCCTAACCAAACTTGTGTACCTTCTGTACCAACAGTATATACCTTTGCCAACCAAAGTTGGCTATCTTGTCATGGTCTCTATTTTTAGCTTTAGGCCACAGGTGTGTACCTGGTTGTGTTTTATGCAAAGTATTTCACCTTTTAACAAAAGTTGTGTACATTGTTAGGAAATCACCAACAATAAACACAACTTTTTAGGTGAAATACTTTGCTTCAAACACAACCAGGAACACAACTGTGGCAAAAAGCTAAAATTTACCCACAGTTATATACCTGGTTTTGAATACCTTTTTACCTTTTAAATACCCTGTATTTAACCTTTTTTTTAAACATATTTCGCCGCAGAAAGAAATGACAGACAACCAGTGTAAACAATAATTTAACTTTTATTTAAAATATTTTTTTTTTGTAAACTGTTTTTAAAGTTAAAAAAACTTTTTAAATGAAGGTTTGAAACCAACTGGGCATTTTTATTACAAAACACATCATAAATCTGTGTAGTGTGGGGTGGAAATACTGCTGGAGGGGCTGCGGGACACTTCGACAATGGGAGTGTGGAGAGAGGACTGGGATCGTGGTGGGGAAGGAACAGTTAGAGGTGATGGTGTGGAAAAAGCTACAGAATGGGTGGACATGTGGGAGGCAGAAGAGGTGGTGGGCGGTGGAGTGGAGGGTTGGGCAGGGACTGTAGGAGCAGATGATGTTGATGGAAAGTTGTATGGGGAAGGAGTTTGGTACGGGGAAGGAGTTTGGTACGGGGAAGGAGTTTGGTACGGGGCAGGTTGCTGGAAGTGGGGAGATGTCTGGTACTGGGGAGGTTGCTGGTACTGGGGAGGTTGCTGGTACTGGGGAGGTTGCTGGTATGTAATAGGAGGGGGAGGATGGAAAGTGGCTGGAGGGGGTGCAGATGTAATAGGAGGGGGAGGATGAAAAGTGGCTGGAGGGGGTGCAGGTGGAGGAACTACAGTGGTGGGAGGTGGAGGTTGGGAGGTAACCTGCTGTAGAGCACCGTGGCACGAATGCATTACATGCATCTGCTGGGTAGGAGATAGTGTTGCCATGCGCTCCACAACAGACCTGAAAAAGGTGTGGTTTGGCGAAGATCTTGCTTCTGAATGCATGGTTTGCAGAAGTGTCTTCACCTCCAGAATGCTGGAGTTGATCTGCTGAAAGCCTGCGGAGATTTGCTCTGACAAGACTTTTAGACAGTTCTGGAAAGATGCATTCAGATGCAAGAACTCTGGCGCATAACTCTTTTCCTGACCCCTCTGCCGCTGCCGCCCAGTACCCGCAGGTGTACTAGAGGTGGCAGGGGCAGAAGGGTGGGGTAAAGGGAAAGCGATCTCCTCACCAGCAGCTTCATGTAATGTAGGCGGCCACGATGCTCCTTTGCTGGTGGATGGGACAGATGGGTTGAATGTGTGGGAAGGCTGGGAAGGTGCAGATGTACCGGGGCGGTCGAAGTGTCCCTCGGTGCCGGTCTCCTCAGGGATCGCCTCAGAAGGGTCCAATCGTGCAGGCTCCCGAGTGCTGCTCACCGTGCTGTGGAATAAAGAGAAAAAAAAACAATTAAAATAGTGACATGGTATGGCCCTGGCTGAAAAAAAAAAGTTACATCTAAACATTTTTTTGTCACATGTGGTGTGTAATATTTACCTTCTGGTGAGCATTGTCTCCCGGAGGAACGACAGGGCTCGTGCGTACTTGTACTTGCTCCTGCGTCCTCCAGATCCACTCGGGGCCCGCATCTCTTTATTGAACTCCTTCTTGAAACGATCCCTCACAGACCGCCACCGCTTCACAATTCTCTCCCCTGAAACGAGAAAGGACAAAGTGGTTAGTATACAACATCAGTGTTTCACAAACTCCAGTCCTCATGGTCCCCAGGGGTCATGTTTTCAGGATTTCCATAGTAAATAGAAATCCTGAACACATGATCCGTGGGGACCACAAGGACTGGAGTTCGGGAAACACTGGTTTAAATCAAGCAACCGGTACTGTATATACTTACGCTCTTTAATCTGGGACCGAGCTTCGAGGTCCTCCCAGCGGTCCACAAGGAGCGAACAGATTTCCTCCCAGAGTCGTCGGGTAACGATAAGGTCAGCGTGGCGGCGGTCAGCCATATTCCAGAGCGGCTCCCTTTCTCTGACGAGATCGATGAGGTGGTCCACATCAATCCCTCCATCCTCACCGTCCGAGTCGGGAGCACGCTGTGAAGGCTGTTAAAGAAAAAGACAAAAATAACATAATTAGCCTCCACAAAAGAAATGAAATAAAAAGTGCAAAAAAACAAAGCAAAAATATTTATACTTACACGCTGGTGACCGCCGCGTTGCTGTCGCCGACGACCCTGGGAGGCACTGCGAGGACCTCTTGGCCGAGCACCAGATTGGGAAGACTAGAGAAGAAAACAAAAAATGTTATGTCTTTGGATGTAGGCATTTGTTTGTTGTGTGTGGTCTGCAGAACATTGTTTTCTATGTGTTGTGTGTAGTGTGATGTTTTATTTCTGCGTTTGATGCAAAAAACTTACCAATTGTGAGCCCACTCCAAGTGTCTGTCCACCCCTTCCTTCTTCTTCTGGGAGCTCCTCTTCATCTTGTGATTCCTGTTTTGAAATAAAAGGCAATGAATAGACATATATTACAGAGATGATGGATTTTGGAAATAAAAACTTACCGTCAAACGCTGACGATGCGAGGGAGGGCTCCCAGAAGAAGATGTGCTGTCTTCCTCATGGCCAGACTCCATGGCTGTGGGTGGTGTTCCTGCTGCTGCCATTGCTGCTGCTGCTGCATCTATTGGGCGGCTGTTGAATAAAGAGAAACAAAGGGCCAATGAATATCTTGATATTCCATAGCCCTAGTTTGGAGGAATGGGGGATTTGATAATTACCGTCTCTCATCTGCTGCTGGACTCCCCTCCCGTTCAGCATGCTGCTCCATTTGGGGTGGTGCTGATGGTGCTGCTGCAGATGTCTGCAGCCTTCTCCTGCTCCTGGTTCTTGGCTTGGGTGGCATGTTGGGTGTGGCTGAGGGTCCCACTGTCTTGCTTTTATATATGTCTTGTGGGCAGAGCTACTGAGCATGCTCAGACCAAAAAAACCGGATCAGGCGCATTGCGGCGCTCATAGGCTTTCATTGTATGAAAAAGCCGGACACGCCGGATCCGGCGTGTCCGGCTTTTTCGCTGGAGACAAAAAACGTTACAGTAGCCGTTTTTTCCAGACACCGGATCGCGTCACATTGCCGGATCCGGCGAAAATCGGATGAAACGCATGGCCATCCGGCTCGATCCGGCTCTAATGCAAGTCAATGGGGGGGAAACCGGATCCGGCATTGCATTTCGCCGGATCCGGTTTTTGTCAAAAGCGCCGGATCGCGCCTGACGGCGAAAACCTGATGTGTGAAAGAGGCCTTAGTTACACCCACCGCTCAGCTGGTAGTCCAGATTGTATGTTATGTATATTGTATATTTCCATGAACCCAATACTGATCCTATGTATCTGTTTCTGTTTGTAGTTTTACCACATCTATATACCTACGTTCAATAAATCACAGATTCAACTACAGTCTCCCTTATTGGACCCCGGTATAGCGGTTTAGCTGCTTGTTAAGCTATATGAATCCCATTCATTTTGTGAGGACAGGACAGGAAGTATTGTCTGCTATCAAACTGACCACTTGTTTGCACTGGTGTGGCTTGACAAGTAGTGTCCCGTGCCTCTCTGCAAAATAGAACAGGAATCTATGTGTCGTGGATGAGCGTGTTTATTGTGCTTCAGCAACAGGGATCATCGCACCTGTACTACGTCCTTGGCGTCTGCGTGCACGTTTTATATACCACCATAATGTAACACTAAGCAGTATGTTAAAGTCTATGGGCTAATTGAATCTACAAAAATGTTGAACTTTTTTGAGTTTTATATACCATCGCAGTGTAACTGTCATGACTCAGGACAGGATGGTTCCGCCTCCATCCTGGTCAGGTCAGGGTTAATTCTAGTTCACCTCTCTTTGGTTCTGGGATGGTTATTTAATGTTGGCAGTTCCTGAATTTGGTGTCGGTTATACTTTCTTATACTTGGTTTGTGGTTGCTGATCCAGGTTACTTGTCCGTAAACGTGGTGCCTCTGTGCGTGTGTGCTTTGCTTTGTATGACTCGGTTTGTCCCCTGACTTTTGCCTCTGTATCCTACTTTGTACTACCCTGTCCTTCATGGTTATCTGACCCCTTGGCTAGTCTCTGTTTACTCTCTGTCTTATCCCTATTTACCATGCTCTAGTCTAGCATTTGACCCTCGGCTATCCTTTGAGTATGTTTACTTTCTGTGCCCGGTACTCCGCGTGCTCCACTGCCTTCCCTGTCCTCATGCGTGGTGACTCTGCCCCCTGGTCACGTGACTGCTTAGTTCCAGGTCCTGTTCTCACTGCTTAGGCTCAGGTCCTTGCACACTGCGTGCCATGTTCCTCCACTCCCTGTGCTGGTTCACATGCCCCCTGATAGCGCCCCCTAGGCTGCCCCAGTGACACCATCGGTGTCATTACAGTAACACTGACCATGTTAAACTCTGTGGATGACTAACAATCCCAAAAAGTTTTTTGAACAGTTTTTGGTAGTTTTATACACCAACGACATGTAACTAACCATGTTAAACTGTATGGATGACTAATTGAATTCAGAAAAAAATGTTGAACTTTTTTGGAGTTTTGTATACCACAGTAATGAAACATTAACCACCTTAAACTCTATAAATGACTAATTTAATCCAGAAAAAAGTGAACTTTATTGGACTTTTTTTTATACCAAAGTAAAGTAAAACTAACCATGGTAAACTGACTAATTTAATCCAGAAAAAAATGTTTAACTTTTTTTATTTTTAAATACCACTGTAATGTAACACTAACCATGTTACTATGGCTGACTAATTCAATCCAGAGTTATATATACCCTCGTAATGTAACAATAACCACGTTAAACTTTATGGATGGTAATATAGTACATGTTTCACCTCCCAAAAATATGTCATAACGTGCAGCAGCTATATACAGTCATATGTTAACGTTTGGGCACCCCTATTAATGTTAACCTTTTTTCTTTATAACAATTTTGGTTTTTGCAACAGCTATTTCAGTTTCATATATCTAATAACTGATGGACTGTTATATTTCTGGATTCAAATGAGGTTTATTGTACTAACAGAAAATGTGCAATCTGCATTTAAACAAAATTTGACCGGTGCAAAAGTATGGGCGCCCTTATCATTTTCTTGATTTGAACACTCGTAACTACTTTTTACTGACTTCCTGAAGCACTAAATTGGTTTTGTAACCTCATTGAGCTTTGAACTTCATAGCCAGGTGTGTTGCGAGTTCATTTTCCCCTTCACTGTCTATGTCTGATGAACTCCCTCTTCTGGTGAAGGAAGGTAGTGAGGCTGATTACCAAACACCTGATCTGGTAGATGATGACTGGGTAACAGGAAATGCTGACTGGATATAAGGCAGCCGACGCCCTTCTGAGTCGCTGGTGATTTCTCTGCTGGATTCTTGGAAACCAGTCTGATTCCTGCTTCCCAAAGATAAGTTTTTGCTCTGCTATTGAACTTATTAGTTTTGTTTTGTTTTCCTTGTTTTTTGGAGTTCAGCCATCCCCGGTCGGGGGTGTGCTGAGTTCCATTTTTGTCTCTGATCAGTTTGTCTCTTTGCTCTGTCTTCAGAATTTAGTGCTGATATAGTCTTTTTGAAGTCCTAGCGACTTCAGGGCCTGTTTTTCCTATCAGACGGTTGGGACATTTTTTGGTAGGGTTTTTTACGGATTGCAGACAGCAGCTTTTCTATCCTGTCCTTTTTAGTTACCTTTAGCCCCATCGTTTGCTCAACCTATCTTTCTATCTGTGTTAGTGTTTTCATCTTGCTTCACCGTCATTATATGTTGGGCGCTGCCTATTGCTTTGGGGTCTGCTCTGGGGGAGTTTAGATTTCCCCTTTCTTTCTTTAGGCCTATTTAGTTCTCCGGCTGTGATCGAAGGGGTCTATGGCATCGTAGGAACCCCCCACGGCTACTGTTAGTTGTTGTGGATAGGATCAGGGGTCTGCAATCCGATAGCTACCAACCTCTCCGGTTTTCTGGACTTAGCTTGTATTTTTGTTTTTTCCTCCTTCGGTGACTTATTCATAACACAGGTGTATCAAATCATGAGAAAAGGTACTTAAGGTGGCCACCTGCAAGTAGTTCTCCTATTTGATTCTCCTATGAAGAGTGGCATCATGGGCTCCTCAAAACAACTCTCAAATGATCTGAAAACAAAGATTATTCAACATTGCTTTTCAGGGGAAGGATTCAAAAAGTTGTCTCAGACATTTAACCTGTCAGTTTCCACTGGGAAATGGAAGAACACAGGTACAGTTCTTGTTAAGCCCAGAAGTGGCAGGCCAAGAAAAATATCAGAAAGGCAGAGAAGAAGAATGGTGAGAACAGTCAAGGACAATCCACAGACCACCTCCAAAGACCTGCAGCATCATCTTGCTGCAGATGGTGTCACTGTGCATCGGTCAACAATACAGCGCACTTTGCACAAGGAGAAGCTGTATGGGAGAGTGATGCAAAAGAAGACGTTTCTGCAAGCACGCCACAAATAGAGTCGCCTGAGGTATGCAAAAGCACATTTGGACAAGCCAGTTACATTTTGGAAGAAGGTCCTGTGGACTGATGAAACAAAGATTGAGTTGTTTGGTCATACAAAAAGGCGTTATGCATGGAGGCTAAAAAACACAGCATTCCAAGAAAAACACTTGCTACCCACAGTAAAATTTCGTGGTGGTTTCATCATGCTTTGGGGCTGTGTGGCCAATGCCAGCACCGGGAATCTTGTTAAAGTTGAGGGTCGCATGGATTCAACTCAGTATCAGCAGATTCTTGAAAATAATGTGCAAGAATCAGTGACGAAGTTGAAGTTACGCAGGGGATGGATATTTCAGCAAGACAATGATCCAAAACACCGCTCCAAATCTACTCAGGCATTCATGCAGAGGAACAATTACAGTGTTCTGGAATGGCCATCCCAGTCCCCAGACCTGAATATCATTGAACATCTGTGGGATGATTTGAAGCAGGCTGTCCATGCTCGGCGACCATCAAACTTAACTGAACTGGAATTGTTTTGTAAACAGGAATGGTCATAAATACCTTCATCCAGGATCCAGGAACTCATTAATAGCTACAGGAAGCGACTAGAGGCTGTTATTTTTGCAAAAGGAGGATCTACGAAATATTAATGTCACTTTTATGTTGAGGTGCCCATACTTTTGCACCGGTCAAATTTTGTTAAAATGCAGATTGCACATTTTCTGTTAGTACAATAAACCTCATTTGAATCCAGAAATATAACTGAGTCCATCAGTTATTAGAGATATGAAACTGAAATAGCTGTTGCAAAAACCAAAATTATTATAAAGAAAAAAGGTTAACATTAATAGGGGTGCCCAAACTTTAACATATGACTGTATTTAGCAATGGAATGGAATGCAAAGCCCTAAGCCATGCCTAGAGGCTGTATTCTGCCACTCTCCCTGCCCTTAGACTAAATGCAGAATATATCTGATAGAAACAGCAAAGCGCAAGATTAACCCTTAGAAGGACTGTTAGTATGATGATTCAGCATCAACACCAGTATCAACACTAGAGGACTCTTATAAGTTAAACTGTGTACACACAGGCCTGGATAACTGCTCTCACCCTCCAATCAGAATGGTCCCTGAGGTGTGTTATGGTGTCAGTGAGCCAAGTGTGGCAGCACCTGCCCTTTTTTAACCACTGATGAGGTAATGTGGCCAGCCAATCACAGTAATGCCACTACCAAGATGGCTACGGCATTACAGTGGCTGGCAGGCAAACCCCACATGCTTATTGGCTGTGTAACAGATACCAAACATGCGGGTGAGGATTCAAGCTTCAAATCCGAGCACCGGCCAATGCTCGTCAAATGCCGAGCAACCAGATACTCGAGCGATATACGAGTGTCACCAAACACGTTTGCTCATCCCTGGAGTTGGTGTCAGAAGGCAGTATCACAAAGAAGGAGTAATGTCACAAGGCCGGAGGTGGCATAAGAGGCATGTCTTAGCGCAGCGGGTGGTACCACAGCACACGATGATGATGTCATAGGGAAGGTGATAATAACAAACAGGCCCAACAGGTGCCAAATTTTACTAGTAATGGAGCCTACTTTTAGGAAACGTGGTAGGATTTGAGGGTATAAACCTTAAATCTTTGCATTACCCCTACGTCCCTCAGTTCTTCCGTTCTTGAGTTCATAGCTTCAGAATTCTACACACTTTGCTATTGTAATGAGGAAACTATAAATCTAGCCTGGTTACAGGGCCATGGAGGACAACTAGAACCGGGAAATAACTACTGGACATTGAGTGAGGGCCTCAACATTGCCAGGACAGGGGCCCTGATATCCAGTTTACCCATGAAGCTTCTCATACAGGACATCACAGGTCTCCAGAATATCGTTATCATTGCCCATTTCCACATGAGGGAGCGTACGACCCAGATGATCTGCGAGGAGCTGCAGGGGAATTGCTGGGACCTTTATTATTCAGTTGTTTGACTTCTGCAGAAACTTGTGATTTGATGTGCGGAGCCGGGAAGCTGCGTTATCTGCGACTGATTCAATCTGTGTCACAACTGATAAAAGGCAAAGTGGAAGAGAGTGGAATTTACTCTGTCAAGTCACATCTCTCCATGTTACTGCAGCATCGCCACTTCTTATTTCAGTCACGTTTCCTTCCCTCAAAGTGTAAGATAAATGAATATATTGGCAAGTGGCGGCCATATATCATCACCGAGACATCGCTTAATCCCTTGCTCTGTCTGCTAAACGGACGCACTTTCCTGGATCATTGCATGGGCTGCATTTATTGAGCAGCTGCTTTAAAACTTCTGTAATTTACCTCATTTCCATGTTTTCACCATCTTTGCTCTATTTGATGGAAGCGTCATATGAGACATACAACCTGGAGATGACGGGGGATCTGCGGCCCGAAGGTCACAGAACTAGCAGCACACAAGCGCCAATGGCAAATCACAGGAAACTGCACATAAATTCTCAACCATATTTATCAAGATGGTGCAATCTCCCCGTACACCATCTAACCTGTTAGGAGCAGTATACAGTCATATGTAAAAGTTTGGGCACCCCTATTAATGTTAACCTTTTTTCTTTATAACAATTTTGGTTTTTGCAACAGCTATTTCAGTTTCATATATCTAATAACTGATGGACTCAGTTATATTTCTGGATTCAAATGAGGTTTATTGTACTAACAGAAAATGTGCAATCTGCATTTAAACAAAATTTGACCGGTGCAAAAGTATGGGCACCCTTATCATTTTCTTGATTTGAACACTCCTAACTACTTTTTACTGACTTCCTGAAGCACTAAATTGGTTTTGTATCCTCTTGCTGCAGATGGTGTCACTGTGCATCGGTCAACAATACAGCGCACTTTGCACAAGGAGAAGCTGTATGGGAGATTGCACATTTTCTGTTAGTACAATAAACCTCATTTGAATCCAGAAATATAACTGAGTCCATCAGTTATTAGATATATGAAACTGAAATAGCTGTTGCAAAAACCAAAATTGTTATAAAGAAAAAAGGTTAACATTAATAGGGGTGCCCAAACTTTTACATATGACTGTAGTTGAGATACAGGTATCACCGTAGGGGCCAAGTGTATATAACAAATATGGCGTGCAGCGGCAGAATCCACAGCCACCAGAAGAGTTTTTATAGTCATATTACTGCAGGTCATGCAATAAAAAGCGCACATTCTCTAAGGTGATGTACTTGATGGCCTTGGAACCGGTAGATGTGGAGGGTCAGTAACCACTGACGGCCTAGTGGCCGACTACGCTGCAATAAAGTCCTCGAGCCAATTACTGATCTGCATAAAGGAAATGAGTGGCGAGCGCTCGTTACTGGTCACAAGACTCTTATTGACTAACAACAGCACCAATTAACATTAGTGCCCTTTAATGAACGATTCTTTATTAGACCTAAGTGAGAAAAAGGCAGAGTGAACCGAGTGATGTGCGAGATCCGAAAATACTGACACGAGTGAAGAGAATAAAAGACCGGAAAATTGCCTTTAGATTGTCAGTCATGGGGGCATAAAACAAAATATGTGAAGCGATATCGCACCCGGTAGTCACATAATGCAATGATGCAACGACAGACAATGGTGGATGTCGCTTAGCAACAATATAAAAAGTACAAGCAAGAAGGCTGAGAACACACAGAAGCAGCGATGCAGGGCCGGAGCACGGGATACAAAGTATCACTCCCCTATATATACAGCATCATGACAATGAGGGACCATTACTGCAACCTCCCTGACAACCTGAATGATCCAGAGACACTGCTGCTGAGCCGTGTATCTAACCATAGTCTGTGCGATACTGCTGCTGAGCTGTGTATCTAACCCTAGTCTGTGCGATACTGCTGCTGAGCCGTGTATCTAAACCTACTCGGTGCGATACTGCTGCTGAGCCGTGTATCTAATCCTACTCGGTGCGATACTGCTGCTGAACGGTGTATCTAATCCTACTCTGCGATGCTGCTGCTGAGCCGTGTATCCAATCCTACTCTGTGCGATACTGCTGCTGAGCCGTGTATCTAATCCTACTCTGTGCTATACTGCTGCTGAGCCGTGTATCTAATAATACCCTGTGGGATACTGCTGCTGAGCCGTGTATCTAATCCTACTCTGTGCGATACTGCTGTTGAGCCGTGTATCTAATCCTACTATGTGCGGTACTGCTGCTGAGCCGTGTATCTAATTATACTCTGTGGGATACTGCTGCTAAGCCATGTATCTAATCCTACTCTGTTCGATACTGCTGCTGAGCCATGTATCTAATCCTACTCTGTGCGATACTGCTGCTGAGCCGTGTATCTAATCCTATCCTATCTGATACAGTCTGCTGAGCTGTGTATCTAATCCTATTCGATGCGATACTGATGCTGAGCCGTGTATCTAATCCTACTCTGTGCGATACTGATGCTGAGCCGTGTATCTAATCCTACTCTGTGCGATACTACTGCTGAGCCGTGTATCTAATTCTACTCTGTGGTATCCTGCTGCTGAGCCGTGTATCTAATCCTACTCTGCGATGCTGGTCCTGAGCCATGTATCCAATCCTACTTTGTGTGATACTGCTGCTGAGCCATGTATCTAATCCTACTCTGTGATGCTGGTGCTGAGCCGTGTATCTAATTTTACTCTATGGTATCCTGCTACTGAGCCGTGTATCTAATCCTACTCTGCGATGCTGGTCCTGAGCCGTGTATCCAATCCTACTCTGTGCGATACTGCTGCTGAGCCGTGTATCTAATCCTACTCTGCGATGCTGAGGCTGAGCCGTGTATCTAATCCTACTCTGTGCGATACTGCTGCTGAGCCGTGTATCTAATCCTACTCAGTGCGATACTGCTGCTGAGCCATGTATCTAATCCTACTCTGTGTAATACGGCTGCCGTTCTGTGTTTCTAATCCTACTCTGTGTGATACTGCTGCTGAGCCGTGTATCTAATCCTACTCTGTGTGATACTGCTGCTAAGCCATGTATCTAATCCTACTCTGTGTGATACTGTCTGCTGAGCCATGTATCTAATCCTATTCTGTGTGATACTGTCTGCTGGGCCGTGTATCTAATCATATTCTATGTGATACTGTCTGATGAGCTGTGTTTCTAACCCTATCATCTTTGATACTGACAAAAATGGTTCAGAAATACAGCTGCCTCAGAACCTATCATCACTGAGCTGCACCTAACCTTTCTGTGGCAGGCTCAGACTGTTGTGAATTCCCTTTCTGGCCTTCCTCTGGTTATTACTAAAGGTAGTGGAGCTGGTCAGATTGACAGAGGGGTTGTGAGTTCTCTTTCTGGGCTCCCTCTGGTGGTTACTGGAGGTAGTGGAGCTGATCTGAATGACAGAGGCTTGCCACCTGATAATGAGGATGACGATTGGAGATCTCTATCCCTGCTGGTGATTTTCTTCCTGTTCCTTCTAAGGTCTGATGTCTCCTGCTCTGTCCCTGCATGGTTCAGCAAAGTGGTTCATTTGCTATTCTGTTTGCATTTGATCTGGTTTTGTCTATCTCTGCTTTGTGCGGGTCAGCCAGCTGCGGCTGGGGCTGTGCTGGATCACTACCCATATGTTAATGCTTGCGCCAGTTTGTTTTGTCCCCTGTTATATTGGTCTCTTTTTGCTTTGCTTTCAGAATATACCAGAGTGCTGATATAGTGGGGGCGAAGTCATGCGACTTCAGTGTTTTTTATGCATCAGACGTGTTGGACTTTTTGCAGGGTTTTTTGTGTGATTGCAGACAGTATCTTTCCTTTCCTGTCCTGTCTAGTCAGTGTGGGCCCCATCATTTGCTCAGTCTATTTTCCTGCCTGCGTTTGTGTTTTCATCTTGTCTCACCGACAATATATGTTTGGGGGCTATCTATTCCTTTGGGGTCTGCTCTCGGGCAGTTTAGATTTCCCCTTTCTTGCTTTAGGCTTAGTTAGCTCTCCGGCTGTGCTGAGGCGTCTAGGATCATCGTAGGTACGCTCCACGGCTACTGCTCGTTGTGTGGATAGGATCAGGGGTCTGCAATCCGCTTAGTTACCAACCTCTCTGGTTTTCTGTGGCTTAGCCTGGGCCTGCTATACTCCTCATTGACCCATTCATAACATCAGACCATATCATCACCAAGCTGCACCTAACGTTTCCGCGGCAGGTTCAGAGCCTATCATCACTGAGCTGCACCAGTAGCATAGCTACCGGGGGGGCAGAGGAGACGGTGGTCCCAGGCCCCGCACTCTGAGGGGGCCCACCCAGAGCTACGCTACTGTAACTGTATCTGCGTGCACAGCGCGCCAATATAATTACATTCTGCGGCAGAGCAGGGAGAATCAATCTCCCTGCTCTGCCACCTGGCCGCTATGGGCCCCTGAGCAGGCGGGGGGCCCTGTGCCAGCAGTGAGCCCCCCCTCCCGTCATCGCAGGGTCAGCTGTATTGGCCACATGCCGACACCGCTGACCGCATTGATGATAGAAGGAGCGAGCGCTCCTTTTTCCATCATCACCCTGTCAGCGTCTGATGTCGCCGACACTGACAGTGGGCGCGATGATGTCTGTACTCGGCGCCTGCAGTTGGAGATTAGCGGGAGCAGTGCAGGAACCAGGAGGAAGAGACAGAGAGGTGAGTAGTTTATTGGGGGGGTGCATTATACTACAGAGGGTGGCTATTGGGTTGCATATACTACAGACTATGGCTACGGGGGTGCATATACTACAGAGGGTGTCCATGGGGGTGCATATACTACAGAGGGTGTCCATGGGGGTGCATATACTACAGAGGGTGGCTATGGGGGTGTATATACTACAGAGGGTGGCTATGGGGGTGCATATACTACAGGGGGTGGATATGGGGATGCATATACTACAGAGGGTGGCTATGGGGATGCATATACTACAGAGGGTGGCTATGGGGGTGCATTATACTACAGAGGGTGGCTATGGGGTGCATTATACTACAGAGGCTGCCTATGGGGGTGCATTACATTAAAGACGATGCCTATGGGGGTGCATTACACTACAGAGGCTGCCTATAGAGGTGCATTACGCTATAGAGTCTGCCTATGGGCAGTGCATGATATACAGTATAGAGCCTGCCTATGGGGAGTGCATTATACTATATTGAGAATTATCTGGTGTATTATGCTATATGGAGGCTATCTACATTAGGGGCCCATCATACAGTGTGGTGATTATAGTGACGGGGCCATCATACAGTGTTGGAGCCATTAAATAGTTTGGGGGATATTAAGGGGTCAGTGTATACCATATATATATATATATATATATATATATATATATATATATATACACAGTGAGGGGGCATTATGCTGTGTATAAGAGAGCATCATACTGTGAATAGGGGAGCTGTACGGGGGGGAATTTGCACATTATTAAATGTAAAGTGGGCACTTATTGTTATAGGGAAACTTAGGTTACTGTGACTGTCAAATGGGCACACACAGGGAAATATGACATTCTAGGGGACATAATGTGGGCACTGTTTCCTAGGGCACTTGCACCCGGCCTTAGTATTTTCTATAGGATTGCTTTAATATTAAGGGGTCACACAGGGTCACACAGCATGTGCATTAATAGGGACACATACGGCAGCAGCAGCTCAATATTGGGGTATCAGGTGAAGTAATAGGGACACATACGGCAGCAGCGGCTCAGCATTGGGGTATCAGTAGGATGAGGAGTTTTTGCAGGTTGGGAATACTCCCGTTTTGGACAGTGCTGAAACATGTCTTTCTTTTATTCTCTGTAGCCGAGTCCTGGCTGGAGGAGTTGTCATGTCGGTCTGGGCCAAATGGAAAAGGCGTGAAAAGTGAATGATTCCTTCAGAAATATCGTCAGCGATAAGTCATTATCTGTAACTGTGCTGTGATCTTTTAGGCTGGGGTCACACTGCGTTATGGCAGTCCGTTAAATGGACTGTGTTGCACCGCGGTATAACGCGGTGTAACACAGTCCGTTAACGCCGCCATAGACCCCCATTATGTGGCGCATCGCGACGTATGCCGTAACGCGGCATACGTTTGCAACGTGCCGGTATTCACTGACGGAGCCTCGGACGCGGGCTGCAGCGTCTGAGGCTCCATCACCTCTAGCGCTGATGAAGCATCAGCGCTAGCGGTATAGCATAACACATATGCTATAGCGCTAACACAGCCCGTCAACGCTATGCAGTGAACGGGCTGTGTTAACGCTATGTGAACCCAGCCTTGTACATTATTTTCTGTAGGACTGGTATCTACCACTGACCATATGGCGGTAATATCAATGTTGGTCTTTATATTGCGATTATTTTCAGTAACAGCGTGGCCATCTGTTGAGGTTCTCCTCCACTATTAGGGTGCGTCACCCAGTTATAATCAAGGTTACCTGGTAAGGGTCCCATTCAGAAGTTTCGCCCCCCCGAACCAAAACCCTAGCTACGCCTCTGAGCTGCTCCCAACCTTTCCGTGACAGGCTCAGACCATATCTTCACTGAGCTGCACCTAACCTTTTTGTGGCAGACTCAGACCATATTATCACTGAGCTGCACCTAACCTTTCCGTGACAGGCTCAGACCATATCTTCACTGAGCTGCACCTAACCTTTTTGTGGCAGACTCAGACCATATTATCACTGAGCTGCACCTAACCTTTCCGTGACAGGCTCAGACCATATCTTCACTGAGCTGCACCTAACCTTTTTGTGGCAGACTCAGACCATATTATCACTGAGCTGCACCTAACCTTTCCGTGACAGGCTCAGACCATATCTTCACTGAGCTGCACCTAACCTTTTTGTGGCAGACTCAGACCATATTATCACTGAGCTGCACCTAACCTTTCCGTGACAGGCTCAGACCATATCTTCACTGAGCTGCACCTAACCTTTTTGTGGCAGACTCAGACCATATTATCACTGAGCTGCACCTAACCTTTCCGTGACAGGCTCAGACCATATCTTCACTGAGCTGCACCTAACCTTTTTGTGGCAGACTCAGACCATATTATCACTGAGCTGCACCTAACCTTTCCGTGGCAGGCTCAGACCATATCTTCACTGAGCTGCACCTAACCTTTTTGTGGCAGACTCAGACCATATTATCACTGAGCTGCACCTAACCTTTCCGTGACAGGCTCAGACCATATCTTCACTGAGCTGCACCTAACCTTTTTGTGGCAGACTCAGACCATATTATCACTGAGCTGCACCTAACCTTTCCGTGACAGGCTCAGACCATATCTTCACTGAGCTGCACCTAACCTTTTTGTGGCAGACTCAGACCATATTATCACTGAGCTGCACCTAACCTTTCCGTGGCAGGCTCAGACCATATTATCACTGAGCTGCACCTAACCTTTCCACGGCAGGCTCAGACCATATTAGCAATGAGCAGTCACCCAGGTTTCCATTCTTTGGGTCACAACGGTGACCTCACTGAAAGTAGATAGCTGGGTTACAGCACAGTGTGTTGTGGGATGTTGTGATTATATGGTTATAACGCTTTGTAAAGGGGACTTTATATCCTTCTCTAATGCCTGCATCTCAGGCTCTTTCCATGTTGCCACTGTACATTATAGCGAATTGGATTAGTGTCAGACTTCCTACACTGTACCTAAAGATGCTTGCAATAATAAAAACAATGGAAAAATATTTACTTAAACAGTCTAAATGCACAAGGATAGGCATCAGTGATGAGTGAGTATACTCGTTGCTCGGGGTTTCCTGAGCATACTCGGGTGTCCTCCGAGTATTCTGGCGTGCTCAGAGATTTAATTTGTGTTGACGCAGCTGCATGATTTGTGGCTTCTAGACAGCCTGAATACATGTGAGGAATATTAAATTAGAAAATGGTAGCACACCAAATATGAAATATGTGAAATACGAATAGCAAAATGGCTTTAGTAATACATTTCATAATGGCTTTTTGTAAGGCATATCAAATATGAAATAAGTGAAATACGAATAGCATAATGGCTTTTGTAATCTAGAAAAACATATGAGATACTTAGCACAAAATTTGGCCAAAAGATGTGAGCCCATTCACCAGCGACAAGGTGATCTCAGATTGAATGGGTCCCTATACTGACTGCCTGGTGTGAACTGACCTCTGGCTAATAACATGATAAAGCCTGTATATATAGGACGATAGGAACCAAACATGTGATTGAATGCGATTAAAATCACCACTTGATGAAGGGCGGAGTGCTCAGTCAGAAAACTAGTATACAAGTAATAGAACAAACTGACGGCACATCTAGAACTAGTCTGAATAGGTGCATACCAAAAGGCAACTTGCATATTAAATTAGAAAATGGTAGCGCACCATACATGTGAGAAATGCCTGTTTGTTAGGGAATCCCCACATGTATTCAGACTGTCTAGCAGCCACAAATCATGTAGCTGCACAACACAACACAAACTAAATCTCTGAGCACGCCAGAATATTCAGAGGACACCCGAGCATGCTTGTGAAAACCCGAGCAACGAGTATACTCACTCATCACTAATAGGCATAAAACCAAAGACTCTCCATATCAAAATAGAAAAGGAGAAAAAAAACAATTTCCCAAATGGCTTAATATATAATATGGTTGGAATAAAAACCAGCATTGCTGAGAACATACCTGCACGTGTAGCATGCAAAGAAATACAGTTGTGCTCAAAAGTTTACATACCCCGGCAGAATTTTTGTTTTCTTGGCCTTTTTTCAGAGGATATGAATGATAACACCAAAACTTTTTCTCCACTCATGGTTAGTGGTTGGGTGAAGCCATGTATTGTCAAACTACTGTGTTTTCTCTTTTTAAATCATAATAAATGACAACCCAAAACATCCAAATAACCCTGATCAAAAGTTCAGATATCCCATTTCTTAATACCGTATATGGCCCCCCTCTAACTTCAATGATAGCTGGAAGTCTTTTGTGGTAGTTGTGGATGAGGTCCTTTATCTTTTCAGATGGTAAAGCTGCCCACTCTTTTTGGCAAAAAGCCTCCAGTTCCTGTAAATTCCTGGGCGGCCTAGCATGAACTGCGCGCTTGAGATCTCCACAGAGTGGCTCAATGATATTGAGGTCAGGAGACTGAGATGGCCATTCCAGAACCTTCACTTTGTTTTGCTGTAGCCAATGACAGGTCGACTGGGCCAAGTACGTCCCATACGCAGCTTCCGGGCTGATTATTGTAAATTTGCCTCCAGTATTTGCTAATAAAGTGCTGCATTTATCTTTCCTTCAACTTTAACCAAGTTTCTTGTGCCTTTGTAGCTCACACATCCCCAAAACATCAGCGATCCACCTCCGTGCTTTTCAGTAGGAATGGTGTTCCTTTTATCATAGGCCTTGTTGACCTCTCTCCAAATGTAACGTTTATGATTGTGGCCGAAAAGTTCAATTTTGGTCTAATCACTCCAAATTACCTTGTTCCAGAAGTTTTGAGGCTTGTCTCTGTGCTCTGTACCTTGTGGCATTTGCACAGTAATGGTTTACTTCAGGTGACTCAACCAATCAGCCCATTTTTCTTCAGGTTCCCCCTTATTGTGTATCTTAAAAAAGCCACACCACTAGTTTTCAGAGAGTCCAATATTTCGGCTGATGCTATTTGTGGGTTTTTCTTTGCATCTCGATCAATTTTCATGGCAGTTGTGGACGAAATTTTTGTTGGTCTACCTAATCATGGTTTTGTTTTTACAGAGCCCCTGATTTTCCATTTCTTAATCACAGTTTGAACGCTGCTGACTGGCATTCTCAATTCCTTTTTGTATCCCTTTGCTGTTTTATACATTTCATCTACCATAGATCCGTTGACAATACTTTTGCTTTCCCGATGACTCACAATCCAGAAACGTCAGTGGCTGGATTGAAGATGCAAGAGTCTGTCTGAATCCCAGAAACTCACTCAGCATTTATTCACACACTGATTACAAGCAAACAGGTCACAGATGAGAATGTTACCTTCAGTAGCCATTCAAACCCTTTGTGTCAACTTCTGTGCATGTTATCAGGCCAAAATCACCAGGGTATGTAAACTTTTGATCAGGGTCATTTGGATGTTTTGAGTTGTCATTATGATGTAAAAAGAGAAAACACTGCAGTTTGATAATAAATGGCTTCACTCAACCACTCACCATGAGTGGAGAAAACTTTTTGGTGTTATCATTCATATTCTCTGAAAAAAGTCCAAAAAAGCAAAAATTCTGCTGGGGTATGTAAACTTTTGAGCACAACTGTAAGTAGTCCAAATATGAAAACAATACAATAATGTATTATAATACAATAATGTACAGCAAATATAATGATGGAATAAACCTGATGAAACATGACAAGAAAAATAAGAGAATATAAATGTGAAAAATAAGTACACCAAAGAGTAAAATCAGATCCTAGATACACGTTTATGCCACCAGTGACCGTGTATGCAACCCATAGGAAAATGAGGGAGAGAGAGAGTGAATCCCCACGTGTTGACCCCTCGCGTTAACCCCATGCAGACCTGAGGAGGCCACACAAAATGTGGCCTCCTCAGATCCCAAAGTTCTGCAGGTGTGGCCTTGATCAGACAGTGTAATATGTGATGATGTTCATCCTTCGTCGTCAAAGATGACCATGGCTTCAGGGTTAGAAGAGAATTAATAGTTATGGGTACGGAGGTGGCTAATGAGGCCAATCCGGGCCCTGAAGGTTCGCCCACATATTTCACATAAGGAAGTAGATGTGGTCAGTACACCAGATTCTGCTTGTGCCTTGCAGACAGCACGCTTTATTTTTGCGTCCAAGATTTTCCTGTCTTCAGCTGCACTGTGTTACACCTGGTCCCCGTCCTGGCGCTGCGCCCACGTCTGCCGCTGTTACACCTGGCCCCCGTCCTGGAGCTGCGTCCAGGCCTGCCACTGCTCTCCGTTCTGGGCACTCACCTCGAGCCTCTCATGCTGCTGCTCAGCGTTCTGTCCTTCCTCCTGCCTCCTCCTCCTGGTGTCCTGGGAGGAGATCTCTAGCTAAGGCTATTAGGGCATGCCTGCCCGCTCTCTTGCCTTCTTAAAGGGATGGCGTGCATTATTCAAAAAATGCAATTAACCAATGGCAGCACACTGGCTGCTATTTCTGGCCTCTCCTCCATAGGGAGAGCGCCGGAGCAACAAGTATCTATCATTGCTACATCCGGTTCTCATGCTAACCTGTCTGTGCTGCACCTGCAGTCTCTGTGCATTATCTAATGCTCTCTGTTTCCACAGCATATCAGTATCCTGTGTTACCTGGTTATATCAGCAACCCTCTGGGCCTAAGCCATCCCGTTTCGTCTACAGCCATCCGAGTCCAAGGACTGTGTGAAGGTCACTGGAACCGACTCCTTACCAACTAACCGGATCCAGGACCCAGCTCATTACGGACTCTGCTGTAACTGTTGTTATCCCTTTTGGTCCCGCTGGGACAGTTGCCACGTGTTCGGGGTCTAACTGGAGGTAGCACCTGTGTCCTCCGGGTATTCCATTCTGGCCCTGCCTGAGGGGCTTTACTACGGGTAACCGGGGCTCACTAGTCACGCCCCCTTCGGAGCCCCCCGGACCGTGGTCCCAAGGTTCCACTTAAAAAATAAAAACGAATGTGAACTTCACCATCTCTGCCTCCGCTTCCATTCGTTACAGATTGCTCCGGCCATGGAATCCGCTGGACCCCAGAGGCTTCCGACGTTGGAGTTGTGCCAAGAGGTGATCCGTTTAAGAGATCAACAGGATAAGATCACAACGTATCTACGTAACCTGTCCACCCGCATGGATTCTCTGCAGAACTCGGCTGCTCCTGATTCACCTAGCAACACCCAGGTACTTGCTGTCATGACAAGCAAGGGCCCCCACCTGTCGGCTTCTACCCGCTTCCATGGTGATTCCACTCATTGTCGGGATTTTCTCAATCAGTGTACCCTACACTTCGAAATCTTGGGGCATATGTTTGCTTCTGACCGTGCCAAAGTGGGCTTCATTATGTCACATCTAGCAGGAGAGGCTCTCGCCTGGCTGAATCCGTTGTGGGAGAGAGGAGACCCGCTGGTTAGTGATCTTCAATCTTTCCTAAAAACTTTTCGCAGGACCTTTGATGAACCTGGCCGGGTCACGTTGACCGCTTCTGCCCTGCTTCACTTACGCCAAGGAACCCTCACGGTGGCTCAGCATGCTTTTCAGGTCCACACCCTCTCGTCTGAGTTATCCTGGAACAATGAGGCCTTGCTGGCTACCTTCTGGGAGGGCCTATCTGGAAAAATTAAGGATGAGCTGACGGGACAGGCCTACCATCTTGGATGACCTGATTTCCTTGGCGACCCGGATTGACCTGTGTTTTCAGAAGCGTTCCATGGAGATTAAGCGTGACAGGAGGTCCTACCACCTGGACTCTAATTCTTCCAAGACGTCTACCTCATCCTCTTCTCCCGAAGCTATGGAGGTAGATCGAGTAAGTCTGGCCAGCCGCTGCCAGGAGACGCGTCGCAAAAACGGAAGCTGTCTGTACTGTGGTAGTTCCGAACACCTGATCCGCTCCTGTCCAAAGAAGTCAGAAAACTCCTGTGCCTAGGCTTGGTAGGAGAGGCCACCCTAGGTAGAGAACATTCCTCTCCTTCTTTGCAGATCTCAGTCTCCGTGACCTGCGGAGCAATAAAATTTTCTGGACTTTGTCTGTTGGACTCCGGAAGCTTTATCCAGCAGATGCTTGTAGATCGCTACCACTTACCAGTTCAGGCTCTTCCCAATCCGTTGCGGGTAACCGCTGTCGATGGCCAGCCTCTGACCGAACCGTCCAGTTCCAGACTGAGCCAGTGGAACTCCGGATAGGTCTTATGCATTCTGAAAGAATCCGTTTTTATGTGTACCCTGGTTTGTCTCACCCCTTGCTTCTAGGTTTGCCTTGGTTTCAGAAACATGAACCAGTCCTTAATTGGAGAACAGGCGAAATTCTACGTTGGGGAGATTCCTGCTCGGACTGTTGTTTAACCCGGATTGAACCAGCTTCACCCCTGGTCCAACCTGCTACCCTGCCTGGATTACCATCCGCCTACTGGTCCTTCTTGGATGTCTTCGGGAAAAAGGAGGCTGAAAAACTTCCTCCCCATGGGTCGTATGACTGTCCAATAGACCTTCGTACTGGAACATCTCCTCCCCGTGGGAGAGTTTACCCTCTTTCCCAGGCAGAGACTCAGGCTACGTCGGACTACATCCAGGAGAACTTGGCCAGAGGGTTTATCCAAAAATCTTCGTCACCGGCAGGAGCAGGCTTCATCGAGAAGAAAAAGGATGGATCCCTGCGGCCCTGTATCAACTACCGAGGACTGAACCAGATCACGGTAAAAAACAGGTACCCTTTGCCTCTAATATCTAGACTGTTTGACCATCTCCGAGGGGTCAGGATCTTCACCCAGCTGGATCTCAGAGGGGCTTACAATCTGATCTGAATCAGAGATGGAGACGAATGGAAAACAGCCTTCAACACCCGTGATGGCCACTACGAGTACCTGGTAATGCCGTTTGGTCTAAGGCTACTTCCACACTTGCGTTTTTTTGCGCTGTGCACCATGCGCAGTGCAAAAGCACATAGAAAGCATCATGCGTTTTTGTGTTTTTTGCGGTTTTGAGCGCGTTTTTTAAGGCTACTTTCACACTTCAGGTTTTCGGCGTCAGGCGCGATCCGGCGTCGTGCCGGAACGCCGGATCCGGCAAATGTTTAGTAAAACCGGATGTGACGGATCCGGTTTTCTGCCGGATCCGTCTTTTTCTTGACAGACAAAACCGGATCCGTCTCATCCGGTTCATCCGTTTTTCGACGGATTACGCCGGATCCGGTTTTTAAAATTGACCCTTGTGGCCTTCCGAACGGGATTGGCTACTGGAAAACTATATATAGCATGTTCCTACAGCCCTTCTTTGACAGGTTGTAGAGGAGAAAGTGCAGGTTGGAGAGAAGAGCAAGTTATTGGCGAAGATGGATGTTGTCATTGGAAATATTTTGAAGAATTTGGCGGATTTTATAGCGGAGGCGAATCGTTTGAGGGTGATTGTTCTGGAGAAGGAGAGAGCGAGACAGCAGCGCATCAGGCATCGTAGACGACGTTTGTGGATCCACCCCATCACAGCCAAGAGAATGACGCGTGGGGTCTATTCTACACTCTGCATGGACCTTCGACGAAACCCGGATAAATTTTTTGGATATGTTAGGATGAAAATGGAGAATTTTGATTACTTGGTGGAGCGCATTGCACACCTCATAAGAAAAGCGGACACCTATTGCCGCTTCTCTGTTTCACCCACAGAGCGTCTGATGGTGACTTTAAGGTAAGCCACATTTATTGGATGTGATCGCATCAGAGCACACTTTCACTGCAATCTTGTTGGTGGTAGTTTGTATCTCCAAGTGTTATAGCTCAGTTTTGGTATGTAATGCTGTGATTTAAAACTAATTTATTGTTTTTTAATTCCCCACAGATTTCTTGCAACTGGAGAATCCCTTTCGTCACTGCATTTCCAGTACAGACTCGGGATTTCCACCATATCTGGAATAGTGAAGTACACATGCCGTGCACTGTGGGACTCCTTAGCTGAAGAGTTTTTACCAGAGCCCACAACAGAGAGGTGGATTAAAATTGCTGACAAGTTTCAACAGATATGTCAGTTTCCCAACTGCTTGGGCGCTGTGGACGGGAAACATATCCGCATTGTAAAGCCAGCTGGATCGGGATCGGAATATTTCAATTACAAGAAATATTTTTCAATTGTCCTCATGGCCATCGCTGACGCGGAATACAAATTTATTGCGGTTGATATTGGGGCCTATGGCAGCTCCAATGACTCTCAAGTTTTCAAACTGCCATGGGGCGTAAACTGTATGGAAACACCTTCCAGTTCCCACCACCTAGACCGCTGCCGCAAACATCTGGTCCACCTATGCCATTTGTCTGTGTAGGGGATGAAGCCTTCCAGCTGTCAGAACACCTTTTGAAACCGTACTCTAGCAGAGGATTGACAAGACCAAAACGCATTTTTAATTACCGCCTCACAAGAGCAAGAAGAATGGTTGAATGTACCTTTGGTATTCTGACAGCCAAATGGCGGGTCCTATTGACTGCGATCAACCTCAAGACAGAAACTGTGGACGAGGTGATCAAAGCGTGCGTGGTACTCCACAATTTTGTTATCTGCAAGGAACCCATTTCCATTGAGGACACCTCTGAAGAAACCACCTTGCAAGATTACCATGACATTACCACTAGAAGTTCTGTGACGGTTTCAGTAATGAGGGACAATTTTGCACTATACTTTATGTCACCTCAAGGCAGAGTACACTGGCAGGATGACAGAGTGTGAAAGATTTGTGCCCAACCAAACTTGTGTACCTTCTGTACCAACAGTATATACCTTTGCCAACCAAAGTTGGCTATCTTGTCATGGTCTCTATTTTTAGCTTTAGGCCACAGGTGTGTACCTGGTTGTGTTTTATGCAAAGTATTTCACCTTTTAACAAAAGTTGTGTACATTGTTAGGAAATCACCAACAATAAATACAACTTTTTAGGTGAAATACTTTGCTTCAAACACAACCAGGAACACAACTGTGGCAAAAAGCTAAAATTTACCCACAGTTATATACCTAGTTTTGAATACCATTTCACCTTTTAAATACCCTGTATTTAACCTTTTTCGCCGCAGAAAGAAATGACAGACAACCAGTGTAAAATAATTTAACTTTTATTGAAAAATGTTTTTTTTAGTAAACTTTTTTAAAATTTTAATAAACTTGTTTAATAAAGCTTTGAAACTATAAAACTGAAACCATAAAACTGGTCATTTTTATTTAAATACACACATTATAAATCTGTGTAGTGTGTGGTGGAAATACTGCTGTAGGGGCTGCGGGACACTTCGACACTGGGAGTGTGGAGAGAGGACTGGGATCGTGGTGGGGAAGGAACAGTTAGAGGTGAAGGTGTGGAAAAAACTACAGAATGGGTGGACATGTGGGAAGCAGAAGAGGTGGTGGGTGGTGGAGTGGAGGGTTGGGCAGGGACTGTAGGAGCAGATGATGTTGATGGCAAGTTGTATGGGGAAGGAGTTTGGTACGGGGCAGGTTGCTGGAAGTGGGGAGATGTCTGGTACGGGGCAAGTTGCTGGAAGTGGGGAGATGTCTGGTACAGGGCAGGTTGCTGGAAGTGGGGAGATGTCTGGTACTGGGGAGGTTGCTGGTACTGGGGAGTTTGCAGGTACTGGGGAGGTTGCTGGTACTGGGGAGGTTGCTGGTGCTGTGGAGGTTGCTGGTGCTGTGGAGGTTGATGGTGCTGGGGAGGTTGATGGTGCTGGGGAGGTTGATGGTGCTGGGGAGGTTGATGGTGCTGGGGAGGTTGATGGTGCTGGGGAGGTTGATGGTGCTGGGGAGGTGGATGGTGCTGGGGAGGTGGATGGTGCTGGGGAGGTGGATGGTATGTAATAGGAGGGGGAGGATGGAAAGTGGCTGGAGGGGGTGTAGATGTAATAGGAGGGGGAGGATGGAAAGTGGCTGGAGGGGGTGTAGATGTAATAGGAGGGGGAGGATGGAAAGTGGCTGGAGGGGGTGCAGGTGGAGGAACTACTGTGGTGGGAGGAGGAGGTTGGGAGGTAACTTGCTGGAGAGCAGCATGGCATGAATGCATTACATGCATCTGCTGGGCAGGAGAGAGCGTTTCCATGCGCTCCACAACAGACCTGAAAAAGGTGTGGTTTGGCGAAGATCTTGCTTCTGAATGCATGGTTTGCAGAAGTGTCTTCACCTCCAGAATGCTGGAGTTGATCTGCTAATAGCCTGCGGAGATTTGCTCTGACAAGACTTTTAGACAGTTCTGGAAAGATGCATTCAGATGCAAGAACTCTGGCGCATAAGTCTTTTCCTGACCCCTCTGCCGCTGCCGCCCAGTACCCGCAGGTGTACTAGAGGTGGCAGGGGCAGAAGGGTGGGGTAAAGGGAAAGCGATCTCCTCACCAGCAGCTTCATGTAATGTAGGCGGCCACGATGCTCCTGTGCTGGTGGATGGGACTGATGGGTCGAATGTGTGGGAAGGCTGGGAAGGTGCAGATGTACCGGGGCGGTCGAAGTCTCCCTCGGTGCCGGTCTCCTCAGGGATCGCCTCAGAAGGGTCCAATCGTGCAGGCTCCCGAGTGCTGCTCACCGTGCTGTGGAATAAAGAGAAAAAAAAACAATTAAAATAGTGACATGGTATGGCCCTGGCTGAAAAAAAAAAGTTACATCTAAACATTTTTTTGTCACATGTGGTGTGTAATATTTACCTTCTGGTGAGCATTGTCTCCCGGAGGAACGACAGGGCTCGTGCGTACTTGTACTTGCTCCTGCGTCCTCCAGATCCACTCGGGGCCCGCATCTCTTTATTGAACTCCTTCTTGAAACGATCCCTCACAGACCGCCACCGCTTCACAATTCTCTCCCCTGAAACGAGAAAGGACAAAGTGGTTAGTATACAACATCAGTGTTTCCCAAACTCCAGTCCTCATGGTCCCCAGGGGTCATGTTTTCAGGATTTCCAAAGTAAATAGAAATCCTGAACACATGATCCGTGGGGACCACGAGGACTGGAGTTCGGGAAACACAGGTTTAAATCAAGCAACCGGTACTGTATATACTTACGCTCTTTAATCTGGGCCCGAGCTTCGAGGTCCTCCCAGCGGTCCACAAGGAGCGAACAGATTTCCTCCCAGAGTCGTCGGGTAACAATCAGGTCAGCGTGGCGTCGGTCAGCCATATTCCAGAGCGGCTCCCTTTCTCTGACGAGATCGATGAGGCGGTCGACATCAATCCCTCCATCCTCACCGTCAGAGTCGGGAGCACGCTGTGAAGGCTGTTAAAGAAAAAGACAAAAATAACATAATTAGCCTCCACAAAAGAAATGAAATAAAAAGTGCAAAAAAAACAAAGCAAAAATATTTATACTTACACGCTGGTGACCGCCGCGTTGCTGTCGCCGACGACCCTGGGAGGCACTGCGAAGACCTCTTGGCCGAGCACCAGATTGGGAAGACTAGAGAAGAAAACAAAAAATGTTATGTCTTTGGATGTAGGCATTTGTTTGCTGTGTGTGGTCTGCAGAACATTGTTTTCTATGTGTTGTGTGTAGTGTGATGTTGTGTTTCTGCGTTTGATGCAAAAAACTTACCAATTGTGAGCCCACTCCAAGTGTCTGTCCACCCCTTCCTTCTTCTTCTGGGAGCTCCTCTTCATCTTGTGATTCCTGTTTTGAAATAAAAGGCAATGAATACACATATATTACAGAGATGATGGATTTTGGAAATAAAAACTTACCGTCAAACGCTGACGATGCGAGGGAGGGCTCCCAGAAGATGTGCTGTCTTCCTCATGGCCAGACTCCATGGCTGTGGGTGGTGTTTCTGCTGCTGCCATTGCTGCTGCTGCTGCTGCTGCTGCATCTATTGGGCGGCTGTTGAATAAAGAGAAACAAAGGGCCAATGAATATCTTGATATTCCATAGCCCTAGTTTGGAGGAATGGGGGATTTGATAATTACCGTCTCTCATCTGCTGCTGGACTCCCCTCCCGTTGTTCAGCATGCTGCTCCATTTGGGGTGGTGCTGATGGTGCTGCTGCTGCAGATGTCTGCTGCCTTCTCCTGCTCCTGGTTCTTGGCTTGGGTGGCATGTTGGGTGTGGCTGAGGGTCCCATTGTCTTGCTTTTATATATGTCCTGTGGGCAGAGCTACTGAGCATGCTCAGACCAAAAAAAACGGATCCGGCGTGTCCGGCTTTTTCGACGGATACAAAAAACGTTACAGTCACCGTTTTTTCCAGACGCCAGATCGCGTCACATTGCCGGATCCGGCGAAAATCGGATGAAACGCATGGCCATCCGGCTCGATCCGGCTCTAATGCAAGTCAATGGGGGGGAAACCGGATCCGGCATTGCATTTCGACGGATCCGGTTTTAGTCAAAAGCGCCGGATCGCGCCTGAAGCAGAAAACCTGATGTGTGAAAGAGGCCTAAAAAAAAAAGCATGCTTTTTTTTGCGCTGACATGCGCATTACCATGCGCACGTCAGCGCACCCATAGACTATAATGGGTGGTTGGGTGAAAAAAAAAACACATTGCGTGCACATGCTTTTTTTGGGACAAGTCGGACGCACAAAAAATGCAACAGAATGCATTTTGTGCGCCCGAACGCAAACTACAAAAAAACGCAAGTGCGTACAAACGCATGTGTATGCGCACCCATGTAAAGAATAGGAAAAAAAAACGCATGCTTTTTTGCGCAAAAAAACAGCGCAAAAAACGCAAGTGTGAAACCAGTCTAAGCAATGCTCCCGCTGTTTTCCAAGAGTTCGTCAATGACATTTTCAGGGACCTGCTTTACACCTGTGTTGTTGTCTACCTAGACGACATTCTGATATTTTCTACTGATTTGGTCTCGCATCGCAGACAAGTGCGCTTGGTCTTACAGAGGCTCAGGGAGAACAGACTGTACGCCAAGTTTGAGAAGTGCCTCTTTGAACAATCCTCTTTGCCTTTCCTCGGTTACATTGTTTCCTCCACAGGATTAAAAATGGATCCAGAGAAGTTATCGGCTGTACTCAAGTGGCCTCGTCCGTCTGGGTTGAAGGCCATACAGCGATTTCTGGGCTTCACCAACTACTACAGACAATTCATTCCTAACTTCTCCACCCGAGTGGCGCCCATCTCAGCTCTGACCCGGAAAGGTACAAATCCCAAGGATTGGCCTCCTGAGGCTGAGGAGGCTTTTGTTTCTCTCAAAAAGGCCTTTGCTGTCGCACCTGTTCTTCATCGTCCTAACTCCAATGAACAATTTTTTCTTGAAGTCGATGCCTCTTCAGTAGGTGCGGGAGCTGTACTAACCCAGAAATCGTCCTCCGGGCGAAAGCATTCCTGTGGTTTTTTCTTCCGCAGAGAGGAATAATTCTGTTGGAGATCGGGAATTGTTGGCTATCAAATTGGCTCTGCAGAAGTGGAGGCATCTTCTAGAAGGAGCTCTTCATCAGGTAGTCGGATACACCGATCACAAAAACCTTGCTTACCTCCAAACTGCGCAAAGGCTGAATCCTCGTCAAGCCCGCTGGGCTTTGTTTTTTGCTTGTTTTAACTTTGTTCTTCATCTTCGCCCAACTGACAAAAATTTCAAAGCAGACGCACTTTCCAGAGCCTTTCTACCTCCGGATCAAGAAGAAGAACTGCAGCACATCATAGAACCCTCAAGGTTAGTCGCGGTCGCTTCTACTGATCTTGCCCGGCTGCCTCCCGGGAAGACTTTCGTGTCAGCTTCTGAGCGTACTCGTGTCCTTCGGTGGGGTCACTCGTCCAAGTTGGCTGGTCACTCCGGCCAGAGAAAGACTCTGCAACTCATCTCCCGGTACAACTGGTGACCTGCCATGGCTAAGGACATCCTGGAGTACGCCACAGCCTGCCCTTCCTGTGCTCGTAACAAGATGGCCAAGCATCTACCCGCAGGTAGGCTTCAGCCTCTTCCAATTCCATCTGCTCCCTGGCAACATATCGCGATGGACTTCATCACAGATCTCCCGATCTCATCTGGCTGTTGTGTGGTGTGGGTAGTGGTGGATCGCTTCTCTAAAATGGCTCACTTCGTTCCACCACCCGGTCTTCCAACTGCTCCTGAGTTGGCGTATCTGTTCATCCAGCACATCTTCCGTCTCCATGGTTTCCCTCTCCACATCGTGTCCACCAGGGGAGTCCAGTTCACCTCAAGATTCTGGAGAGCAGTTTGTAAACTGGTAAGAATTGAACTGGATTTTTCCTCAGCATACCATCCCCAGTCCAATGGACAAATGGAGAGGACAAATCAAATCCTGGCTGGATTACTGCCTCACTTTGTCAACACCCATCATGACTGGGGTAGACTTACTGTCCTGGGCCGAATTTTCTTACAACAATCAAGTAAGTGAATCTTCTGGAAAGTCTCCTTTTCAGATTGTCTTCGGATTGCAACCCGGAATACCTCTTCCCATTTCCGGATCATCTGGCGTTCCAGCTGCCGATACTTTCTCCGAAGATTTTTCTAAGGACTGGAGGGATACCAAAACTGCTCTGGAGACAAGGTATGGCTCTCTTCTAAGTACATCCGTTTAAAGATGCCATCCTACAAATTGGGTCCCCGGTTCATCGGACCATTTGAGATCTTGAGACAGATCAATCCAGTCTCGTACAAGCTGAAGTTGCCCACTTCCCTACGTGTGCCTAACTCCTTTCATGTTTCTCTCCTTAAACCAGTAGTTTTGAGTCCCTTCTTTAAGGATCCGGGTACCACTCCTGACCCTGTCTCGGAGGATGTTTTTGAGGTAAAACATATCCTGGCCATTAAAAAAGTAAGGGGGAAGACCTACTACCTGGTGGACTGGAAGGGTTTTGGTCCCGAGGAGAGATCTTGGGAGCCTAGGGAGAACATCCAGGCTCCTCTTCTCCTTAAACGGTTCTACGCAGGCTTGAAGAAGAGGGGGTGTAAAGAGGGGGATACTGTTACACCCGGTCCCCGTCCTGGTGATGGTCCCAGGTCTGCCGCTGTTACACCTGGCCCCCGTCCTGGCGCTGTGTCCAGGCCTGCCGCTGCTCTCCGTTCTGGGCACTCACCTCGAGCCTCTCATGCTGCTGCTCAGCGTTCTGTCCTTCCTCCTGCCTCCTCCTGCCGTCCTGTGAGTAGATCTGTAGCTAAGGCTATTAGGGCACGCCCGCCCGCTCTCTTGCCTTCTTAAAGGGGCGGCGTGCATTATTCAAAAAATGCATTTAACCAATGGCAGCGCACTGGCTCCTATTTTTGGCCTCTCCTCCATAGGGAGAGCGCCGGAGCAACGAGTATCTATCATTGCTACATACGGTTCTCATGCTAACCTGTCTGCACTGCATCTGCAGTCTCTGTGCATTGTCTAATGCTCTCTGTTTCCACAGCATATCAGTATCCTGTGTTACCTGGTTATATCAGCAACCATCTGGGCCTAAGCCATCCCGTTCTGCCTACAGCCATCCGAGTCCAAGGACTGTGTGAAGGTCATTGGAACCGACTCCTTACCAACTAACCGGATCCAGTACCCAGCTCATTATGGACTCTGCTGTAACTGTTGTTATCCCTTTTGGTCCCGCTGGGACAGCTGCCACGTGTTCGGGGTCTAACTGGAGGTAGCACCTGTGTTCTCTGGGTATTCCATTCTGGCCCTGCCTGGGGGGCTTTACTACGGGTACCCGGGGCTCACTAGTCACGCCCCCTTCGGAGCCCCCCGGACCGTGGTCCCGAGGTTCCACTTAAAAAATAAAGACGAACGTGAACTTGTGGGTCGCCCCTCACACCCAGGGCAGCGTGGTACTCGGTACCGGGCCGATGTCAGGGGGAAATGATGTGTCACAGCAGCGGTGACCCGGTCCGTGGCCCTGGGCCACAATATCAATGGCGGTGATGTTAATGGTATTAAAGTTTATATGAATAGTTCGTGACGCCACCCGAGGTGTTTGGCAAGGGAGATGGTAAGCCAACGCTGCATACAGATCCGCTGGGACTGATGGTGAGGTGCAGCAGAGGTGGTATAGCTCCCCACAGGTGGAACTGTAGTCCCAGGGCAGTGTAGGGGCAATGGATGAGTAGAGGCGCAGAATGGTATAGGTGCTGGTACCCAGGTGTAGTGGTGCGGGAATAACTGGAGGACACCAGAGTATGCGGTTCCAAAGCTTTACTCACGGTTTGCAGTTCACAACAGCCTGCCTCCGTACTGTGTTCTCCAGGTCAGGGCTCCAGCCAACCTCCAGGCAGGATCGGATTCTCCCTTCCACACTCCGCCAATATGTACCTTACTGAACGACTCCTCCAAAGCGCCTTTAGGGGCGAAGCACTCCAGTACTTAGTTACCCTGGAATGCCTCTCTCTAGGTGTTCCTAGTCTCTACTTGTATGACAGACAGCTGTAGCCTGCTTCGGGGACTCCACTCTGCGTCCCGTCTCTCTACTCAGTTGCTGTTGTGTCCCAAGTCTATGATGGGAGCAAGGCGAAGGTGCATAAGACTATTATCCGTGAATTCTTATTTGCTGATGACTGTGCACTTCCGGTGTCTGTTGCCGGAAATAAAGATCCAATCAACCTCGGGGACCGGGCCCCGGCCTTTGCGCTCTCTGGACTGGAAGGGTTCTCTATCTTTCTTCAACCAGCTTCCCACGGTCCTTCTATTCTCCTTCGTTCCGATCTGTTCTCTCTCTCTTATGGAAGGTTAGGTTATCAATCTTATCAGTCTCTTTCTCTGTCTTTCTCGTGCCAGCAGCCCAGATCACTGGGACCTGCTGCAGCACGTCCCTCAGACATCCATCTTCTCTCTTCTCTCTCCTCTCACCCACTAAACCCTCTAACTCTCACTCTTCCCACTCTTTTGTATCATCTCACACAACCCGCCTCCCAGCACATCTCGTGTTACGAAGCAGGGTTCCACGAGGGGTGCTCTGCTAACCCCCAGCCTGAAGCTGTTAGGTGGCCCCACTGAACTATCCTGTGTGTGGAATGCAGGTGTGGAGTGTGGTCAGGAGCTCCCACCCTACCTGGATGGTGGGGCACTACACCTTAGGAGAAGGTGCAGTACCTCTGTGGCGACTGAAGCCTCAGGGGCGCCACACTTCACCATCTCTGCCTCCGCTTCCATTCGTTACACACTGGCTCCTGAGGTGATCCTGCCTAGGCATCCTGGACGATCCAGGGCAAGCTCTTCCCATTCATTGATGTTAACTTCCAGGTTTTTGAGGGATGCCTTAAGGCAGGCTTTACAGTGCTTCTTCTGCCCCCCAACTGCTCGCTTTACTTGGCACAGTTCTCCGTTAAAGCAGTTGTTTCTGCAGTCGGCTGTCAGACATTCTGACCACATGTCCTGCCCACCTGGCTTGGGCTTTCAGCAGGAGAATGTAAAGCCCAGTTTGTTCCAGAATTACCGTGTCCGAGGCATTGTCTTGCCACCTAATGTGGAGAAGTCTGCAGAGGCAGTTCATGTGAAAAAGATTAAGCTGTTTAGCATGCTGGCTGTAGACTGTCCAGGTCTCGCTAACATAGAGAAGTGTGGTGAGGACCACCGCGCAGTGGACCTTCAGCTTGGTGGTACAGCTGAGTCTTCTTCGTTCCCAGACGTTCTTACGCAGTCTCCTGAAGGTGTCACTGGCTTTGGCAATTCTGTTATTAACCTCAGCGTCTATGGTTACTTCACGGGAGAGTGTGCTGCCTAAGTACGTGAAGTTATCGACTGCTTTCAGATTTTGCTCCTTCACTGTGATAAGTGGCTACTTGTATAGTTTCCCTGAAACAGATTGATACATGGCAGTTTTTCTAGTGTTGATCTCGAGACCAAAATTGTCGCAAGTTTGAGAAAAACAGTCCATTTCATGCTGCATCTGCTGTTCCATGCTAGCGTTAAGTGCACAGTCATCAGCAAATAAGAATTCACGGATAATAGTCTTATGCACCTTCGTAACCGCCTTCAGGCGTTTTGGGTTGAATAGCTTGCCATCAGTCCTGTACCTAACCTGAATTCCATCTTCACAGTTGTTAAAGGCATCACTTAACATTGTAGAGAATAGCATGCTGAACAGGGTTGGAGCAAGCACACAGCCTTGTTTTACGCTATTTGTTACTGGGCAAGCCTCAGATTTGTTTCCATCGTTCAGAACCATCATGCCATCATGGAACTGCCGGATGAACTTGCTCGGCCAGCCAAATTTTGCCATGATCTTCCACAGGCCGCCCGCAATATGAACAGGCTGTAATATGTACAGGCTGTAATATGTACACTTTACAGGGCAGGTGTGGTAGGGGCCGGGATTGGGGGGTGGACCACTGCTTACCAGACGAGGCACAGACGAGACGGAGACAGAATCCAGTTGTAACAGTTCCAGGTTTATTTCGTCATCCTGACGACCACCAAACACGCACCGCAGCTTCTTCACACTGTCTCCAGGCCCGGGTACCTGTACCTCCGTTCCAGTCGCAGTAACGCACCACACGGATCTTTCACTGGGGGCTGTCCTAGACCAATCTACCCCCAGCGCTTCACCTGTCCGAGGTCGCCATCCAGTCGGTACCCTCGGGGCCTCACTTGTCCTGCGGTACGTCACCTCCCCTTTCCTTCGGTCCGTCGGGTCAGGGCCATCCCCCCTGACTGTCTCTTCCCTGTCCGTTCCCTGGCCGAGCTCTTCTCTGTCTTCCTCTGAGCTCCTCCTGGGACTAGACTCCTCTCGAGCCACGCCTACTTCTATTTATCCCCTCTCTCACAGGGGAATTTCCCACCCGGGCTCCTATCTCCCCGCCCCCCATGACTAAGCGTATCTGAGCCATAAGCTGTTGTCCAGTCCTACGCTACTCTCACCTGCCATCTTGTGGTCACTTTCCAATACTACACCCTTCTATCCTGCCTTTCCTAGCTGTCGCCCTTCTATCCTGTCAATCTCTGTCTC
Organism: Dendrobates tinctorius; assembly: GCF_039654945.1. Taxonomy (NCBI): domain Eukaryota; kingdom Metazoa; phylum Chordata; class Amphibia; order Anura; family Dendrobatidae; genus Dendrobates; species Dendrobates tinctorius. Next base: position 10,571,053 of record NW_027361681.1, read on the forward strand.
TGGTGTACAAACCGTCCCCTTCTACTTCCAGTCACGTCTGTCCGTCAAGTAACCTTCCCCACACTCCTCCTCCCTTTGTCCATTGTCGTCCTGACAATCATCCTACCTACGTCGTTCTAAAGCTTATCCACAGTCTGTTGTCGGACTGGTCGTTGGCCGCACCCGCCACCCACGGGGGCCGAACTAAACCGGGAGCACCATGCTCCAAGCAGCCTACCGCTACTCGCCAGCGCGCATGCCACATGACAACATCTTTCGGGTTGCAGAGGTCCACCCGGACTACTCTACGGCGTGAACCTCCCACTGCTCTCCCCTTCCACTACCTTCAGTTGTCCGGAACGCCATGACCGAGGCCTTTTGCCGACCAGGTCATCGATGCCCGCTCGTCCTTTTGGGGTGTCCGTGGTGTTGGGGACCTGACTGGCGGACCACTGTCTGGCTCAATGTTCCTTGTTTCTTCGTCTTCCACGTAAAAGAGTCATGGTCGGCGTATTCGTCACCTCTACCTCCTACCCGGAACCTGTTACATACACTTTTTTTTTTTTTGTTATACACACTAATCACTAAATCAACCCTTAACATACTATTATCGTTACTTTAATAACCATGGGAGTTACTCAACCGGAGTAACCCCTTTTTCTCTTTCTTCCTTTTTTTTCTCTTTTTTCCAAACACGTTAACATTATTTTTAACACAATATTCCCTGCACAGCATTTTTGAAACAAGTACTCCCCCTCCCTTTAACAGTAGTACTCCCTTTTACTCATCCCCGCTATGTCAGGAAAAACAAACTTGGTCATATAAAAAAACATTTTCTTTCAACCTGGACGAACACTGTCCTCGTGGTCTGCACAACGGTGCAGCGACATCCCGACAGTCCGGGCCACCTCCTGGTAGCCGGTAGCAAGGGGCCCCACAGCTGTGGAGCTCCCAGGATGCAGGGAGTGTCTTTAGGGGTTCTTTCTACGGGGGTTCGTGGCCTTCGGGTTCAGCAATCACAGCTACCGCGTAGTAGCCGCGGGGACAGTCCTGTTTGTAGTACGATACCAAGTCCCCCTCTCGCAAAGCCCGGCGATGACGGATGGAAGTCACGTTGATATACACCTTTTGGCCGGTTGCGAGGTCCCGAATGAACTCGTATCCCTTCTTGAGGTTGGTGTACACGAGCTGCCCCTTAGATCGTGAAGCCGCCATGCCAGCCTCCCCTCTCTCATGGAGCAGTTTCCAGACCTCCTGCTCCCTGGCCTTTTTCTTCCGGATGACCTCCGCGACCCAAACGGAGGGTCCGGTGTAGGCCCCGGAGTCCGGTGGGCGGGACACAGCCAGAGTTGAGAGCGGGGCAGAGGCGGCCGTAGATGTCGGCGTCCCAGCAGCCGCTGGGGCTGGGCGGCAGGTAGGGGCATCCATAGTTCCAGATGAATAGGTCGCAGAGCCCGACAAGCAGGCCGCGGCGGACTCCGGCGATGACACAGATGCGGCCGCGGGGCGGGCCGCAACCGGAGTTGCAGACGGGGCCGGAGTAGCGGCTGGCTTCAGGGACGGGGCCGCCGCTGCCAGGTGGAACGCAGCAGCGTCGGCCGCGGGCTGGGTCCGCACCGGCGACACCGGACATGGCGCCGCCGGGCAAAGTGGCTCGGGGACAGGAGCAGGGGCTTCGCTCAGCCCGGTGGAGGCCGCAGAGCCCTCCGCCGCCGAGCTTCCAGGAGCACAGGAGGCCACGCGCTGCAGCCGAGTGGTGGGGGCCGCTTGCGGAGCTGTCGGCAGAGCCGGGGGAACTCTCACCTTCCCCGGCGCCGTGGCCTCTGACACATCATCCCGTGGCTCCTCCTGCAGCCTCCGTTCTTCATCCCGCCATCCGGCAGGGTTAGCCTCCAGGCTCGGGGATCCCGCGGGGAGGCTCACCGGTGGTGTCTCCGGCGGTCGCTCCCTCGGGGCCTGCCGTCGCTCCTCCACCCAGCTGCCTGGGTCCAGTATGAGGGGGCGACGGTCTCCGGACACACACCGCTCCCCCCAGGGGTACATTGCAGGGGGCCCCAGTCCATCCAGAACAATTGCAAACGCCAGGGCCTCTCCCCGGCGTTGGAGTACCACCGCCATCTTGGATGGAATCTGGAGCCGCCCCGGATCCTCTGTTGGCAACGCAGATCCGAAACAGCGTCCCCAATTTGTAATCCACAGGTCAGCGATTATGTAATCCACAGGTGTTTGTAATCCACAGGCACTTGTAATCCACAGAGGAACAGTCCACATCCTTCTAGGTTCTTCAAATGCAGGCCTGCTGCGGAAGGTGTCGTATTAGCGGCGGCGATCCTGCCGACTGCGCCAAATGGGGTAGGGGCCGGGATTAGGGGGTGGACCACTGCTTACCAGACGAGGCACAGACGAGATGGAGACAGAATCCAGTTGTAACAGTTCCAGGTTTATTTCGTCGTCCTCCTGACGACCACCAAACACGCACCACAGCTTCTTCACACTGTCTCCAGGCCTGGGTACCTTTACCTCCGTTCCAGTCGCAGTAACACACCTCGCGGATCTTTCACTGGGGGCTGTCCTAGACCAATCTACCCCCAGTGCTTCACCTGTCCGAGGTCGCCGTCCAGTCGGTACCCCCGGGGCCTCACTTGTCCTGCGGTACGTCACCTCGCCTGTCCTGCGGTCCGTCGGGTCAGGGCCACCCCCCTGACTGTCTCTTCGCTGTCCGTCCCCTGGCAGAGCTCTTCTCTCTTCTCTGTCTTCCTCTGAGCTCCTCCTGGGACCAGACTCCTCTCGAGCCCCGCCTACTTCTATTTATCCCCTCTCTCACAGGGGAATTTCCCACTCGGGCTCCTATCTCCCCGCCCCCCATCACTAAGTGTATCTGAGCCATAAGCTGTTGTCCAGTCCTACACTACTCTCCCCTGCCATCTTGTGGTCAGTTTCCAATACTACACCCTTCTATCCTGCCTTTCTTAGCTGTCGCCCTTCTATCCTGTCAATCTCTGTCTCTGGTGTACAAACCGTGCCCTCCTACTTCCAGTCACGTCTGTCCATCAAGTCACCTTCCCCACACAGGCACCACATGTCCTGTCTCCGGTGTCTTATGTATAGAGACATGGATATTCCTGTGCATTGGTCATCACATCTGCTCCTCCTCTCGCACAGTGAGAGCACTAATAATCCAAGACAACATTACAGGCTGCGAGCGACTCCATCCTGCGGATTCTCAGTGGCAGTTATGATGCAGGGAATCATTAATTGATTGGAAAAATAAATTCATATTGTAATTGAGCTGCATCAGAAACAACTACGGATGGCACCTTCTCATAGCTATCCCGGCACAAGGACAAGGAAAGATGGCGGCTTCTCAAAATGCTCCGGTCCCCTGACTCCAGGACAAGGAAAGGTGGCACCTTTTCACGATGGTCACGGTCCCCCAATACCAAGACAGGGAAAGGTGGCATATTTTCATAGTTATCCTTGTCTCCCTGAAACCAGAATAAGGAAATATGGTGCCCTTCTCATAGTTCTCCCGATGTAACAGTCTAAATTAACCCTTGTCCAGATGTGCACAGTATGTCACGAATTGCAGGGGGGATATATTTGGGTATCCCACCGCTGCCAAAAATATGTCATGAACCATGGTGTTTGGTTGCCCCCAGTCAGGGATCCTATTTTATGACCCCACTCCAGTTCCTGTTTTGGAAATTGTGGCTCTCTGGTGCCCCCTTGCCCTCAGGTCAGTTAGGGAACTGCACCTAGGGTTATGCAGTCGCCAGACGGGCTGCCTGGATGTGTACTGGCTATTAGGCACGCTGCAGCAAGGGAAATATGACTACTCCCAGCCGCAGCAGGCAATATGCTTATAAAATCCGTTCCTTCACTGCCAGCTTTGCCCAACAAGCCCAGGACCCAGCGCCGCCACCAGCTCTTATTTCTATGATTAGAAATAACGGGAGCCAACCCAGTCAGTAGCGAATTTAGCCTCAGAGGACGTGAAGATACGTTATAGAGCAAGGAGAAACTAAGCTAGTAATTTTATAGATTTTACTCCAAAAGGTAGGCAATGTTTGCAAAAGGTATAAAAATATATTATAAAGAGAGACAATGGAAACATGCACAAATGATTACAATATAACGGATTAAAAGGAGAAAAACACTTACAGTTCCTTAAAGGGAAGGTGCCATCCAAAAAATTTTTTTTTCAACAATTGAAAAAATGTGAAGAATTAATGTTTACATTTTCTTAAAAAATATTATTTGTTTTAATTTTGTAAAATATGAAAAATAATTTTAAAAAGTTTGGCATTTCCACTTGTTAACACTTGGGGGAGCAGCTACTGAAATTTGGCACAAAAACCTAGTGTACAACTAGCTCACATTACTGCCCTGCAGTAATTATGGGCGGAGTCTGCTGACATGGGTGTGGTGTCACTCCTCTCCTCCCCTTCTGGGTGTTTTGCTAAGGGAAAAGAGGATGACATTTAGGAACACAGTGAGCAGCCATTTTGATGGGGCCTGCAAAGTTACTGACTTTCTTTGCATGCAGAGTCTGTTTCCTGGATTTCTGTGGAGCAGACAAGAAGACGATCCATCCATGTGTATATAACACAGCGCTCTATGTACAATCCCTGCACCGAACAGGGTGCCCCCCATAGACCAGCACAATGCTCTCCTGAAATACTCTGTGCTGCTGTCACCCTGCTCCTTCCACCATACATCAGGCCCCTGTTGCCTCGCTTTCACACATCACCAGGACAGGATCTGAGGTGAGGATTGGGGTCTTCATTCACCGAGGATGGCAGGCAGCAAGGATTCTGGGAGCAGGGTGACAGCAGCACAGAGTATTTCAGGAGAGCAGTGTGCTGGTCTATGGAAGGCACAGAGGGAGATATATGGGGGAGGAGCAGGGTGACAGCAGCACAGAGTATTTCAGGAGAGCAGTGTACTGGTCTATGGGAGGCACAGAGGGAGATATATGGGGGAGGAGCAGGGAGACAGCAGCACAGAGTATTTCAGGAGAGCAGTGTACTGGTCTTTGGGGGGCACAGAGGGAGATATATCGTGAAGGAGCAGAGTGACAGCAGCACAGATTATTTGAGAAGAGCAGTGTACTGGTCTATGGGGGGCACAGAGGGAGATATATGGTTGAGGAGCAGGGTGACAGCAGCACAGAGTATTTCAGGAGAGCAGTATCACATGGGATAGGATTAGATACACGGCTCAGCAGTCAGTATCACACAGGATAGGATTAGATACATGGCTCAGCACACAGTATCACACAGGAGAGGATTAGATACACGGTTCAGCAGTCAGTATCACAAAGGATAGAATTAGATATACGGCTCAGCAGTCAGTATCACACAGGATAGGATTAGATACACGGCTTAGCACACAGTATCACACAGGAGAGGATTAGATACACGGCTCGGCAGTCAGTATCACACAGGAGAGGATTAGATGTCCAGCAGATTGCCAAGTGCTTTGAAACAGCATGGAGCAGCTCCTATGTTTTGCAGGGGCAGCAGCTGGTCGGGTGTTTTGGAAAGAGCAGCTCGGTCTCCAGGAGCTCATCCTGTATCCTCTCCTGCAGCTGGTATGTGCAGAGTGAACATCCAAGCCCTGTTATGGTGGAACAGTACAGCATCCAGGGCTGGCAATAGAGTGTAAATGGAGCTAAAAGGAAAGCACTGGGCTCTAATAAGATGGCGCCTGGCCACACCTACAGCTGTAAATTGAGCTGCCCACAGAGGCGTGCCCAGTTCACTCCTGATGCTGCTGCAATGAAAGAGATAGGGTCGGGAGCCGACTGTTATGTCTTATGCCCAGGGACTGCCGTAAATGAGCATGGAAAATGTCGTTCAGCAGCCAGAAAGGTAAGATGGCAGCCCCCAGTGGCTGCATTAATACAGTAAAAAAAAAACATACACACCACTGAGTCAAGCTTAGGGGACAATATCTTTTTATACTGTTTTCTTTTTTACATTAAATTATGAAAAAACACGGCACCTTCCCTTCAAGTCATTTCATAGCAGACCATGCGGTGCGGGGGAGGGGCGATACATCACAGTGCATCACAGACCCTTTCTGTGTCAGGCTTCAAGGGTAAAGACCAAGCCTGATGAAGAGACCTGAGTAGTCTCGAAAGCTCACAATGTGTTACTATCTTTTCAGTTAGCCATTAAAAGGTATCAACCACTGAGGACTCTCAATTCTAAATATTCTCCTGTCCAGATTAATCCCTGGTACAGTATGGCCCAGGCCAGAGTATACCCTGGGGGATAAACTGTCATAAGCCAAAATATACCTGGGGTATAAAGTAGCCTAGACCAAACTATATCCCTCCAGGCTACAGTATACCCCTCTATTTTATGAGCCCTTGTAAATGAGAGAGATTTTAGATGCCATTTTAAATAACTGAAATACCTTCCCACTATGTGGAAGTCAGTTTTGTGTTGTTAATCACAGGATGAATATTGATCTTACAACACAATGTGACTGGTGACAACAGTAATTACATCTGAGATTACACTGTTGTCCAGCAAGATAAGGTGTCACCACTCACGTTCCAGTTTTGGATTTGTGGCAGCTCTGGTTCCACTCAAGTTTAAAACTTTTTTCCTTTTGCACCATCAGGGGTTAATGTCAGTTTTTCCCCCGCTGGCAATCTGGTGTTACTGCAGTGCTGCTGGGTCAGCTGATGCAAGTGGTGACCCCTCCCACCATCCTTTAAAAGGTCACCTGATGCATCAGCTGACTGTTGGTGATACAGTTCCTTTCTGGAGACCAGCCTAGCAGGAGCAGCTCTCTGGTGTCAGCCACGTCTGGTGTTTGGAGTCCAGTTGCTGTTGTTATTTTCGGTGTGGAGCTTAGCAGCAATATACATAAGCTAAGTGTGGTGTTTTTGTTACCTTGGCCCTTTGGTGTTTGTCACTTCCCCCTGGGTGTATTATTCTGCAGAGGTGACACTAGTGCTCCTTGCCAGCCAGTGCACTAGCCAGGGCAGTAATAGGTGACTACTAGGGACGAGGTAGCCTGATGGCGGTGGGGGGAAGGACCCACATAGGGTCTTAGGTAAATGCAGAGAGATGGCTCAAGTTGTAGCTCAGATGGTGACCATCCCTCATATGCTATTGGTAGGGCTTTCCTCTCCCTTATTCCATGTCCATTGTGTGCGTTGTGCCATTAGCTGACCGACCATCCATTGGGTCGTGTCATACCATGACAGTCACCCCGTGACAAGGGCTTTTACCTTAAAATGCAATTGTTTATTGATCTTATCATTTCACTGTTTTTTTTATGTGGGTACTATGGAATCTGATTGCATGGGATATAATGAATCTGAGACCAAAGCTGAGGCAAACAAGTATATTTAACAAAGTAAGAAATGGAAAAAAAACTAACAGAGATCTTCCTGCATTTGTAACGAAGTGCACAGCACAGTATAGATGTTCTGTCTTTGACATAAGCAATGACTCTTAATTACCTGTTCTGATAACATACAATGATTGCTGTATGTATATAATGCTCAGTTTACCACACATTTAATGTTTATTATTTCTAGCTCCATCTAGTGGCCAAAAGTTATAACTGCATGATTTTATGCATTGTATTTCCTGCATTATTTCCCTCCAATTCCTAATGTATTCATCTCTAGAATTCGACCTTTTCTTACTTTTGACTCTGCAAGAGCTCTTACTGTTTCTCTTATTCATTCTCGTCTCGACTATTGTAACTCTCTTCTAATCGGTCTCCCTCTAACCAAACTCTCCCCTCTCCAATCTGTCTTGAATGCTGCAGCCAGGATCATATTCCTCACCAATCGTTACACCGATGCCTCTACTTTGTGCCAGTCATTACAATGGCTACCCATCCACTCCAGAATTCAATATAAAATTATTACCCTCACCCACAAAGCCCTCCATGGCTCAGCACCACCCTACATCTCCTCCCTTGTTTCAGTATACCACCCTACCCGTGCCCTCCGCTCTGCTGATGACCTGAGGTTAGCATCCCCAATAATCAGAACCTCCCACTCCCGTCTCCAAGACTTTACACGTGCTGTGCCAATTCTTTGGAATGCACTTCCCAGGTCAATACGATTAGCCCCAATCCCCACAATTTTAAGCGTGCCCTGAAAACGCATTTATTCAGACTGGCCTATCGCCTCAACACATTAACCTAATCTATCCCTGTGTGGCACAGCCAAAAGTTTTACCATAACCAGGTTCCCCGCATCATGTTCCCACATGCTTTATGCATCCATTAGCCCTCTGTGCCTGTACTGTTACACACTTAACATTATGGCTGGTCCATACAATCAGGGCAACTGTTACCACCCACCTTTCGTGTCTACCTGTTTCCTCATAGACTGTAAGCTTGTGAGCAGGGCCCTCATTCCTCTTGGTATTTGTTATAATCTATGTGATTATTGTTATGCTGTAATGTCTATTGTCTGTACAAATCCCCTCTGAAGTGTAAAGTGCTGTGGAATATGTTGGGGCTATAGAAATAAAATTTATTATTATTATTATTATTATTATTATTATTATTATTATTATTATTCTGGGTAACTTTGCAAGGTACCATGGTCTATCCCAGCCCCTTTTCTCTGTTCAGTCGGCCATTTCTTTCAAGTCTGCATATTGGAAGCACCTAATCGCTCTACTCCCCTTGTGTCAGCATCGGTGGTATGTAATCACCCTCTCTTATATAATTTCTGTCTTGTATTAGCTAGCTTAGTTACACGCCCCGCTCAGCTACTAGTCCAGATTGTATACTATGTATATTGAATATTTCCATGAACCCAATACTGATCCTATGTATCTGTTTCTGTTGTAGTTTTACCACACATCTATACCTACGATCAATAAACCACAGATTCAACTACAGTCTCCCTTATTGGACCCCGGTATAGCGGTTTAGCTGATTGTTAAGCTATATGAATCCTGTTCATTTAGTGAGGACAGAACAGTAAAACACCGGCTCTCCAGCTAGTGGGAACTCAGAGATAGAAGAGTCTTCCATCCTGCAGAGGTCCGTTACACAGCGCTATCCAGCTAGTGCAATTCAGGGAAAAGACAGCCCTTCATACAGCTTGCAGAAACTAGTGATGCTGCAGAAATCCATCTAGTGAGATTCAAGTCACCGGCTACACAGAGACTAATACAGCTACAGCAATCTCTGCCCAGCCAAGCATCCCTCCAAGACACCATATCCCAAAATTCACACAGGACAAAATCTGCCACATCTGTCTCCTCAAAGACTATATCCATCAGCAGCGCAGTTGCCATTGCCCGCGCAAATGCGGAAGCCGCCAAAATGCGAGCACGCTATGCTGAAGAAGAGATGCAACTTAAATTAGAGAAAGCACGCCTAGATGATCAAGAGAGAAGGTCACAGATAGAAAGGGCATGAGTGGATACAGCCTTAGAGAGCCTAGCTGCAAAAAAGGAAGCGGCTGCAGCACTGGCAGAGGCAAAAGCACTGGAAGCCGCACACAACCCTGATCTGCATAGTCGCAGCAGTACGTCAAGTCTGAAGTTGCCGCTGCAAGATTCACCACAACGCACATCTCAATATGTTAATGAACTTCCTGATCCAAACTATAACCAAGATCACGACACATCCAGTGAAACGAGTGAGAGTCATCATGAGGCTCAGCTCCAGAAAAACCTGAAGCAAAGCAACTCTCCTGTCTTCCTTGCACCTCACCAGGTAACCAACGTGAATCACCTTGCTGACACACCGCATGTCAAACCGAAGCAATATGACACAGGCTGGCGCCACCCTGAGGATACTAACAGGTATGAACGCACCTCACATCAGTATCAGGGTGACCCATCACCAGTATACTCTGCTAACAACCAGTTCACATCAGAACTTGCTAGGATCTTCACACGACGTGATCTGGTTGCCAAGGGACTAATGAAATTCACTGACCATGCTGATAGTTACAGAGCTTGGAAAGCTTCCTTCCAAAATGTTACTAGAGACTTGGAGCTAAAAAACAGGGGAGAGATAGACCTCTTAGTCAAATATCTGGGAGAAGAGTCAGTCAAACACGCAGTAAGGATCAGAGACATTAATATAAACCACCCTCAGATAGGCCTTAAAGAGATCTGGAAGAGGCTAAATGAGTGTTACGGCTCTGCAGAGGTAATAGAGAGAGCCTTGTTCAAAATAATCGATGACTTTCCTAAACTATCTAACAAAGGTCTCCCAAAACTAAGAGAGCTATGTGACCTGCTACAAGAGGTCCTAGTTGCCAAATGTGAAGATGACCTACCAGGACTTGCTTACCTCGACACAGCCAAAGGTGTTAACCCTATAGTCCAAAAGTTGCCCTACAATCTACAGGGGAGGTGGCTCACACGTGGCTCCACGTACAAATGCAAACACAGTGTTTCATTCCCTCCCTTCTCCATTTTTGTAGACTTTATACACGAACAAGCGGCAATCAGAAATGATCCCAGCTTTGACTTTGCAATGTCATATGCCGCACCACCACCAGCTGCAAACCCACGCAGAACATCTGTGGCAGTGCACAAGACTAATGTTTCTTCTCCAAGTTCCAATTACAGGTCTGCTGGCTGCTCTCAATCAGAGACAAAGGTACAAGATCCTGACAAGCAGTGCCCGCTCCATCAGAAGCCTCATCCTCTCCTGCAGTGCAGGGCCTTCATAGGAAAATCTATGCCGGATCGCAAAAGCTTCATTAAAGAGAATGGTATCTGCTACAAGTGCTGCTCATCCACCACTCATCTCGCCAAGGATTGTAAGGTCAGTGTAAAATGCACAGAATGTGGTACCCCGGATCATAACATTGCACTACACCCTGGCCCAGCTCCATGGAGTGCACAAAACACCCCAGCTGACAGTGAGCATGGCGGGGAGGAAAAGAGCACTGCTGCACCTACGCCAGAGATCACTTCACAATGTACAGAAGTCTGTAAAGGGACAATAGACAGTAGGTCTTGTTCAAAAATATGCCTCGTCAGAGTGTACCCAAAGGGCCATAGAGACAAAGCTGTGAGGCTGTATGCTATCTTGGATGATCAAAGTAATCAATCCCTGGCTAGATCAACATTCTTTGACCTATTCAACATTTAGGACCAAGCACTCCTTACTCATTAAAGACATGTGCAGGTACTGTGACAACAGCGGGCAGGAAAGCCATTGACTACCAAATTGAGTCCTTAGACGGACAATTCTGCCTGCCACTACCTACAATCATCGAGTGTAATCAGATCCCCGACAACAGGTCTGAAATCCCTACATCAGATGTGGCAATCCTGATACTCACTTAAAACGCATAGCACACCTTATACCGGAACTCGACCCTGAGGCACAGATAATACTGCTGTTGGGAAGAGATATCCTGCAGGCTCATAAAGTGAGAAGTCATATCAATGGACTCAACAATGCTCCCTATGCCCAAAAGTTAGACCTAGGATGGGTCATACTAGGAAACGTATGCTTGGGACACATGCACGCCCCATCTTCTGTGACAAGCATGCTAGCAAATACACTGGAGAAAGGACGCCCATCTCTGTTACAACCTTGCAACAACGAGTTCCATGTCAAGGAACTGCCACACAGCATCCAACTACCCAATCACTAAATAGATTCTATTTATGACAGCATTATGGTGTCAGGAAGCTATGAGGATCCGTTGGGGTGCACAGTCTTCCAGAGAACTAAGCAAGACAACCAGGTAGCAATGTCGGTAGAGGATAAGCAGTTCTTAGAGGTAATGGACAAAGGGCTCGTAAAAGATGAGACCAACAGCTGGGTCGCACCTCTTCCCTTCAGAACCCACAGACCACATCTACCAAACAACAGAGATCAGGCATTCAAACGTTTCTCCTCTCTCAAACATAATCTGCAAAAGAAGCCAGAGATGAGTGATCACTTATTCTCCTTCATGTCAAAGATATTTGAGAACTGCCATGCAGAACTAGCTCCCACTCTCAAAGACTCTGAAGAATGCTGGTTCCTACCCATGTTTGGAGAATACCATCCTAAGAAACCGGGCCAGATTAGAGTGGTGTTCGACTCCAGTGCTAAGTTTGATGATGTCTCCCTGAATGATGTTCTACTGACAGGACCAGATCTCAATAACAAACTGCTGGGAGTACTTATGCGCTTCCGTAAGGATTCCATTGCGTTCATCGCTGACATCCAGCAAATGTTCCATTGTTTCCTTGTGAGAGAAAGAGACAGGAACTTCCTAAGATTCTTCTGGTACAGAGACAAAGATCTTACTAAAGAAGTCACAGAGTACCGCAGAGTCCTGGGCCCTGTATTGTTCAACATCTTTATCAACAATTTAGATGAAGGAATTGAGGGTAAACTGATTAAATTTGCTGATGACACAAAGCTAGGAGGGATAGCTAATACTAGAGAAGAGAGAGAGAGGATTCAAAAAGATATAAATAAACTGGAGAAGTGGGCAGCAACTAACAGAATGGTTTTTAACAGGGAAAAATGCAAAGTACTACATCTGGGCAAGTAAAATTAAAAAAGCATATACAGAATGGGAGGAATAGGCCTATGCAACAGCACATGTGAAAAAGATTTGGGTATACTAATAGATCACAGACTGAATATGAGTCAACCGTGTGATGCAGCAGCAAAAAAGGCAAATGCAATTCTAGGATGTATTAACAGAAGCATACAGTCTAGATCACGTGAAGTCATTATATCCCTCTACTCCTCTTTGGTCAGACCTCATCTGGAATATTGTGTCCAGTTTTGGGCACCACATTTTAAAAAAGACATCAGCAAACTGGAGCAAGTTCAGAAAAGAGCGACCAGAATGGTGACCGGTCTGCAAACCCTGTCTTATGAGGAAAGGTTGCAGGATTTGGGATTGTTTAGTTTGCAAAAGAGAAGACTGAGAGGAGACTTAATAGCTGTCTACAAATATCTAAAGGGCTGTCACATTGTAGAAGGAGCAACTTTATTCTCATTTGCACAGGGAAAGAATAGAAGCAATGGGATGAAACTGAATGGGAGGAGACACAGATTAGATATTAGAAAAAACTTTTTGACAGAGTGATCAATGAGTGGAACAGGCTGCCACGAGAAGTGGTGAGTTCTCCTTCAATGGAAGTCTTCAAACAGAGGCTGGACAGACATCTGACTGGGATGATTTAGCGAATCCTGCTTTGAGCAGGGGGTTGGACCAGATGGCCCAGGAGGTCCCTTCCAACTCTCCGATTCTATGATTCTATGATTCTAGAGTGCACATCTTTGGCAATAGCCCTTCTCCTGCAGACGCCATCTATGGACTAAAAAGGTCAGCTCAAGAAGGAGAATCAGAATATGGATCAGATGTCAGACAATTTATAGAAAAAGACTTTTATTTTGATGACTGTCTCAAAGCCATGCCTTCACATGAGACTGCCATCAGTCTTCTCAAGAGAGACCAAGAGATGCTTGCTTGCTCTAACCTCAGGCTTCACAAAATAGCCTCAAACAGCCAAGAACTCATGAAAGCATTCCCTTCACAAGACTTGTGCAACGTCTCAGAGACCTGGACCTGGGGTCAGACCCCACACCAATGCAACGCAGCCTCGGGCTTCTCTGGAATCTACAGTCAGACACTTTTACCTTTCAGGTCAGCCAGGAAGAAAAACCTTTCACACACAGAGGTGTCCTGTCTACCATCAACAGCCTGTACGATCCCTTAGGTTTTGCCGCTCCTGTTACTATACAATGCAAAGACATACTAAGAGACTTAACCAAGGAGACTTCTGACTGGGATGCACCTCTGCCACCTGATAAGAGAACCCAGTGGGAAGCATGGAAGAACTCTTTAACAGCTCTCTCCAACCTGAATATGTCAAGGCCATACACCCCTGTACCGTCTACAGAGATACAGAGCCAAAGACTGTATGTATTTGCAGATGCTTCTGTCAAAGCAATTGCTGCTGTTGCCTATCTCAAAACTGTGGACTCCAAATGTCAGAGCCACATTGGATTCGTCATGGGGAAAGCCAAACTTGCTCCACGACCAGAGCACACCATACCAAGGTTAGAACTTTGTGCTGCAGTCTTAGCCGTCGAGTTAGCAGAGTTCATCACATCCGAGATAGATATCGACCTGACACAAGCCAAGTTCTACTCAGACAGCAAAGTAGTCCTGGGATACATCCACAATGAAAACAGGCGATTCTACGTTTATGTCAACAACAGAGTGCTACGAATTAGGAGATCAGTTCATCCAAAACAGTGGCATTACGTCCCCACGGACCAAAACCCTGCAGATCATGCAACAAGAGCAGTTAACGCAAGTCGACTAGAGAGCACAACATGGCTCTCAGGACCAAAACTATTGTACACTGAGGAGTGTTGTCTAGACACTTTTGAACTGATAGGAGAGGACTCAGATGCTGAAATCCGCCCTCAGGTGTCCACACTTCATACAATGACTTCTGGTATTCAGCTTGGATCCCACAGATTTGACAAATTTTCAAGTTGGAAGTCACTTACTCGAGCCATTACCTGTCTGACTCATATAGCTCGCTTATTCAAAACCACCAGAGCTTGTGACACAGAAAAATGTAAAGGTTGGCATCTCCGTAAAAACACCTATGTTACCTCCGACTTGGAATCTTCCAGAAACCACATCATCTCTACAGTTCAGAGAGAAACCTACTCTGTGAAAATCCAATGTCTCATTAACAAAGCTTCAATGCTCGCGAGCAGCTCATTGAGAAAACTCAACCCATTCATCGACAACAATGGCCTGCTGAGAGTAGGAGGTCGCCTCAAAGAAGCTAAAATAGAGTTTGAGGAGAAATTCCCTCTTATCATTCCTGGAAAATGTCATGTTGCTTACCTAATCGTGCAACACTACCACAATCTGGTCAAACACTAAGGAAGACTATTCACAGAAGGAGCCATCAGAACTGCTGGCCTGTGGATTGTCGGTGCAAAGAAATTCATCTGTAGTGTCATCTACAAATGTATTACCTTCCGTAAGCTTTGTGGTTCCACCCCAACCCAAAAGATGGCTGACCTACCAGCAGATAGACTCAGCCCAGACCCTCCTCTCACCAACGTTGGTCTCTGTGTTTGGACCTTGGTCAGTTGTTACTCGTCACACGAGAGGCGGACAAGCCAATAGTAAACGTTGGGCCATCATGTTTACCTGTCTGTCAATCAGAACCATCCACAAAGAGCTCATTGAGTCACTTGATACCTCAAGCTACATTAATGCTTTGAGATGTTTCATTGCCATCCACGGTCCTATCAAACATATACGTTCAGACAGAGGTACCAACTTCATTGGTGCAGCGAAGTAATTGGGCATACCCTCAAATCTAGACCATAAGACTCTCGAGAGGTTCCTCAGTGACCAAAGTTGCACATGGTCATTCAACCCGCCTCACTCCTCACACATGGGTGGATCTTGGGAAAGAATGATTGGTCTAGTACAACGTATTCTTGACTCTACTCTTCTTCAGGAAGGAGCAGTGAGACTTACCCACGAAAGTCTAACCACCTTCATGGCAGAAGCCGCAGCTATAATCAACGCAAGGCCCTTGGTTCCAGTTCCTAATGACCCTGAGGAGCCCTTGTTATTGACTCCAGCTACCCTTCTAACCCAGGAAACAGGACTATCCAGTGCCCCTCTAGGAGGATTCGATACTAAAGACCTCTACAAGTGCCAATGGAGGCAGGTACAAAGTCTTGCCAATGCATTCTGGGACAGGTGGCGCAAACGCCGCTTGTCTACCCTGCAGCCACGGAGGAAGTGGCAATCTACCAGGCCTAATCTTAGGATGGCCAAGGGAGATGGACCTAAGGCACTCTCCAGACCAGTGACTGAGCTGGTCCTATTGTTGCCTTTCGGAGAATAAGAATGGTGACATCCGTTTGATGTCAAACGGAGAGTTTTCTGTCTCTGACATAAGCAATGACTCTTAATTACCTGTTCTGATAACATACAATGATTGCTGTATGTATATAATGCTCAGTTTACCAGACTTAATGTTTATTGTTTCCAGCTCCATCTAGTGGCCAAAAGTTATAACTGCATGATATTATGCATTGTATTTCCTGTATTATTTCCCTCCAATTCCTAATGTATTCTGGGTAACTTTGCAAGGTACCATGGTCAATCCCAGCCCCCTTTCTCTGTTCAGTCGGCCATTTCTTTCAAGTCTGCATATTGGAAGCAGCTATTCGCTCTACTCCCCTTGTGTCAGCATCGGTGGTATGTAATCACCCTCTCTTATATAATTTCTGTCTTGTATTAGCTAGCTTAGTTACACGCCCCGCTCAGCTACTAGTCCAGATTGTATACTATGTATATTGAATATTTCCATGAATCCAATACTGATCCTATGTATCTGTTGTAGTTTTACCACACATCTATATACCTACATTCAATGAACCACAGATTCAACTACAGTCTCCCTTATTGGACCCCGGTATAGCGGTTTAGCTGCTTGTTAAGCTATATGAATCCCGTTCATTTAGTGAGGACAGGACAATAGAAATGTTCAACAAACTGAATAGCAGGGCGCAACCGCTAATACGAACCAGTCCAGTAGTAATATGACGCAGGACTGCACACGGCACTTAAACATGGAAGTCCAGTAATAATATGAGTGTGAATGTGTGGCGCCCCTGAGGGTTCAGTCGCCACAGAGGTACTGCACCTCCTCCTGAGGTGTGGTACCCCACCATTCAGGTAAGGTGGAGACACCTGACCACAGTCCAACACCTGCATCCCACACAACATAGTAGTGTAGCAAAGCACCCTTTGGTGGCTCCCTGCTTGGAACACGAAGCGTGCTGGGAGGCGGGTGGAATTTAGTCTGCACAAAAGAGCGGGAAGAGTGTAGGAATTAGGCAGTTCGTCACAGGAGTCTGACAAGGTCAGTCTGTGAAAGGAGATCCCCCGGAGTGGGATGGATGAAGGAAGTGCTGCAGCTGACCTCAGTGACCTGGGTCCGCTGGCACAGGAAAGGAACATTAATAGAAAGCCTGACTCTCCATAAGAAGAGAAAGATTAGTACGGAACATGAGGAGAAGAAGAGAACCAAGGATTAGGGTTAGAGGAGAACCCTTCCCAAGTTCTAAGCACAAGGCCGGGGTCCGGTCCCCGAGGTTGTATGGATACTAATGATCCTGCAGCAGACACCGGAGAAATAGAAGTTGTCACCACTTTATTCCCACACCAGACTTGGGGGCACAACAGCAACGTGTGTGAGCCGGGACTAGGTAGTAAGGAGCCCCCGAAGCAGGCTACAGCTGTCTGCCGTACAAGTAGGGTTCATCGAAACATCTGACAGGAGGAACTCCAGTGTAACTCAGTACTGTGAGTACTTCACTAAAGGCGCTAAGAGGGAGACGTTCAGAAAAGGCACATATGTTGGCGGAGTGTTGGAAAGGAGTACTTCATCTTGCCTGGAAGTTGGCTGAGCTCCTGACCCGGAGGACACGGCATGGATGCGGGCTCTGGAGCCACAACAGACTGTGAGTAAAGCTTTGGAACTACATGCCCCTGTGTCCTCCACTTATTAATGCGTCAACCTGCCCAGCATTGCTACATCCCCTGCGCCCGACACTACATCATCTAAGTGTCACTTCACCTACTCTGCCCTGGGACTACAGCCCTGCCTGTGGAGGGCTATAACATCATTGCTGCCCAACACCGTCTGTCCCAGAGAATCTGTCTGCAGCGTCCGCTCAACATCTTCATTGCCGAACACCACAGGTGGCGTCACGACTCATTCATTCATAAACTCTAATCATCATAAGCACACTGAACATTCCCCCTTTTACATTGGGCACCCAGGGCCACGGGCCGGGTCCCAGCTGCCGTGACATCTGCCATTGAAGCTCATCGGGGCCCGGTACCGAGTACCCCTCAGCCCCGGGAGGGCGACCCAAATGCACCCAGTACTTAAATGTGGAAGTCCAGCAATAATATGAATGGAGTGTTAGCAAGAGAAGGTCTCTAAATGTACCTTTTGGGCTGAAAAGTCTCGCTGAAGTCCAGCACAGCAGCCCAACAGACACAGTCTAGGAAGAAATAATGGTGTCAGAATTTCTTAACGCAGGAGTGCCAAAGGTGTGCAGCTCCACACCAGCAGTCCAGACAATAGGTAATCCCAGTCAGGATCAAGGAGAAGCACAGAGGACCAAAGGCAGCAGAACGTGGAGAGCTAGATCACCGAGTAACAAGCAGCAGCAACAAGGAGTCCAGAAGAAACAGGTAGAAGCTCAGGAGCCAACAAAGTACTCAGGCAAGTACCCGGCCTAAAAAGCAAGACAGACAGGAAGTTCAAGGGCAGGGCGAAGTACCAGACTCCATCTTGGACAAGGGAAAAACAGGCTCCAAGGAACATCCAGAACCTCTTTAATTACTCCCACCTTAGAAGCAGCCACAGGACGATCCAGGACCAGGTTTGCCAGGAAATTTCTGATGGAACAAAGCAATTTTTTGAGGAGCAGAGGTATTACTTACAGATTCCCAAGAGTTCTCATCAGACGAATATCCCTGCCACTTAATGAGGTACTGCAGCTGATTCCTACAGATCCTAAAGTCCAGAATCTTCTCCACGGGAAATTTTTCTTGTCCGACCACTAACACCAGCTGAGGAGGAGGCGCAAATACGAACCTGAAAAGTATTCAGAGACACTGGTTTTAATAGGGAGACATGGAACACAGGATGTATGACGTATCTTGGTAACTTCAGAGGACAGGCAATGGAACTCATGATCCCAGAGATCTTGAATGGGCTGATGAATTTTTGTCCCAGCTTCTGTGAGGAAGCATTCAATTTTAAATTTTTCGTGGATAACGACACAGAGTCCCCTACCTGGAACATAGGAGCAGGCCTCTGAAACCTATTGGCAGATCTTTTATATCTCTCCTGTGCAGTGGATAGTAATTCTTTCAGAGTTTCCGGATTCTGTTTCATCACCGCCAACCTCTCATGAACTCCAGGCACTTGATCGGGGATCTGGGAAGAATACTAGGATGATAACCCAGGTTGACAAAGAAGGGTGTTACCTTAGTAGATGTACTCTGTCAGTTGTTGTAACAAAACTCTGCTAGAGGAAACAACTCCAACCATTCGTCCTGTGAATGACTGATATAGCATCGAAGATATTGCTCCAGAGTCTTATTGGTCCGCTCTGTCTACCCATTAGTCTGAGGATGATATGCAGAAAACAAACAAACACCAAGCGCAGAACAAAATCCCTTCCAGAATCAGGATGTAAACTGCGCTCCCCAATCAGAGATAACTTTATCCGGAACTTTATGCAGCTGAAACACATTCTGAATGACCAGATTTACAGGCTCCTTGGCTTAGGGAAAACCCGTACGGTACAAGATTTAGTAAGGTGATCAATTACAACCAAGATAGAATTCTTTCCCCCGGAGGTGGGTAATTCCACTGTAAAGTCCATAGAAATAGTCCCCCAAGGGTGAGAAGGAACAGGTAGTGGTTGAAGCAATCCAGTAGGTGATACACGAGGAGTCTTAAAGCGTGCACATTAGGGTGACCGGATCTCATATGGGGGGGAAAAAATGTCAGAATCTTGTTCGTCTGGACCCCACAAAACGATTCCCCTTTCCAGATATTGAGATAGCCAAAATTTGAGCTCGATCAAACGACGTTAACCCGTGCCGCTCGTCGCTCAAAGTTTGAAAAAATCCAAATTGAGGTATTTTAAGATTTAGGTATTTTGCATAGTCTGTTAGACTATAAAGAATGTGACAACAACATTGCAGAAATAGCCCTGACCAAATTTTCGAACCATTTGTGGTATTTGAATGCAGAGTTGGTGGGATTATCGTTTTTTGATCCCACCATTACAGACAATGAAAAGTTGTTAATGGCTAATAAATTGCTCAGTAACACAGATGAACCATCAGAGCACGCTAACCTACATGAGTTGATAATTTTACATAGTTATCTTATCTATTCTAGAGCTTTTGTTAAAGTAGTTTTTGAAACATCAGAAAATAATGCTCAGCATTTGCTTACAACTTGCAGGACATATTGCTTTTGTTCTTCATCTTTTGTCAGAAGGTCGTTAAAGTCGGTTACTTCCTACCTCTTTTAATTTTTCTTTCCTAACTTTTGGATTTACAACCCTAGCGTGCTCTGATGGTTCATCTGTGCTACTGAGCAATTTATTAGCCATTAACAACTTTTCATTGTCTGTAATGGTGGGATCAAAAAACGATAATCCCACCAACTCTGCATTCAAATACCACAAATGGTTCGAAAATTTGGTTAGGGCTATTTCTGCAATGTTGTTGTCACATTCTTTATAGTCTAACAGACTATGCAAAATACCTAAATCTTAAAATACCTCAATTTGGATTTTTTCAAACTTTGAGCGACGAGCGGCACGGGTTAACGTCATTTGATCGAGCTCAAATTTTGGCTATCTCAATATCTGGAAAGGGGAATCGTTTTGTGGGGTCCAGACGGACAAAATTCCAACATCGATTTTTTGCGGTCACCCTAGTGCACATACCTCACAAGAGAGAAAGTAGTTCTTCACGTCCTTCAGACAGGTAGGCTACCAAAAGATATGGCTCAGGAACTCCTGTGTCTTCTGTATCCCCCGATGACCAGCCAACTTGGAGTCATGGACAAACTTGAGGTTCTGCAGCCTTAAGACCTTTGGAAAGTATAAACGTCGATCCCGGACCCGCACACTGTTCTTGGGAACTAAGTCCACATCATCAGTCGGGTTAGCGAGAAATGGGTCTGCGTCATAGGCCTCCTAATAGTCTTCCATAAGCCCTTTTTCAGGACAACTCCAACAAAGTTGGCATCCGACAAAATGGTCTTGGACTTGGTCCCAGGTATGGAATCCGTGGCATGGATTTGGGACAAAGCATCCGCTTTCCCATTATGTGAACCTGGGTAGTACAAAATGACAAATTTAAATTGATTCAAAAATAGACTCCAATGAGCCTGACGTGGAGAAAGATATCTAGCAGATCTGAGAAATTCCGGATTGCGATGATCCATGTCATACTGCTGCAAAGCAGGTATAAGCAAGCTCCACTAGAGGGCGATAGAGTGGCAAGGGATAATGCACACAGACGAAACAGACCTGCAGTGCAGCAGCAAGGCTACCACAAAGTGGCAACAGAGAAGTCAAATAAGCCGGGTTAAATCCTAGACCAATGATGGCGAACCTATGGCACACATGCCAAAGAGGGCACGCAGAGCCCTCTTAGCTGGCATGCGCCCTCGCCTCACTGTTCAGGAGCTGCAGCTTCCTGCCTCTCACACATTGAGCGGCGCAGCCGCGGAGCTGAGTGATGATGTCATCCAGCCGCGGCCGCGCCTCTCAATGTGTGAGAGGAAGGAAGCTGCCAGCACGGAGAGGTGAGTGTGGCTGCTGTTGTGTGTGTGGCCGCTGTGGTGTGTGTGTGGCTGCTGTGGTATGTGTGTGGTGAGTGTGGCCGCTGTGGTGTGTGTGTGGTGAGTGTGGACGCTGTGGTGTGTGGGTCAATGATGAGGAGAGGGCCAATGATTGAAGTGATGGGGAGAGGGTCAATGATGGGGGTTGTAACATCAGTGGCCATGCCCGCTCCTGCGTCTTCTGCGGCGGCACCCGCGGCTGCCTCTCCTTACCGGCATTCCCTCCGCAGCGCGCACTCTCACCCAGCCTCCAGCTCTGCGGCGTCCCTGCGCTCCTTCCTTAGGCCGCGGGCGCGCACCAGTGCTTACTCTTCTGCCGGCAGTGGGTGTCGCTGAGGGCGGTGCTCGCTTACCCACTTCCTGACCCTAAGGTATTTCAGGCGTTCCCTATGTAGAGAGGACGCCTGATAATTGTGTGCTAATCAACGCATTGTTCTGGCCGCTATAGTGTAGCTATAGTTTCTCCGTTTGTGTTTTTCTCCCTGTCAGGCCCCGTCTTGTCCTGCCTCTTCCCTCTCCTCACTCTCCTGGTTCTCTGGTACACTTCCCTCCTGCCTATCCGTTCCCATATCTTCTCCTGGGTGCTCCACGTCTGCATTCCCTTTGCTCCTGTGGCTACTCCTGCTGCCCCTTCTAGTTGCTGCTGCCTGGTTTCCTCCTCATCCTATAACCCGGTTCAGGTACGCCGATCTCTGTCCAGTGTCCCTGGCCCTCCTCTGCTCCTCCTGGTCCTTGAGCCGTCCCTCTTGGTACCGGCTGTCGCGGTTCTGTCCTCTGCGGTTTTGCCCCTAACGATCCCTGTATAGGGGTCGGTCATCACCTGGCGCGCTCGACCCAGGGGCTCCAGATCCGCGACCCAGAGGGTCCACTCTCGGACGTTGTCCATTCCCTGAACGTCACAGTATCATCAGGCCATGGACCCCGCCGGTACCGCGGCTGCCACGCAGAAGGGACTGCTTTTCTTGCATGAAAATCAGACCCGGATAAGATCCTTCATGAAGTCCATGGACACCCGGTTATCCGCTCTGCAGACCTCTGACCCAGGGCATGCTCCCCTCCTAGTCAGTCTTCACCAGGAGCTCGCGCAGCAGCGCGACGCCCAGTCTCACATTTTGGGTTATATGGCGTCCGTTGACGATCGACTGCTTGCCTTGCAGTCCTCTGCGGCCGCCTCTACCGCACTCAGGGACGCAGTTTCGTCTCCGCCACCCCGCCTGGGAAAGCCTCCTAGGTACAGCGGAGATCCTAAGCTATGTCGGGGTTTCTTAAATCAGTGCAGGCTGCACTTTGAGCTTTTGCCCTAACAATACCCCGCTGATCGCGCCAAGGTAGCGTTCATTGTGTCCCATCTTGAGGGAGAAGCTCTGGCCTGGGTTAATCCTTTATGGGAGAGGGATGATCCCGTTGTGTTTAGTATCCAGATCTTTCTGGAGACGTTTCGCAAAGTGTTCGACGAACCCGGACGCTTAGCGTCTACCACAGAGGCTCTCTTTAACCTCCGTCAGGGGTCCCTTACTGTGGGTCAGTACGCCATCCGCTTTCGGACATTGTCGTTGGAACTTGGATGGAGTAATGAGGCACTTGTAGGTGCCTTCTGGAGAGGCCTCTCAGGAAAAATCAAGGACGAGCTTGACGGACGAGATACCCCAACCACTCTGGAGGATCTCATTTCCCTGGCTACTCGTATAGACCTGCGGTTCTTGGAGCGCGCTCGAGATTCGGTTAGGGAGCGCAGGCCCTTTAGGCTGTATCAAGTGCCCATTCCGCGCTCCTCTGCTCCCTCTATTAGCGTCACTCCCGAACCCATGCAGGTAGATCGGATCAGGCTGTCCTAGCAGCGACGCAGGGAGAGGATGACGAACGGGCTCTGCCTGTACTGTGGTAGAGCCAATCACCTTATGCGCACCTGTCCTGAGAGACCGGGAAACGCCTCCACCTAGGTCAGGTAAGAGAGGTCTCCCTAGGTGATCATAATTCCTCTCTGCCCCTTACCCTTTCAGCTTTAATTATTGCAGGTCGGGAGCGCAGATCTGTGGAGGCGTATGTGGACTCGGGTGCAGCTGGTAATTTCATCCGGCAAGAAGAGGTGGATAAACTCTGGATCCCGGTGGTCATCTTAAAAGACCCGCGTGCAATCACCTCCATTGATGGAAAACCTCTTCCCGAGTTCGTCACCATGGTTACGGCCGAAGTAGACTTACAGATTGGAGCGCTTCATCTTGAGAGAATAGCCTTCTACGTCCTGCCTAAATTGTCCCACGCTGTCCTCCTAGGATTACCCTGGCTTAGGCTGCACGAGCCAGTTATCGACTGGCGCTCAGGGGAGATCCTGCGTCGGGGTCATTCCTGTCACGCACGTTGTCTGCGGTCCATCCTCCATCCTCGTTCCCTGCCTATACCAGCCAATCTTCCGGGCCTTCCCGCACCGTACTACGCGTACGCCGACGTTTTTAGCAAAAAAGAAGCGGATTCTCTGCCTCCGCATCGGACCTATGACTGTCCTATCGACCTGATTCCCGGAGCCACCCCTCCCAGAGGGAGAACGTATCCCTTATCCCCAGCAGAGACCACGGCTATGACTGAATACATACAAGAGAACTTGGCCAAGGGTTTCATTCGGAAGTCCTTGTCCCCAGCAGGTGCAGGCTTTTCTTTGTTCGGAAGAAAGACGGATCACTTCGACCATGTATCGACTACCGGGGCCTGAATAATATCACGGTTAAGAATCCATACCCGCTTCCGCTTATCCCGGAACTCTTCGACCGTTTGAGAGGGGCTCGGATCTTCACGAAGCTGGATCTGCGGGGAGCCTATAACTTGATCCGGATCCGCGCTGGGGACGAGTGGAAGACGGCCTTCAATACCCGTGATGGTCATTATGAGTATTTAGTCATGCCATTTGGTCTCTGAAATGCTCCAGCTGTATTCCAGGAATTCGTTAACGAGGTGTTTCGGGATCTTCTGTACTCATGCGTAGTAGTATACTTAGATGATATTCTCATCTTTTCACCAGACCTAACCTCTCATCGGAGAAGCGTGCGCATGGTCCTGCATCGTCTTCGGGAGAATCACCTCTACGCCAAAATTGAAAAGTATCTCTTTGAGCAGACCTCGCTACCCTTCTTGGGGTATATAATCACAGATTCCGGTCTGAAGATGGATCCTGAGAAACTCTCTGCAGTACTCAAGTGGCCGCATCCTGTCGGTATAAAAGCCATCCAGCGTTTCCTCGGATTTGCGAATTACTACCGACAGTTTGTGCCGCATTTTTCCACGGTGACCAAGCCCATCACGGTCCTGACCCGTAAGGGAACTAAGTCAAACAGCTGGTCTCCCGAGGCTGAAGACGCCTTCCTGGCCCTGAAACGCTCCTTTGCATCTGCACCGGTCATACGGTGGCCGGTGGTCAGTAGGCCTTTTGTTCTAGAAGTGGACGCTTCTTCCACTGGAGCGGGGGCGGTCCTTTCCCAGCAGGTTCCCTCAGGACGACTGGTTCCTTGCGGGTTCTTTTCCAAATCCTTTTCGCCTGCGGAGTGCAATTACTCCATTGGAGACCGAGAGTTGCTGGTCATTAAGATGGCTCTAGAGGAATGGCGGTACTTGCTTGAAGGGGCTGTGCACCCCTTTACTATCTTCACGGATCACAAGAATTTTGGCCTATCTGCAGTCCGCTCAGAGACTCAATTCCAGACAGGCCAGATGGGCCTTGTATTTTTCTCGGTTTGATTTCAAGCTTCACTTCCGCCCCAGCAATAAGAACATCAAAGCGGATGCACTCTCCAGGTCTTTACAGTCGCCTGAAGAGGATGAGGGTCCATCATATATTATCGAGCCTGCCAAAGTGATCACCGTGGCTCCTGTGAATTTTTCTACTCCTCCACCAGGCAAGACCTTCGTTCCTCAAAATAAATGTCCGGAGGTGTTGTGCTGGGGGCATTCCTCCAAGGTTGCTGGGCACATTGGAACCAAGAAGACACTTTCGCTTCTCTCCCGTTATTACTGGTGGGCCACCCTTCGCCAAGACGTAGTGGATTATGCTGCCTCTTGCACCACCTGTGCTCAGAACAAGGTCCCAAGGACCCTGCCCTCCGACCTTCTCCACCTGTTACCTGTTCCGGAGGCTCCTTGGCAGCAAATTGCGATGGATTTCATAACCAACCTGCCTCGCTCAGCTGGTTGCACCACCATCTTAGTCGTAGCGGATCGCTTCTCGAAGATGGCTCATTTCATCCCCTTGTCCGGACTGCCATCAGATCCGAAGTTGGCCGAGATCTTCATCCACCAGATCTTCAGGCTACATGGCCTCCCTCTACGGATTGTGTCTGATCGTGGAGTCCAATTTACTTCTCGCTTTTGGAGGGCCCTCTGTCGGCTTATGGGCACATCCCTCGACTTCTCCTCCGCTTATCATCCACAGACCAATGGGCAAGTGGAGCGGATTAATCAGGTTCTGACAACCTACCTGCGTCACTTTTCCAACGCCCATCAGGACAATTGGGTCTCACTTCTACCTTGGGCAGAATTCGCCCATAATAACCATCCCTGCGAATCAACCACCAAATCACCGTTCTTTGTGGTCTCAGGTCAGAATCCGGGTGTTCCGCTGCCCTTTATCGCATCATCAGGAGTTCCCGCAGCAGATGCTCTCGCCATAGAATTTTCAGAGATTTGGAAAGAGACTAGAGTGGCCCTCGTGAATGCCAGTGCCCGAATTAAGAAACATGCGGACAAGAGACGGAAGGACCTTCCTCCATACCATCCTGGCAACAAGGTCTGGCTTTCAACCAAGCACATCCGCTTAAAAGTTCCTTCCTATAAGTTAAGTCCCCGGTACATCGGTCCCTTCGAAGTGCTGAGACGCATCAATAAGGTGGTTTATAAACTGAGATTGCCGGCTTCACTCAGGGTCCCTAACGCCTTTCATGTCTTGCTCCTGAAACCTGTAGTTCTGAATCGGTTCCAACCTGTCTCCTTTGCCCCTCCTTCACCTATTGGGTCGGATGACATCTTTGAAATAAAGGACATTTTGGCCATGAAAAGAGTCAGGGGGAGGACTCTCTTTCTTATTGATTGGAAGGGATTTGGCCCTGAAGATAGGTCCTGGGAGCCTCGAGAAAATGTTAATGCCCCCCTAATACTGAAAAAATTTCTGGCCAATCTCAGAAAGGGGGGATGTAAGGGTGGGGTACTGTGACATCAGCGGCCGTGCCCGCTCCTGCGTCTTCTGCGGCGGCACCCGCGGCTGCCTCTCCTTACCGGCATTCCCTCCGCAGCGCGCACTCTCACCCAGCCTCTTCCCTCTCCTCGCTCTCCTGGTTCTCTGGTGCACTTCCCTCCTGCCTATCCGTTCCCATATCTTCTCCTGGGTGCTCCACGTCTGCATTCCCATTGCTCCTGTGGCTACTACTGCTGCCCCTTCTAGTTGCTGCTGACTGGTTTCCTCCTCATCCTATAACCCGGCTCAGGTACGCCGATCTCTGTCCAGTGTCCCTGGCCCTCCTCTGCTCCTCCTGGTCCTTGAGCCGTCCCTCTTGGTACTGGCTGTCGTGGTTCTGTCCTCTGCGGTTTTGCCCCTAACGATCCCTGTATAGGGGTCGGTCATCACCTGGCGCGCTTGACCCAGGGGCTCCAGATCCGTGACCTAGAGGGTCCACTCTCGGACGTTGTCCATTCCCTGAACATCACAGGGGTGATGGGGAGAGGGCAATGATGGAAATGATGGGGAGAGGGCCAATGATGGAATTGATGGGGAGAGGGAAGTGATGGAAATGATGAGAGGGCCAATGATGGAAGTGATGGGGAGAGGGCAGTGATGGGGAGAGGGCCAATGATGGGTGTGATGGAGAGAGGGCCAATGATGGGGTGATGGGGAGAGGGCAATGATGGAGTGATGGAGAGAGGGTCAATGATAGAAGTGATGGGGAGATGGCAGTGTTGGGGAGAGGGCCAATGATGGGGTAATGGGGAGAAGGTCAATGATGGACGTGATGGGGAGAGGGCAATGATGGGGTGATGGGAAGAAGGAAATGATGGAGTTGGTGGAATGGGCAATTTCTACATTAAGGGGATCATGATAGGGCATATTTCTGCATGAAGGGGATCGTGATGGGGCATATTTCTGCTTGAAGGGAATTTTGATTGGGCATATTTCTGCATGAAGGGGATCATGATGGGGCATATTTCTGCATGAAGGAGATCATGATGGGGCATATTACTACAAGAAGGGGATCATGATGGGGCATATTACTACATGAAGGGAATCATGATGCAGCATATTTCTACCTGAAGGGGACAATGATCGAGCATATTACTATAAGAAGGGGATCATGATGGGGCATATTTCTACATGAAGGGGATCATGATGGGGCATATTTCTGCATGAAGGGGATCATGATGGGGCATATTTCTGCTTGAAGGGAATTATGATTGGGCATATTTCTGCATGAAGGGGATCATGATGGGGCATATTTCTGCATGAAGGGGATCATAATGGGGCATATTTCTACATGAAGGGGACAATGATCGGGCATATTACTACAAGAAGGGGAACATGATGGGGCACATTTCTACATGAAGGGGATCATGATGGGGCATATTTCTGCATGAAGGGGATCATGAGGGGGCATATTTCTGCTTGAAGGGAATTATGATTGGGCATATTTCTGCATGAAGGGGATCATGATGGGGCATATTTCTACATGAAGGGGATCATGATGGGGCATATTTCTGCATGAAGGGGATCATGATGGGGCATATTTCTGCTTGAAGGGAATTATGATTGGGCATATTTCTGCATGAAGAGGATCATGATGGGGCATATTTCTGCATGAAGGAGATCATGATGGGGCATATTACTACAAGAAGGGGATCATGATGGGGCATATTACTACAAGATGGGGATCATGATGGGGCATTTGGCACGTGTTGTCACTTAGTCATAAATAATTGGGTTTTAGGATGCAGTTTGGGCACTCGGTCTCAGAAAGGTTCGCCATCACTGTCCTAGACTGTAGTGCAGTACCAAATGAATAAGCAAACTCATGGTCAGAGACAAGCCAGGGGATCAGTAATGGTCAGGAGTGGCTATGCCAAAGACATGAGACAAAAGCAGATCAGGGTCCAAGCCGAGTTCAAGGACCAAGAAGTTTAAAACACAAGAGGGAACACAGGTTTGGGACAGGGAGAGGGGAATAAAACAGACACAGGTCGAGTCAGGAATAACAGCAAGACAAATGAGAATGTAACAGAGTCAGCTACTCACGCCATAGGCAGAACCAGAACTGACATCGCCTGCAGGAAGCAGCAACAATAAATAGCAAACCTGAACCCAGACAGAGGCTGAGAAAGGTTAACCCCTGACATGACCAGAACAGGAACATGGAAAGACAGGACTCAAAACCCGGTCTGGATCATGACAGTACCCTCCTCTCAAGGGGGGCCACCGGACCCCAGGTTTCCCAGGATAACGTGTATGAAATGTCCGAACCAATCGATCAGCATGAACAGATTATGCCGGGACCCAAGATCGATCCTCAGGACTGTACCCCCTCTAATCAACCAAATACTGTAGTGAACTGTGGACCATGCCCAAATTCACAATCCGTTTCACTTCATACTTAATCTGACCATCCACAGAGACAGAGCGGAAGGTACAAATGACTTCAGGAGGGACTTTTGGAACACATTGGGGATTCGAAGCGACGGAGGAAGATGTAAACGCAAGGCAACTGGATTGACAACCTCAATGATCTCATAAGGACCAATAAACCTGGGACCTAGCTTAGCAGAAGGAACTTTCAGACGTATGTTCCTGGTAGACAACCACAGTATCTCCTACCAGGAATATAGGTCCAGCAGACCGTCACTTATCGGCAAAATGTTTGTTTTCCTTGAGCCTCCCCAATGTTCCTCTGGACCTCCCTCCATACTCCCCCCGAACCGCTGAGTGGCCGAATCAGCCCCTTGACACCCTGAATTCATCCTGGAATATTCACCAAAATGGGGGTGAAAGCCGTAATTACAAAAGAACGGAGAGGTACCAGTGGACTGATTAATCAGATTATTAAAAGCAACTTCAGCCACAGGTAACGAAGAGCACCAATCATCCTGCTGGGACGTGGCCAATAGACTGACTGGTCCTCTCCGTCTGATGGTTGGTTTCGGGATGGTAGGCCAAGGACAAGGCCAAGCTAATACCCAATCTTTTACAAAAAGCCCGCCAGAATTTGGACACAAATTGTACCCCTCAATCAGAAACCACAAAGGCACACCATGCAATTGTACCACATGTTCAACAAACAATCTCAATAGTGTCTCAGCATTAGGCAGTCCTGCCAAAGGTACAAAATGCATCGGTTTACTGAATCCGTCAACCACCACCCAGACCACAGTTTTGCCATTGGAATGAGGGAGATCAGTGATAAAGTCCATGGACAAATGAGCCCGAGGTCTATCCGGAATTGGCAATGGCACCAATTCCCCGGCCGGTTATGGGAAGTTTTAGCACGGGCACACGTATCACAAGAAGACATAAACACGGCGAGTACAGAGGCCATAGAGGACCACCAAAACAGCCTAACAATAGCTGTCCGGGTGGCTGAGATTTGTGAAAGAAATGGTTAATCTTAGTTCTCTAAAGTCTAGAAAAATAACTGAAAAACAACTTGTAACCCATGACACCATTTTAATTGTTATCATCTGTCTACGTGGTTAGATAATTCTGCCAGTGGTCAGTTCCAAATTCCCCTCTTCTTCCCTTGAATAACGTCTAAATATGTCAAGGCCAAATATCTATCTGGCCAAAAAGTACTAACAGGATATGGTTCCACGAATTGATAAATTGACCTAAAGGAAATGCCAAAACTCCCTCCATGCGCCCACCACATCTAATTAAAATTATCTCATATCCCAGGATATAGTTGACCTATCATTATATAACTTATCTTTTGTGCCAATTATTGTGTAAACTCTTCTTCATTTTGCCAGTTGTTGCACAATGTTACGGAATTATCCATATTTGTTCATTTCCTCTTCTGATGAGCTATAAAAGATCTACCCTGACCCTCCCAATAAAGGAGATTTACTTGATAGACAAGCAACCTGTGTCTCTCGTTTCATTTCTCCCAATCCTAGGTACCTAGGCAAAAGCTCCTCCTGAGCTATACCTGAGGAGACATAGAAATCCCTTCTCCGACAACTTGGAGGCCCCAGCGAGATATAATATTCCCCTTCGACTTTCATCTCAGACTGAACAATTGACCGCCTCTATCCTGAACAGGAAAACAGATCCCGGGTAAGTGAGTAGATTGGTTACTCACACTGTTTTCTCTCTGGGAAAAGAGGCATTCTGGAGTCAGTCTGTGGGGATTTCAAACGGGAAAAGCCCTCGGGTAAAAAAGGTATATATTATTTGTTATCTCTTGCTTGATTGTCTGTTTGTTTAAGTGCTGTTAACAATTGTTTTATTTCAGGATGAAGTGCGATGATTTTCCATTTGTTTTGTTTGTATATATAACAAAGGTTCCTGTCTTTCTGTTTGTAATGATGTCAAAGTTTGTTAATATTGAAAATATTGCAATCAGATTGTCTTGATCCTGCTCTGCTATACTTGGTTTATGTTTTTTCTAACTTTTATTCTTCTTTTGTTTGTTGATGCCTTGTCAGATGTTAATTGATAAGTAGTACTGATAATGCTGTGCTGAACTGTTCTGATTATACTACGGTCCTGATATTGCTGAATCTGTGTTGTGGGGCACTAAGCAGCACTGTTTATGTATGGAGACTAAATGATGTGTGCTCAGTGTATAAATAACCTTTTCATTATTCAAAGCAGTGAGTAAGATAAAACTCTGTGGTTAGTTGCTACTTGAAAAAAACATAGGAAGGTCCCGGGTGGGAGTTTGTAGTGAAAAGTGAAAATCACGTGAAGAAAATCTATGTGAATATAAATGTCAATTTTTTTTGTATGCAACCCAGTACTCAGATAGGACGCTAATTAGAGGATATAGTGAACCAAGCAAGAGTTTCTACAAATAGATGGGATTTATGTTTTTGTCCATTGGCACTAGAGCATTTTTGATAAGATGCGGGGAGTGAGATAGTACAGAAGTACTGCGTGTATGGATGTGATTGAAATGTCAGACAGATGCTTACCATGTGTGTACCATATCCTGTGTGAAAAGGATCTGTGTTAAGTTCACCAGTATATGCGCAAGGTACATTCTTGTCATATGCATTGTTTAAAAGCTGGGTAGATGTATTGGACTCTAGATGGTATATGCCAAGGTGGCAAGATAACATCACGTACGAATATTGTCTTATTGAACCCAGAGTGGATTCAAGAATAGACCTTGCATATTCAGAGTCTAGTAAGGGCTCAGATCCAGGTATGAGAAGTATATAGCGCTTGTGTTTGGAACTGTGTTGTTGACAGTAATCTGTCTAATTGTTTGGGAGAGTGAGTATCAGCATCAGGACAGAACAGAGAGCTGCGGTTCAGGTTATTGCTTTGATAGTGGGTTTGCTGGCTATTGTAGATAGACCAGTGGGATCCCACTATTACATAACAGGGCTGAAGACAGGGGTCGCTACCCTTGACAGCTGTTATGGGTGCTAGCCACACCAGGTCAGGATAGACTACGGATCCGAGATATAAGATAAAGGACCTGGTGTGTCTTGGGCAGGATTATAAAGCAGTTAACAATACCGCTGACAATTCTTGAAAAGGCAGAAGTGCCAAGGAATGGTTGTTTGGATGCTGAGAGATACAACGAGTGTTTAAGTAAGGAGCATGCTGTATGGATTGGATAATGTGATTATGGTGTGCAAGTTGCAGCATGGATCAGAACTTCTGAATGATAAGGTCTGTTTTAATACTAAGAATGATGAAGTTAATACTAAGTGTGATGAAGTTAGAATGAGAGGCAATCTGCAGCATCTCCACACACAGGCTGCTCCCCCTTCACAAGATCAGTCTGTGTTTCCACAGCTCCCTTGCCCCTGTAGTAGAGGAGGGGATGAGACCGGCCCCCCTTAAGCAGCCCAAAGAGCGAAGTTATGTGCTGACAGGAGATTTCTTCTGTGTCTGCATCCTTAACATTTGTATAATACTATACTTGACTGGCTAGTGTAGCCTCATCTCCACCCCATCTCTGGTAGACCCTGGTGATATACCATGAGCCAGGGGTCCCATAGGTGCCAAACATGGGGGCAGGACTGATCCCCATGTCTCCACAGATGCAAACTAGCTGACTTGTATATGATGCTTCTCCTCTATACTTATTACCCTTGGGTTGCCACAGGGGTTCACAGACAGTTTCTCCACTCCGGTAATTAACAGCCCCAAGCAATTCCTACGGAGGGGAGAAATGAGGAAACATTCTACATTACACTTGCAGACAACCCTTACACCTCATAACTATGATTTGAAAACCCCCAAAGAAGCTAGATTTGTAAAAATATGTTACTGATAGGATTGAAGGAAGATCTGAGAACAGAAGTAATGAGAGTACGGTCAGAATGTATATACAATCCCTTCCCATGTTTAGGGGATAGAGGAACAGATTACCAATAGGAAAGTAAAGAAGCAGCAGAAGGCAACTCCTGTTATGGTAAATATACCTCTGGATGCATTTATTAATGCTTTGAATACTGTGGTGCGGGCGGCAGGTATACATCACAGGGTAACAGTAGAGAGAGAGAAGAAAAGGAAAGATGGGATAAGAGACCCAGAGAAGTGGACACAAGAATAGCGGTTCCCCCACAGGATGGTCCAATCACTAATCACATAATTAAATCTTCCTCCTGGGAAACAATTAAAATGCCTGATTGATACGGGGGTGAGCCGTTCTATTATATTAGAAAAGGATATGCCACAACGATTCATGACAGGGAAAATGGTACAAGGATTAGGAGCAGGTGGAATAGTTCATCCCTTGTATGAAACAGAACCCATGAATGTGTGAATAGCACGTACCACAGACTTGTGTGCCTAATTGCTAGTCTCAGATAAATGTCCTATAATCTTGATAGGTGCTGATATCCTGAGTGCTATGAATGCAGTTTTTTTATTAAGTTTGGAAGAAAGGCATTACTGTTACAGGCCCGTTGTCTGAAGCAACCCTCTCACCATGAAGTTGCTAATTTAGCTAGATGGCGAGAAAAACTGCAACTGACCAAGATGAGGACATTTGGCAAATGTTCAATCAGGTACCACCTGCAGTATGGGTAAAGGATAAGACAGATGTTGGTTTAGGATAGTATCAGTATTCATCAGATTGAAGCCAGGAACTGTACCGGTGCGTATTAGATGATATCCCCTGAGCAGAGAGAAAACAGGTACTGTATGTCTAATGGAAACAGCTTCCTTGTTAATATTTTTGTACCATGAAGGATGTAAGGTGTCAAGAGGTAGCTGTCAATAGCAAAGGAAAAAGTAGTTTTCTTAGGTCATTGCATTTCACTTCAGCTGAAACACATAACACCAGAAGAAAAAGCCATAAGCCAAGCAATGGAGCTCACTTCCATCTGCCACTGAGTATATTCCTGGGGCTGACCAACTACTGTAGAGAAGCCATGCCAACTGACCCCGGAAGCAAAAGAGGGGATCAACAACTTGAAGGAGGCCATTCTCTCAGCCTCGGCTCTAGGAATCCCAAATTATGACCTCCACTTCCATTTGCATTGTCATGAATTGGGGGGGGACATGCTAAGGGTATACTGTATTTTTAACATGGCTACTTGCCAATGTGCAAGAGACACCAATCCCTAATGTAGATCAAGAATTGTATGTAGATGTGTCACAGGTTTACCAAAATAAATTACCTTATACAGGTTATTTATTCAATAGTTGATCAATATAAGGTGGTACAAAGTAAAGCTTTGCCTTCTAGGATGTCTACTTGATAAGCTGAATTGAAAGCACTCGCTGAGGTATGTATAATCGCTGAACATTTGTCAGAAAATACTTTTAGAGATAGCCGCTATGCATTTGGCATCTGCCATGATTATGGTCCCATATGGAAGAGCAGAAAGTTTGTTGGTTCCTCCGGTAAGCCCATTAAAAATGCAGATTTGGTGGCTCAGCTTCTCAAAGCATTGGAGCTGCCTAAAAAAGTTGCTATAGTGAAAGTGCAAGCTCACACTAAAGAGCGCACTAAGGAAGCCGAAGGTAATAACCGAGCTGATATTGCAGCCAAGGCTGCTGCTTTGTCCCCTCTTCCGGCAGGAACATACACTGTACAGGTGTCGGGGGAGGTGGATCTTCAATTACTCCAGAGCCTGCAAGAACAGGCCTCTGTACCAGAAAAGGAAGAATGGCAAAGGCACGCAGGTGCGAAGGAAAAAGATGGATTGTGGAGAGCGGACGGTAGGTATTGCTTGCTCAGGGCATTGTTCCCTATGGTGTGCTCCCTCTCCCATGGACTAACACACCAATCCAAGGATGGAATGGTAAGCAAGGTAAAAGCAAGTTGGGTCGCACCAGGGTTCCATTATGCTGCTGCAAAATTCGTACAGGGATGTGTAATCTGTGCATGCCACAATGTGGGAAAAACGGTGAAGGTGCAAACCAAAGTGCACCCCCAAGCCATTGTACCCTTTTCAGCGACTGCAGATTGATTTCATTCAGCTTCCAAGAGTAGGCAACTATGAATACGTGCTGGTATGTGTGGATCTTTTTTTCCAACTGGCCAGAGGCATGGCCCTGTGCTTATGCAAATGCACGTACTGTGGTTAAAAAGCTAATGTCAGAAGTTGTTTGGAGTACCAGAGGTAATTGAAAGTGACCGAGGTAATCATTTCACTTCACAGGTGTGCCAAGGAATCACCCGAGCCTTAGGGATGGAACAATCATTTCACACTCCCTGTCATCCTAAAGCCCCCGTTACACACTGCGATATCGCTAGCACTATCGCTGTAAAGTCACCGATTTTGTGACTTTGCAGCGATATTGGTAGCAATATCGCTGCATATGATACTTACCTCCGACCGGCTCCCCCGCTGGTTATCGCTGATCGCGCAAGAAGCTGCTGGACCATTTCTCGTCGTCAGCTTCCTGCGGCACTTCCTGCTGTGGAGACGAGCGGCGCGTGCAGCCGGGCGGGAGGACGCAGGATCGCCGCGTCTGACAGGTAAGTAGCGATCCCTGTCCCTAGCGATGTCGCTGGTGAGATCTGCCTGACCGCATCATATCGCTGGTCGGGATCGCTGGTGAGTCGCTAGGTGTAACGGTACCCTTAGAGCAGTGGCAGGGTGGAAAGGTTAAATGGTACACTGAAATTGAAAATTCAGAAAGCAATGGCAGAAACAGGTAAACCATGGACTGAGTGTCTTCCCATTGCATTGTACAATGTTAGGGTAACTCCCAACAAAAAGACAAGTTTCAGTCCATATGAGGTATTGTTTGGGAGCCCTCCCAAGGCAGGATTGTACTTTCCCCAGCAGATGCAGGCCTCGCATTCAAATATGACGGCCTATGTGGGTGCATTACAACAGGTATTGCAGCAAACTCATACACGTTTTCAGTTCCCTTCCAGATCCGTCCTCCTTATCAGGCTCGCATGACCTTAAGCCTGGAGACTGGGTGGTGATGCGAAACCACCTAAGGAAAAGTCTAGATCCTCACTTTGAGGGACCCTATCAAGTCCAGCTGATCACGTCCACATCTGTTAAGCTGGAAGGAAAGTCTGTCTGGATTCATGCATCTCACTGCAAGAAATTTCACAAGAACGAAAGGAGAATGAAATTTGGGAAGTGCTATCCATTCTTGCTTCTCACTGTGATTGTATCTATTCAGTGTAAAGTAGATAATGATGTCTTTGAACCATGGGATAGTGATGTGTCAAAACAGTGGGTTAATAAATTTGTCCAGTACCATAATTTACGTGCCAGATCAAGAGCTAAAGCTTAGTTTCGCAGTAGACCCCTTTTTCTCTAGTAGGTAAGCAAATTTGCAGTGACCAGATGTGTTTAAAACGAACTCTACATGATTCTAATTGGTCCAGGAATTGCTTTTTCATTGATGCTAATACAGCACAGTGCACAGAAAATGAGGCAGTTCATGTAGATGAAGAAACTAGAGAAGGTCAGTATGGAGATGGAGCTACTGAGATGTCTATAAGTATAAATACTGACCCAGAATGCCAGTCATTACGATATTATAGGGCAGTCACTACAGATTTAGACGACTCTTGGTGTCTTTACACTGCCACTACCCGGTTAGTTTCAATGACAATAGCTGTTCTTAATGAATTTCAGTTTATAAACATAGTATGTGGAAGTAATGCATATAGGAGGATTCCTAAAGGAGCTGAAGGTGCATGTACACTGGCTAGATTAGAGCCAGCCACCTGGGTATGGAATGAGAATTATTATTATTATTTATTGTTATAGCGCCATTTATTCCATGGCGCTTTACATGTAGGGAGGGGTATACATAAAAACAAGTACAATAATGTTTAACAATACAAGTCATAACTGGTACAGGAGGAGAGAGGACCCTGCCCGCGAAGGCTCACAATCTACAAGGGATGGGTGAAAATACAGTAGGCGAGGGTAGAGCTGGTCATGCAGCGGAGAATGACTTTCCTTATAAAA
This sequence comes from Dendrobates tinctorius, assembly GCF_039654945.1. Classification (NCBI taxonomy): domain Eukaryota; kingdom Metazoa; phylum Chordata; class Amphibia; order Anura; family Dendrobatidae; genus Dendrobates; species Dendrobates tinctorius. The sequence goes on from NW_027361681.1 coordinate 10,608,045, forward strand.
ATTTCCCTAGCCACATGATAGCAAAGCGTAGTGCACCCTCTCCATAGTCACCCAGACATTTAATGCACACTCCATGGTATCTTAAAACTGGGATGGTCCTCAGTGGACCTCTGGGAGTTATGTTTGGAACTCTAAGAAATGCTCAGATGATAGAAGAATTGGGTGATATTTTTGATAATGTAACTGAGTCTTTATTTGATGCCATGAATGTAGAATCTGCTTATATGAGACAGCTCATTGTTATAACTAACCAACACTCTATGGTGCTCGACTATCTTACAGCATCTCAAGGAGGATTCTGTCAGGTAGTGGGACCTGCCTGCTGTCATTATATAGATCCATCCGGACTGATGAGAGTCACTCATGACATAGAACAAGCAAGGCTGATAAAGGAAGGAATACAGAAGGTTAATTCCTTGGAAGACCTGCCCCTCCCTGAATGGCTCGCATGGTTAAATCCTTTGAATCTGTTTAAAGGGATAGGCGGATGGATATCAGGAATAATTCATTTCCTAATTCAATTAGTTTTTGTGATATTAGTTTTTGCAGTAATGATCAGATTATTTGTTTTACTCATCAAGAAAATTCTTGGCTCTAATTGTAGATGTTTTCCAGGTAACCGTAGTGCTAAAATTGATGCCGATTCAGAGATCAAGCAAACTCAAGTAATGACTACCTTCATAACCACTGTTCAGCGTGAATGTATATTCTGCAACAAGCAAACTTCAGTGGACCTGACTGATTGTATGCATTGAGGAAAACCACTGGTTTGAACAAAGCCAAAGACAAGAACTTTACAAAGAACTACAACGATGAAGATTACATGCATTATGGACTTTAAATGATTAACACTTACTAATGAATAAAGATATAAAAATATATACGTGTATATACTAAGATATCAAAATATATGTTACAATGTATTACAGTAATTATGAATTTACTATATCTTATTAACACGTTACACACAAAACAGATAACTCCCCTCAATAAAATCTGTATTCCTTTGAGATAGGGCAATAAGTAAAAGAGAAGTAGGGAAAGGAGGTCTGATTTACAGGTATAATCTGAATGGGTACACAGCAGGACTGGTATCCCATGATATACATAGGACAAGCCGTGTATTTTGTGAAGTAGGGTTATCTTGCAGGCCTCGGATAAAGGCAAGGGCAGATAGAGGTAGAAAGAGCCCCCAGTAGGCAGATAATAAAAAGAGGGGAGTTGTCAAAGACATGGTTAATCTTAGTTCTCTAAAGTCTAGAAAAATAACTGAAAAACAACTTGTAACCCATGACACCATTTTAATTGTTATCAACTGTCTACGTGGTTAGATAATTCTGCCAGTGGTCAGTTCCAAATTCCCCTCTTCTTCCCTTGAATAATGTCTAAATATGTCAAGGCCAAATATCTATCTGGCCAAAAAGTACTAACAGGATATGATTCCACGAATTGTTAAATTGACCTAAAGGAAATGCCAAAACTCCCTCCATGCTCCTGCCACATCTAATTAAAATGATCTCATATACCAGGATATAGTTGACATATCGTTATATAACTTATCTTTTGTGCCAGTTATTGTGTAAACTCTCCTTCATTTTGCCAATTGTTACACAATGTTATGGAATTGTCCATATTTGTTCATTTCCTCTTCTGATGAGCTATAAAAGATCTACCCTGACCCTCCCAATAAAGGAGATTTACTTGATAGACAAGCAACCTGTGTCTCTTGTTTCATTTCTCCCAATCCTAGGTACCTAGGCAAAAGCTCCTCCTGAGCTATACCCGAGGAGACATAGAAATCTCTTCTCCAGGATGCCAACTAAGAGCAGAAACGTGGAACTCCTGGAGCACCCTCAACCGTTACTGGACAAAGAGTTTATCAGGCAATGACGGAGGAGCAAGAGACTGAGCCTCATGAATCTCCCGTTCCAATTCTGAGGACACAGCTGCTACAACCACCCTGTGCTGAAGAATGGGGAAGGAGGTTTGGGAGTTGATATCGAATCCAAGCGTGAGATAAGGCATCCGCCTTAACATTCTTGGAACCAGGTCAAATGGTGATGGAAAAATTAAAGCGTGGAAAAAAAAGCAACCACCTCACCTGTCTGGGAGTCAACCGTTTGGCAGACTCAATATAGGACAGTTTCTTGTGGTCCTTAATCACCGTGACCAGATGAACAGCCCCCTCCAAGAAGTGCCTCTATTCTTCAAAGGTCAACATAATGGCTCCCAATTCCCGAGATAATAATTTCTCTCAGCAGTAGAGAATTTCTTTGAGAAAAAACAAGGTCTCAAGTTAGTCAACGTGGTGGATCCTTGAGACAACACCGCCACCACCCCCACCTCCGATGCGTCCACCTCAACAATGATAGGTTCAGATGGCTCAGAATGGACCAAAAAAGGGGCAGACATAAAGCATTCCTTTAATGAAGAAAATGCCGCCACTGCAGAAGTTGACCAGTTTTTTTAGATCAGCCCCCTTATGAGTAAGATTAGTGAGGGGCTTGACCACCTGTGAAAACTCTTTAATAAATTTCCTATAATAATTGGCAAAACCCAAAAACGCTGAAGACCCCTCAAGTCTTTGAGTTGTACCCAATCCACAATGGCGCATACCTTCCCAGGGTCAATACGAAACCCCTTAGCAGACAGGATGAACCCCAGAAAAGACAGCTCTTGAAAGAGAAGTGAGCTTTCTTCAGGTTTCGCAAAGAGCGAGTTCTCCCGTAACCTCTGGAGAACTGGATATCATCTAAATACACCACCATAAAATGCCCAATGAAATCCAAAAATACATGGTTAACCCCTTAACGTCCAATGACGGACAAAGTCTATCTTTGGACATCTCACCCGCTTTGATGTGGGCTCTGCGTCAAAGCCGGGACATCTCAGCTGTTTTGAACAGCTGACATGTGCCCGCAATAGGCGCAGGTGGAGTCACGCGCCTATTAACTAGTTAAATGCCGCTGTCAAACTCTGACAGCGGCATTTAACCAACGCTTCCAGGCACACAGCCGGAAATACGCACATCCCTGACCCCCATCACGTGATCGGGGGTCAGCGATGCGTTGGCATAACAACCAGAGGGAGGTCTGGAGACCTCTATGGTTGTTGATGCCGGATTGCTATGTGCGCCACCCAGTGGTCGGCGATCATAACAATGCTGTATTTCTGCTACATATAGGTGATCTGAGCATCGCCTACATGTAGCAGAGCCGATCGAGCTATGGCAACTTCTAGCCTCCCATGGAGGCTATTGAAGCATGCCAAAAGTTAAAAAAAAATGTTTTTAAAAATATGAAAAAAATATAAAAGTTCAAATCACCCCCCTTTCGCCCCATTCAAAATAAAACATACACATATTTGGTATCACTGTGTTCAAAATTGCCCGATCTATCAATAGAAAAAAGATTAACTCGATCGCTAAACGGCGTAGTAAGAAAAAAATTCAAAACGCCAGAATTACGTTTTTTTGGTCACTGTGACATTGCATTAAAATGCAATAACGGGCGATCAAAAGAATGTATCTGCACAAAAGTGGTATTAAAAACGTCAGCTCGGTGTGCAAAATATAAGCTGTCACCCAACCCGAGATCACGAAAAATGGAGACGCTACGGGTCTCAGAAGATGGCTCAAATTTATTTTTTTTTAACAATCTTTGGAATTTTTTTTCACCACTTAGATAAAAAAGAATCTAGACATGTTTGGTGTCTATGAACTCATAATGACCTGGAGAATCATAATGGCAGGTCACTTTTGTATTTAGTGAACCTAGCAAAAAAGCCAAGCAAAAAACAAGTGTGGGATTGCACTTTTTTTCAATTTCACCGCACTTGGAATTTTTTTCCCGTTTTGTAGTACAAGACATGGTAAAACCAATGGTGTTGTTCAAAAGTACAGCTCAGCCCGCAAAAAACAAGCCCTCACATGGCCATATTGATGGAAAAATAAAAAAGTTATAGCTCTGGGAAAAAGGGGAGGGAAAAATGACAATGCAAAACCAAAAATACCCCTGGTCGTTAAAGGGTTAATAAAATTCTGAAAAATGACTGGTGCATTGGTGAGACCAAAGGTCATAACCAAATTCTCAAACAACCCTTCAGCTGTGAGGAAGCAGCGACCATAAATAGCAAACCTGAACCCAGACAGAGACTGAGAAAGGTTAACCCCTGACATGACCAGACCAGGAACATGGAAAGACAGGACTCAAAACCCAGTCTGGATCATGACATCCGTGAGCACAATAACATATTGTGCTGTCCCCTCCAGATGATGCCTCCATTCCTTAAATGCAGCGATAATGGCTAGAAGCTCTTTGTCACCCACATCATAATTCTTCTCTGCAATTGTAATGAAGTGCAGAGCACAATATAGAAATGTTCAGCAAACTGAATAGCGGAGCGCGACCGCTAATACGAACCAGTCCAGTAGTAATATGACGCAGGAGTTCACACGGCAGTTAAACATCGAAGTCCAGCAATAATATGAGAGTGAATGCACCCAGTACTTAAACGATGAAGTCCAGCAATAATTTGAGTGAGAATGCACACAGCACTTAAACAAGGAAGTCCAGCAATAATATGAGTGAAGCGTTAGCAGGAGAAGGTCTCTAAGGGCTCATACTCACTTGTGAGAGACTTGCACGAGAATCGTGCGAGTCTCTCGCATGAAAACCTGGCACTGCCGCTGGCACTCAGACCGGAGCGTGCTACTACATGTATTTCTATTTTCTATGCAGCTGCATGCTCCAGTCCGAGTGCCGGCGCCAGTGCCAGGTTTTCATGCGAGAGACTCGCGCAAGAATCGCGCGAGTCTTTCGCAAGAGAGTATGAGCCCTTAATGTACCTTTTGGGCTGAAAAGTCCAGCTCAATTCTAGCACCGCAGCCCAACAGACACAGTCCAGGAAGAAATAATGGTGTCAGAATTTCTTACTGACCACAGCAGTTCCAGAGGCGAGTAGCTTCACACCAGCAGTCCAGACAATAGACATAGGGTACCGAGTAATGAGCAGCAGCAGCAGCAAGGAGTCCAGAAGAAACAGGCAGAAGCTGAACCAACAGCAACAAAATACTCAGGCAAGGAGGATCTCCTGACCTAGACTAAAATAGCAGGACAGACAGGAAGTTCAAGGACAGGGCAAAGTACCAGACTCTATCTTGGACAAGGGCAAAACAGGCTCCAAGGAACATCCGGAACCCTTACACTGACAAATCTGCACACCCAACAAGATGTTGAAAAATTAAGTAATGATTGTGTATATCACTCAATGCTGCTGATATAAAGGGGTATTTAATCTGGCACGAGGGGGTATGAAATGACCTTGGCCAATTTATACCCCAGAATATAATTTGGCCTAGGTCATAATATACCTGGGGTATAATCAAGCCTAGACCTCTTTAACCCCAGGAATAGTCTCGATTTGGTGTTTACTATGGCCTGTTATACTGGTCACCTGACACAAAGACAAGGAAAGGTGGCACCTTCTCACAATGATCTTGGTCCCACTGACTCAAGGATAAGGAAGAATGGCACCTTCTCATAGTTATCTCAGTTCCCCGACACCATGACAAGGATGAGTGGCACCTTCTCACAATGATCACGACACCTCAGACACCAAGACAAGGAAGGAAGGTGGCTTCTCACAATGATCCCAGACGCCTGACTCCAAGACAAGGAATCGTGGTGGCTTATCACTGATTCCAGTCCCCTGACACCTGGCCTAAGAAGGGCAGCGACTTCTCACGATGATCCTAGCCCCCCTCGCACCATGAAAAGGAAGCATGGTTTCTTTGCAAGATGATCCCAGTCCCAGGATACCAATGCAAGGAAGGACGGTGGTTTGTCAAGCTGATATCAGCTCCCATGACTCGAGACAAAGAAGGATGGCGCCTCATAGTCATCCCAGTACCCCCGACATCAGGAAAAGGACTGCAGCTTCTTAAGATGATCTTGGTCCCCCGACATCATGGTAAGGAAGGACAACACTTCTCACAATGATCCTGGTCCCCCTGATACCAGGACAATAGTTATCCTGATACTTCCGACACAAGGACAAGGAAGCACAGTGGCATTTCACAATGATCCCGGTCCCCCGACATCAAGACAAGAAAGGATGGCGACTTCTCATATTTACATATTTATCCTGGTCCCCCCCGACACAAAGACAAGGAAGGACAATGCCGCTTTATGATAATTCCGGTCCCCTGACTCCAAGATTGAAAAGGACAGCAGTTTCTCGCAATGATCTTGGTCCCTCCGACTCTAAGACAAGGATGAACGGTGGCTTCTCACGATGATCCCATACGCTCTGACACTAGGATAATGGGGGGGCAGCAGTTTTTTAAGATGATGCTGGTTCTCTGACACCAAGACAATGATGGATGGCGGCTTCGCAGGGTGATTCCAGCACCCTGACATCAGGGCAAGGAAATACGACAATTTCTCAAGACCATTCCAACTCCCCTGACGGGACACAGAAAGACTGCACATTTTAATGGATATCCTGATACCCCCCGACATCAGGACAAGGAAGCACAGCTGCATTTCATGATGATCCCTGTCCCTCCTGACACCAGGACAAGGAAGGATGGCGCCTTCTCATAATTATCCTGGTCTCCCGACACAAGGACAAGGAAGGATAATGCCTTTTTATGATGATTCCAGTCCCCCTACTCCAGGACAAGGAAGCAGCTTCTCACAGTGATCTTGGTCCTTCTGACTCCAGGACAAGGATGGGCGGTGGCTTCTCTCGATGATCCCTGTTCCCAGACATCATAACAATGAAGGATGGTGGCTTCTAAAGATGATGTCAGTTCCCCAACACCACAACAAGGAAAGATGGTGGCTTCTCACAATGATCCCGGTCCCCAGACACCAGGACAAGGAAGGATGGTACCAGGACAAGGAAGGATGGCTGCTTTTCATGACCCTGGTGTCACTAACACCAGGACAAGGAAGGACGGTGCCTTCTAACAATGATCCCGTAACTTCTAACACAAGGACAAGTGAGGACAGCAGTTTCTCAATATGATGCTTCTCCCCAATGCCAAGACAATGACGGATGGTGGCTTCGCAGGGTGATTCTGGCCCCCCGACATCAGGACAAGGAAAGATGATGGCTTCTCAAGATCACCCCAGTTCCTCCGACTTTGGGACAAAGAAAGACTGCACATTTTAATAGTTATCCTGATATCTTCGACAACAGGACAAGGAAAGACAGCAACTTCTTACTGTGATACTGGTTCCCTGACACCAGGACAAGGAAGGACAGCAGCTTCTAAAGATGATGCCGACACCTGTAATGAGGACAAGGAAGGATGGTGGCTTCACAAGATGATCCTGGTCCCCCAACACAAGGACAAGGAAGGACAGTGGATTGCTACAATGAGGTAATGAGTGCAGGGTAGGAGGTCTTCTTAAGGAAAAACTAACAGGTTTGTGAGAGTTCAAACAGGGAGAAACAACGAGCATATATTGCCAAAAATTCAATGAAATGTGTATATCAAAAATTATTTTAATAATTTATCAATAAATTGTACAGAAATTATGTAATATATTGATTACAAAAATGCATGAGCATATATCAAAATCATGTAACTAACTCCATGGGTCAATGAAATGACAAGAGAGTATGGGACCAGACTGCATTACAACACATGTATCAATAAAATTATCACCATTAAGGTTCTTATATCATTCCAATACATGTGCTTAGCGGTATAGAAAAAACAATTGAATCAATGAAAATACATCGTGCCATAATCACATAGTGATTATGAGGGTAAATAATTGTTACCAATACTAAGATAACCTCATATTGACACAGTGTTGTGCCTTTACATATACATCATCTAGTGCATTGTGAGAGAGGAAAATAGTAAGAAATATTTACCCATAACGGTGTGTATAAAGTCCCGTCCGGACCCGGGTCATATACCCCAACGCGCGTTTCGCAACGCAGGATGTTGCTTCCTCAGGGGGCGTGACCTAATCCCGGTCTCAGTCGGGTATTTATAATGATTAATTCCGGTCATGTGACCGAAGTGAGAAGTGACCAGTGCGCAGGCGTGGAACGAGGAAGTGCGCTACCCACCGCTACCAAACCTCTGTCTCAGCACGCAAAAGACCGATGACGTCATGGGGCCGGTACCAAGCACATAATCACGCCACACAGATGCGGCATAATACCAAGGATCAGAGCAATGGGGCCAAACATCCGCAACAAAATGTGAACAGTGAACCGCATAGTATCGAATTACACATAAATGGTGAAGTGCAAATAAATAAAAATATAAAAAGAAGTGATAAAATGTTATCCATATATACAAAAAGTTTATTAAAAAATATATGAATAAAAAGTGCATAAGTGAATGGTGACATAATAAGCATGATAAGTGTATAAATATAATGTATATTTCATCTCATGTATATTATCGCACAAAACAGAACATATATATTCATAGCATTTTATCATACATCCAATATTAAAAATACATATCCATGCTCAAGACAATGATACTCAAATAGCAAAAGCAAAAATTGCAATAGGAGCAAAAGGTATAAGAAAAATTTCCACGATGACAGATTTCCTATAATATTGTCCAATAAAACGGAAACTATGATTAGTCAAATTCTATTGATAGAATCCTACATATTATTGTTATTTCTTTTATACATTTTTCGTTATTTCTTCATTCTATCTTTTTCTTTTTCTTGTTATTCTTTATCGTCTTCCTCTTATTTGAACTATCTTTCTTTATGTCATTTTTCATTTTTCATATTCCCATTTTCATTGCTCCCTGATAGAATAATATTATCCAAAACATTGCTGAAGGTGATGATGCACACGTCCATCGCACACTAACAACTAAAAATAAAACAACCAAGACAGAAATTAAAATCCAATGGTATCAGATAGAGACAATAACCTACAAAAAATATATATATGGATTTATAAAAAGGAGGAAACCCCCTGAGTCTCACTGAGACCCATAGGGGTCATCATGTCCAATATTGTAATCCACTTGCACTCTCTTTGTGCGAGAAGGCGTTGAATATCTCCTCCTCTAATACCACACTGGACACGATCAATCCCCCACACCGAGAGAAACTTAGGATCACACTTGTGGAACTGCAAAAAATGACGGGGAAGGGTTTTCAATTGGACTATATCAGTAGCATTCTCTGCCGCCATTATATCACGTACGTGTTCATGCGTTCGTGTACCTAGATGCCTGGATGTCATACCAATATACACCTTAGGGCAGCTGCACCTTGCATAATATATGACCTGAGTTGTTCCACAGGTAATATGAGAATTTATAGAGAAAGTTTTTTTTACCATCCATTGATGTAAATTCTGCTGTACGACAAATATTACTGCAAGCTATGCAGCTGCCACATGGAAAACATCCTCTAGGTGGACCACGTGACCCGAAAATATTCTGTTTCGGCGTTGGAATATAGTGGCTAGATACAAGCAAATCTTTAAGATTTCTACTACGTCTAGATGTCATAGCCGGATACTTCGTCAGATATTTTGATAACGTGGGATCCGTTAAAGAATGTCCCAATGTTTTTGTAGACAGTTCCTCATTGAGGCCCATTCCCCATTATATGTGGATATGAAACGGACAGTTTCATTATCTTTGTCCATCTTAATTCGTGGGCATAACAAATCCTCTCTTGATTGATATTTAGCTTTATTACGAGTTGTGAGAATCATGTGGGAATAGTGGATGAGGGCAGGTATATCTCGCCCAGATTCCTTTCCTATGTGGCCTAGTCTGGTCAGTATCGCACCTGCTTACTAATGGATAATGGGAGGTGGATATAAAAGGATGCAAGGTGGTTGTGTGAGTGTCTCAGCCTGGGAACACAGAGAGCCTGTCTGTGTGAGAGACACACGTGAGTGGAAGCAGTGCCCACTGCAACTGTGGTTTGGCTGGACGGGAGAAGCCCGCCAGTTGGTAGTTAGGTTGTCCATTGTTTAGTTAGTGCCGGACAGGCAAGGATTTGTTTTAGGTTTTATTTCCTTTTGCATTGCTTTCACCGTTAATAAACCTGACCCAGGGTCAGTTATACACGAATCCCAGCTCTGCGCCTGAGTTTCATGCTGAATGCACGTGACCTTTGACCCCAGCAAAGGCGATCCCGGAGTGTTTTATCACATTGTGGTGGAGAACGCGGGCATCACGTTGCAAGCATGAGCATGGAGGACGTGGTGAAAGCGCTGGTACAGTCCACCGCCGTCCAGCAAGAAGCTAATCGGGTGATGATGGCCCAGCTGAAGGAGTTGGTGGACATGACAGTTACCGATCATTCGCTTCTCCAGCAGGTGGCGCAGCGCTTGGCAAGCTTACCTGAGCTTAACCTGGAAGCCGAGTCGAGAGTGATTCACGTGAGTCGGTACTGGCAGAAAATGACGACCGAAGATGACGTCGAGGCATACCTGACCACGTTTGAACGGACGGCGGTGAGAGAAAAATGGCCGAAGGCACGATGGGCCGGCCTGATTGCCCCGATTCTTTCCGGTGAGGCCCAAAAGGCTTATTATGACTTAGAGCCTGAAGCCGCGCAGGACTTTGACAAACTGAAAGCCGAGATCTTGGCCCGGCTGGGAGTGACGACCGCTGTCCGTGCACAGAGAGTGCATCAATGGACTAATCAGCCGGATAAACCACCGCGGTCCCAGATGTTCGACCTGATCCACGTGACGAAGAAGTGGCTACAACCCGAGGTGTTGACAACGCCAGAGATAATCCAGAGAGTCGTCATGGACAAGTACCTGAGAGCTCTACAGCCAGCCCTGAGGAAGTGGGTAAGCCATGGAAATCCTACGACGGCAGATCAACTGGTGGATCTGGTTGAACGTTACTCCGTGGCGGAAGGACTCCGAGACGACGCTACCCCACCTCGTTCTTCATCATCTCCACGTGGAACCGGTAAGACTGTTCCAGGGAGTAGGGGAGATGGAAAAATCCCTAAGACAGTGGGGGAGGAAAACGGGACTGCCCGCACTGCGAGGCCGAGAGTAACGAACTATGGTCTAAGCAAGGGGCCCGTTAGGTGTTTCCGCTGCCAAGAGATGGGACATATTGCTGCGAACTGTCCGGTCACTACTGAACCCATGCAGTGCGACGTCACAGACTCTAAAAACCGCATGTCTATGGTTGCACGGGTAGTGAGTGTGAATGCCGGTCAAAAGGATGTGGAAAAACACTTGTGTGATTTAACTGTTGATGGCAAAAATGTGGTGGCATTGTTAGACTCGGGAAGTGTGGTGACTCTGGTGAAGGCCAGTCTGGTGTCAGCCCCGACTGGACCATCAGACAAATTTTCTGTAACGTGTGTGCATGGAGACACCTGTTCGCACCTCACCACGGTCATATGCATTACTACTTCCTATGGGTCTGTGCAACATAAAGTTGGACTCGTCCCGGCGTTATTGCATGATGTTATCCTGGGCCGGGATTTTCCCCACTTCTGGCAATTGTGGGAGAATCAGTTGATGCCCTCGGGTAATAGTGTACATGATTCTTCTCCCAGGGAGCGTGTGGGTCCCGAACCCCTGGAAGAGGTCTCCCCGGAAGACTCGGGGGAAGAGTCTGCGGGAAATGACCTGCAGTTCCCGTTTTCAGTCATGGCGGGTGATACGGAGGAGACCGGGGAAGAGGAGGAGGCCAACAGCCGTCCACCTCCCCGTTTGCCGGATTTAGAAGTTCAGAAAGATGACTTCCAAAGCGAGCAAATAAAGGATCCTACCCTTTCTCAGGCTAGGACAAATGTAAAAGTGATAAATGGGGTACCCGTAGAACCTGGCTCTAGGCTGGCATATCCTTACATGGTTCTGGAGAATGATTTACTCTATCAGATAGAGAAAAAGGGGGAAGATACGGTGCAACTATTAGTCGTGCCAAAACCCTACCGGCGGCAGGTGCTGGACCTGGCCCACGGACATGTGATGGGAGGTCACCTGGGAGTCCAGAAAACCACCGAAAGGATATTACACTGTTTTGTTTGGCCAGGCATGCATCATGATATTCGTGTATATTGCGAGTCTTGTCCTGACTGCCAAGCCTCTGCACCTAAGCCCCGGTTCTGTAGCCCTTTGGTACCCCTACCTATTATTGAAGTCCCGTTTGAGAGGATTGGGATGGATTTAGTTGGGCCCCTTCCACGGTCTGCACGTGGACACCAACATATCCTGGTCATCTTGGATTATGCCACTCGTTACCCGGAGGCCATCCCTTTGCGTAACACGGCCACCAAGACGATTGCCAAGGAGCTGGTGCATGTGTTTAGTCGGGTCGGTATACCAAAACAGATACTCACCGACCAGGGGACCCCCTTTATGTCCAGGATAATGAAGGAGCTCTGCCGATTGTTACAAATCGAACCGTTACGCACATCCGTGTATCACCCTCAAACAGACGGGTTGGTTGAACGGTTCAATAAAACTCTGAAGCAGATGCTGAGAAAGGTGATAGACAAGGATGGGAAGAACTGGGACTATTTACTTCCATATTTGCTTTTTGTCATCAGGGAAGTACCCCAGTCTTCCACGGGATTCTCGCCTTTCGAGTTATTGTACGCCTGACGTCCTCGCGGACTGTTAGACGTTGCAAAAGAAACCTGGGAGGGTCAGGTCACTCCATTTAAAACAGTGATAGATCACGTCACACAAATGCAGGATCGTATTGCGGCTGTTATGCCTATCGTCAAAGAACACATGATACAGGCTCAAGGAGCCCAAAGAAGAATCTATGATAGGGGCGCCAAGATCCGTACGTTTGCACCCGGAGATAGGGTGTTGATCCTGGTCCCCACGGTGGACAGTAAGTTCCTGGCAAAGTGGCAGGGCCCCTTTGAGATCAAGGAAAGAGTTGGTGAAGTAAACTACAAAGTATACCAGGCAGGTAAACGGAAACCTGAACAGATTTATCATGTAAATCTGATAAAGCCCTGGAAGGATCGGTCTGCCTTGTCAGCGGAGCTGGCCCGTCCTGTCTGCTCGCATACCGTACCGGAGGTACGGGTTGCAGAGACTCTCTCGGAGCGGCAAAAGACGGAAGTCAGGCAGTTTCTACTTCACAACCAAAAGTTTTTCTCAGAAAAACCCGGGCAGACTATGCTAATGAAACATGACATCGTAACGGAACCTGGTGTCACAGTTCACGTAAAGCCCTACCGAATCCCGGAAGCGCGCCGTGAAGCCGTTTCCCGAGAAGTGAAGGCAATGTTAGAGTTAGGAGTCATTGAGGAATCGCACAGTGCGTGGTCCAGCCCGATTGTGCTAATTCCTAAACCGGACGGCACCATCCGGTTCTGCAATGACTTCAGGAAACTGAATGCGGTCTCAAAATTTGATGCCTACCCCATGCCCCGGGTCGACGAGTTAATAGATCGGTTAGGAAAAGCCCGGTATATTACGACCCTAGACCTAACAAAGGGGTATTGGCAGATCCCTCTGGTGGAGGCTGCCAGAGAAAAGATGGCATTTGCTACGCCGTAAGGTTTATTTCAGTATGTGTATATGCCGTTTGGACTGCACGGGGCACCGGCGACCTTCCAGAGACTGATGGATCGAGTCTTGAGGCCACATAGGTGGTATGCTTCGGCCTATTTGGATGACATTGTCATTTACAGCTTGGACTGGGAGACTCATCTCCAGAAAGTACAAGCTGTGATTGACGACCTGTGGGAGGCAGGTCTAACCGCGAACCCCAAGAAATGTCACATCGGGCTAGAAGAAGCCCGGTATTTGGGGTATGTAATTGGGAGGGGTGTTGTTAAACCCCAGGTTGATAAGATTCAGGCGGTTCAGGACTGGCCACAACCTGTCAACAAGAAGCAGGTGCAAGCCTTCCTGGGGATCGCCGGTTATTATCGCCGGTTCATACCCAATTTTGCAGCCATCGCTACCCCCCTGACGGATCTTACAAAAGTGAAAGACTCCGTCATGATTAAATGTAGCTTAGCGGCTGAAGAAGCCTTCCATAGCCTAAAACGGGCACTTTGCTCTCAGCCCGTACTGGTGACTCCGGACTTCTGCAGTGAGTTTGTGGTACAAACGGATGCCTCTGATACCGGTATCGGGGCTGTACTCTCACAAGTGAGGGACGGAGTGGAACACCCAGTCCTCTATCTCAGCAGGAAGCTGAATAAACACGAGCAAAGGTATGCAGTCGTAGAAAAAGAGTGCCTCGCCATTAAGTGGGCTCTAGAGGCCCTCAAATATTACCTGGTGGGCCGAAAGTTCAGGCTGATCACTGACCATGCCCCTCTCAAGTGGATGCACTTGAACAAGGAACGGAATAGCCGGGTGACCCGGTGGTTCCTTGCCCTGCAGGCCTACACTTTTACGGTGGAGCACCGCCCAGGGGTACAGATGGGAAATGCAGATGCCCTGTCCCGAGTGCACTGTTTGGCGGGTGTCATTGCTCGACCGGAGTGGTCTGAGCAGAAGGGGGGATATGTGAGAATCATGTGGGAATAGTGGATGAGGGCAGGTATATCTCGCTCAGATTCCTTTCCTATGTGGCCTAGTCTGGTCAGTATCGCACCTGGTTACTAATGGATAATGGGAGGTGGATATAAAAGGATGCCAGGTGGTTGTGTGTCTCAGCCTGGGAACACAGAGAGCCTGTCTGTGTGAGAGACACACGTGAGTGGAAGCAGTGCCCACTGCAACTGTGGTTTGGCTGGACGGGAGAAGCCCGCCAGTTGGTAGTTAGGTTGTCCATTGTTTAGTTAGTGCCGGACAGGCAAGGATTTGTTTTAGGTTTTATTTCCTTTTGCATTGCTTTCACCGTTAATAAACCTGACCCAGGGTCAGTTATACACGAATCCCAGCTCTGCGCCTGAGTTTCATGCTGAATGCACGTGACCTTTGACCCCAGCAAAGGCGATCCTGGAGTGTTTTATCACAGAGTATATGCTCTCTTTATGCATCTATTACTGTATCCCCTTGCTTTGAATCTAGATTGTAGATCTTTGGCCTGTAATTCAAATTTGGCAGTCGAGGAACAGATACGCTTCAATCTCAAGTGTTGACCAACCGGGATGGCATTTATTGTAGAATAGGGATGACTTGAATCCGCATGTAACAGAGAGTTTACAGCGGTGGGCTTCCTGAACACATCCGTCTGCAAGTAACAGTTCTTATACACCTCAATCTTTATGTCCAGGAAGTCAACCACCTTTTTACTCACTTGATAGGTCAATTTAATATTGAACCTATTGATATTCAATTGCTGCATAAATGAATGCAGCGTATCCTCAGGTCTTTGCCATATAATGAATAGGTCATCTATATAGCGCAACCAGCACTGCACATGGTCAGCGACCCGCGCACCTCCCCCGCCAAAAATCTCCCTTTCCCAGTATCCCAGGAAGAGATTGGCGAAAGAAGGTGCACAGGCCGCACCTATGTCAGTGCCACGTTGCTGCAGATAGAAGACATCCTAAAGACAAAGAAATTCCTTGTCAAAATAAACATCAACAACTCAATGATAAGATCACAGATAGCATCATCCCAGTTGCTCGCATCCAAGAAAAAGCGAACTGCCCGTAAGCCATCATCATGCCGAATACATGTATAAAGAGATTCTATGTCTGCAACCACCAACCACATATCTTCTTCCAATTGAATCCCATTGATCCTGCATAGGACGTCAGATGTGTCTCGGGCATAGGAGGGAAGCGACTCAACTAATGATTTTAAATAGAAGTCCACAAATTTACAGATTGGATCGCTTAAACCTCCCATACCCGAGACAATCGGACGGCCGGGAAGGTCAATGGGATTTTTATGTATTTTAGGAATAAAATACAAGGTCGGAACTTTAGATTTCTTAGTTAGGAGTCCATCTACAATTTTTGGGGGGATTACCCCCTTTTCAAAAGCATTCAACAGAATGTCCTCCAGTTCTTGTCTAAATCTGTCAATGGGATTATGATCAAGTCTATAATACGTTTCTTTATCTTTCAAATGTCTAAGTGCCTCCCTTTCATAAAGTTCTTTAGGCCACAAGACTATGTTTCCCCCCTTGTCTGCTGGTTTTATAACAATATCATCATAGGTCTTTAGTTGTTCGAGAGCCATTCTTTGTCTAGATGTCAAATTGTCACATCTACGTCTATTGGATATACCTTGGAAGCCCTGCAGTACCATTTTTGTAAAGACCTCCACCGCCGGACACAGAGACAAGGGGGGAACCTTAGTCGATTTAGGGTAACAATCTTGAGGGAAAATATCTTTAGTACCTGAAGATTGTTCTTCCAGAAGATCCTCAAGTGCCATAAGTGCCTCACGTTCCACATTCTCTGTTGTCAACATATGATCTCATCTGGAATATTGTGTCCAGTTTTGGGCACCACATTTTAAAAAAGACATCAACAAACTGGAGCAGGTTCAGAAAAGAGCGACCAGAATGGTGACCGGTCTGCAAACCCTGTCTTATGAGGAAAGGTTGCAGGATTTGGGAATGTTTAGTTTGCAAAAGAGGAGACTGAGAGGAGACTTAATAGCTGTCTACAAATATCTAAAGGGCTGTCACATTGTAGAAGGATCAACTTTATTCTCATTTGCACAAGGAAAGACTAGAAGCAATGGGATGAAACTGAATGGGAGGAGACACAGATTAGATATTAGAAAAAACTTTTTGACAGTTAGAGTGATCAATGAGTGGAACAGGCTGCCACGAGAAGTGGTGAGTTCTCCTTCAATGGAAGTCTTCAAACAGAGGCTGGACAGACATCTGACTGGGATGATTTAGCGAATCCTGCTTTGAGCAGGGGGTTGGACCAGATGGCCCAGGAGGTCCTTTCCAACTCTACGATTCTATGATTCTATGATTCTATTCTATGATCATCTTTTTGATGTACGGTAATTTTTTCAGAATTAACTTCCTTGAGAAGAGGTGTAAGTCTTTTGTAGCTGTAAAAAGATCAAAATTATTAGTTGGAGAGAATTGTAAACCTTTCTCCAATACCTCCAATTGATCATTAGAGAGAGTATGGTTAGATAAATTAATTACCTCCAAACCCTTCTTTTCTTTTGCTGGTTAGGTTGAGGAGTCTTACGTTTGGTGGCTTGTCTTTCACGGTTAAAACCGGAATTACGTAAATCATAAAATTTTAGATTGTACTCTATTAGATCCTTCACTTGATGTCACTGAACAGGTCTGTGGGAGGCAGAATTTTTGCTGGTTGGAAGGTGATCAAATACTTATTCCATGTGATAAAATGTAATTTAATCATGTAAAAATCATGCAATAGTTTTTATTTTTAGGTTCTGTCTCTCACAGTTGAAGAGTACCTCCGATAAGAATTACAGACCTCTCCATTCTTTCTGGTGGCAAGACTTGCGAAATCGGCAGTGTGTCAAGTACTTCTTTACTGATGAAACTGTAACGGAGCCCGGGTGCCAGCTATGATGAGGGGCTTTAACTCTTCAGCACCCCGATACCACATCTTTGGAGTGTGTTTTGATGTTGGTGTGACATATGTGTAGATCTTCACCCACCTGCGGGACCGGAGCCTGGTCAGGATACAATGTCCCATGGGGCTGTAAACACACACAAATATCTTCAGGAGCCTTGTGCATTTTCTGGAAAACTTTAATAGGAACAAATTCTCTTTTCAAAGTCATAGTCCATCCGCTCCCATAAGACACAAGCATGACATCTCCTGTACAGTTCCTGGTCTGGCCCTGCCATTTCTTGTCCTGCACATTCTTTGCCCCCAAGGCCTGAAGAATCCTCCCGTTGGCAGCCACTGGATGCTCCCCGTCTATGTTGCCCATCTCTGACAAAAGTACCAGACTGCCGCTTGCAGTCTCAACTGGACCCTAGCTCCCTGACAGTTCCAGACGGTGTCCCCAGATTCCAACAAGAGATCCTCTTCCTGGGCTCTCCCAGAGAGTGCTCCCCCGAAGACCTCGTCAAACTTTCTTCCGTATATACCAGACCACTGCACTACGTCTTGACTGTTCTCATACTCCACTCCAACTGACTTGACTCCTCCCACACATCTTACCTAATCAACTATATCTTATCTACATCTCTCTGTCTACTCTGTCTATGGGCAACAACTTATATTCTGACCCTACAGTGCTCCCTAGTGTCCCAATGTCCTAACTACATCCCTATGCTGTCCCTACATTACAACAACACATGTTACACATATGCATTAATTAAAGGAAAGACACATAGCACCCCCTTTACAAAACAACCAGGCACACCTTATACATGTGTAAGATAGCAGGAACACGGGATGCAGTGATGAGCAGGAGGCAGAGCAAAAGTTAAAGGGTTTATTACAGGGGATACTCCACACAGGGAATGAGTTATGAGGGGAGTAAACCTGAGTATTATATCAGGGTAAAAACAAATGTTTATGAAACAGGTAAACTTATCAGTCTGATGGTTTCCGGGCTGTGAAAGCTTGAAATCCCATGGTGGCGCCATATGAAGTCTCTGGCCTGATCCTGAAGAAAGTTGAGGCACTGTGCCCTAACAGAAGCGGCATTTCCTGGCTCTCAAAGGCGAGGTCCTGCGTTCACAGGGTGACTTATGCGATGTGGAGTAGATTGTGGTATCGCCGGAGTATGACTCAGTTCAGCGGTGGAGGCGGGGGTGAAGCTACCTGGCTCTGTAAGATTCACCTGGTCAGGCTTAGGCATACTCGTGGCAGTCAGCGAAACGGTTCGGGATGGATTCTCAGTGATAGGGGTGAGCGGGCACACAGAGACACGTTGCTTATAGTCAGTGTGCGTATAGGTTGGGGATCTGCCGCGTGGACCTGGACTAATGCGTCGCTCCATGGAGAGTGAATCAACCTCCTGCTGCGCACTCTGTCTTCCCGCCAAGTCTCTCGCTTTCTCGCGCACTGTACTTTTTATCCCTGACCCCCCCCCCCCGCAGTTGAGTGCAAAGGTCTGTCCGGGTCAAATAGCTTTCCCACCGACAACAATGGTGACAGCCCCGATAGTTCCAGAACCGACGTGAGAGAGGTACCACCGGCCCCGTACATCTTCCTAAACTCCCCCTCTCTTTTGCTTGCCTTTCCACGAGTGAGTGTTCTTGTAAAACGTGTTGGCAGTCTTCTTTTTCTTGGACAGTTTGCTGCCAAATAAATCGGTCCTGATTGTATCGATTGGGGGGTATTCCGGCTGTTGTTTGTTTGGAGCACCGTTATTCAGGCGAAGTAGTTCAGTCACCTTGGGAGGTCGAGTCAGGTTGCATAGGTGAGGGTGGTAGCGAGCCCATTTCCACTGAGGCAGACTCCTTGGAAACTTCAGGTACTTGTCCCTTCTGTAAATCTTTGGGTGGCCATTCAGGACTTTCTTCCTCTTCACAATCTACTACGACTGGTGGAGGTACTTCAGGAGCATCTTGCACCTCTTCCACTTGAACAGGATCCTTTGACAGACAGAGCCGAAGCATATTCCGGTGAACTATATGAGTGGCAGAATTCTCTCCCCCTTCAGGCTGAATTTCGTAAACGGGCACTTCAAAGTTGATTCGCCGTTTCACCCGATACGGGTTTCTCACCTACCGATTCTCCAGTTTGTCTCAAGCACGTTTTTCTCGCACTAGTACACTAGTACACGGTCCCCAGCTTGGAGATCTGTCCCCCGTAGCGGAGTTCTTTCTGCATGCTCTAACTCCTGAAATCTGGTCTGCACCAGGCGATACAAAGTCTGTAAATGATGGCGATGTTCTCAAACCCAGGTGGACACCCCCGTCCGTGGGTAGTCCTCCTCTGGATCCAGCTCCAGCTTGGTGATCTCTTTCCCTGAACGACCAAATAGCAAGGTATACGTTGTATAACCAGTGGTTCAATGTGTTCGGTTGTTGTACACTACACCCATAATAATTCAGCTACGAACTCAGGCCATCGGGCCTTCCGGTCTTCTTCCAGTGTTCTCAGCATTTGAATTAGGGTGTGGTTGAACCATTCACAGGCTCCATTTCCCTGAGGATGATACGGCGTTGTGCGAGATTTCTCGATCTGATACAGACAGTGTAATTCTTCCATCACTTTCCCTAGGAAACACGCCACCTGGTCAGAATGAATTAGCTTTGGACAGCCATTTACTTGAATGAAATTCTTACAGGTGGCATGCGCGGCGGATTCCGCAGTCTGATCACGTGATGGGGTCACGATAGCGAACTTCGTGAAGTGGTCCGTCATTACCAGACAATGCTCGTACCCTTGATGAGCCGGCCCAATAGTCAGGTAGTCTATCATTAGCATTGGTTTGTGTGGGAGCTCTATGCTCTGATGGTTTTGCCAACTCACAACTCCTGCATAGCTTACAGGTCTCTTCCACTATGGCCTTCAGTTGAGGATGATAAACTAATCGTAACCACTGAAAGGTTTTCTCTTGGCCCAAGTGTGCTCCCCTTTCATGAACCAGTTCCCGTTGTAGTTGGACCTTCCAATTCAGCAGTCCATTTCTCATTTGGAGTCATTCCCACTGTTGAAGAATCCGCAGGAGACAGGGCATTTCTCTCTCCTTGACAGGGAAGTTGCTTAGACATTACCCAATGTCTCAGTTGGGCAAGTTCCCCATCTTTCTGCTGTAACCGAACTTGTTCATCGCGGGATCGTCCCAAGACACCCTCCTGGGCCAACACTTGCACCTGTTACTGCATAGCTACCACCGTCCTGGCAGAATCTCGGAACTTGGGAATCTCCTTATCTAATTTCTCATCTCTGTTTCACCGAGGTTTCCCATGTTTCACCGTGGCCAAGGCGTCAGCATGAGTATTTGCAGACCCTCTTTTGTAGGAGATTTTATATCGAAACTTTGCCATTCTAGCCACACATCGGTGCTCCAGAGCCCCTAGTTTTGCATTTTCCAGATGAGCCAAAGGGTTGTTATCGGTGCGCACAGTACTTCAGACCCAGACAGGTATTCCGCAAACTTCTCCGTCATAGCCCACACCAACGCCAGGGCTCTAGCTTGAAGAAACTATAATTGTTGGGATTTCGTTCGGAATTATGAAGGGACCGACTTACATAATCTGCGACAACACAGCCCAAAGTCCATGCAGGCTTCCGTCGGTGTGGAGAATGAACTTCTTCAGTTCTTGAAATGCCTTTTCCTCATGTTCTTCCCATCGAATAGTCTGGTTCTTGACAACTGAGGGTACTCCCTTTAAAAATTCTAGCTGCGGGTTCACTATGCGGGTAAAATTCTTCACAAAACGCCAATAATACCCGGTCAGCCCCAAGAACGCTCGTACGTCTTTCACCGTCATCGGAATAGGCCAATCTTGCACAGCATCAGTTTTCTCCTGGAATAGTTTCACCCCTTCAGCAGAAACGACGTGACCCAGGTACTCAATTTGAGTGTGAAACAGATGACATTTCTGAGACTTCACTTTTAGACCATCTTTGAAGGTGATTGAATACCTGTTCCAGTCTTTTTAGATGGTCCTCAATCGAAGCTGCATAAACTATGATGTCGTCTAAATAGATGAGCGTGGCTTCAAAGTTTAAATCACCTAAACATCTCTCCATCAACCGTTGAAACATTCCATTGGGCGTTGGCCAAACCGAACGACTTCTGGTTGAATTCATACAGTCCCATAGGAAGTATAAAGGCTGTCTTTGCACGGTCCTGCTCCGAAATTGGTACTTGCCAGTAGCCGCTGGCTAGATCCCACGATGAAAAGAATTTGGCACTTCCTAGTGCAGACAAGGATTCTTCAGTCCTGGATAACGGATAGGAATCTCACCCGGTGCAGGCATTGATTTTACAATAGTCTACTGTACGCAAAAACGCAGTGTGCCATCCTTCTGTCACACTAGCACAATGAGGGTGGCCCACTGACTTTGACTCTCCCTTATGACACCTTTCTGCAGCATATGAGTTAGCATACCTTTCACCTCTTGAAATATTTGTGGTGGAATTTGTCGATCCTGCTCTCTTATGGGTGTGGCATTCCCAGTCGGTATCTCGTGTGTGATTGCTGTGGTGCAGCTGAAATCATCCTCATGACATGTGAGCACATCCTGATATCACCCCAGTAGAGTTTCCCCCTGCCGGGTCTGTAGCGGAGTAAGGTCTGTCAGCTCGGCTCCAATATACGATGCCCCTCTCGGATATGCTGGGGTTCCGGTGTCAGAGATGTATCCACAGCCACGGTCCAAGAGTCCCTGCTTCACCGTCAACTGCACCGCCTGAGGTGGTATCACTTCTTCTGGCATGCCCATAATTCGAACCACTTCACTTCTGGGAGAATGCATGATGTTACCTTCTCCCAAATTGACACAGCATACTGGGACCGTTCCATCACGTACAATGGCTAGCGTTCATGCCACAAGGAGCCCTGGAGTAGTTGTTTCGTACTAACTGGTTCGATCTGGATTTTGACTCCTTCTAGAGGGGTACAAGCCCGTACAGGCATGGTAAGCATGGTCTGTCCTGTGGCAAAACGAGTTTAGCAGAGGCTGGGACAATCACTTTTTCCAACGTTCCTCCATCACTGGAGGACTCCTAAGCTTGAGCCACGCGGTTTAACTGTTGGAACGCTCTTCTTTGGGGAGTGTGTGGGCTCCACTGCTTCAGGGTTACATCTGACGGCTCATTGATGAGGAGACTCCTGAACTCCTTGAGCACGTTCATCCCCAGGGTGATGGCATGTCTGTTACTTACTTCTCTGTCAACTTTATCACTGGGCCCCACTCAGGCCGCATTACTCCAGGATAGTGTCACCGAAAGTAATTTTCAGGCATCGTAGTCACCTGCGAGCCAGTATCCACTAGACAAGGTACTGCTTGACCATCCATTTTGTCCCAGACGAGAGGACATGGGTTGCCCACCCAGGGCTGTGGGGTACTCGGTACCGGTCCAGTCTCTCAAAGGGGAATGTCACAACAGCGATGACCCTGTCCGTGGCCCTGGGCACCCATGCAAAAGGGATTAAGTAATGGAATAAAGTTTATGAGTGAATGATTCGTGATGCCACCTGTGGTGTTCGGCAATGCCGATGTTAAGCCGACGCTGCAGACAGATCCCCTGGGACAGATGGTGTGGTGCAGCAGTGATGTTGTGGCCCTCCACAGGTAGGGCAGTGGTCCCAGGGCAGTGTGGATAGGTGTTGAGGAAGAGGGTGTAGTGTCTGTCAACGAGATGTAGCAGTGCTGACGGGGTTGCAGGAAGAAGGCAAGGACACAACAGGGTGCAGTTTCTTTACCTTTACTTTGCTTGGCAAATGCAGTCCAGGGTCCAGATTACAGATGGCACAGGAGCTGGCTAGCCTGGAAGCAACTTAGGAATCTCTCTGGGCAGATGGGTTGTGTAGTCTCCTTCCTAGCGCTTAGTTTTAGGTACTTGCAGTACTGTGCTACACTGAAGTTCCACTTGCTTATTCTCTCTAGAACTCCCTCGTATGGCAGACAGCTGTAGCCTTCCTCTTCTGGCTCACACGTCGCTGTTTTGCCTCCGAGTCTTATGTGGGAATAGAGCATTTACAGCTTCCTATTCCTCTGGTTTCTGTTGCAGGACCATCAGTGTCCATACAGCCTTGGAGACCGGGCTCCAGATCATGCGCTATAGCTGGGAATGAGCCTGAACTCTCTGCTCAATCTCCCAGCTCTTCTCCTCACGTCCACACACGTTGCCCTCCTCACACAAACTCCTTCTCTTCCCTCCTGGCCCCCAGAGAGTAGCTCCTCCCCCAGTTTTGGTTCAGAGCTCCCTCTGCTGACCTGGAATGGAAAACTGTGTTGTGTGTTGTGGTTAACTGCCAGAGAGATCCTTTATTGCTTCTAAGCATGACATCACACTCCCTAGGAGGAAGGCAATGCCATTGTGGTGACCATACTCCTGGGGGCGCCACATTCCCCCCAGTGCAATTCAGTACTCCCGGACTGAAGAGAAAACATGTAAACATATAAACAATTATAAATATAACAAGATTTAAAAAAATGAAAAATACAAAAACCAAAGCTCAAAAATAGTCCTGATGATGATCAGTCCATGCGTCAATGTCCATGGTCCAATTCCTGAGCAAGTTGGTAAACTATTTACAAGCAGAGTTTTGACCACACATAGTCCTGTGGTCCAGCTGTCCATTGAAACAAAATAAAATATCCAAAAAGTCTTACAGAGTCACTGTAGGCACAAAACTTGAAGCGCTGCATATTTACAGATTAACAATTACAAAACTTATCTATATGCGGAACCTTAAGGGTGGAATACCTTGGGTACTACGGACAGACCTATGTAGCACTGGTGTTGTTGAGGACCTTACTGGATGCCTTGTGTTAACTACTACTGGTGTAGTGTGTGTTGTACTGGCTAGATGACTGTTGGTTCTGCGTAGCACAGGGATGCTAGATTTCCTAGGACCACTTCTACTCACTGTGGGCATGAAAGATTCACCATTGGCAGGGTGAGAATTCTCTTGTTCCACTGCTGGTGTGGCATCCGCTGCCTGTACTTGCTGGTTTTCAGGGTGGTATTGAGTCACTTCTTCTTGCACTACCAGTTGGGGAAAGGTCAAAACTGGCACCAGTACGGCATTATTTGCTCTAGTCCAATTTGCAGGGAATTCTCCGAGTCTAGTGCTGACCTTTTCTTCTTTTTCCTCTATGGGCTGAACGTTGGTTTGCTCTTCCATTCTATCCTTTAGTTGGTCAGGGCACAGTTTCAGATGATCCCTCGATACTGCTGATGATGTTTCTCCTCCATCCTTACTGATAAGGCACACTTTGGTGTTGTCGAAGTTTGATGGTAAGACGGTGTAGGGTTCAGCTTCCCATTGGTCATCCAATTTATGCATCCTTCTTTTCCTCTTTAGGACTTGTTCTCCTGGTGACAAGGGAACTGCAGGTGCATGTTGATTGTAGGTCTTCTCCTGTTTTTGTCTTGCCTGAGCTAGACTCTTTTCTACACACTCTTGTACTCTACGGTACTGCTGCTGCCGCTCTGTATCCCAGTCAGCATCTGGTGATGTCACTTAAGGTGTCAGGACTCCCATATACAAATCAATAGGCAACTTGCCAGGCCTCGCTCTCATTAGGTAGGCTGGAGTGCAGTTGGTGGAATTGACAGGAATGTGATTGTAGAGATCGACCAGATCTGGCAACTTTTCTGGCCACAAATTCCTCTCTTCCAAAGGCAAGGTCTTCAGTAGATCGATCACCACTTGATTCATCTTTTCACACATGCCATTGGTCTGTAGATGGTACGGTGTTGTCTTGATCTTCTTGCAACCGTACAAATTACAGAATTCCTGGAACACTTCTGCCTCAAAGGCTGGATCTTGATCTGTAAACACTCGCTCGGGATATCCATGTGGTCGACAAAAGTGCTGTTGGAACGCTCTGGCTGCTGTCCTGGTTGTTTGATCCTTGACAGGCACGACTACCAGGAATCTCGAGTAGTGGTCAACGATGGTAAGAGCATAAACGCAGCCTGAACGGCTTGGAACCAGCTTCACATGGTCCAGGGCGACCAACTCAAGTGGCTGTTTGGCTATTATTGGCTGCAAAGGAGCTCATTGGCTGTTACGGTCCTTTCTGCGCAGGTTGCATTGTCCACACTCCCAGCACCAATTTTCAATGGCCTTCCTCATACCAGCCCAGTAGAATCTCTCTCGGAGCAAGGTCTCCAACTTCTTCCAGCCGAAGTGTCCAGCTCCATTGTGGTATGCTTCCAAGAGCATTGATGCCTCCCTCTTTGGGACTACCACTTGCCAGACCAATTCATGAGAGCGGGCATTGATACTCCTCTGACACAGCTTTCCCCCATAGATGAACAGCTGGCCTCTTTCCTTCCACAACTGCTGGGTTTCTTCAGGAGCATCTGGATCTGGTCGTGAGTCAGCTTGTGACAGTAGCTCCTTTACCAGGCGGACTGCGGGGTCGCTATCCTGGGTTTCTGCCCAGTCATGATGAGGCAATGGATTTAGGGTGGCCTCTTTCATGATAGACCGTCTGTTTCTCACTCCTTGAGCACGTTGGGCCGCAATTGGCCGGTGGAAGGCAGGTAACTCTATTTCTTTGAGTGCCTCAGGGTCTTCTCCTGCATCTGTTGATTGGGCATTCTGGACAGCGCATCAGCATTGGCATTCTTGTGCCCCGCTCGGTACTTGATGGTAAATTCATAGTTAGACAGCCGGGCCATCCAACGCTGCTCCAGTGCACCTAGTTTTGCAGTTTCCAAGTGAGTCAACGGGTTGTTGTCCGTGAAGATGGTAAACTTGGCTGAAGCTAGGTAATGCTTGAATCGTTCAGTCACAGCCCAGACTATGGCGAGGAACTCCAGTTTGAAAGAACTGTAGTTGTCAGGGTTCCTTTCAGTGGGAATAAGCTTCCTGCTGGCGTAGGAGATCACTCTTTCTTTGCCATTCTGTACCTGTGACAGTACTGCTCCCAGTCCCAAGTTGCTGGCATCAGTATACAGAACAAATGGTTGGTCATAATCTGGGTAAACCAGAACTTCATCTCCTGTGAGAGCCATCTTCAGTCGAGTGAAGGACCTCCCCAGTTCCTCATTCCATTCAAATGTAGGACTCTTCTTCCTGGCTTTCTTGGGCTGGCCCACCAGAAGATTTTGCATAGGGGTGGCTATCTCAGTGAAGCCTTTGATGAACCTTCGGTAGTAGCCTACCAACCCGAGGAATTGACGTACTTCATGGAGGTTGCTGGGCTTCTGCCAGTCCCGGATGACAGTGACTTTGTCAGGATCTGGTGCCACACCTTCTGCACTCACTACATGACCGAGGTACTGTACCTTGGGCTTCAGGAGGTGGCATTTGGATGGCTTCACTTTCAGGCCAAAGTTGGACAAGGCTTCAAACACCTCAGCCAGGTGCTTCAGATGGTCTTCATAAGTCTTGGAGAAAACAATGACATCATCAAGGTATAACAGGACTGTCTTGAAGTTCTTGTGTCCAAGACAGCACTCCAATAGCCGTTGAAATGTCCCTTGGGTGGTGCAGAGCCCGAACGGCATGTAGTTGAACTCACAGAGACCCATCGGTGTAGTAAATGCTGTTTTCTACTTGTCTGCCTCTGCCACGGGAACCTGCCAATACCCACTAGTGAGTTCTAAGGTGGACAAATAGTTAGCAGTTTTAAGTGCAGCTAATGACTCTTCAATTCTGGGTAATGGGTAGGCATCCTTATGTGTAATGCTGTTAATTTTTCGGTAATCAACACACATTCTCATGGTACCATCTTTCTTTTTCACAAAGACTATTGGGGCTGCCCAGGGGCTACAACTGTCTCTGATCACCCCAGCCTCCTTCATTTCCCGCAACATACTTTTGGCACATTGGTATTGTGTTGGGGGTGTAGGCCGGTACCTTTCTTTAATGGGTGGATGATCTCCAGTGGGGATATGGTGTTGAACCCCTTTTGCCTTCCCAAAGTCTAGAGGGTGTTTACTGAATACCCGCTCATACTCCTGAGTCACTTGGTAAACCCCACTCTTTTGGTATGAAGGGGTGGAGTCAGTTCCCACATGCAGCTGCTGACACCACTCCTCCAGCTGCTTTACAGAGCCATTGTCCTCCACCTGGTCGGATGAGACCAAGGGCTCTGCTGCCTTTATTGCGTTGTTACTGACAGTAAGCAGCTTAGCAACTGTGGCATACCGAGGTATTGTGGCCTCCTCCTCCCCACAATTCAAGAGGCATACACTCTTCCTTTGCGAACATCAACTACCCCTCTGGCTGTCAGGACAGTGGGCCAGCTATCATAGTACACTGGCTCTACCAATGCTCGGTAATCTTTTCCTCTGAGGCCTATGGCTGCCCGACACCAAATTAACATTTCACATCTGGGGGGTATCACAATGGGGAAAGGATCACTCACTCTGACTCTGCCAATTTCTCCGCCAGACAGTTCTACCTGCTGTCTTTGCATCAGGGCCTTGATCTCCTTCTGCAGGACTCGTTGTTCACTGGAAACAGCAGTCTCAGCCACCTGTTGCAACAAAACAATAACCTCGGAAAGACAATTTTCAATCACATTAGTACCTAAGGTCATCATTGGGTTACATTCTCGTTGGTCAATGTCTACAACTATCAGACCTTGAGATTTTAAAGCCCCCATTAAACACTGCAATATCGCTAGCAATATCGCTGTAAAGTCACCGATTTTGTGACGTTGCAGCGATATTGCTAGCGATATCGCTGCATGTGATACTTACCTCCGACCGGTTATTGCTGATCGCGCGAGAAGCTCCTGGATCATTCCTCGTCGGCCACTTCCTGCTGGGCTTCCTGCGGCGCTTCCTGTGGCGCCGACGAGCGACGCGTGGAGCCGGGCGGGAGGACGTCAGGATCGCCTCGTCTGACAGGTAAGTAGCGATCCCTGTCCCCAGCGATGTCACTGGTGAGATGTGCCAGTGTGGCAGCTCACTAACGACCACCTAGCGATGCACCAGCAATCCTGACTGCGTCATATCGCTAGTCGGGATCGTTGGTGCATCGCTAGGTGTAACGGTACCCTAGCTCTACTCGCCCCACTTTAATGGAAATCTCTTTACATCCTACTTGCGGCAAAGACTGACCATTGCTGGCAACTACTGTGAGTTCATCACTTGGGCCGCGAGTAAGTTCAGAGTCAGCCCAATACCGCTTGTAAAGGATATATGGCATAGTTGTCACCTGAGAGCCAGTGTCCAGCAAAGCGTTCATGGGGATGCCGTCAATCACCACTGGGAGGACCGGTCGCTCTCCAACATACTTGGCTCGTCAGTTCTTTGGGCCTTGTGGTCCTACTCCTGGGGGTTGGCCCTCTGCCCCAGGGGTTGCTCGTTTAAATAACAGAACCTTGCAATGTGGCCTGCCTTGCAGCAGCGACGACAGATGGGATGGGACGTCCGTCCAGGTCATAGCGATCGTTGTCTCTCCCTCGGCGTGGCGGGATCTTCTTTTTCCGTAGCCACGGGACATCCACTGGACTGGAGGCCAGCTGGATTTTCTCCTTTGATGACACCTGCAGGGACTGCACAGTTTTGGCAAGTGCAGCCATATTTTTGGTCAGCTCCTGGACCTGAAGACGCAGTTCAGTAGATGGGTCTTTGTCCAGAGTCTGTGCATCAGCCTCCACAGGGCTGAGAGGGAAAGATGCTGCTTCTTGATGGTATGTGATCTCTGAGCGCCTAGGGGGCGCTGGACGGCTGACATTTTGTTCATGCAGCAGCCGAATAGCTCTGTCTTTGAAGTCTGCAAAGTCTAGGTCAGGGTTTTGTAGGGCTATGATGCGCAGCTGTGCTCTGTGGGTACTGGATAGGAGTCGCTCAATAAATTGCTCCTTTAGCAGTCTGTCTCCATCTTTCACACTGTCAGGATCAATCTGCTTTATGGCTCGCAGCACCTCCTGCAGGTTAAGAGCATAGTCCCGTATACTGTCCTGCGCTCTATGCTTACACTCAAAGAATCTCATCTTTAATTCAGCTGCAGAGCGGGTGTCAAAGGTACTTTTTAGCTAGCCAGGATTTTTTAACAGTCTCTTTATCAGGGTCCTGCCAGGTTTTTACTTCCCTTTGCGCTGCACCAGTTAGCTGCCCAATAAGGATGTTCACCTTTTGGTTTTCAGACAGAGGACACACCTCAAACAAACGGCACAGTCTCTCTTTAAATTCACTCAGGGTATGTGACTCCCCTGAGTACTGCGGTAGCCAGGCTGCTACAGGTATATAGGGCATGGACAGCGGCATTATGGGGACCGCTGCGGTGGGTGCTGATTCTTGCGGTGCTGTGGAGGCAGCGCTGGCTGCTGGATGCAGCGGCGCTATGGGAGCCGCAGCTGCGCTGGGCCCTGCAGCTTGTGGCATTGTGGGGTTTGCAGTGGCGCCCACCGCTGCGTCTGCTCTTGCTTCAGACATTCTCTTCCCCCTCTGGTTAACGTTTGGCCAGGCCCTGGGTTGCACTGGCTTACCGGTTACTGCTCCACTGGCTGGACGATCAGGGGACGCCGGGACTGCAGGCCTCGGCTTCTCACTTCTCGCGCGCTGGCCTCTTCCCGGGCGGCACTTCAATTTTCGCGCTCTCTGGCTGGCACCGCCCACGACGGCCCGCCCATTTTGTTTCCCGCGCGCACCAAGCAGTGGGGTAATGGCGGTTATGGCGCCGACAGTCTGTGGCACACAACACAGTTTCAGGCACACAGGACCCGGGGACACCGGGCTCCGTAAATCCTGTTCGTGATGCCAAAATAGGTCGCCCTCCCAGGGCTGTGGGGTACTCGGTACCGGGCCGGTCTATCAAAGGGGAATGTCACAGCAGCGATGACCCTGTCCGTGGCCCTGGGCACCCATATAAAAGGGATTAAGTGATGGAATAAAGTTTATGAGTGAATGATTCGTGACGCCACCTGTGGTGTTCGGCAATGAAGATGTTAAGCCGACGCTGCAGACAGATCCCCTGGGACAGATGGTGTGGTGCAGCAGTGATGTTGTGGCCCTCCACAGGTAGGGCATTGGTCCCAGGGCAGTGTGGATAGGTGTTGAGGAAGAGGGTGTAGTGTCTGTCACCGAGAGGTAGCAGTGCTGACGGGGTTGCAGGAAGAAGGCAAGGACACAACAGTGTGCAGTGTCTTTACCTTTACTTTGCTTGGCAAATGCAGTCCAGGGTCCAGATTACAGATGGCACAGGAGCTGGCTAGCCTGGAAGCAACTTAGGAATCTCTCTAAGCAGATGGGTTGTGTAGTCTCCTTCCTAGCGCTTAGTTTTAGGTACTTGCAGTACTGTGCTACACTGAAGTTCTACTTGCTTATTCTCTCCAGAACTCCCTCATATGGCAGACAGCTGTAGCCTTCCTCTTCTGGCTCACACGTCGCTGTTGTGCCTCCAAGTCTTATGTGAGAATAGAGCATTTACAGCTTCCTATTCCTCCGGTTTTTGTTGCAGGACCATCAGTGTCCATACAGCCTTGGAGACCGGGCTCCAGATCATGCGCTATAGCTGGGAATGAGCCTGAACCGCCTGAACTCTCTGCTCAATCTCCCAGCTCTTCTCCTCACGTCCATACATGTTGCCCTCCTCACATGAACTCCTTCTCTTCTGGCCCCCAGAGAGTAGCTCCTCCCCCAATTTGGGTTCAGAGCTCCCTCTGCTGACCTGGAATGGAAAACTGTGTTGTGTGTTGTGGTTAACTGCCGGAGAGATTCTTTATTGCTTCCAAGCATGACATCAAACTTCCTAGGAGGAAGGCAATGCCATTGTGGCGACCATACTCCTGGGGGCGCCACAGACACGTAGAGACAAGAGTTGTGGGACTTCTGTTACTCCTTTGTGACACTTCAGGCTCCGGGCGACATCCCCCAGGCTCGGAAGTACTTTAGTTTAAGGGACGACATTGAAGGGGCCTACCCGTCGTGGGCACTCCCGAGCCAAATGTCCAATTTCTCCAGAATTATAATAGGCGAGGGGTCTCTCTCGACGGAACATCCTTGTTTTGCAGTGGGGTTCAGGGCCATCTATGCCCCCTGGCGGATTTGAGGTACCTACTGACTTCTTCTTTACTTCAGCCAATTCTGTGGTTCGGTGATCATGTTTATAGATACCTCTCTGCTCCGGACTTTCCCTACCAGGACTGTCACTCCCTGCTCTTGCTCGCATGTGCATGCTTCGCTTTCTATCTCAGAAAAGGTCATGCCAGGATTTACCCGCAAGCGCTCCCGCAAAGACTCTTTTGTCAGCATGTCCTGCAAGCCTGTCTCCAATTGATCCCGCAACAATACGTCAGTAGGCCCTACGCCTATGCCATCTTTTCTAATGATAGCAGTATGGATCTCCTGAAGGGAATTCATGTACTGAGTCACCGTCTCCCCCTCCCTTTGCATACGGCAAAATAGATGCATCCCAAGCTCCCCTACGTCCGTGGGGTCCCCATGGGTCTCCTCCAAAATTTGTCGCACCTTGATGAAGGTGTCTAGCTCTCTGGGGGGGTCGTAACATAACTGAATCTCTGGCTTCTCCATCTAGAGCCATCATGGCCACCTCGGCTTCTAATGCAGGGGTCATGGGGTGCATCCTCATCATCCCCCTAATGCGTTCAGTCCAGCTCCATAACATGGTATTATTCTCTGTAAACTTAGGGAGATTATTCAACATTGCCCCCAGAGAAATACTGGACTTTGGGTTCACCCCAACTGCTTGGTCTGCTGCCTTCGTGCTGTTAGACTGCATCCTGCTGACTACGCCAAGTGTAAGATAGCAGGAACACGGGATGCAGTGACGAGCAGGAGGCAGAGCAAGAGTTAAAGGGTTTATTACAGGGGATACTCCACTCAGGGAGAGAATGAGTTATGAGGGGAGTAAAACTGAGTATTGTATCAAGGTATGAACATATGTTTATGAAATGGGTAAACTTATCAGTCTGGTGGTTTCCGGGCCGTGAAAGCTTGAAATCCTACAGTGGTGCCACAAGTGACGCGTGAAGTCTCTGGCCTGATGCTGAAGAAAGTTGAGGCACTGTCTTCTGACGGAAGCGGCATATCCTGGCTCTCCACACAAATACACGTTGCACACAATCAGTGTGCGCATAGGCTGGGGATCTGCAGCGCAGACCTGGACTATTGCGTCGCTCCACGGAGAGTGAATCAACCTTTTCCTGCTGCACACTCTGTCTTCCCGCCAAGTCTCTTGCTTTCCCACGCACCGTCCCTTTTATCCCTGAGCTGCCCCCTAGAGTTGAATGCAAAGGTCTGTATAGGTCAGAAAGCTTTCCCCCCGGCAACAATGGTGACAGCCCCGATAGTTCCGGAACCGACCCGAGAGAAGTACCACCGGCCCGGTCCATCTTCTTACACATGTACACTTGTAACACTCCATGGATCATGGATGTGTGAATGGTTATTCAGCAGTATACTCTGCCTTTTATCATGCTGGTGCTGCTGCATCCTGCAGCAAATTGGTGTTGTGACCAGGTCTGGGCAAATCTGGCTGTTTTTTTTCTATGATGTTTTTACATAATATTTAGCTACAATTATCTTCCACTAATGAATGAGGTGAAAGAAGAACAGGAATAAAATGGATGTATCATACTGGGAAAATCTGTGCTCCATTTAACACTTTATAATTTACACTGAAAACACGACTTTACAGATACGTCACCCACCCACCGACTTGTACCAATCTTACAGTACACAGCCGTCACACTGTGTAGCTCTCAGGCTATGTTCACAAGTTGTGCTTTTCAGCATTTTTTTGCAAATTTTCAGCTGCACTTTACAGTGCCAGGAAAGTGTGTGAGATGTCAGAAATCCCATGCATACAGTTTGATTTTCTTGTCCTCAGTATTTTGTGCAAAACCTTGGTTTTTGCAGACTGCAGCGTGCCACTTCTTTCAGCATTTTTTCAGCATTTTTCATGAGTGGAGCAAAAAATCAAGGTATCAGAATTTGCTGCGTTTTTTGTGCCAAAACTTCCTGAAGTAAAATCAGACTTTTTTTTTTTTGCACTAAACTTTGTCAGCATGCACAATACGTAAAAGTACCCTGACAAAAACGCAACGAAAACTAAGAGAAACCTGCTTTTTGGAGGCAACTTTCTTGCTGCCAATAGAGCAGGTTTTGCCTTAGGAAAAAAAGCAGCAAAACGCAATGTGTGAACATAGCCTCACAGTAGAGAATCCACAGTGTGATCGCTCTTAGAGTAAAGACCTCCATAGTGTGACTGATCTCACCAAAGCTCCACAGTGTGACCGCTCTTAGAGTAAAGACCTCCATAGTGTGACTGATCTCACCAGACAAAGCTCCACAGTGTGACCGCTCTTACCGGACAAACCTCAACAGTATGACCGCTCTTACCGGACAAAGTTCCACAGTATGAGAGCTCTTACAGTAGAGAGCTCCACAGTGTGACCGCTCTTACCGGACAAACCTCAACAGTATGACCGCTCTTACCGGACAAAGTTCCACAGTATGACCGCTCTTACAGTAGAGAGCTCCACAGTGTGACCGCTCTTACCGGACAAACCTCAACAGTATGACCGCTCTTACTGGACAAAGTTCCACAGTATGACCGCTCTTACCGGACAAAGTTCCACAGTATGACCGCTCTTACCGGACAAAGTTCCACAGTATGACCGCTCTTACAGTAGAGAGCTCCACAGTGTGACCGCTCTTACCGGACAAACCTCAACAGTATGACCGCTCTTACCGGACAAAGTTCCACAGTATGACTGCTCTTACAGTAGAGAGCTCCACAGTGTGACCGCTCTTACTGGACAAAGCTACCCAGTGTGACCACTCTTACAGTAGAGAATCCAACGAGTGACCGCTCTAACAGTAGCATAGCTCCCAACCGTCCCGATTCCCACGGGACAGTTCCGTTTTTGACCTCACCCGCGTCCCGCCCGGGACTCTATTTTTTCCGCACAGCACTGAGCCGCCACGCCCCCCCATGCACCGACCCCATCCTCGCCCTCCCAGAGAGACCCACCGCAGCCTGCAATGATGTCCTAGGCTGTTCTGTGGCTGTGTGCACAGGACCTGTGATGCGGTCACAGGAGGGGAGGAGTCAGGGGTCACATGATCTTTGTGTCTGCATTCTTCAGGACTCTGCTGTGTTGGTTGTCATGGTGCTGGATGAGGTGAAGTTTCTGTGTGGGGTCAGGAGGGGTTTACAGGGTGGATGTAGCAGAGCTGTGTGTGTACAAGGTGTACGGAGCGGAGCTGAGTGTGTGCGAGGTGTACGGAGCAGAGCTATGTGAGTACGAGGTGTACGGAGCGGAGCCATGTGTGTGCAAGGTGTACGGAGCGGAGCCGCATGCGTATGAGGTGTACGGAGCGGAGCCGTGTGTGTATGAGGTGTACGGAGCAGAGCCATGTGTGTATGAGGTGTATGAGATGTACGGAGCAACGTGTGTACGAGGTGTACGGAAAGGAGCCGCGTGTGTACTTGGTGTACGGAGTGGAGCCGCATGTGTACGAGGTGTACGGAGCGGAGCCGCATGTGTACGAGGTGTACGGAGCGGAGCCGCATGTGTACTTGGTGTACAGAGCAGAGCCGCGTGTGTACGAGGTGTGCGGAGCCACGTGTGTACGAGGTGTATGGAGCGGAGCCGTGTGTGTACGAGGTGTACAGAACGGAGTCATGTGTGTATGAGGTGTATGAGATGTACGGAGCCACGTGTGTACGAGGTGTACGGAGTGGAGCCGCATGTGTACTTGGTGTACGGAGTGGAGCCGCATGTGTATGAGGTGTACGGAGCGGAGCCGCATGTGTACGAGGTGTACAGAGCGGAGCCGCTTGTGTACTTGGTGTACAGAGCGGAGCCGCATGTGTACTTGGTGTACAGAGCGGAGCCGCGTGTGTATGAGGTGTGCGGAGCCACGTGTGTACGAGGTGTACGGAGCGGAGCCGTGTGTGTACGAGGTGTGCAGAACGGAGCCGCGTTTGTACGGAGTGGAACCATGTGTGTATGGGATGTACAGAGCGGAGTCAAGTGTGTACAGACATACAAAGCGGGCTTTTCCCGTGGACACAGGAGTACACGGCAGAGCTCTGAGTAGCACTTTAAAACTCGCACATGACGTTCCACCGGAAGTGATGTGCTGGAAGCTGACCGGAAATGAGGTAATTTCATGAGGAGATCGTGACGGAACTATGGAGGCACTTCAGGGAATGCTTCAGATCCATCACCATGTCCTCCTCCGACAGCGTGGACAGTGGGATCACCTTGGAAATGGGGGTGCCAGCCATGTGAGCGGATCATGATATGTCCTGCATCGGGAGGCTCAGGTGGGCATTACAATGGGAGCCGGGCTGCTATAGTATCTTTATAGGATCTTTCTTTATTTCTTTCTTTCTCTCTCTGTTTCTTTCTCTGTTCTTTCCTTTCTCTGTTTCTTTCTCGCTCTAATCTTTCTTTTTTCTTTCTCTCTTTCTCTGTTCTTTCTTTCCCCTCTTTCTTTTTCTTTCCCCTCTTTCTTTTTTTCTCTCTGTTCTTTCTCTTTCTTTCTTTACTTCTTTCTTTCTTTCTTTCTCTCTCTGTTCTTTCTCTGTCTCTCTCTGTTCTTTCTTTCTTTTCTTTCTTTCTTTCTCTCTCTGTTCTTTCTTTCGCTCTCTGTTCTTTCTTGCCCCTCTTTCTCTCTATCGCTCTGTTCTTTCCCCTCTTTCTCTCTGTTCTTTCTTTCTTTCTATCGTTCTCTATTCTTTCTTTCTTTCCCCTTTCTCT
Source organism: Dendrobates tinctorius (assembly GCF_039654945.1). Lineage (NCBI taxonomy): Eukaryota > Metazoa > Chordata > Amphibia > Anura > Dendrobatidae > Dendrobates > Dendrobates tinctorius. The sequence goes on from NW_027361681.1 coordinate 10,644,209, forward strand.
CTCCGTGCTTTCTTTCTTGTGCTGTCTCTCTGTTCTTTTTTTCTGTCCCCTCTTTCTTTCTCTCTCTGTTCTTTCTTTCCTCTCTTTCGTTCTCTCTTTGTTCTTTCTTTCCCCTCTTTTTTTCTCTCTCTGTTCTTTCTTTGTCTCTCTCTGTTCTTTTTTCCCCTCTTTCGACTTTCTTTCTTTTTCTCTGTTCTTTCTTTCCCCTCTTTGTTTCTCTCTGTTCTTTTTTTCTTTCTCTCTCTCTGTTCTTTCTTTCCCTCTCTTTCTTTCTGTCTCTCTGTTCTTTCTTTCTCTCTCTAGTCTTTCTTTTTTTCATTCTCTCTGTTCTTTCTCTCTCTGTTCTTTCTTTCTCTCTCTCTGTTCTTTCTTTCCCCTCTTTCTTTCCACTCTTTCTATTTATTTCCCCTCTTTCTTTCTTTCTGTTCTTTCTCTTTCTTTACTTTTTCTTTTTTCTTTCCCCTCTTTCTTTCTCTCTGTTCTTTCTTTCCCCTTCCTCTCTCTCTGTTCTTTCTTTCTTTCCCCCTCTTTCTTTCTCTCTCTACTCTTCCTTTCTCTTTCTGTTCCTTCTCTCTGTTCTTTCTTTTTATCTGTTCTTTCTCTGTTCTTTCTTTCCCCTCTTTCTTTCTCTCTCTGTTCTTTCTCTCTCTGTTCTTTTTTTCTGTCCCCTCTTTCTTTCTCTCTGTGTTCTTTCTTTTTCTCTGTTCTTTCTTTCTTTCCCCTCTTTCTTTTTCTCTGTTCTTTCATTCTTTCCCCTTTCTTTCTATCTCTCTGTTCTTTCTTTCGCTCTCTGTTCTTTCTTTCCCCTCTTTCTTTCTCTCTCTGTTCTTTCTTTCGCTCTCTGTTCTTTCTTTAACTCTCTGTTCTTTCTTCTTTATTCTCTCTCTGTTCTTCCTCTCTCTGTTCTTTCTTTCTCTCTCTCTCTCCTTTCTTCTCTCTCTGTTTTCTTTTTTCTCTCTCTGTTTTCTTTCTTTTCCTCAGTACATGTCAGCGTGCCCACAGTACCAGCCACTGTGGCCATAATGCCAGCCACTGTGCCCTAGGTACCAGTCAGTGTGATCAGCAGTGCTAAATGGGTGTGGTTGAGCGTGGATATGGGTGTGACTAGTTGTGAAATGGGTGTGGTCGGGGCATGGCCTAAAATTTGACGCGGTGCGCAGCCTTTGTCCCTCGTTCCCTTCTTCAGAAGTTGGGAGGTATGCAGTAGAGAGCTCCATAGTGTGACCACTCTTACAGTAAAGAGCTCCACAGTGTGACCGCTCTTACAGTAGAGAATTTCACAATGTGAATGCTCTTACAGTAGGAAGCTCCATAGTGTGTCAGCTCATACAAAAGAAAATTTCACAGTGTGACTGCTCTTACAGTAAGGAGATCCACCATGTCACGAATCTTACAGTACTGAGTTCCACAGTGTGACCGTTCTTACAGTAGAAAATTCAAGAAAGTGACCGCTCTTACAGTAGATAATCCAAGGAGTGACCACTCTGAGGCCGGCGTCACACTAGAGAGAAATACGGACGAGTGAGAGGCGTTAAAAAAACGCATTGCACACGGACCAATGATTCTCTATGGGGTACCTCCCATCAGCCGTATTTTTGTCGTGTATTTTTATGGGCCGAGCCAATCGCAGCATGCTGCGATTGTCAGCGAACTACGACCATAGTACGCCAATGCAAGTCTATGGATGCACCAAAAAAAGCGCATTACACACGGAACACATGTGTGACTTGCGAGAAATACGCAAGACTTCTCCTGGTGACAGGAAATGGGCCAATCCTTCATAGAAAGACATGCAAATTAGCTCAAGTAGCGCTCCAGACATCCAGGAAGTATACTTCCACGGAGTACAGCAGCATGTCTACCCACATTAATTTGGAGCTGTTGATTGTTTTGGTCCGGGAAAGGCCTGAAATTTGGGACCAACTGGGTGCCCATTATTCCAACAGGGCCAGAAAAGAGGTGGTATGGAGGTGCATCTGTGTGTATCTGTGTGCAGATGTTTCCAGACTTTGCCCAATGGCCACATGAGGAGCAACAACAAATTCGTAAGTAATTGCCTTTTTTACCAATCATCTTAAAGGCCAGAAGTGAGCTTTTTTTTAAAGTAGCCCCTAAAATCCTATACTGTATATGTACAGTACAGACCAAAAGTTTGGACACACCTTCTCATTCAAAGAGTTTTCTTTATTTTTATGACTATGAAAATTGTAGATTCACACTGAAGGCATCAAAACTATGAATTAACACATGTGGAATTAAATAATTAACAAAAAAGTGTGAAACAACTGAAAATATGTCTTATATTCTAGGTTCTTCAAAGTAGCCACCTTTTGCTTTGATTAATGCTTTGCACACTCTTGGCATTCTCTTGATGAGCTTCAAGAGGTAGTCACCTGAAATGGTTTTCACTTCACAGGTGTGCCCTGTCAGGTTTAATAAGTGGGATTTCTTGCCTTATAAATGGGGTTGGGACTAGTGTTGAGCATTCCGATACCGCAAGTATCGGGTATCGGCCGATACTTGCTGTATCGGAATTCCGATACCGACTTCCGATATTTTTTCAATATCGGAATTCGGCATCGGAATCGGAAGTTCAGTTGATTGACGGCCTGACGTCATCATGATGCGCGGTGTGTGCGCATCATGATGCGCCGTCATTTCGGGCCTTCCGGGGGTCTCTGCCGGCCTGCCGGGGGGCTGTGCCGGCCTGCCGGGGGGCTGTGTGGACTGCCCGGGGTCTGTACCGGCCTGCCGGGGGGCTGTGCCGGCCTGCCGGTGGTCTGTGCACCCTGTGGGGGTCTGTACCGGCCTGCCGGGGGGCTGTGCCGGCCTGCCGGGGGGCTGTGCTGATGTCCGGGGGTCTGTGCAAGCATCGTCCGATGGGACTACAAGTCCCATCGGGCGATGCCTGCTACCATGACAGTGATTGACACATTAGCCAATGATGGGACAGTAGTAGTCCCATCATCCGGCTAATGTGTTAAATGTTAAAAAAAAAAATAAAAAATACTACATACATACTACATGCATGCTACATACATACTACATGCTACATACATACTACATATATGCTACATACATACTACATGCATGCTACATACATACTACATGCATGCTACATACATACTACATACATACTACATACATACTACATACATACTGCATGCTACATACATACTACATGCATGCTACATACATACTACATGCTACATACATACTACATATATGCTACATACATACTACATGCATGCTACATACATACTACATGCATGCTACATACATACTACATACATACTACATACATACTACATACATACTGCATGCTACATACATACTACATGCATGCTACATACATACTACATGCTACATACATACTACATGCATGCTACATACATACTACATGCATGCTACATACATACTACATGCATGCTACATACTACATGCATGCTACATGCATGCTACATACATACTACATGCTACATACATACCACATATATACTACATACATACAATACATTCATACAATACATACATAGACATACAGTACATATAACATAGAGTAACATACTTACCAATACTTGTCACATTGTTCCCCGAAGCCATTGTCTTTTCCGGGATAAATATTAACATAACAAACCACAAAAATACTCACCCACGATCCGAAGCAGTCCACGAGTGTGTCCCACGACGATCTTGGGTAGAGAACTGCAGCATCAGATGATGCTGCCGTTCTCTACGGGCTGCAGGAATCCAATGACGGAAGGTAGGTATCCTTCCGCACTGTATTCCTCCGCCACTTAAAAAAAAAAAGTCCCTAGTCTCACTTTATGCCATTGCTGTGTGGGAATTTCCCACACAGCAATGGCATAAAGTGAGACTAGGGACTTTTTTTTTTTTTAAGTGGCGGAGGAATACAGTGCGGAAGGATACCTACCTTCCGTCATTGGATTCCTGCAGCCCGTAGAGAACGGCAGCATCAGCTGATGCTGCCGTTCTCTACCCAAGATCGTCGTGGGACACACTCGTGGACTGCTTCGGATCGTGGGTGAGTATTTTTGTGGTTTGTTATGTTAATATTTATTCCGGAAAAGACAATGGCTTCGGGGAACAATGTGACAAGTATTGGTAAGTATGTTACTCTATGTTATATGTACTGTATGTCTATGTATGTATTGTATGAATGTATTGTATGTATGTAGTATATATGTGGTATGTATGTAGCATGTAGTATGTATGTAGCATGTAGTATGTATGTAGCATGCATGTAGTATGTATGTAGCATGCATGTAGTATGTATGTAGCATGCATGTAGTATATATGTAGTATGTAGCATGCATGTAGTATATATGTAGTATGTATGTAGCATGTAGTATGTATGTAGCATGCATGTAGTATATATGTAGTATGTATGTAGCATGTAGTATGTATGTAGCATGCATGTAGTATATATGTAGTATGTATGTAGCATGTAGTATGTATGTAGCATGCATGTAGTATATATGTAGTATGTATGTAGTATGTATGTAGCATGCATGTAGCATGCAGTATGTATGTAGCATGCATGTAGTATATATGTAGTATGTAGTATGTATGTAGCATGCATGTAGTATATATGTGTTATGTATGTAGCATGTAGCATGCATGTAGCATGCATGTAGTATGTATGTAGTATATATGTGGTATGTATGTAGCATGCAGTATGTATGTAGCATGCATGTAGTATATATGTAGTATGTATGTTGCATGTAGTATTTATGTAGTATGAATGTAGCATGTATGTAGTATGTAGTATGAATGTAGCATGTATGTAGTATGCATGTTGTATGTATGTAGCATGTAATTTTTTTTTTTTTTTTTTTACATTTAACACATTAGCCGGATGATGGGACTACTACTGTCCCATCATTGGCTAATGTGTCAATCACTGTCATGGTAGCAGGCATCGCCCGATGGGACTTGTAGTCCCATCGGACGATGCCTGCACAGACCCCCGGAGCCTGCACAGACCACCGGCAGGCCGGCACAGCCCCCCGGCAGGCCGGCACAGCCCCCCGGAGCCTGCACAGCCCCCCGGCAGGCCGGCACAGCCCCCCGGCAGGCCGGCACAGCCCCCCCGGAGCCTGCACAGACCACCGGCAGGCCGGCACAGACCACCGGAGCCTGCACAGACCCCCTGGCAGGCCGGCACAGCCCCCCGAAAGGCCCGTACAGACCCCAGAGAGGCTGTACAAGGGCAGGAAAGGGTTTTTCTTATTCCGATACCGGAAGTCCCATAGACTTGAATGGGACTTCCGGTATCGGAATCGGCGATACCGATACTTTTTTTAAAGATCGGCCGATACCATCCGATACGATACTTTGAAGTATCGGACGGTATCGCTCAACTCTAGTTGGGACCATCAGTTGTGTTGTGCAGAAGTCTGGTGGATACACAGGTGATAGTCCTACTGAATAGACTGTTAGAATTTGTATTATGGCAAGACAAAAGCAGCTAAGTAAAGAAAAACGAGTGGCCATCATTACTTTAAGAAATGAAGGTCAGTCAGTCTGAAAAATTGGGAAAACTTTGAAAGTGTCCCCAAGTGCCGGGGCAAAAACCATCAAGTGCTACAAAGAAACTGACTCGCGTGAGGACCACCCCAGGAAAGGAAGACCAAGAGTCACCTCTGCTGCGGAGGATAAGTTCATCTGAGTCACCAGCCTCAGAAATCGCAGGTTAACAGCAGCTCAGAGTAGAGACCAGGTCAATGCCACACAGAGTTCTAGCAGCAGACACATCTCTACAACAACTGTTAAGAGGAGACTTTGTGCAGAGGCCTTCATGGTAAAATAGCTGCTAGGAAACCACTGCTAAAGACAGGCAACAAGCAGAAGAGACTTGTTTGGGCTAAAGAACACAAGGAATGGACATTAGACCAGTGGAAATCTGTGCTTTGGTCTGATGAGTCCAAATTTGAGATCTTTGGTTCCAACCACGGTGTCTTTGTGCGACGTAGCAAAGGTGAACAGATGGACTCTACATGCATGGTTCCCACCGTGAAGCATGGAGGAGGAGGTGTGATGGTGTGGGGGTGCTTTGCTGGTGACACTGTTGGGGATTTCTTCAAAATTGAAGGCATACTGAACCAGCATAGCTACCACAGCATCTTGAAGCAGCATGCTATTCCATCCAGGTTGGAAATAAATTTGGACCATCATTTATTTTTCAACAGGACAATGACCCCAAACACACCTCCAGGCTATGTAAGGGCTATTTGATCAAGAAGGAGAGTGATGGGGTGCTACGCCAGATGACCTGGCCTCCACAGTCACCAGACCTGAACCCAATCGAGATGGTTTGGGGTGAGCTGGACTGCAGAGTGAAGGCAAAAGGGCCAACAAGTGCTAAGCATCTCTGGGAACTCCTTCAAGACTGTTGGAAGACCATTTCCGGTGACTACCTCTTGAAGCTCATCAAGAGAATGCCAAGAGTGTACAAAGCAGTAATCAAAGCAAAATTTGTCTACTTTGAAGAACCTAGAATATAAGACATCCAGTATTTTCAGTTGGTTCACACTTTTTTGTTAATTATATAATTCCACATGTTTTAATTCATAGTGTTGATGCCTTCAGAGTGAATCTACAATTTTCATAGTCATGAAAATAAAGAAAACTCTTTGAATGAGAAGGTGTGTCCAAACTTTTGGTCTGTACTGTAGGTATCCCTGTTTGCAAACGAAAAAGTTTGCTAAAAAGCACCCCCTACTAGGCCACATGACTATGTGAAATGTTAGGAATATTGGTTGGCACATTTCCCAAAGGTTAACCCCTTCACTACCAAGGGTTGTTTGCACATTAACTCCCGAGCCAATTTTTACAATTCTGACCACTGTCCCTTTATGAGATAATAACTCTGAAACGCCTCATTGGATCCCGGTGATTCTGACATGGTTTTCTCGTGACATATTATACTTCATGTTAGTGGTAAAATTTCATTCATATAACTTGAGTTTATTTGTGAAAAAAATGGAAATTTGGCGAAAATTCGGAAATTTCGCAATTTTTCAACTTTGAATTTTTATGCCCTTAAATCATAGAGATACGGCACACAAAAAACTTAATACATAACATTTCCCACATGTTTACTTTACATCAGCACAATTTTGGAACCAAAATTTTTTTTTTGTTAGGAAGTTAAAAGTTGACCAGTGGTTAAAAGTTGACCAGTGATTTCTCATTTTTACAACACCATTTTATTTTTACGACCACATCACATTTGAAGCCACTTTGAGGGGTCTATATGATAGAAAATACCCAAAAGTGACACCATTCTAAAAACTGTACCACTCAAGGTGCTCAAAACCACATTCAAGAAGTTTATTAACCCTTCAGGTACTTCACAGGAATTTTTTGGATATTTAAAAAAAAATGAACATTTAACTTTTTTTCACAAAAAAAATATTTCAGGTTCAATTTTTTTTCTTTTACCAAGGGTAAAAGGAGAAATTGGACTGGAAAAGTTATTGTGCAATTTGTCCTGAGTGCGCTGATACCTGATATATGGGGGGGAACCACTGTTTCGGCGCATGGCAGAGCTCAGAAGGGAAGGAGCGCCGTGTCACGTTTGGAGAGTCCCTGATGTACCTAGACAGTGGAAACCCCCCACAAGTGACCCCATTTTGGAAACTAGACCCCTCAAGGAACTTATCTTGATATGTGGTGAGAGCTTTGAACCCACAAGGGCTTCACAGAAGTTTATAACGTACAGCGGTACAATTAAAAAATCATATTTTTTCCACAAAAATGATCTTTTCACCCCCAATTTTTATTTTCCCAAGGGTAACAGGATCCTAAAAGTTATTGTGCAATTTGTCCTGAGTACGCTGATACCCCATATGTGGGTGTAAACGACTATTTGGGCGCATGGCAGAGCTCGGAAGGGAAGCAGCGCCATTTGACTTTTTTGGCTGGAATTGAGATCGGACACCATGTCGTGTTTGGAAAGCCCCTGATGTACCAAAACAGTGGAAACCCCCCACAAATGACACCATTTTGGAAATTAGACCCCCTAAGGAACTTATCTAGATGTGTGGTGAGCACTTTGAACTCCCCCAGTGCTTCACAGAAGTTTATAGCGCCCGTTTGTGAAAATAAAAAAATCGTATTTTTTCCACAAACATGATCATTTAGTCCCCATTTTTTATTTTCTCAAGGGTACCAGGAGAAAATGGGCCCCAAAAGTTGTTGACCAATTTGTCCTGAGTACACTGATACCCCATATGTGGGAGAAAACTACTGTATGGGCACACGTCGGGACTCGGAAGGGAAGTAGTGACATTTTGGAATGCAGACTTTGATGGAATGGTCTGCGGGTGTCATGTTGCCTTTGGAGAGCCCCTGATGTACCTAAACAGTGGAATCCCCCCATAAATGACACCATTTTGGAAACTAGACCCCCTCAGGAACTTATCTAGGTGTGTGGTGAGCACTTTGGACTCCCCCAGTGCTTCACAGAAGTTTATAACGCCCGTTCGTGAAAATAAAAAAATCGTATTTTTTCCACAAACATGATCATTTAGTCCCCATTTTTTTATTTTCTCAAGGGTACCAGGAGAAAATGGGCCCCAAAAGTTGTTGACCAATTTGTCCTGAGTACACTGATACCCCATATGTGGGAGAAAACTACTGTATGGGCACACGTCGGGACTCGGAAGGGAAGTAGTGACGTTTTGGAATGCAGACTTTGATGGAATGGTCTGCGGGTGTCATGTTGCCTTTGGAGAGCCCCTGATGTACCTAAACAGTGGAATCCCCCCATAAATGACACCATTTTGGAAACTAGACCCCTAAGGAACTTATCTAGATGTGTGGTGAGCACTTTGAACCCCCAAGGGCTTCACAGACGTTTATAATGCCCGGGCGTGAAAATAGAAAAATCATAATTTTTTCCAACAAAAATGATATTATTGCCCCCAGTTTTTTATTTTCCTAAGGGCAACAGGAGAAATAGGACCCCAAAAGTTGTTTTGAAATTTGTCCTGAGTATGCTGATACCCTGTATGTGGGGGTAAAACACTGTTTGGGCGCATGGCAGAGCTTGGAAGGGAAGGAGCACCATTTGACTTTTTCAACGCAGAATTGGCTGCAATTGAGATCAGACGCCATGTTGCATTTGGAGAGCACCTGATGTGCCCAACAGTGGAAACCCCCCAATTCTAACTCCAACCCTAACTCCAACACACCCCTAACCCTAATCTCAGCCCTAACCCTAGCCCTAGCCCTAACCCTAGCCCTAACCCTAGCCCTAACCCTAATGGGAAAATGGAAATAAATACATTTTTTAAATTTTATTATTTTTCCCTAACTAAGTGGGTGATAATGGGGGGTTTGATTTACTATTTGTGGCGGTTTTTATGGCAGCTGTCACACGCTAAAAGACGCTTTTTATTGTAAAAATAGTTTTTGCATCACTACATATTGAGAGCTATAATTTTTCCATATTTTGACCCATTGAGTCATGTGAGGTCTTATTTTTTGCGGGACGAGTTGATGCTTTTATTGGTATCATGTTCGGGCACATGACATTTTTTGATCGCTTTTTATTCCGATTTTTGGGACGCAGAATGAACAAAAACCAGCGTTTCATGAATTTCTTTTTGGGGGGTGCGTTTACACTGTTCCGCGTGCGGTAAAATTGATAAAGCAGTTTTATTCTTCGGGTCGGTTCAGTTACAGCAATACCTCATTTATGTCGTTTTTTATGCTTTGGCGCTTTTATGCAGTAAAAACAATTTTATATAAAAAATAATTATTTTTGCATCGCTTTATTCTGCGAGCTATAACTTTTTTATTTTTTCTCTGATGATGCTGTGTCATGGCTCGGTTTTTGCGGGACAAGATGACATTTTCAGTGGTACTATGGATATTTATATGCGTCTTTTTGATCGCGCGTTATTGCACTTTTTGTTTGGCAGTAGGATAATAAATCATTATTTTTTGCTTCGTTTTTTATTTTTAATTTTTAAGGGGTTCGCTAAAGGGGTTAACTAATGGGACAGTTTTATAGGGCAGGTCGGTACGGACGTGGCGATACCAAATATGTGTACTTTTATTGTTTTTTTATTATTTCAAAAAAATGAATTTATTAGGGAATTTTTTTTTTTAATTTATTTAGCGATTTTTTAAAAATTATTTTTACACTTTTTTTTTTTTTAAATTTTATTACATTGTCCCAGGTGGGACATCACTGTCCTGTGACAGAACGCTGATCTGTCACATCACGGATCACTGTGACAGATCAGCGATCTGTCACAGGTATAGACGCAGACTTCCTCATGCCTGCGCTTTGCAGGCACTGAGGAAGTCAGCTCCCTACAGACCCCCGAAGGTCCCCGTTGCCATCTTGGATCCGGGGACCTGTAAGGAAAGAGACCCCCGCAGCAGCGCTGCACATTGCGCTGCGGTGGGGGGCTCAGGGAAGCACGGAGGGAGCCCCCTCCCTGCCAATGCTTCCCTTTAACCCCCGGTACACCGCGATAGTGTTTGATCGCCGTGTGCAAGGGGTTAACGTGTCGGGGGCGGTCCGTGACCGCCCCTGACACATTGTGCCGGGTGTCAGCTGTGATAATCAGCTGACACCCGGCTGCGATCAGCGGCGCTCGCCACGTGGGCGCTGCTGATCGCGCTAGACGTAATATTCAGTCCATGGTACTTAGGGCCCAGGTCACATGGACGGAATATTATGTCCAATGAAGGAAAGGGGTTAAAGTCCATTTTCCCTTCACATTGTAGTTGAGGATGTGATGAGACGCTGGCAAAGCATCTGCGACCAGTATCCGCGGGAAAGACAGCAGAGGGCCAGGAGTGGTGCAGCAGCACCGACAAAGCGGAAATACCGTATATACTCGTGTATAAGCCGAGATTTTCAGCCCATTTTTTTGGACTGAAAGTCCCCCTCTCGGCTTATACACGAGTCATATACCTGGGGGTCGGCGGGAGAGGGGAAGCTAGGGTGTCAGAGATCATACTTAACTCCCCTGGCGCGGTCTCTGCAGCCACCCCGGCTTCTCCACGGTCTCCCTTCCTGAATTCAGCGGTCACATGGTACCGCTCATTAAACTCATGAATATGCGCATATTCATGAGTGTAATGAGCGGTACCACGTGACCACTGAAGGCAGGAAGGGAGACCACCATGGAGAAGTGGTGCTGCCGCTGCAGAGACCGTGCCAGGGGAGGTAAGTATAGCGATATTCACCTGTCTGGGGTGTCCATCGCTGCTCACAGCTGTCTGCTGCATCCTGTGTCAGTGACGTTTAGGCAGCAGGGGGCATGGTGACGTGGTTAGTGCGTGCCGTGCCCTCTGCTGCCTGAACATCACTGACAGACGACATGGCAAACAGCGGTGAGCAGCGATGTCCCCCAGAGAGGTGAGGTCCTGAGCAGAAGTGAGTATGGCATTTTTTTTTTGCAGCAGCATATGGGGGCATAATATATGGAGCATTTTATGGGGGCAGCATATGGGGGCATATTCTATGGAGCAGCATATGAGGGCATATCCTATGGGGCAGCATATGGGGGCATATCCTATGAAGCAGCATATGGGGGCATATCCTATGGGGCAGCATATGGGGGCATATCCTATGGAGCAGCATATGGGGGCATATTCTATGGGGCAGCATATGACGGCATAATCTATGGAGCAGCATATGGGGGCATATTCTATGGAGCAGCATATGGGGGCATATCCTTTGGGGCAGCATATGGGGGCATAGTCTATGGGGCAGCATATAGGGGCATAGTCTATGGGGCAACATATGGGGGCATATGCTATGGGGCAGCATATGGGGGCATATTCTATGGGGCAGCATATGGGATCATATTCTATGGGGCAGCATATGGGGGCATAGTCTATGGAGCAGCATATGGGGGCATAATCTATGGAGCATTTTATGGGGGAATAATCTATGGAGCATCTTATGGGGGTATAATCTATGGAGCATCTTATGGAGCCATAACCTTTATGGAGCATTATATGGGGCATATTGCGGGGGCATTATTAACCTTTGTTCAGCATTATATGGGGTGTATTTTGTATGGACCATCTTATGTGGCCCATCATGAACTGTATGGAGCATTATATGGGGCTCCTGATTCAATATGGATATTCAAAAACATTTAACCTACTGATGTCTCAATTAATTTTACTTTTATTGGTATCTATTTTTATCTTTGAAATTTACCAGTAGCTGCTGCATTTTCCACCCTAGGCTTATACGCGAGTCAATAAGTTTTCCCACTTTTCTGTGGCAAAATTAGGGGGGTCGGCTTATACACGGGTCGGCTTATGCATGAGTATATACGGTACATATATTTTGACCGTTTGTCATTTTTGGCACCAATTATGGATCTCAGACATCACACCACATGACACATATGCTGTTTAGGGTCAGAGCTAAAAAAATTTTTTTGTTTACATTTCCTAACAGAACTCAGTCCAACCTCACAGAGAGGGAGACAGGGTTGGATTCTGAGGCCATTATAGATCCGGCCGGGGGACGTGAAGAGGTGGCTGGCCCATGTTCTGACCCGAGCATTTGCAACCCCCAAGCTCCACCAGCACCAGGACCAGCATTAGGTTCTGGACCTGGTCCAGAACCAGAAGAGCCAACAGCACCCAGCAACGTCGAAGACCCCAGCAACATCAGCAGCCCTACTGGCCGTCTCGAGGGGTCCCCCCAGCCTGCAGCCATAGGCCGCCGTGGGAGACAGAGAAGAGACAACACTGCCTCTGATACCCGGAGGCATGTAGACACAGGTGTCCTCAATTACCTGTCCAGGGCTGCCCAGGATGAGGGTGAAGAGGCATATTCCCGAAGCCTGGCCAGGTACTTCCATCCCCTACCCCGTGAGGTGAGGCTACGTGTGCAGGGATCCATTCAGATCCTAATTTATGCATGCACACACCCCAATGACCCATATGAGTTGTTTGAGTATCTTGAGAGGTGGCAACTCTCACCCCGTAACCGTCTCCGCCTTGCCCGAAAACCAGATGTGCATGCTCAATTAGGATCTGAAGTTCCGCCTGCATGTGTGCCTACACCTCCACCCATTCCCCCCCAAACCAACCTTGGCCACAACAGGGCCAAATGGCAGCCTATAACCAACCTGCCCAATATGGCAACTTGTACAGACCCGGTGTTGGAGGCTGGCCCCAACCTGGGTTTACACAACATGGTCATATTGGGGGGTATGAAGGACGTGGCTAGAATCAGCCACAGGAGTTTAATCGCCATTATCCTTATGATCAAACTGGGCACCCCAACCCCCAACAAAGAGATGAAGGCCTCCCACCATCACCTCCGCCAAACTACCAGCAGTTATAAAACCAAAAAGTTGTTTATGTTTTTGCGTTAGCAAATGTTTCTTTCTTGTTACCTATTTGGGTGTCCAAATAATATAATGTGCCATACAGAAAAGCCCCAATGGGCAGGGCAATATCTGCCATATGACAAAAATATGGTAAACAGTATTCTAAGTTATTTTTTGCATTTATAAAAAATTTGAAAGTGCAACTTTGGGCCTCTTCTTTCATTATTTTAGGCATTCGAATAAGTAAGACAACTTTAGGCCATATAAACAGAACACACAAATCATAGGACAGTAAAAAATACTATTTATATACACACACATAAGAACATCACAACATAGATACAGCCTGATCTTGCCAGGTAGTAGCACCCTGAGGTGGACCAAAATTCTGGGTGAACACATCACACTCTTTGAGTCCTTAGAGAGGACGCCGTAAAGGGAGCACATGTGGCCTAGGCCTATCCCCATTGTCCACCACACCTTCAGCCACATCAGATGAAGAGCAATCATGCAGTCTAGTGAAGTTATGGAGGACCACACAAGCTTTGATGACCTCACTGACGTTGGCTTCACTCAGCTGAATGGCAGACTGGTGGACACGCCATTTGGCACAAAGAATGCCGAAGGTGCATTCCACCAGTCTTCGGGCACGTGAAAGGCGCAAATTAAAAATCCTGCGCCGGTGGTCAAGATTTCTGCGTGGGTATGGCCTCATTACATGCCTGGTCAAATGGACACTAGGACATAAGGCACTGCTTCTTGGTTTGAGCCTGGCAGCTGACGTGGTGGTGGTAGGTCCAACTGGTTATTGCACAGCCGCCAACCCATAATGGAAGAATTGAAGACTCGAGAGTCTCCAGTTCTTCCATAAGCCCCAATGTCTACAATTATAAACCTGTAGTTACTGTCAACCAGAGCCAACAAAACTACAGAAAAATATTGTTTATAATTATAGAATTGAGACCCTGAGTTCGGCGGCTTACGCACACGGATGTGCTTCCCATCCAGGGCTCCAATACAACTGGGGAATTGGCAGGGCGACTCAAATCCCCTGGCAATCCTCAACCAGTCAACCATCTTGGACTCTGGCATGACCAGTTGATTAAGTCTGGACCAGATTTCCGAACATGTAGCCCGAACGATGCCAGATATTGTCGATCGCCCAATCAAAAACTCCAGATGGAGTGCGGCATAAGAAAGGCCAGTTGTGAGGAACCTACAATTAAACAAATAGAGAAAATATATACATTACTACTTGCTAAAGAATGCACACATTACATATAGAACATGAGAACAGTGGGTAAGTAAGAAGATAGGCGAACAATACATATACAGTACACATGTACCACGGCTATGTAATGTGTAATAACACATAATAAATAATAATAATAAATTTTATTTTTATAGCGCCGACATATTCCGCAGCACTTTACATTTCAGAGGGCATTTGTACAGACAATAGACATTACAGCATAACAATAATCACATACAGTAGATTATAGCAAATACCAAGAGGAGTGAGGGCCCTGCTCGCAAGCTTACAGTCTATGAGGAAAGAGGTAGACACGAAAGGTGGGTGGTAACAGTTGCCCTGATTGTATGGACCAGCCATAATGTTAGGTGTGTGACAGTACGGACACAGAGGGCTAATGGATGCATAAAGCATGTGGGAGAATGATGCGGGGAACCTGGTTATGGTAAAACTTTTGGCTCTGCCACACAGGGATAGATTAGGTTAATGTGTTGAGGCGATAGGCCAGTCTGAATAAATGCGTTTTCAGGACACGCTTAAAATTGTGGGGATTGGGGACTAATCGTATTGACCTGGGAAGTGCATTCCAAAGAATTGGCGCCGCACGTGTAAAGTCTTGGAGACGGGAGTGGGAGGTTCTGACTATTGAGGATGCTAACCTCAGGTCATCAGCAATTAAACACATCAAAGTCTTCTTACTTAGAGCATATATTTGGGAACCATTCATAATGTCACGCAGCCAAAAAGGTGTGACTGAGTAAGATAATTATTTTGGAAACGAATCATCTACATACATTCTGTAGCTGAGGAATACATACTGTAACGTAAGGAGAAGCCGCTCCTCCGTAGAGATCCATTTGCGCATCCGGGTGTCCTGGAAGGTGATTCCTGGGCGCACTGTCTCCAACAAAACATCAAAGGTAGAAACGGTCATCCGACAATAGAGGAAAAACTTGTCAGGATGTGTCCTCAGAGCTGCATAAAGCCTATGAAAATGTCTTTAATGAGGGGTTGTCTCAAATGTGGATGCACCCACATTTGTCTCCTCCTCGGATCCACATTCACTGGGTATGGCTGGCCAAAGCAGCGGGACAAAACCCAGTTGAACAGAACACGGTCAGTTGTGGTGAACTGAAGTGTGTCAGACATGTTTGCTAACAACCACCAAGACACCAACACAAGCACAGCACCAAAATGGGCAGCTTGGAGGCTGCCACCTGATGTTGAGGCAATAAATAGAGTTGCTGATGATGATTTAAATTATGTGCAGGCCTCAAAACCATTAAATGTCCATTTTACAAGGTTGCGAGAAAAAACGCTATACGGATCACATACGGATTACTTACGGATGCTTACATGCGCAAAATACGCGGCCACACCCTTACAACGGATGACATACGGATCACTATTTAGGGACCATTTATGCGTATTACGGCCGTACACTACGGTCCGTATTTTTCTACGTTGTGTGTGATGCCGGCCTTACAGTAGTGAGTTCCGCAGTGTGACCGCTCTTACAGTAGAAAATTTCACAGTGTGACAGTTACTTACAGTAAGGAGATCCACCGTGTCACCACTTACAGTACAGAGCTCCACAGTGTAACCACTCTTACAGTAGAAAGCTCCATGATGTAACCGCTATAACAGTACAGACATCCATAGTGTGGCCGCTCTAACAACACAAAGCTCCACAGTGTGACAGCTCTTACAGTAGAGAATCCAAAGAGTGACTGCTCTTATGATACGGGGGCCAGGGGGCTAGTCGTGGCTAACGGTGACTGCTCTGTCACACCCTGGCCCTCCATCACATAAACACACTGTCTCTTCTATAGTGCACTTACTTGTAAGGCGGAGTCCTCTCCGGACTGCTGGGCCTTATTTTCCTTCAGCCCTACGCAATGACAGTCAGAATACAGGTTCAACTTTCACAAAACAAGTTTACTCAGCTTGTCCAGTTTAGTCACAGAAACAGCACAAGGTTCTTCACTAAACATCACCATTCTGCTCCCTGTACTGTCCCTCACTTCTCCAGGAATATTGCAGGGTCGTACTGTCGACTTCAGTACTGCAGCTTCTTGTCTGGTCAACCCAACCCGCTTCAGGAGTTCCCTGTTCGTTTCACCCCGAATGTTTAGGGTTGTCTCCATGAAGTTAGCTGCTACCGTATTGATGCTGCCCTGTATTCCTCCACCACCGTGTGACTATCAGCCTATAGGCCATGGACGTCTGGGCTCCCAGCTTAACCCCTTAACGACCAAGCCATTTTGTAGGTTAATGACCAGGCCTTAATTTTGAAATCTGACCACTGTCACTTTATATGCTTATAACTCTGGAAAGCTTCAACGGATCCTGCTGATTCTGAGATTGTTTTTTCATGACATATTGTACTTCATGTTAGTGGTAAAATGACTTGCGTTTATTTATGAAAAAAACAGAAATATGGCAAAAAATTTTAAAATTTTGCAATTTTCAAACTTAATTTTTATGCCCTTAAATCAGAGAGATATATCACAAAAGATAGCTAACAAATAACATTTCCCACTTGTCTACTTTACATCAGCACAATTTTTGAACCAAAATTTTTTTTTTGTTAGGCAGTTATAAGAGTTAAAAATTCACCAGTGATTTCTCATTTTTACAACAAAATTTACAAAATCATTTTTTTAGGGACCACCTCACATTTGAAGTCACTTGGAGGGGTCAATATGACAGAAAATACCCAAAAGTGACACCACAAAAGTTTCCACAAAAATGATATTTTCACCCTCAATTTTTATTTTCCCAAGGGAAACAGGACCCCAAACGTTATTGTGCAATTTGTCCTGAGTACGCTGATACCCGATATGTGGGGGGAAACCACTGTTTGTGTGCATGGCAGAGCTCAGAAGGGAATGAGCGCTGTTTGACTATTTCAACGCAGAATTGGCTTGACGCCATATCACATTTGGAGAGCCCCTGATGTGTTTAAACAGTGGAAAACCCCCACAAATGACACCATTTTGGAAACTAGACCCCCAAGGAACTTATCTAGATGTGTGGTGAGAACTTTGAACCCCCATGGGCTTCACATAAGTTTATAACGTACAGCTGTAAAATTAAAAAAATCATATTTTTCCCACAAAAATTATCTTTTCACCCCCAATTGTTATTTTCCCAAGGGAAACAGGTCCCCAAAAGTTATTGTGCAATTTGTCTTGAGTACGCTGATACCCCATATGGGGGGGTAAACCACTGTTTGGGCACATGGCAGAGCTCGGAAAGGAAGGAGCACCGTTTGACGTAAAATTGTCTGGAATTGAGATTGGGCGCCATGTCACGTTTGGAGAGCCCCTGATGTGTCTGAACAGTGGAAACCCCCCGCAAGTGACCCCATTTTGGAATTTAGACCCCCCAAGGAACTTATCTAGATGTGTGGTGAGCATTTTGAACCCCCAAGTGTTTCACAGAAGTTTATAACGCCCAGGCATGAAAATAAAAAAATCATATATTTTCCATAAACATGATCTTTTAGTCCCCAATTTTTCCCGAGGGTAACAGTAGAAATTGGACCCCAAAAGTTGTTGTCCAATTTGTCCTAAGTACGCTGATACCCCATATGTGGGAGAAAACTACTGTATGGGCACACGTCGGGGCTCGGAAGGGAAGTAGTGACATTCTGAAATGCAGACTTTGAGGGAATAGTCTGCGGGTGTCATGTTGCGTTTCGAGAGCCCCTGATGTGCCTAAACTGTGGAAACCCCTCACAAGTTACCCCATTTTGGAAACTAGACCCCCCTGTTGTGAATTCGCTTTCTGGCCTCCCTCTGGTTATTACTGAAGGTAGTGGAGCTGGTCAGATTGACAGATGGGTTGCGAGTTTTCTTTCTGGGCTCCCTCTAGTGGTTACTGGAGGTAATGGAGCTGATCTGATTAACAGAGGATTGCCATCTGATAATGAGGACGACGATTGGAGATCTGGGGTTTCAGATTGGGATTTAAGACAGCCGACGCCCTCTATCCCTGCTGTGATTTTCTTCTTGCCTCCTGAGGTCTCATGTTTCCAGCTCAGTCCCTGCATGCTCAGCTAAGTGTTCATTTGCTATTCTGTTTGCATTTGGTCTGGTTTTGTCTATCTCAGTTTTGTGTGGGTCAGCCAGCTCCGGCTGGGGCTGTGCTGAATCACCGTCCATATGTTACTGCTTGTGCCAGTTTGTTTTTGTCCCTTATTAGATTGGCCTCTTTTTGCTCTGCTTTCAGAATATACCAGAGTGCTGATATAGTGGGCGAAGTCGTGCGACTTCAGTGTTTTTTGCATCATACGTGTTGGACTTTTTGCAGGGTTTTTTGTGTGATTGCAGACAGTATCTTTCCTTTCCTGTCCTGTCTAGTCAGTGTGGGCCCCATCGTTTGCTCAGTCTATTTTCCTGCCTGCGTTTGTGTTTTCATCTTGTCTCACCGACAATATATGTTTGGGAGCTATCTATTCCTTTGGGGTCTGCTCTGGGGCAGTTTAGATTTTCCCTTTCTTGCTTTAGGCTTAGTTAGCTATCCGGCTGTGCCAAGGCGTGTAGGACAGTAGCGTAGCTACCGGGGGGGGGCAGAGGGGGCGGTCACCCCGGGCCCTGCTCTCTGAGGGGGCCCACCGGAGCTACACTAATGTAACTGTATCGGCGTGCACAGCGCGCCCATACAGTTACATTCTGCGGCAGAGCAGGGAGAATCGATCTGCCTTCTCAGGGGCCGCTATGGGCCCCTGAGAAGGCAGTGGGGGGCCCCGGTGCCAGCAGTGGGCTCACAGCCAGCAATGTCATCCTGAGTTAATCTGTGCGCACAGGACCTGTGATGAAGTCACACGAGGGGAGGAGTCAGGGGGGTCACATGATCAGGGACTTCAGTGGCTGGCTGCAGGTCTCTGCTGTGCTGGTTGACATGCATTGGTGCTGGATAAGGTGAAATTTATGTGTGGGGTCAGGAGGGGTTTACAGCCAGATGGATGTAGCAGAGCTGAGGTGTACAGAGCAGAGCCGTGTGTGTAGAAGGTGTACGAAGCGGAGATATGCATGTATGAGGTGTACGGAGGAGCGGAGCCGCGTATGTATGGGGTGAGCAGAGACGTTTGTGTACAAGGTGTACGGAGCGGAGCTGTTTGTGTACAAGGTGTACGGAGCGGAAACGTGTGTGTACGGGGTGTATGGAGCGGAGCCGTATGTGTACAAGGTGTATGGAGCGAATGGGGGGTGCTGCCTTATACTACAGTCTGCCTATAGGGGATGGGGGGTGCCTTATACTACAGTCTACCTATGGGGGGAGTGCTGCCTTATATTACAGGCTGCCTATAGGGGGGTTGGGTGGTGCTGCCTTACATTACAGTCTGCTTATGGGGGGCTGCAATATACTATTGAGTCTGCCCATGGGGAGGGCTGCATTATACTGTAGAGTCTGCCCATGGGGGCTGCATTATACTATATTGAGGACTATCTGGTGTATTATACTATATGGAGGCTATCTAGGGGCCATCATACAATGTGGAGATTATTGAGGGGGCCATCATACAGTGTTGGAGCCATCATTGGGGGATACTAAGGGGTCAGTATGTATACAGTGAGGGGGCATATTACTGTGTATAGGGGAGCTGTACAGGGGGGGACTCAGGACATTAATAAATGTAAAGTGGGCACTTATTGTTATAGGGGAACTCAGGTTACAGTGACTGTCAAACGGGGCACACAGAGGGCAATATTACATTCTAGGAGACAATATGTGGGCACTGTTTTCTAGGGCAATTGCACCCGGCATTACTATATTATAGAGGGATGCTTTAGAATTTAGAGGTCACACAGAACCACACAGTAGGTGCAGTAATAGGGACACATACAGCTGCAGCGGCTCAGTATTGGGGTATCAGATGCAGTAATAGGGACACATGGCAGCAGCGGCTCAGCATTGGGGTATCAGGTGCAGTAATAGGGACACATACGGCAGCAGCGGCTCAGTATTGGGGCATCAGGTGCAGTAATAGGGACACATACGGCAGCAGCGGCTCAGTATTGGGGTATCAGGTGCAGTAATAGGGACACATACGGCAGCAGCAGCTCAGTATTGGGGTATCAGGTGCAGTAATAGGGACACATGGCAGCAGCGGCTCAGTATTGGGGTATCAGGTGCAGTAATAGGGACACATACAGCAGCAGCGGCTCAGTATTGGGTATCAGGTGCAGTAATAGGGACACATACAGGAGCAGCAGATCAGCATTGGGGTATCAGGTGCAGTAATAGGGACACATACGGCAGCAGAGCCTCAGTATTGGGGTATCAGGTGGAGTAATAGGGACACATACAGCAGCAGCGGCTTAGTATTGGGGTATCAGGTGCAGTAATAGGGACACATACGGCAGCAGTGGCTCAGTATTGGGGTATCAGGTGCAGTAATAGGGACACATACGGCAGCAGAGGCTCAGTATTGGGGTATCAGGTGCAGTAATAGGGACACATACAGCAGCAGCGGCTCAGTATTGGGTATCAAGTGCAGTTATAGGGACACATACGGGAGCAGCGGCTCAGCATTGGGGCATCAGGTGCAGTAATAGGGACACATACAGGAGCAGCAGCTCAGCATTGGGGTATCAGGTGCAGTAATAGAGACACATACAGCAGCAGCGGCTCAGCATTGAGGTATCAAGTGCAGTAATAGGGACACATGCGGCAGCAGCGACTCAGCATTGGGGTATCAAGTGCAGTAATAGGGACACATACGGGAGCAGCGGCTCAGCATTGGGGTATCAGGTGCAGTTATAGGGACACATATGGCAGCAGAGGCTCAGTATTGGGTATCAGGTGCAGTAATAGGGACACATACGGCAGCAGCGACTTAGTATTGGGGTATCAGGTGCAGTAATAGGGACACATATGGCAGCAGCGGCTCAGTATTGGGGTATCAGGTGCAGTAATAGGGACACATACGGCAGCAGCGGCTCATTATTGGGTTATCAGCAGGATGAGGAGTTTGTGCAGGTTGGGGATAGATGGTGATGGGGCTGGAATATGAGAAGTGAAACATGTCTTTGTTGTATTCTCTGTAGCAGAGTCGTGGCTGGAGAACATGTCATGTCAGTCTGGGCCAGATGGAAAAGACGTGAAAAGTGAACAATTCCATCAGAAAGAACGTCAGCGGTAAGGCACTATCTGTAACTGTGCAGTAATCACTTGTCTGTTTTGTAGGACTGGTATTTACCACTGACCATGTCATATCCATGTTGGTCTTTATATTGGGATTATTTTCAGTAACAGCGCAGTCATCTTCTACATCCACTATTAGGGTGCGTCACCGAGTTGTAATCAAAGTTACCTATTTAGGGGCCCACTCAGAAGTTTCGCCCCCCCTAAAGCAAAACTCTAGCTACGCTCTGGTCTAGGATCATTGTAGGTACGCTCCACGGCTACTGCTAGTTGTGTGGATAGGATCAGGGGTCTTCAATCCGCTTAGTTACCAACCTCTCTGGTTTTCTGTGGCTTAGCTTGGGCTTGCTCTCCTCCTCGGTGACCCAATCATAACACCCCCCAAGGAACTTATCTAGATGTGTGCTGAGCACTTTGAACCCCCAAGTGCTTCACAGAAGTTTATAACGCCCAGGCGTGAAAATAAAAAAATCATATTTTTTCCGCAAACATGATCTTTTAGTCCCCAATTTTTTTATTTTCCCAAGGGTATCAGGAGAAATTGGACAACAAAAGTTGTCCAATTTGTTCTGAGTAGGCTGATACCCCATATCTGGGAGAAAACTACTGTATGGGCACACGTGGATGCTTGGAAGGGAAGTAGTGACGTTTTGGAATGCATACATTGATCGAATGGTCTGCGGGTGTCATGTCGCGGTTTGAGAGCCCCTGATGTGCATAAACTGTTGAAACCCACCACAAATGACCCCATTTTGGAAACTAGACCCCCGTAAGGAACTTATCTAGATGTATGGTGAGCACTTTGAACCCCCAAGTGCTTCAAAGAAGTTTATAACGTAGAGCCATAAAAATAAAAAAATCATTTTTTTTCAGAAAAATGATATTTTTGCCCCCAATTTGTTATTTTCCCAAGGGTAACAGGAGAACTTGGACCCCAAAAGTTGTTGTGCAATTAGCCCTGAGTAGGCTGATACCTCATATGTGGGGGTAAACCACTGTTTGCGCGCATGGCAGAGCTTGGAAGGGAAGGCGCACCATTTGACTTTTTCAACTCAGAATTGGCTGGCATTGAGACCAGATTCCATGTTGCATTTGGAGAGCCTCTGATGTGCCTAAACAGTGGAAACCCCCAATTGTAACTCCACCCCTAACCCCAACACACCCCTAACCCTAATCTCAACCCTAGCCCTAACCCTAATGGGAAAACGGAAATAAATACATTCTTTAAATTTTATTATTTTTCCATAACTAAGGGGGTGATAACGGGGGGGTTTAATTTACTATATATGGCGGGTTTTTATGTTTGGCAGCTGTCACACTCTAAAAGACGCTTTTTATTGTAAAAATAGTTTTTGCATCACCACATTTTGAGAGCTATAATTTTTCCATATTTTGGCCCACAGAGTCATGTGAGGTCTTATTTTTTTGTGGGACGAGTTGACGTTTTTTATTGGTACCATTTTCAGGCTCATGACTTTTTTTATCGCTTTTTATTCCGATTTTTGGGATGCAGAATGAACAAAAACCAGCATTTCATAAATTTTTTTTGGGGGGGGGCGTTGACACCATTCCGCTTGTGGTAAAATTGATAAAGGGTTTTTTTCTTCGGGTCAGTACGATTACAGCGATACCTCATTTATGTCTTTTTTATGTTTTGGCGCTTAGAATAAAAACAATTTTATATAAACAATAATTATTTTTGCATCGCTTTATTCTGCGAGCTGTAACTTTTTTATTTTTTTGCTGATGACACTGTATGGCAGCTCTTTTTTTGCGGGACAAGATGATGTTAGCCCTCTGTGTCTGTACTGTTACACACTTAACATTATGGCTGGTCCAAACAATCAGGGCAATTGTTACCACCCAGCTTTCCCTTTTTTTCCTCATAGACTGTAAGCTTGCGAGCAGGGCCCTCATTCCTCTTGGTATTTGTTATAATCTATGTGATTATTGTTGTGCTGTAATGTCTATTGTCTGTACAAGTCCCCTCTGAAATGTAAAGTGCTGCGGAATATGTCGGCGCTATAGAAATAAAATTTATTATTATTATTATTATTATGTTTTCAGCGGTACCATGTTTATTTATATCTGTCTTTTTGATCGCGCGTTATTCCACTTTTTGTTCGGCGGTATGATGATAAAGCATTGTTTTTTGCCTTTTTTTGAAGGGGTTCACTAAAGGGGTTAACTAGAGGAACAGTTTTATAGGGCGGGTCATTATGGACGCGGTGATACTAAATATGTGTATTTTTATTAGTTGTTTTTTTATTTACAAAATAAAAGAATTTATTAGGGGTTTTTTTTAATTTATTTATGATTTTTTTTTTAAATTTTACACTTGTTTTTTTTAATTTTTTTTAACTTTATTATATTGTCCCAGTGTGGGACAATATAATAAAGTGTCAGATCGCTGATCTGACACCTTGCACAGCAGTGTGTCAGATCAGCGATCTGACAGGCACTGCAGGAGGCTTTGTCAGTGCCTGCTCTCAGCAGGCACTGACAAAACTGCCTCCCTGCAGGACCCCGAAGACCCCCGCGGCCATATTGGATCCAGGCGCCTGCAGGGAGGGAGGCCCTCAGAACAGCGAGATCACATCACACTGTTCTGAGGGTCCAGGGAAGCACGCAGGGAGCCACCTCCCTGCGCGTTTCTTCATTGATCCCCCGATACACTGCGATCATGTTTGATCGCAGTGTGCCAGGGTTAATGTGTCGGGGGCGGTCCGTGGCCGCCCCTGACACATAGTGCCGGGTGTCAGCTGTGATAATCAGCTGACACCCGGCCGCAATCAGCGGCGTTCACCCCCGGGAGCGCCGCTGATCGATATGACGTACCATGCCGTCCATGAGAATTAAGTCGGAGGTCACATGGACGGGATAGTACGTCTAATGACAAAAAGGGGTTAAGCCACTCCTGGTACAAAAATTTAACCAGTTCTTTGTTTGATGGCTTGTGACTATCCATCTTCCTCTTGATTACATTCCAGAGGTTTTCAATGCGATTCAGGTCTGTAGATTGGGTTGGCCATGACAGGGATTTGATGTGGTGGTCCTTCATCCACACAATGATTGACCTAGCTGTGTGGCATGGTGCATTGTCCTTTTGGAAAAAACAGTTCTCAGAATTGGGGAACATTGCCTGGGCAGAAGGAATCAACTGTTTTTCCAGGATAACCTTGTATGCGGCTTGATTCATACGTCCTTCGCAAATATTAACCTGCCCAATTCCAGCCTTGCTGAAGCATCCCCAGATCATCACCGATTCTCCACCAAATTTCACTTGTATGCCTCTCAAGGTCTCAGTCTAACCATTCGACGACCAGGTGTTGGGCAAAGCTGAAAATCAGACTCATCAGTGAAGATTACCTTACTCCAGTCCTCTATGGTCCAATCCTTATGGTCTTTGGCAAACTTCAGCCTAGCTCTCCTTTGCTTCTGATTAATGAAAATATTTTTTCTACCTTTACATGACTTGAGCCCTAGGAGCCTGTTACGAACTGTTCTTGCTGTGCACTTCACCCCAGCTGCCATTTGCCATTATTTTTGTAGGTCACTTGATGTCATCCTGCGGTTGCTGAGTGACATTCGAATAAGATGACGGTCATCCCAGTCAGTGGAGAGTCGTTTTCGCCCTCTTCCGGTCTGTACCTTTATTGTCCCCAATGTCTGCTGCTTAAGCTTGTTGTAATGGACTACCATCTTAGAAATCTTTAGGCTATGTGCACACGTTGCTGATTTTGATGCGGATCCGCAGCACTTTTGAACGCGCGGAATTGCATCAAATCCACAGTGTAGTGCACAGCCAATGTTAGTCAATGGTAAATTAAGAATTGCTTTGCACATGCTGCGGAGAAATCCGTGCGGATTTGCAGTGTTTTTTTTTCCGTAGCATGTCAATTCTTTTTGCCCTGCGTTTTCTGCCAAGAAATGCAGATTCTGTGAAGAAATTCCGCAAGCTAATCTGCAACGTGTGCACATACCATAAGGATGGAGGCAACATGACGCTCACTGTATCTGTATCCCTCTGCTAGTAAAGCCAGAATTGAGCCCTTCTTTTTCTCACTATAGACTTTTCTTTTCAACTCCTTTGGCATGGTTAAAAGATATTTGTTTCATTCCTATTAATTTTGGGATATTACTAGCACTTGTTTTGGCATCCAGCTTGTCCTATTGCAAGAGTATTGTGAACACGGGCTGGGAGGGGTTAAAAAAAAAAAATCACCTTCAGTTGATGAATGACACATGAATGGCTAATTCATGTGTCTTTGCCAGTGTAGCCCCCCCCCACTCGTTGATCCCTGTTAGACCAGAATGCATGTTCAGATGTCATGATGTCAAAGCATTGCCATACATCAAAAGTGTGTTAAGGCCTAGTTTCAATAAAGCGTGAAGAGGAGGCCTGTACCAAAGTGAAATGGGGTCCTAGCAAGCCAGTGAAGGCTGACGGGAAGGTGCTAGAGGAGTATGATTTTGTATTGCATTTTATGGGCAGCATGTAGGCTCAGTGGTTAGCAATGCAGCCTTGCAGCGCTGGGGTCCTGGGTTCAAGTGCCACCAAGGACATCTGCAAGGAGTTTGTATGTTTTACCAATGTTTGCGTGGGTTTCCTCCGGGTTCTCCGGTTTCCTCCCACATTCCAAAGACATACAGATAGGAAATCTAGATTGTGAGCCCGAATGGGGACAGTGCCAATAATCTATGTAAAGCGCTGTGGAAATAATGGCGCTATATAAATGAGTAAAATAAATAAATAAATAAACACCACAGCAGGTTTTTTTTTATACTTTCCTTTGTTAAATTTGGTTCAGGTGATCACCTAATCAGAAGCACATTAAGTAGAATGAGGTGTACTCTGGTTGGAATTCAACTGACACTGGAATGGAATGGCTGTCAGACATGTAGAGAAGCTAATTTATATAAAACTGTGCAGTGGTCTCTTAATTTTTTCCAGAGCTGTATACATACAGTAATATATACACAATATATACACTGCTCATAAAATAAAGGGAACACTCAAATAACACATCCTAGATCTGAATGAATGAATGAATGAAATATTCTCATTGAATATTTTGTTCTGTACAATGTACTGACAACAAAATTACACAAAAATCATCAATGGACATCAAATTTCTTAACCAATGGAGGCCAGGATTTGCAGTTCCCTCAAAATTAAAGTGGAAAAACACACTACAGGCTGATCCAACTTTGTTGTAATGTCCTTAAAACAAGTCAAAATGAGGCTCAGTATTGTGTGTGGCCTCCACGTGCCTGTATGACCTCCCTGCAATGCCTGGGCATGCTCCTGATGAGGCGGCAGATGGTCTCTTGAGGCATCTCCTCTCAGAACTAGACTAAAGCATCCGCCAACTCCTGGACAGTCTGTGGTGCAACGTGACGTTGGTGGATGGAGCGAGACATGATGTCCCAGATGTGCTCAATCGGATTCAGGTCTGGGGAACGGGTGGGCCAGTCCATAGCTTCAATGCCTTCATCTTGCAGTAACTGCTGACACACTCCAGCCACATGAGGTCTGGCATTGTCCTGCATTAGGAGAAACTCAGGGCCAACCGCACCAGCATATGGTCTCACAAGGGGTCTGAGGATCTCATCTTGGTACCTAATGGCAGTCAGGCTACCTCTGGCGAGCACATGGAGGGCTATGCGGCCCTCCAAAGAAATGCCATCCCACACCATTACTGACCCACTACCAAACCGGTCATGCTGAAGGATGTTGCAAGCAGCAGATCACTCTCCACAGCGTCTCCTGACTCTGTCACGTCTTTCACATGTGCTCAGTGTGAACCTGCTTTCATCTGTGAAGAGCAGAGGGCCCCAGTGGCGAATTTGCCAATGCTGGTGCTCTGTGGCAAGTGCCAAGCGTCCTGCATGGTGTTGGGCTGTGAGCACAACCCCCATCTGTGGACCTTGGGCCCTCATACCACCCTCATGGAGTCAGTTTCTAACCGTTTGTGCAGACACATGCACATTTGTGACCTGCTGGAGGTCATTTTGCAGGGCTCTGGCAGTGCTCCTCCTGTTCCTCCTTGCATAAAGGCGGAGGTATAGGTCCTGCTGCTGGGTTGTTGCGCTCCTACAGCCCCCTCCATGTCTCCTGGTGTACTAGCCGGTCTCCTGGTAGCGCCTCCAGCCTCTGGACACTACACTGACAGACATAGCTAACCTTCTTGCTACAGCTTGCATTAATATGCCATCCTGGATGAGCTGCAATATCTGAGCAACTTCTTTGGGTTGTAGAGTCCGTCTCATGCTACCACGAGTGTAAAAGCACAACCAACATTCAAAAGTGACCAAGACATCAGCCAGAAAGCATTGGTACTGAGATGTGGTCTGTGGTCCCCACCTGCAGAAACACTCCTTTATTGAAAGGGTCTTGATAATTGCCAATAATTTCCATCTATTCAATTGCACAACAGCATGTGAAATTTATTGTCAATCATTGTTGCTTCCCAAGTGGACAGTTTGATTTCACAGAAGTTTGATTTACTTGGAGTTATCTTCTAATGTTTAAGTGTTCCCTTTATTTGTTTGAGCAGTGTATATATATATATATATATATATATATATAGTTATTTTATACATTTTAAAAATTCAAAAAAGGAAAATGCACCGATGCAAAAATTTGGGCACTCTTGGAGATTTCTGTGCTCACTTAACTTGGTTTCAGGCCTTAATTAGACTGTTAGGGTTATGGCTTGTTCATTATCATCATTAGGAAAGGCCAGGTGATACAAATTCCCCAGCTTTATAAAAACCCAGCCTCCTCTAACCGTGTGCCAAAAAACAGCAGCCATGGGTGGTTCTAAGCAGCTGCCTAGCACTCTGAAAATGAAAATGGTGGAGGCCCACAAAGCAGGACAAGGCTACAAGAAGATAACAAAGCATTTTCAAGTTGCCCTTTCCTCAGTTCGAAATGTAATTAAGAAATGGCAGTTAGCAGGAACTGAGGAAGTCAAGATAAGGTCTGGAAGACCAAGCTAAACTTCAGTGAGAGATGCTCGTAGGATCGCTAGAGAGGCAAATCAGAACCCTTTTTTGACTGAAAAAGACCTTCAGAAAGATTTAGCAGACTCTTGAGTTCGGGTATATTGGTCAACAGTTCAGAGACACCTGCATACATATGGCCTTCATGGAAGAGTCATCATAAGAAAGCCTCTCCTGCATCCATAAAATTAATCGTCAGAAGTTTGCAAAAGAACATCTAAATAAGCCTGATGCATTTTGGAAACAAGTCCTTTGGACAGATTAGGTTAAAATAGAACTCTTTGGCCAAACTGATCAAAAGTATATGTGGAGAAAAAAGGGCACATAATTTTCGGAAAAGAACATCTCGCCAACCATTAAGTGGATGGTGGATCAATCATGCTTTGGGGTTGTGTTTCAGCCAATGGGCCAATGGCACGGGGGGACATTTCATGAGTAGGAGGAAGAATGGATTCAATTATATTTCAACAAATTCTTGATGCAAACATAACACCATCTGTAAAAAAGATGAAGTTGAAAAGAGGATGGCTTCTACAAATGGATAATGATCCTAAACACACGTCAAAATCCACAATAAACTACATCGAAAGGCGCAAGCTGGAGGTTTTACAATGGCCCTCAGAGTCCCCAGATCTGAATATCATTGGAAATCTGTGGCTAGATCTCAAAATAGCAGCGCTTGCAACACGGCCCAGGAATCTCACAGAACTGGAAGAATTTTCCAAAGAATAATGGATGAAAATCCCACAAGCAAGAATTGCATTTTCATTTTTGAAAATTTTAAAATGTAAAAGATGTATATATATAGGGTGGTCCAAAAGTAGGTGGACAGTATGTGTAATAGGGTTATGAAGGGGGAGATTTATCAAACATGGTGTAAAGTGAAGCTGACTCAGTTGCCCTTAGCAACCAATCAGATTCCACTTTTCATTCTTCACAGACTCTTTGGAAAATGAAAGTTGGAATCTAATTGGTTGCTAAGGGCAACTGAGTCAGTTTCACAGATCCAGTTTTCACAGATAAATCTCCCCCAAATCTGTTTTCTTTTCAGATAATTCAGATAACCCTTAATTGCAAATAATTTAAATACAGATCAAAGAAAAAGGATTTTAAAAGAGTATTGGAAATCTCAAAATGCTGAAACAGTTAGAATAAATTGGGTTGAAACATTTAGTACTCAAGCCCCAAAGAGACAAACCATTTACCGTATTCGTGACAAATTCAATGCCACTGGCTCAATCCTTAATGCTCCAAAAACTGGTCGACCCAAAACAGCCTGTACAGAAAATAAGAAACAACTTGTTGCTGAAACATTTGTTCAGAGTCCAAAAAAGTCCACCAGAAGAGTCTCTTTAGAATTGGGAATTTCACGAGCTTCCATCATGCGAATCCTGAAATCTATTGGGTGGAAAGCTTATCGTCCACGTCTAATTCATGGTTTATTGGCGGATGATCCAGACAGGCGGCTGCAATGTAGTGAGATTATGCCTAACGAAACTGAAGAAAATCCATTAATTTAGTTAATATTATGTGGAGGGATGAAGCTTCTTTCAAATTATCTGGCCATATTAACAGACATCATTGTATTTACTGGTATAATGAGAACATGCATTTAACATTAGAGCAACAACTAAATGATCCTGATGTCAATGTTTGGGGTGGTATTTCAAGTTTTGGTGTTTTTGGACCATTTTGTTTATGGAACAGTCAAAGGAGATAAGTATCTCGAAATTCTAATGAATAAAGTTGTTCCCCAGTTACAGCAACAGTCTAATTCAAATGACCTTTATTTCCAACAAGTTGGGGCCCCTCCACATTATTCAAGAGTAGTCCGCGAGTATCTTGATGAAACATTTCCTAAAAATTGATTGGCCGAAGAGGCACACTTGATTGGCCGGCACGTTCACCAGACTTGACCCCAATAGATTTTTTCTTTTGGGGAGTACTCAAGGACAAAGTTTATAGTTGAAAACCAAAAAGTGGCAGTGATTTGAAAAATTACATAAGAGATGCATTTCAAGAAACTAATACCCAAAGAGACTTGTGCAAAAAATGTTTGTCGACGCGTAAGAGGCAGACTTCAAAGCTGTGCAAATTGTGATGGAAAACAGTTTGAGCACCTGCGTTGATAAAATTTAAGAGCTTTTGTATTATTGTTCAGAATAAAATTTAATTGTCAATGTTATGCTTGTGTTAGTAAATATAATTTTATATATTAATCAAAATAAGTGCTATTTTCTGTCCTCCTACTTTTGGACCACCCTGTATATATACTGCTCGCAAAAATTAAAGGGAGCACTATTCCATTTGCAACAGGCTGTTTGTGTCCCCTTTATTTTTTGAGCAGTATATATATATATATATATATACATATATATATACACACTGCTCAAAAAAATAAAGGGAACACTTAAACAACAGAATATAGCTCAAAGTAAATCAAACTTCTGTGAAATCAATCTGTCCACTTAGGAAGCAACACTGATTGACAATCAATTTCACATGCTGTGCAAATGGAATAGACAACAAATGGAAATTATTATTATTATGGCAATTATCAAGACACCCTCAATAAAGGAGTGGTTCTGCAGTTGGGGACCACAGACCACATCTCAGTACCAATGCTTTCTGGCTGATGATTTGGTCACTTTTGAATGTTGGTTGTGCTTTCACATTAGTGGTAGCATGAGACTGACTCTACAATCCACACAGGTGGCGCAGGTAGTGCAGCTCATCCAGGATGGCACATCAATGCGAGCTGTGGCAAGAAGGCTTGCTGTGTCTGTCAGCATAGTGTCCAGAGGCTTTCCACAGCTCCCATTGATGTGCCATCCTGGATGAGCTGTACTACCTGAGCCACTTGTGTGGATTGTAGAATCCGTCTCATTTTTTTGCCTAAAATACAAAGAAAATGTTTCATCTTCAACTTTAGGCTTTTTAGGGATCATTACAGGCATGGACCCCAAACAAAGACTTCTTCAGGAAGTCCATGATACTGTTCGGGTTCGGCACCTCGAACATCGAGTGGTTTTCGCACTGTCATCTGCATGTAAGTGCTAAAAACTCCAACGGCTGTGATCAGCTGTAAGATCACTTAGGAGAAACGGGGTCAGTGGGTGGGGATAGCTAAAAGACCCACTAAATTGATGGCAACGCTCTGGAAGGGTTCACCTACCAAGGACATGGATTGGAGCAGGGCACAACAGGGTGCTCCCCTATCTGTTGACAAACCGGACAAGAGGCTCGGTATTTCCGCATCTCTTTTGGCCAAAAGAAACTACGCAGTAGTCGAGCCGGGGTCTTTCTCACCCCCATATACGCAGATGCAGGATCGTCATGTGCCAAGTGCAGGAGTTGGGGTCGATACTGCTGAGGCACCAAGAGCTGATGGACACAGATCCAGGGTTTCTCTGAGCATGATGCAGGCTTTTCCCTATATAGCAATATAGCAGTCCATTCTCCCATCTATACACCTCCCCGTGATTTGTTTCCCCAGGTCGAGCGGCCACACTGCAGGCAAATTCTAGGGTGGGGCCCGTGAGTTGGGCTTCCCTAAACTCCTTGCGATCTGTCTCCCCCTAGTCAATGGTAACAGTCTGGTCAAATGTACTCACCGCCGTCGGCTCAGAGGGGGTTGATGGAGGCTTGGAGTGTTGGTTATCCTTGGGAAGGGTGGCACAAGGATCCATAATGGTGTTTCTTGTCTTGGCTTCGGGCAATGACAGTAACAAATTGGCTGGACAGTCCTTTTCTGAGGTCATTCCCTAAAATAACAGTTGTGGGGAGGCAGTCCATGAGTCCCACTTCGACCTCTCCCTGGTCAGTACCCCAGTCCAGGTGCACACGGGCTAGAGAGATGTCAAAGTGCTGACCTCCATCCAAGGAGATGGTCACTTGGCGACCTGGTAAATAGTGTTCAGGTGGGAGAATATCTGAGCAGACCAGTGTGATCAGCGTTGGACTGGAACACCTTGGGCCCACCAGAGAAAATCATTCTTGGGGCCCACTATGTAGCTACATAGAAATAAACACAATACCACCAATTGTGCAGTAAAACACGCTAATATTCAGGTATAATATAAGGTAGTACATGTCTTAATTATGTAGCAGAAGTTGAGGTAGCCTCCCTCATATAGTATAATGTAGCCCCCTCATAGACTATAATGTTGACCCGTCATAGAATATAGTGCAGCCATCTCATAGAATATAATGCTGCCCCCCTCACAGGGTATAACGCACCCCCTCATAGGGTATAACTCTGCCCCCTCATAGGGTATTATGCACCCCCTCATAGGGTATAATGCTGCCCTCTCATATAGTATAATGCTGCCCCACCTCATAGGGTATAATGCTCCCCCCCTCATAGGGTATAATGCTATATATATATAGATAGATATAGATAGAGATAAATAGATAATATATAGATATAGATAGCTATAGATAGATATAGATAGATATAGGATGAATAGATAGATCTATGGATAGATAGAAGATAGATAATGGATAAATACAGTAGATAGATATAGAGATAGATAGATGGGTAGATAGACTGAAGATAGATAATGGATAGATATATAGATAGATAGAGCTAGAGAGATAGATATAGTGATAGATATAGAGATAGATATAGAGATAGATAGATAGATATAGAGATAGATATAGATAATAGATAGGTATAGAGATACATAGAGAGATAGAGATAGAGATAGAGAGATAGATAGATAGAGATGGATATAGAGATAGCTAGATAGATAGATAGAGATAGAGATATAGTGATAGAGATAGATAGATGATAGATAGATAGATAGATAGATAGATAGATATAGATAGAGACAGATATAGAGATAGATAGATATAGAGATACTGTAGATAGATAGATATAGAGATAGATAGCTATAGATAGAAAGATAGATAGATAGATAATAGATACAGTAGATATAGATAGGGATAAATATATATAGAGATAGATAGATATAGAAATAGATAGATAGGTATAGATCGATAGATATAGATAGAGGAAATAGATATGGAGATATTAAAAAAAGAACACAATACTCACCTCTCCTCGTTCCCATGCTGATTTCGGCGGTGGCTCTGCTTCAGTGTCAGGAGCTGCCATCTGCCAGACACACAGCGGGTGATCGATGAAGTGATGTCATCGCGCACCAGCTGCGTGTCAGAAGCAGAGGGGACTGATGGGAGAGAGAGCATTATCTGATGCTCTCATTCCATTACAACTGAGGGCGGCACCGGCCCTGACTTACTGCCGCATAGCGGCTGCCTGGGCTGGGGGCCTCTGGGAGAGCGGGGGCCCTGGTCCAGTGAAATGATATTCACTCCTTTCAACGCCCATGTGGGCGTGGGAAGCAGTGAATATTAATTTCTCTTTTGCAGCGGGGACAGAGGCTCCTGCCTCCTGTCACCCGCTGCTGCTCCGCTGGCATAGGGCCCCCATAGCAGCTGTGTGGTGTGCCGCTATTAGGGACACGCCACTGACTGGGGGCCCCTGGAGCAGCAGGGGCCCTAAGCAACTGCTGGCTCTGTATGCCAGCAGGTGCAGGGCCCACCTGAGAATCCTCTGGCTCTCTGGTGGGCCAGTCCAACCCTGAGTGTGATGGAGGACCTAGTGTCCTGAAGTCCCTGGGCCTGGATATCACCGACCTTGACTGGCTGGATGTGGTGTAGGAGGTTGGCTGGTGTAGGCTGGCCAACCCGCTGTGTATTATGGACAGGATATATCACTGTTGCTGGTGTATCCTGGGAATAGCATCCTTCTGATCCTCCTGGCTCGTGTTCGCAGATGTTGACCGGGTGATCTGGCAGATGTGCTCCAGGCATGGGGCCCTGGGAACAGTCTTTGGCAATGTGTCCAAGGCACCCGCATGTATAACAGAGCCGTGGGTTGGGCAACTCATGGGTACTGTTGGTAACCCTTGGTCCTGGTGATCAGTCAAAACTTTGGTTGAAGGGTCTTCTTGCATCAGTGGACATATCGGATCTCCAGCGAGGTCGGTTGGCTGCAAATTTGTCAGCCAATTGGGCTGCTTGCTCTGGAGTGTCGGGCTACCGGTCGGCTACCCACTCTTGAATTTCTGGGGCCATTTTCTCCTTAAGTTGCTCAAGCATGATCATGTCCCGAAGGGCAGCAACAAAGAGGGCAGCCCTACCAACAAGCCAGCGTTTCCAGTGTCTCTGGAGTTGACTGCCAAATTCTACATAGGAGACCCCCTGGTGGGACAATGTCCGGAAATTGGTGCGATATCTCTTGGGGGTGATGGTAAAAAGTGCTAGCAGGGTGTCCTTAATAGTTTCATAATACAGGCAGTATTGAGGCCCAATTGACCAGGCAGCATCCCGTGTCCAACCAGTCAAACTAGTCCACAGGTACTTAGCTCAGTCAGCTATGGGCACCTGGTGTATCAGCAATAAAGTCTCAAAATCTTGCAGATATTCATCGACATCGGTGTTGGACTCATTAAACACTGGCACATCTCTGTAGTGGAGTGGAGCTCCTTGTTGAGGGACTACCATGGGGTTAGGGTCCGATGCTGGCTGTAGGGGTACTGGAACTCCCAAAACTGATTCTATAACACAAGCTCTTTCACCACTTGAGGCTCAAGGTCCCAATGCAACCAACAACTCCTGGATTTGAGCTGCAGCTGACTGGGTAGATTCCAGATCGGCACAGGGTCCTGGCTCTGGCAAATCCTCTGGGTCCATCGCAGCAGAGTTTTCATCGTCTTCCACAATGTTCTGGGAATCCCAGCAAACAAATTCCTTGATCAAATCTGACCCACTGTCCATGGTCCTGTATTCAATCCGTCGAAGCTGGCTCAGCTCCTGTAGTTGTCGTTTCTTGTTACGGCTATACATCCACTCTGGTCCTCTTCCCAAGGCCGAGTTGGTGGGATTGGACATGGTGGCATCCAAAACCTACTGTGTATGTCTCATCAATGGTCTGCTGGGTATGTCTGCACGTCTCCCTGGTTATGAAGCCCTGGACGGTGTCTATGAACACAAGTCCCCAGCAGCTCCCCCCGGTTCCACAGGGCTGAGTAGTGTCTCACTTGCTGCCACCAATCGTGGAGAAACAGGGTCAGTGGGTGCTCTGGTCTGCTGGCCCGGCTGCCTTTAGCAAGACTGCATGGACCAGGGCTCATATCACTGAACGCCCACTCTATCTCCTGGTGGGCAATACACTACACAGACAACACAGTGTTAGGGTAAAGCAGTGTGGCAATACTTTATTGAACTACAACACCCAATAGCAAACAGAACAATCCCAGCAATTACCCCAAGATGGTGCACATTACAGGGTCTCGCCAGGATAATAGTAGATGTTATGTCTGAGCTCCCAGGGTCGCTACTCCATCTGTGATATGCACGCAGAGAGGAGGTAACGACAAACATAGGGAGATAACTGAGAGCAGTCCTGTGTCCTTTCAGCCGAGTCTGAAGTATCCTGAGCTGAGATCCTAAAGAGTGACAGAAACCAGAATAAAAGAAGTCTCTTTTATACCCGAGGCAGGTGATCTTTTTTAGATTTACCCAGTGTCCTTCAGTCCACCCTCACAGCCTTTCCCTATCTACTTTCAAAGTCAACAAACTGGTTATAGAATACAATACACAATTATCATATAAACAAAGATAAACATACACTATGTACAAGTCACTATTACAGACTTACACAATATGTTAAATGGTATGCAAGTCTGTCTGCTTGACCCACCGGACATAAACTCTTAAATCTACAAGCCAATATACAGATAAAAAGTCAATTCTCCTTGGTTTGCAAAAACATGGTTGTCTGGGAAATTAAGATACAATCTGGTTTCTTCACAATCACTACCACCGGTCAGAGTGCTGCGGCTTTCGCGCCCTCGGTGCTTCCTCTGGGATCTCCTCCTCTGCCCTGTTGTCTGTGCTTCTCCTGGATCTCCTCCTCTGCCCTACTCTGTTTTTCTGGAATCTTCCCCGCTGTCCTGCTCTCTGTGTTTCTCCTGGGATCTCCTCCTCTGCCATGTTCTCTGTGCTTCTCCTGGGATCTCATCCTCTGCCCTGTTATCTGTGCTTCACTTGGGATCTCCTCCTCTGCCCTGCTGTCTGTTCATTTCCTGAGACCTCCTCCCCTGCCCTGTTCTGTGCTTCTCCTGGGATCTCCTCCTCTTCCCTGCTCTCTGTGCTTCTCCTGGGATCTCCTCCTCTGCCCTGCTCTCTGTGCTTCTCCTGAGATTTCTTCCTTTGCCCTGCCCTTTGTGCTTCTCCTGACATCTCCTCCTCTACCCTGCTCTCTGTGCTTCTCCTGGGATCTCCTCCTATGACCTGCTCTCTGTGATTCTCTTGGGATCTCCTCCTCTGCCCTGCTCTCTGTTCGTTTCCTGGGATCTCCTCCCCTGCCCTGTTCTGTGTGCTTCTCCTGGGATCTCCTCCTCTTCCCTGGTCTCTGTACTTCTCCTGGGATCTCTTCCTCTGCCTTGCTCTCTGTGCGTCTCCTGGGATCTCCTCCCCTGCACTGCTCTGTGCTTCTCCTCAGATCTCCTCCTCTGTCCTGCTGTCTGTTCATTTCCTGAGACCTCCTCCCCTGCCCTGTTCTGTGCTTCTCCTGGGATCTCCTCCTCTTCCCTGCTCTCTGTGCTTCTCCTGGGATCTCCTCCTCTGCACTGCTTTCTGTGCTTCTCCTGAGATTTCTTCCTTTGCCCTGCCCTTTGTACTTCTCCTGGCATCTCCTCCTCTACCCTGCTCTCTGTGCTTCTCCTGGGATCTCCTCCTATGACCTGCTCTCTGTGATTCTCTTGGGATCTCCTCCTCTGCCCTGCTCTCTGTTCGTTTCCTGGGATCTCCTCCCCTGCACTGTTCTGTGTGCTTCTCCTGGGATCTCCTCCTCTTCCCTGCTCTCTGTACTTCTCCTGGGATCTCCTCCTCTGCCTTGCTCTCTGTGCGTTTCCTGGGATCTCCTCCTCTGCGCTGCTCTGTGCTTCTCCTCAGATCTCCTCCTCTTCCCTGGTCTCTGTTCTTCTCCTGGGATCTCCTCCTCTGCCTTGCTCTCTGTGCGTTTCCTGGGATCTCCTCCCCTGCCCTGTTCTGTGTGCTTCTCCTGGGATCTCCTCCTCTTCCCTGCTCTCTGTACTTCTCCTGGCATCTCCTCCTCTACCCTGCTCTCTGTGCTTCTCCTGGGATCTCCTCCTATGACCTGCTCTCTGTGATTCTCTTGGGATCTCCTCCTCTGCCCTGCTCTCTGTTCGTTTCCTGGGATCTCCTCCCCTGCACTGTTCTGTGTGCTTCTCCTGGGATCTCCTCCTCTTCCCTGCTCTCTGTACTTCTCCTGGGATCTCCTCCTCTGCCTTGCTCTCTGTGCGTTTCCTGGGATCTCCTCCTCTGCGCTGCTCTGTGCTTCTCCTCAGATCTCCTCCTCTTCCCTGGTCTCTGTTCTTCTCCTGGGATCTCCTCCTCTGCCTTGCTCTCTGTGCGTTTCCTGGGATCTCCTCCCCTGCCCTGTTCTGTGTGCTTCTCCTGGGATCTCCTCCTCTTCCCTGCTCTCTGTACTTCTCCTGGGATCTCCTCCTCTGCCTTGCTCTCTGTGCATTTCCTGGGATCTCCTCCTCTGCGCTGCTCTGTGCTTCTCCTCAGATCTCCTCCTCTGCCCTGCTCTCTGTTCTTCTCCTGGTATCTCCTCCCTTGCCCTGCTACCTGTGCATCTCCTGGGAGTTGTTTTCTGCTGGATA
The DNA here is from genome assembly GCF_039654945.1 of Dendrobates tinctorius. NCBI lineage: Eukaryota > Metazoa > Chordata > Amphibia > Anura > Dendrobatidae > Dendrobates > Dendrobates tinctorius. The sequence goes on from NW_027361681.1 coordinate 10,682,695, forward strand.
TGAAGTAGTTTTCCTATGTTTTGTCCTCAGCTTGTAATAAGGATTCATTGAATTGACATTTTAGCATTTGCAGGTCCCTGCTGTGTATTATCTTAGGGAGGGACATAACATTGGTGCAAACTGTGCTGCACATGGCCCCATGAGCACAACCAGCTCCAGAGCAGGTGGCACATTGCATTATGATGGGCTATTGGGCAATACATGGCCCTTACACTGTTCTTGCACAGGGGCCTTTACTGTCTGTGATCGCTCTTGGATTATTGTCTTGTCTTTAGTGTCAAGGATTATGTGTTATAACGAGAAGGGATTTCATTGTTTCTTCAGCCCTGATGCCTGTCCTATCTTGCACAGATGCCTTCTGTAGCAATGTATCACAGGAGAAGATGTAGAAATTATGCCCAACACTTGTAAGAGGAGAAACGAGGAAGAGATCAGCATCATAAAATGGATATTACTGAGGATGACATTTGGTTCAAGTCCTGCTTCCAGTTTTCTGGCTGCCCTTCTCTGTACTGCCTAATAAATTGCCATGGCCGGCTTCACCCATGGTCTCCTGGCATCACTGTGGATGTCTATAAGTGTCACCCTGACTCCAGCTTGTGGAATAGCTGATGATGCCGTTGAGATTGTATGCGGGGTTTACGATATCTATCCACATGGATCCAGAACAAGCTGATCATCTCCCTCTGACAACATCACAAGGTGTCCTGTCATACAAAGGCATGTCCATAGTCCCGGAGACAGAGATGCCGGCCTGAAGTTGGAAGTCGGAGGCCATACAGGCACAGAGAGGTCAACTCCTATGTAATTCAAGGTGAAAACTGATTTCTATTTTTCATCATAACTGAAAAGAATTAATAAGCAATAAAGTGAAAAATGGAACCAGAGTGAGAAATAATGAAAAAAGGAGTTGGTGTTATTTTTATAGCGGCCGGCGGAGACGAGTTGCTATGGAAACCCCAGTATGTACATTAGTATTAGTCCTGCTCGTCATTGCTCTGGTATGGTGCTGCTAATCACCATCATATTCAGGAGGTGGCGTCTGGACGTAGGGGTCATGTACTGTATAAAGGTGTCGTATCATGTCCGTCCTGGAAAAAGAGGAGCAGAGCGTGACACACGACCACGGCACATGTCATAGCAGAACGTCGCACGATGGCAGGCAGAAGATTGGTTTCGCCCCCACACATCAGTGATGGCAGAACAAGATGATGTGCATCACTATGCATGCCGTGTCCGGAACTAGAAAGGCTGCATCCTTTCTTCCTGAGCGGGGTGGACCTTCCCCTGCTGTCTTGGGGAAGTCTGAGAGAGGCGGACATTCCTCTGCTACAGGAGGTAAGGAGAAAAGAGACAGAGCTTCCCGCTGTCCTAAGAGAGTTGGGAAAGCGTGCGCAGCAGCTGGGGGATAAAAGGGAGGAGCACACCAAAAAGGTAAGTCTGGCGCTGGGGCAGAGCAGTGCGGAGGACAGCGCAGAGAGCAGCACGCAGAACAGAGAACAGAGTGCTCTGCTTCCCCCACCAGAAAGTACAGTTTTGGCAAAAAGCTGTATAGAATGAGCCCCCGTCGCCTGCAGAGTGGAGCCGTGCGAGCAGAGCGGAGCTGTGCAGAGCTGTGCCAGCAAAGCAGAGCTAAGCCGAGTGCTGTACCTGGCTTGATAGTGAGTACTGCACACGCTCTGCCCAAGAGTGACCGCATACAGTGGGGAAAAAAAGTATTTAGTCAGTCAGCAATAGTGCAAGTTCCACCACTTAAAAAGATGAGAGGCATCTGTAATTTACATCATAGGTAGACCTCAACTATGGGAGACAAACTGAGAAAAAAAAAACCAGAAAATCACATTGTCTGTTTTTTTTTTCATTTTATTTGCATATTATGCTGGAAAATAAGTATTTGGTCAGAAACAAGCAATCAAGATTTCTGGCTCTCACAGACCTGTAACTTCTTCTTTAAGAGTCTCCTCTTTCCTCCACTCATTACCTGTAGTAATGGCACCTGTTTAAACTTGTTATCAGTATAAAAAGACACCTGTGCACACCCTCAAACAGTCTGACTCCAAACTCCACTATGGTGAAGACCAAAGAGCTGTCAAAGGACACCAGAAACAAAATTGTAGCCCTGCACCAGGCTGGGAAGACTGAATCTGCAATAGCCAACCAGCTTGGAGTGAAGAAATCAACTGTGGGAGCAATAATTAGAAAATGGAAGACATACAAGACCACTGATAATCTCCCTCGATCTGGTGCTCCACACAAAATCCCACCCCGTGGGGTCAGAATGATCACAAGAACGGTGAGCAAAAATCCCAGAACCACGCGGGGGGGGACCTAGTGAATGAACTGCAGAGAGCTGGGACCAATGTAACAAGGCCTACCATAAGTAACACACTACGCCACCATGGACTCAGATCCTGCAGTGCCAGACGTGTCCCACTGCTTAAGCCTGTACATGTCTGGGCCCGTCTGAAGTTTGCTAGAGAGCATTTGGATGATCCAGAGGAGTTTTGGGAGAATGTCCTATGGTCTGATGAAACCAAACTGGAACTGTTTGGTAGAAACACAACTTGTCGTGTTTGGAGGAAAAAGAATACTGAGTTGCATCCATCAAACACCATACCTACTGTAAAGCATGGTGGTGGAAACATCATGCTTTGGGGCTGTTTCTCTGCAAAGGGGCCAGGACGACTGATCCGGGTACATGAAAGAATGAATGGGGCCATGTATCGTGAGATTTTGAGTGCAAACCTCCTTCCATCAGCAAGGGCATTGAAGATGAAACGTGGCTGGGTCTTTCAACATGACAATGATCCAAAGCACACCGCCAGGGCAACGAAGGAGTGGCTTCGTAAGAAGCATTTCAAGGTCCTGGAGTGGCCTAGCCAGTCTCCAGATCTCAACCCTATAGAAAACCTTTGGAGGGAGTAGAAAGTCCGTATTGCCAAGCGAAAAGCCAAAAACATCACTGCTCTAGAGGAGATCTGCATGGAGGAATGGGCCAACATACCAACAACAGTGTGTGGCAACCTTGTGAAGACTTACAGAAAACGTTTGACCTCTGTCATTGCCAACAAAGGATACTGTATATCACAAAGTATTGAGATGAAATTTTGTTTCTGACCAAATACTTATTTTCCACCATAATATGCAAATAAAATGAAAAAAAAACAGACAATGTGATTTTCTGGATTTTTTTTTCTCAGTTTGTCTCCCATAGTTGAGGTCTACCTATGATGTAAATTACAGACGCCTCTCATCTTTTTAAGTGGTGGAACTTGCACTATTGCTGACTGACTAAATACTTTTTTTCCCCACTGTACTTGACAGACTCCTGCATACAGGTCCATCATTTGTGGACGACTGACTGTCAGATCCCTGCTACCCTCCATGCTAGGTGGTGACCCTAGTGAAAGTAGAGACTGCACTGTGAGTGCAATGCACAGAGAGAGAAAGAGACAGATGGCTAGGACAGAGCCTCGCTATCAAGGACTTGTGTACACCACGGAGCAAAGTTCCATTCCGTCTGTTCCCCACACTAGACTCAGTACCGTGCTAAATATGTTTGAGCACGGGAAGTCTTCCTGCCTCCCAGAGACTTCGCAGAGACGTCCAACGCCGCTGTTGTCAGTGCCACCATTGGATCCCCACCTATTACAGACCCCACCGAGAGGTCACGTGCCACTGTTGTCGGTGCCACCGTTGGAACCCTGAGGAGCTGCACCCAAGAAGACTACAGACTGATAAGTTTCACCTCTTTATTACTGAACTTTTGTTCGTCCCTGACATACCCTGCCACTCTACCAGTTCTGCCCCAATTCCTTATCATCACCCTACAATCCCTCACTCCCTGCGTGGAGTACATTCCCCTGTAAATAAATCTGCTAACCCTTGCTCTGCCTGCGTCTCATCACTGCATCTCGCGCTCCTGCTTGTTATCTTACAACACCACATGAAAACAATTGAGTTGTAGTGAATACAACCCACGGCGACAACCAATATGACGACCAATACCTTCCTCTAGTCCTTGCATGTTCACGCATAAGAAAGCTGAATGATGCGGTGGCCGACATACTGGTTGTCTCCCAGTCCATGATGCAATGTAAAAACCGTAGTGGAGATTAGGGATCAGCAGCATGGACACCTGCGGCTCAGAATAACTAGCGTAATTTCCTGGACGTCTCCTGACATGTGATGGATAAAGGACAAGTCCCAGAATTTGTTACGCCTTCCACAGCAGAAAATTGCAGCTTCAACCGTGAACTTGCACAAATCTGCCTTTTTAATTAGTGCAGAAATGATCTGGTGTCAGGCAACCTACGATTCATCGGGAAAAGCCGAGAACCCGATGCCTTACCAGTATAAGTTCCAGACATCTTTTCTAATTAAATCTACCCTAATTGTCCATTAATATGGCGTTACGGAAACAAAAATAGCGTGAAATGGATGTGTACGGTGAGGAAGAGCGAGGGGCTCTTCAGTAGCCAGGGACTGGAGAGATGAATATCTCATATTCACAATCACAAATAAATGCAAACTATTATGTTTTCAGACACTGGATGATGAGAGTTGTCTTATTTTATCATCTCCATGGGTGGAATTAAAATCAAATGGGGAAAAGATAGCAAACTGGGGATAGAGAGTGACCAACAGCAAGTGGGGGAGAGAGCAAAAAGGGATAGATAATGACAGATTATAAAGGAAGAAAAGATTGCAGAGGACAGTAAACAAACAAGGTAAGCAAACGACAGCTAGTGTGTAGGAGAAAATAGCAATCAAAGACAGATAAGAAACAAGCAGGGAACAGATAGTGAGCATGTGTGGTACTCGCAGGTATGCAGGATGCAGTGACGAGGCGCGAGACGGTTCGGTGCTTTTAGTATTAACGTTTATAGGCCTAGAGGTAACTGTCCTCAGTTGTAGCCTGACCAACCAAAGGGGTAACAAGAATTGCCCTCGCAGGAGCTCTATACAAGCAAACACAAACGGGGTAGAACACGATGTCCGGCAATAGCCGGTCACTATAGGGCCGCGGTATGGCCGACTACGGGTCCTTAATTATATAGTCAACTTAGCCGTCCCTCGCCGTTCGGGATGGTGGTCTTTCGGCGTAGCAGTCGCTGGGCCCAGTTGCTGAAGCGTTGACAAAGTCTTCGAGCGCTCCGGCGCTCTGATGACACTGGAGCACCACAGGCCCCGGAGGAGTCCTTAGATGGATGGGCCGCAGCCCCCAGACTGGGGCAAGCGGCAGCGCTGTGGGGTGGCGAGGGGCAGGCCTCCTGCGCAGCTAACCGCTGCGATGGGGAATCCCCGGTGAGCAACGACCCCGCCCTTGCCGCGGACCGGAGCAGGACAGTGGTGGCCGCCGGCGGCACTGGACTTGCCGCGGCCACGGGTAAGAGCAGGGCGGCCACGAGTGGTGGGAGATGGGCCGCAGCCATGGGCCGGAGCGAGGCGGCAACGGCCGCGAGCGACCGCGGGCAGGCAGCAGCCGCGGGCAGGGGCAAGGCGGGAGCGGCCGCGAGCTGAGGTGAGGCGGCGGCGGCCGCGGGCAGAAGCAGGGCAACGGCTCTCGGATGGTCGTCTGGGCGCCGTCCCTCTGATGTCCTCAAGGAACGTCTCTCCTGGCTCTGATAAGTTGCTCTGGTTCTCAGTCGCTCCCACGGTCTCCTGCTGCTTCTGTCCCAGTCTGCTGACACACAGTGACTAGCGTTCCCTTTTATACTGGCTCCTCCCCCAGCCCATCTGTCCATCTCAACGGTCCGTCCCTGAACTCTGTCCCCCGGGAACAGTTTCCCCCGGAACCTAGGTGACGGTCCCCTTGGTTCTGGCCTGGACGATCGGCGGGGGCCCTTCTTCCCACACATGAGCAAGGAAGAAATTAGCATAATGGCTTGAGCACAGCCATTACTCCTATAACTGCCGAACTATGTGTTACTCAATAATGTCTTTATTGTCTATACAAATCCTCACTTAATTGTAAAGACCTTCCGAGTATGTTAAGTTATTATTATTATTATTGCTATTATGATCATCAGGGAATAGACAACAAGCAGGAAACAGATAATGAGTAGAGAACAGATAATGTGCAGGTAATAGAAAGCAGCAAGGGACATATAGCAAAGAGGACAGAGACAGCAGAGAGGGCACATGTAGCAAGCATTATGGGACAGACAGTGAACAAAAGAGAGAGAGCAGCATGGGGACAGGTAGTGAGGAGGGAAAAGATAGAGAACAGCAGGGGACATGTAGTGAGCAGGAAAGAGAGAGCAGCAGGGGACGTATAGTGAGCAGGATAGAGATAGAGATCATTAGGAGAAAGGTAGGGAGCAGGGGAGAGATAGAGAGAAGGAGGGGGAAAGGTAGTGAGCAGGGAAGAGAGAGCAGCAGGGGAAAGAGAGTGCAGCATGGGGACAGGGAGTAAGGGCCCCTTTACATTTAGCGTTGCACCAGCAATCCCGACATCGATACGACCCGGCCAGGATCGCTGGTGCATCGCTAAATGGTCGCTAGTGAGGTGACAAACAGGCAGATCTCAGCAGCGACGCAGCAGCGGTCGTTACTTACCTGTCTGACACGGCGATGATGACGTCCTCCGCCCGCGTCCACTCGTCGCTCGTCAGCGCCAGCAGGAAGCCCAGCAGGAAGCCGCTGATGAGAAACGGCCCAGGATGTTCTCGCGCGATCAGCGTTAGCCAGCGGGGGAGCCGGTCGGAGGTAAGTGTCACTTGTAGCGATATCGCTAGCAATATCGCTGCTGTGTCACAAAATCGGTGACGCTTTAGCGATATTGCTAGCAATATTGCTATGTGTGAAGCCCCATTAAGGAGGGGAGAGATAGAGAACAGCAAGGGACAGGTAGTAAGTAGGGGAGACAGAGAGCAGCAGTGGACAGGTAGTGAACAGGGGAGAAATAGAGAGCAGCAGGGAAAAGTAGTGAGCAAGGGAGTGATAGAGAGCAGCAGAGGACTGGTAGTGAGCAGGGGAGAAAGGAGAGAGAAAAGCAAGGGTCAGGTAGTGAGGAAGGGAGAGAGAGAGCAGCGGGGGACATGTGAGCAGGGGAGAGAGAGAAAACAGCAAGGGACAGGTGGTAAGCAGGGGAGACATAGAGAGCAGCATTAGACAGGTGGTGAGCAGGGAAGAGTTAAGGGCCCGTTACACATCACTGGTTTTGTGACGTTATAGCGATATTGCTAGCGATATCGCTATGTATGATACTTACCTCCGACCGGCTCCCCCACTGTCTGTCGCTGATTGCGCGAGAATGTCCTGGGCCGTTTCTTGTCGGCTACTTCCTGCTGGACTTCCTGTGGCGCCGACGAGCGACGCGTGGAGGCGGCGGGACGTCGTCAGGATCGCCGCGTCTGTCAGGTAAGTAGCGACCCCCGACCCCTGCTATGTTGCTGGTGAAATCTGCCTGTGTGGCAGCTCACTAGCGACCACTTAGCGATGCACCAGCGATCCATATCGTTGTCGGGATCTCTGGTGCATCGCTAAGTGTAACGGTACCCTTAGAGAGCAGAAGAGTACAGGTAGTGAGCAGGGGAAAGAGCAGCAGGGGACAAGTAGTGAGCAAGGGAGAGAGGAGAGATAGAGAAAAGTGGAGCGCCCTCACTCACCAGGGCTGTGGGGTACTCGGTACCGGGCCGGTTGATTATCTTAACGGGAGTTGTCATGGCAGCAGTGACCCGGTCCGTGGCCCTGGGGCTCCATTGCAAAAGGGGTTGTTTCAGTGTGCTTATGGTGGTGAAAATTTATAAGTGATTTGTGACGCCACCTGTGGTGTTCGGCAATTGTTAAGCCGATGCTGCAGACAGATCCTCTGGGACAGATGGTGTAGTGCAGCAATGATGTTATAGCCCTCCACAGGCAGGGCTGTAGTCCCAGGGCAGTGTAGGTAAAGTGACACTTAGATGGTGTAGAGTCGAGCGCAGGAGGGATGTAGCGGTGTCGGACAGGCTGACGCAGGAATAAGTGGAGGACACCAGGGCATGTAGTTCCAAAGCTTTACTCACAGTCTGTTGTGGTACAGGAGCCCGCATCCGTGCCGTGTCCTCCGGGTCAGGAGCTCAGCCAACTTCCAGGCAAGATGAAGTACTCCTTTCCAACACTCCGCCAACATATATGCCTCTTCTGAACGTCTCCCTCTTAGCGCCTTTGAGTGAAGTACTCACAGTACTGAGTTACACTGGAGTTCCTCCTGTCAGATGTTCCTATGAACTTTACTTCTACGGCAGACAGCTGTAGCCTACTTCAGGGACTCCTTCTACCTAGTCCCGGCTCACACACGTTGCTGTTGTGCCCCCAAGTCTTGTGTGGGAATAAAGTGGTCACTACTTCTATTCCTCCGGTGTCTGCTGCAGGACCATTAGTATCCATACAACCTCGGGGACCGGACTCCGGCCTTGTGCTTAGAACTTGGGAAGGGTTCTCCTCTAACCCTGGTCCTTGGTTCTCTTATTCTCCTCACGTTCCGTACGAATCCTTTCTTTCTTATGGAGAGTCAGGCTTTCTATCAATGTTCCTTTCTTGTGCCAGCGGACCCAGATCACTGAGGTCAGCTGCAGCACTTCCTTCCTCCATCCCACTCAAGGGATCTCATTTCACAGGCTGACCTCGTCAGACTCCTGTGACTAACTAACCCCATCCTATCCTCTTCCCGCTCTTTTTATGTAAACTCACTCCACCCGCCTCACAGCACGTTTCGTGTTCCAAGCACGGAGCCACCAAGGGGTGCTATGCTACACTCCAAGCAGGGAACCGCCGAAGGTGCTTTGCTACACTACTTTGTGGTGTGGGGTGCAGGTGTTGGAGTGTGGTCAGGTGTCTCCACCTTACCTGGATGGTGGGGTACCACACCTCAGGAGGAGGTGCAGTACCTCTGTGGCGACTGAACCCTCAGGGGCGCCACATACCCCCCAGTTAAACACAGCACGTCCGCGGGCTGCAAAAGAAGCAAAGATGGACAAACACAGGAACATACAAAATTTTTGTAATGCTATTAAACTGTTCTTATCTAATCTTCTCAATATGAGAGGCAATCATTCTTGAACGTTGCAAACAACTATAACTCACTATCTATATCTTACTACAGTTCACATTTCAAAGTGCTATTTCAAGCATTATCATCAACACATTTCTTCATCACTTCTTCTTTCACATTTTCTACCTTCTTCTATCAACCTTGAGTGACAACCGTTGATGCCTGGTTCGTCACCGGCATCTTTTCAAATCTTTATCTTTTTTCAAATTTCTTTATTAAAACATTCCTAAAAGTTATTGCTATTAACTAGATTCTATATAAAAGCTATTCTCTATCAATACTTTCATAAGGCACATTATAAAATACTTCACATCAAAACTTCAATAATTCTTGTAAGTGCTGGACACCGCTCCCAGCCGGGATCTCTTGCAGTGTCCTTTTGGTAGGAGCTATGCTCCACGATGAGGTAGTTCTTATCCATAAAAGAGCTATGTAAAACCAAGAGAGGGCACCTAAGGAGGTGCAACTATATACATTAAAGTTCTGGATCATTCAGTGTCCATGATCTCCACAGTTCAAGTGCGAGAAACGCTGCCAATAAAATTGGGCAACAAAACTGGAAAAACATGATGAACAAACAAAAATAACTTTAAAGCACAACGGTGCAAATACCCTCCTGGGTACCAGAGTTAGTTATTTGAAATGTTATGGCTAGTTGTCCCCTCCTGGGGTTCTGGAAGCTGGCTGCTTGGGCGGCTTCCAGGGGAGATGCTCTGGGTGTCCTCATCCTGTTGCTGGCTGTCGACAAATTGCAGGTATTCCTTTTCTCCGGGAGTAAGGTTGTCATCTGCTGGTGTTAATGGGATGGCAGCGGAAGTAACTGCAGCCAGTGCGGGCAACACATCAACTGCCACTAATGGTATCTTTGTTGCCTGTGACTCTGCAGGAGTTGCAGCTGCTACCAAGGGATGTTGTTCTGTCACTTCAGGTGGTACTGCTGCAAACAAGTCAGCAAGGGCTGTAGCCGGTACCGATAGGTGCTGCTCTGCGATCTCGAGTGGTGCCACAGTTGACGGTACTATGGCCGCTTGTTGCGGGCTGGATGTAATTTGAGTGTCACCACTCGTGGTCGGGGTAATCACCGGACCATTTCTGTCCACAGGCACGGCTCCTAGTACCAGGATCATGGCAGGACCGGCGACCATACCTGGTGCTTCCCGGTGATGTTCTGACTCCTTCTTAGGTACCGGGTGGCGAATGATGGCAGCCGCAACCCCTGGAGTGGGTTGAGGAACGGCCGGTAGCTGCATCCGTGTAGGCACAGGACTGGGGCATGCCGGTAAAAGCCTGCGCGGCCGCACCAGATCCGGGCTGGGACTCAGCTCCTGTTCCACAGCCTCCGGAACCCTCATGTACCTTCTCCTGGCAGGCCGCATCCAGTGACAGCATCGGCCTAAAGGTGGTGGCGGGCGCTGTAAAGGGTGTTGCAGCGGCCGTATGCTCCGCAGGTGTTGCCTGGGGGAGGGTTGCTTCCTGGCCTCCGCACTCCTTCCATCATGGCATTCTCTCCTTCTTCCTGTCTGGCCTATTTTCCCGCCACCGGCTCCCGCTCCTCCTTCTGGGGGCAGCGTCTTCTTCCTACTCCTCCATACCATGCAAGTATACGAACCACTCGGGGGGTGGGCCATGTTGCTGTCGTATAGAAGTTCAGACAGGGGAGGCCCAGGACAGTTCGCGGTCTTTTCTTAGGACCACCCATGTTGTCACGCCCTTCTTCTCCGCGCTGGTGGCCATTTTTAGCGTTCATATTACAGTCCATCAAATTGGGTCTTTTGCACATTTCCACAAACTTTTAAGTCCAATAAATCGTAGGCACACAGAACCCGGTGGCCCCGGGTCTCCTCATCCTGTTCGTGACGCCAAGTTGGAGCGCCCTCACTCACCAGGACTGTGGGGTACTTGGTACCGGGCCGGTTGATCATCTTAATGGGAGTTGTCACGGCAGCAGTGACCCGGTCTGTGGCCCTGGGGCTCCATTGCAAAAGGGGTTGTTTCAGTGTGCTTATGGTGGTGAAAGTTTATAAGTGATTCGTGACGCCACCTGTGGTGTTCGGCAATTGTTAAGCCGACGCTGCAGACAGATCCTCTGGGACAGATGGTGTAGAGCAGCAATGATATTATAGCCCTCCACAGGCAGGGCTGTAGTCCCAGGGCAGTGTAGGTAAAGTGACACTTAGATGGTGTAGTGGTGTAGTGTCGAGTGCAGGAGGGATGTAGCGGTGTCAGACAGGCTGACGCAGGAATAAGTGGAGGACACCAGGGCATGTAGTTCCAAAGCTTTACTCACAGTCTGTTGTGGTACAGGTGCCCGCATCCGTGCCGTGTCCTCCGGGTCAGGAGCTCAGCCAACTTCCAGGCAAGATGAAGTACTCCTTTCCAACACTCCGCCAGCATATATGTTTTTTCTGAACGTCTCCCTCTTAGCGCCTTTGAGTGAAGTACTCACAGTACTGAGTTACACTGGAGTTCCTCCTGTCAGATGTTCCTATGAACTCTACTTGTACGGCAGACAGCTGTAGCCTACTTCGGGGACTCCTTCTACCTAGTCCCGTGTTGTGAGTTCATTTTTCCCTTCACTATTGAGGTCCGATGAACTCCCTCCTCTGGTGAAGGAAGGTAGTGAGGCTGATTATCAGACACCTGGGCAGCTAGATGATGACTGGGTGGCTGGAATTGAGGACTGGATATAAGGCTGCCGACGCCCTTCTTCCTGGCTGGTGATTTTCCTGCTGGATTCTTGGAGACCAGTCGGATTCCTGCATCTCAAAGCTAAGTTTTTCTGCTCTGCTTTGTACTCTTCAGTTTTGTTTTTTGTTTTGCCTTGTTTTTTGGGAGTTCTGCCATCCCCGTCCGGGGGTGAGCTGAATTCCATTTTTGTCTCTGATCTGTTGATCTTTTGCTCTGTCTTCAGAATATACCTGAGTGCTGATATAGTCTTTTGAAGCCTAGCGACTTCAGGGCCTGTTTTTCCTATCAGTCGGTTGGCTCATTTTTATAGGGTTTTTGCGGATGGCAGACAGCAGCTTTCCTATCCTGTCCTATGTCGTTAGCTTGGGCCCCATCATTTGCTCAACCTATCTTTCTATCTGTTTTAGTGTTTTCATCTTGCTTCACCGTCATTATATGTTGGGGGCTGCCTATTGCTTTGGGGTCTGCTCTGGGTCAGTTTAGTTTTTCCCCTTTCTGTCTTTAGGCTATATAGTTCTCCGGCTGTGATCGAGGGGTCTAGAGCACCGTAGGAACCCCCCACGGCTACTGCTAGTTGTTGTGGATAGGTTCAGGGGTCTGCAATCCGTTAGCTGCCAACCTCTCTGTTTTTTCTGGACTTAGCTGGTATTTTGCTTTTTCCTCCTTCGGTGACTCATCATAACAGAATCACCAGCCATACCGCAGATCCTAGGGTACTCAATAGCAGGAGAGAATTGTAAAAAAAAAAAAAAAAAAAGTGTCAGAATTTTTTTTTTTTGTGTGCATATTTTTTCCACTATATCTCTGAGGCCGTAGGGGGAATATTTCTCTCAATGGAGATGAAGCAATTGTTTGATCATGTGGAGCAGCTCGCTGCTGAAGTGCGGGGAATTTCCGCCTATCTTGCTCATTCACATGCTGCTGAACCAAAGATTCCCACTCCGGATGTGTTTTTTGGGGATCGGTCTAAATTCTTGAATTTCAAGAATAATTGTAAATTATTTTTTGCCTTGAATTCTAACTCGTCAGGGAGCTCCGCGCAGCAGGTTAAAATTGTCAGCTCTTTGCTGCGCGGCGATCCCCAGGATTGGGCGTTTTCTTTGAAACCTGATGATCCTATTCTGAATAATGTGAACGCATTTTTTCAGGCCTTGGGGTTGTTGTATGATGAACCTAATGCTATTGATCAGGCTGAAAAGACCCTGTTGGCATTAAGCCAGGGTCGGGATTTGGCAGAGTTGTATTGTCAAAAATTCCGAAAGTGGGCGGTCCTTGCTACCTGGAATGATGGTGCCTTGGCAGCCCTCTTTCGGAAGGGTTTGTCAGAAACTGTAAAAGATACTATGGTGGGATTTCCTGTTCCCTCTGGTCTTGACGATTCTATGTCATTAGCCATTCAGGTGGATCGGCGTTTACGTGAACGTAAAACTACACGAGAGATGTTACCACCTGTTGAACAAATGTCTGAACCTATGCAATGTGATAGAGTTTTGTCTAGGGCGCAACGTCAGGAGTTCAGAAGGCGTAATAAGCTGTGTTTTTTTGTGGAGATGCCTCGCATATTATTTCTGTCTGCCCTAAACGAGAGAAACGTTGTGCACACACATTTTCTGTGGGTGGTGTTCAACCTAAGTTTCTTCTGGCACTTACTCTGATCTGCTCCCTGTCCACATTTTCCGCCAAGGCTTTTGTGGATTCAGGAGCAGCTCTTAACCTGATGGACTTGGATTTTGCTAAACGTTGTGGATTTCCTATGACACCTCTGCGGACGCCTATCTCTTTGAGGGGTATTGATGCTACTCCTTTGGCAAAGAATAAACCTCAGTTTTGGACCCAGGTGGTAATGCGGGTCGCCCCAGACCATCAAGAAAATTGCAGATTTTGGTGTTGCATAATTTGCATGATACCATTGTTCTGGGGTTTCCCTGGTTGCAAATCCATAATCCAGTTCTGGATTGGAAATCTTTGTCTGTGGTGAGTTGGGGTTGTCGGTGTGCCCTTAGTGATGCTCCTGTTTTCTCCACCTCTCCCCAGTCGCATGATGTTCCTGACTATTTGGCTGCCTTTTATGATGTATTTAGTGAGAATGAGTCTGCGTCTTTGCCTCCTCATAGGAGTTATGACTGTGCAATTGAGCTGAACCCGGGGTGTAAATTCCCCAAGGGTCGGCTTTTCAATTTATCTGTACCCGAGCACGAGGCTATGCGATCCTATATTAAGGAGGCATTGGAGAAGGGTCATATTAGACCATCCTCTTCACCCTTAGGTGCTGGGTTTTTTTTCGTGGCTAAAAAAGATGGTTCGTTAAGGCCTTGTATTGACTATCGTGCCCTCAACAAAATTACTGTTAAATATCAGTATCCGTTACCCCTGATTTCTGATCTATTCTCCAGAGTTAAAGGTGCTTGCTGGTTTACCAAGCTTGACCTCAGGGGGGCGTATAATCTTATTCGCATTAAGCATAGGGATGAATGGAAGACGGCGTTTAATACTCCGGAGGGACATTTTGAGTACCTGGTGATGCCTTTTGGGCTCACTAATGCCCCTTCTGTCTTCCAGTGCTTCATGAACGAGATATTCCGAGACTTTGTGGATAAATTTTTGATTATCTATCTGGATGATATTTTGATCTTCTCCAAGAATTGGGACACTCATGTGGAACATGTTTGGACTGTGTTCTGGATTTTGAGGGAGAATTCCCTGTATGTCAAGGGATCGAAATGCCTTTTTGGGGTACAGAGGATTTCATTTTTGGGATTTATTTTGTCTCCGTCAACTATTGAAATGGACCCGGCCAAGGTGCAGGCCATTTATGATTGGGTTCAGCCCACTTCTTTGAAGTTTTTGGGTTTTGCTAATTTTTATCGGAAATTTATAGCTAATTTTTCTGGTATTGCCAAGCCATTGATGGATTTGACTAGCAAGGGTGCTGAATTGGTCTCCGGAGGCTGTTTCTTCCTTTCAGGAGCTGAAGCGAAGATTCACTTCTGCTCCGGTTTTGCGGCAACCTGATGTCTCACTCCTGTTTCAGGTGGAGGTGGACGCTTCTGAGATTGGTGCAGGAGCGGTGTTGTCCCAAAAAGATCCTGTGACATCTAAAATGAATCCTTGTGCTTTCTTTTCCCGAAAGTTCTCTCCATCCGAACGTAACTATGATGTGGGGAATCGGGAACTGTTGGACATGAAATGGGCATTTGAGGAGTGGAGACATTGGTTGGAGGGAGCCAAACACCAAGTCGTGGTCCTTACTGACCACAAGAATTTGATTTACCTGGAGTCGGCCAAGCGCTTGAATCCTAGACAGGCTAGGTGGGCCTTGTTTTTCACACGTTTTGATTTTATGGTCTCTTTTCTTCCGGGCACTAAGAATGTCAAGGCAGATGCCCTCTCTAGGAGATTCCTTGCTGATTCTCCTGTTGTGACTAAGCCTGCTACCATCTTAGGCGAGGGGGTAGTTCTTTCTGCCATCTCGCCCGATTTGAGACGTGCTCTGGAAGAGTTTCAGGAGGACAAACCTGAGCGTTGTCCCAGTGGAAAGTTGTATGTTCCTGACCAGTTGAGGAAGAGAGTGATGTCTGAAGTTCATTGCTCTGCATTGGCTGGTCATCCAGGTATTTTTGGTACTAGAGATCTGGTGAGTCGGTCTTTTTGGTGGCCCGCCTTGTCTCATGATGTCAGGAATTTTGTGCAGTCCTGTGGGACTTGCTCCCGGTCTAAACCTTGTTCTCGCTCTAGTGGCTTGTTGATGCCTTTGCCGGTGCCCAGGAGGCCATGGACCCATATTTCAATGGATTTTATCTCTGATATGCCTGTCTCTCAGAGAATGACTGTTATTTGTGTGATTTGTGATAGATTCTCTAAGATGGTCCATCTTGTACCACTCCCTAAGTTGCCATCTTCCTCTGAGTTGGTGCCCTTGTTTTTGCAACAGGTGGTTCGCTTGCACGGGATTCCTGAGAACATTGTATCTGACAGAGGAGTTCAGTTTGTTTCTAGATTTTACAGGACTCTCTGTTCCAAGCTGGGAATTCAGTTGTCCTTCTCCTCTGCGTTTCACCCTCAGACCAATGGGCAGACGGAGAGAACAAACCAGACTTTGGAGTCGTATTTGAGATGTTTTATTTCTGCCGATTAGGATGATTGGGTTTCATTTTTGCCCTTGGCCGAATTTGCTTTAAATAATAGAGCTAGTTCTGCTACTTTGATGTCACCTTTTTTTTGTAACTCTGGGTTTCACCCTCGATTTTCTTCAGGGCAGGTGGAGCCTTCTGCCTGCCCAGGTGTTGACACTGTGGTGGAGAGAATGCACCAGATCTGGGACCAAGTAGTGGATAAGTTGTCTCTCTCCCAGGAAAAGGCCCAGCGGTTTTCCAACCGGCGTAGGACCGTTGGTCCCCAGTTTAAGTTGGGTGATCTGGTTTGGTTGTCATCAAAAAATATCGCTATGAAGGTGGCTTCTCCTAAGTTTAAGCCTAGATTTATTGGACCTTACAAGATTTTGGAGATTATTAATCTGGTCTCTTTTCGGTTGGCTCTTCCTGTCACATTTAAAATTCATAATGTGTTTCATAAGTCCTTGTTGAAGAGGTTTGTTGAACCAGTAGTTCCTGTGGTGGCACCTCTTGACCCTATATTGGTTGAAGGTAACATGGAATATGAGGTAGAGAAGATACTGGATTCCCGTCTGGCTAGACGGAGACTCCAGTATTTGGTTAAGTGGAAGGGTTATGGTCAGGAGGATAATTCCTGGGTCTCTGCCTCTGATATTCATGCCGAAAGATTGGTGCATGCCTTTCATCGGGCTCACCCGGATCGCCCTGGTGGCATGGATGAGGGTTCGGTGACCCCTCCTCAAGGGGGAAGTACTGTTGTGAGTTCATTTTTCCCTTCACTATTGAGGTCTGATGAACTCCCTCCTCTGGTGATTGAAGGTAGTGAGGCTGATTATCAGACACCTGGGCAGCTAGATGATGACTGGGTGGATGGAATTGAGGACTGGATATAAGGCTGCCGACGCCGACGCCCTTCTTCCTGGCTGGTGATTTTCCTGCTGGATTCTTGGAGACCAGTCTGATTCCTGCATCTCAAAGCTAAGTTTTTCTGCTCTGCTTTGTACTCTTCAGTTTTGTTTTTGTCTTGCCTTGTTTTTTGGGAGTTCTGCCATCCCCGTCCGGGGGTGAGCTGAATTCCATTTTTGTCTCTGATCTGTTGATCTTTTGCTCTGTCTTCAGAATATACCTGAATGCTGATATAGTCTTTTGAAGCCTAGCGACTTCAGGGCCTGTTTTTCCTATCAGTCGGTTGGCTCATTTTTATAGGGTTTTTGCGGTTGGCAGACAGCAGCTTTCTTATCCTGTCCTATGTAGTTAGCTTGGGCCCCATCATTTGCTCAACCTATCTTTCTATCTGTGTTAGTGTTTTCATCTTGCTTCACCGTCATATGTTGGGGGCTGCCTATTGCTTTGGGGTCTGCTCTGGGTCAGTTTAGTTTTTCCCCTTTCTGTCTTTAGGCTATATAGTTCTCCGGCTGTGATCGAGGGGTCTAGGGCACCGTAGGAACCCCCCACGGCTACTGCTAGTTGTTGTGGATAGGTTCAGGGGTCTGCAATCCGATAGCTGCCAACCTCTCTTTTTTTTCTGGACTTAGCTGGTATTTTGTTTTTTCCTCCTTCGGTGACTCATCATAACAGTCCCGGCTCACACACGTTGCTGTTGTGCCCCCAAGTCTTGTGTGGGAATAAAGTGGTCACTACTTCTATTCCTCCGGTGTCTGCCGCAGGACCATTAGCATCCATACAACCTCGGGGACCGGACCCCGGCCTTGCGCTTAGAACTTGGAAAGGGTTCTCCTCTAACCCTGGTCCTTGGTTCTCTTATTCTCCTCACATTCCGTACTAATCATTTCTTTCTTATGGAGAGTCAGGCTTTCTATCAATGTTCCTTTCTTGTGCCAGCAGACCCAGAGTAGACCCAGATCACTGAGGTCAGCTGCAGCACTTCCTTCCTCCATCCCACTCAGGGGATCTTGCTGTGAACTCATTTTCTGGTTTACCTCTGGCTTCTGGTGAGGATGGTGGAGCTGGCTGTGTTGACAGAGGAGTCGTGAGTTCTCCATCCGGGCTCCCTCTAGTGGTGACAGTAGGTGATGAAGCTGATCTAAATGACAGAGACCTGCCACCTGAGGAGGAGGACTGTGAGTGGACATCAGGAGTCTCTGACTGGATTTAAGACAGTCGACCCCCTAATTCTGTGCTGGTGATTTTTCCTGCCCTGAGGTTCTGGTTTTCAGTTCTGTTCCTGCCTTCTCAAGCTAAGTGTGCTCTGCTATTTTTTCACATTAGATTTGGTCTGGTTTACTCAGTTTTTGTGGTCAGCCAGCCCCTGCTGGGGCTGTGCTGAATTTCCATTCTTATGTCTCTGTTTATGCCAGTTTGCTTTTTGTCCCTGATAAGATTGGTCTTTTTTTGCTCTGTCTTCAGAATATACCAGAGTGCTGATATAGGGAATTGAAGTCTAGCGACTTCAGGGTTTTTGTTATCAGAAAGTGTTGGACATTTTTTTTGGCAGGGTTTTGTGCGTGATTGCAGACAGCATCTTTCCTTTCCTGTCCTTTCTAGTTAGTGTGGGCCCCATCGTTTGCTCAGCCTATTTTTCTATCTGTGTTTGTGTTTTCATCTTGTCTCACCGATAATACATGTTTGGGGGCTGTCTATTGCTTTGGGGTCTGCTCTGGGGCAGTTTAGATTTCCCCTTTTCTTGCTTTAGGCTTATTTAGTTCTCCGGCTGTGACGAGGCTTCTAGGATCATCGTAGGTACACTCCACGGCTACTGCTAGTTGTGTGGATAGGATCAGGGGTCTGCAATCCGCTTAGTTACCAACCTCTCTGGTTTTCTGTGGCTTAGTTTGTTTTTCCTCCTCGGTGACTCATTCATAACAGGATCTCCTTTCACAGACTGACCTCGTCAGACTCCTGTGACTAACTAACCCCATCCTATCCTCGTCCCGCTCTTTTTATGTAAACTCACTCCACCTGCCTCCCAGCACGAGGACAGGTATTGACCAGGGAAAGATAGAGAGCAGCATGGAACTGTTAGTGAGTAGGAAATAGATAAAGAGCAGCGAGGTATAGGTAGTGAGAGTTAAGGCCCTTTTACATTTAGCGATGCACCAGCGATCGCTGGTGCATCGCTAAATGATCGCTAGTGAGCTTTCACACAGAAAGATCTCCCAGCGATGCAGCAGCGACGCAACGCACGATACTCACCTTTCACACACAGCGATGAAGACGTCCTCCCGCCCGCGTCCAGCGTCGCTCGTCTCACACAGCAGGAAGCCCAGCAGGAAGCTGACGGCGATAAACGGTGCCGCCCGATCTCGCGCGATCAGGGATGGACAGCGGGGGAGCCAGTCGGAGGTAAGTATCACACACAGCGATATCGCTAGCAATATCGCTATAACGTGACAAAATCAGTGACGTTTTAGCGATATTGCTAGCGATATCGCTTAATGTAAAACCCCCTTTAGAGAACAGCAGAGGACAAGTAGTAATTAGGCGAGTGATAGAGAAAATCAAGGGACAAATAATGAGCAGAGGAAATATAGAAAGCAGCAGGGGTCAGGTAGTAAGCAAGGGAGAGATAGAAATACAGCAACAGGGAAAATATAATGCCAGAGAGAAAGAGAGCAGCAGGGGACAATTAGGGAGCAAGGGAGAGAGGAGAGATAGAGAAAAGCAAGGGACAGGTAGTGAGGAGGGAAGAGATAGGGAGCAGCAAAGGACTGGTAGTGAGCAGGGGAGAGATAGAGAGCAGCGGGGGACAGGTAGTGAGCAAGGGAGAGATAGAGAGCAGCAGAGGACAAGTAGCAAGTAAGCAAGAGTGAAGAGAGAGAGAAAAGCAAGGTACAGGTAGTGAGGAGGGGAGAGATAGCAGTAGAGGATTGGTAGTGAGCAGAGGAGAGAGAGTAGCAGGGGACAGGTAGTGAGCAGGGGAGAAGGGACAGATAGAGAAAAGCAAGGGTCAGGTAGTGAGGAGTGGGGAGAGAGAGCAGCAGGGGACATATAGTGAGCAGGAGAGAGATAGAGAGCAGCAGGGAAAAGGCAGTGAGCAAGGGAGAGATGGAGAGCAGCAGAGGACAAATAGTGAGCAGGAGAGAGATAGGGAGCAGCAGGGGATAGGTAGTGAGCAGGGAATAGATAAAAAGCAGCGAGGAATAGGTAGTGAGGGTTAGAGCGCAGCAGGGGACAGATAGTGAGTAGGCAAGTGATAGAGAAAAGCAAGGGATGGGTAATAAGCAGAGGAAAGATAGAAAGCAGCAGGGGACAGGTAGTAAGAAAGGGAGAGATAGAGATACAGCAGCAGGGAAAAGGTAGTGCGAAGGGGAGAGAAAGAGCAGCAGCGGACAGGTACTGAGCAACGAAAAGAGGAGAGATAGAGAAAAACAAGAGACAGGTAGTGAGGAGGGGAGAGATAGAGAGCAGAAGAGGACTGGTAATGAGCAGGGGAGAGATAGAGAGAAGCGGGTGACAGGTAGTGAGCAGGGGAGAGATAGAGAACAGCAAGGGACAAGTGAGCAAGTGAGAGAGAAGAAAGAGAAAAGCAAAGGTCAACTGGTGAGGAAGGGAGAGATAGAGAGCCGCAAGAGACATGTAGTAAACAAGGACGAGATAGCAGCAGGGGACATGTAGTGAGCAGGAGAGAGATAGAGAACAGCAAGGGACAGGTAGTAAGCAGGGGAGACATAGAGAGCAGCAGTGGACAAGTAGTGAGCAAGGGAGAGATGGCAACAGAGGACATGTGAGCAACAGAGAGATAGAGAAAAACATAGGACGTGTAGTGAGCATGGGGGAGCTAGAGAACGATGGAGGACAGGTATTGACCAGGGAAATATAGAGAGCAGCATGGAACAGGTAGTAGTGAGCAGGGAATAGATAAACAGCAGTGTGTAATAGGTAGTGACAGTGAGAGAGCAGCAGGGGACAGGTAGTGAGTAGGTAGTGAGTAGGTAAGTGATAGAGAAAAGAAAGAGGCAGGTAATGAGCAGACATAAGATAGAAAACAGCAAGGGACAGATAGTAATCAGGGGAGAGCTAGAGACTAAAGGTACTGTCACACTTAGCGATGTACCAGCGATCCCGACCAGCGATATGACGCGGTCAGGATCGCTGGTACATCGCTAAGTGGTCGTTAGTGAGCTGCCACATAGGCAGATCTCACTAGCGACATCGCTGGGGACGGGGGTCGCTACTTACCTGTCACACCAGTCGATCCTGCGTCCTCCCGCCCGGCTCCACGCGTCGCTCGTCCTCACAGCAGGAAGCGCCGCAGGAAGCTGACGACGAGAAACAGTCCTGGACGTTCTCGCGCGATCAGCGATAACCAGCGGGGGAGCCGGTCGTAGGTAAGTATCAGACACAGAGATATCGCTAGCAATATCGCTATAACGTCACTAGTTATAGCGATATTGCTAGCGATATCTCTTAGTGTGACAGGCCCTTTAGAGAGCAGCAGGGGTCAGGTAGTAATTTCACTGTTGTAAGGGTAACCTCTGTACTGGCCGTTTTCCCTTCCACAGGATTCTATGTGTCTCCAGTTTGTGGAAGAGTTTTTTAGGGCCCTAGTCTAATCTATGATAATCCTGACCATGTTTCCTTGGCTTAATCCAGACTGCCTCGCATTGAGCAAGGAAAACGTCCAGTAGAGACGTATAGCTCTGAATTTCGCAGGTGATCAACTGACACCAAATGGAATGACCCAGCTCTCAGAAGCCAATTCATTCAGGGCCTCACTGAAAGGTTGAAGGACGCAATAGCAGTGTTTGAGCTGGAGTCAGTATTGTGGATGCTGAGTTTACTAGCACTCATGGTTTTGTCTGCTATAACTTGGCTAAACCTATTCCTATTTGCACCATTGACTCAGCACCACTTGCACAGAAAACACTGACACAAATTGTTCATAACATAAGACTGTAGATGAGGTCTTTTCATTATGAAGAAAGCCCTTGTTATGTTCTAAATGATCTCTACACGTCAATAGTTCTGGTTTTGCCCTGGTTGGTGAAGCATAATCCATCTGTGGATTGGCAATCCAGAGAGATTGTAAAGTGGGGAGATTACTGTCATGGTAACTGCCTAAACGTTTCCCCTTCTGCTGTATCTATAGGGTCCTTACCGGCATTTTTGTCTGACTTGGAGGACCCTGCCCCAATTTGGCAGAAGGGGGTAGGCATCTCAGCCTTGCACACTGACCTGGAGGGTAACTTTTTTGAGGCTCAAGGGGATGCTGTCTAATTTGCGCCGCAAAGTAATTAGATAATTTCATAACTCTGTACTTGCTGGCCACCTAGGTGGTAAGGCAACTGCGGACTGCCTTTCTCGTCATTTTTGGTTGCTGGGGTTGATTCGGGATGTGTTGGTGCAAGTGTCTGCCTGCAATGTTTGCGCACGTTCTAAAGTACCGCACACCCGTCCATGTAGTCCTGTTTCACCACTACCTGTTCCTAACAGAATCAAGGGAGACGGGTATAAACGTATGACTGTCGGTAAATGCGTGCTAGGTCCAGACCTGAATGTGCATAAATTTGTGTGCTTGTCTACTGGGAATTTAATTGGTCCAGCATCGTTTCGTTTTGAGCTACCTCAGGCTCTTAAGGTCTGCAACTTTTTCACAGGTCTTTGCTCAAGAGATATATGGAACCCCTTCACCCCTACCGCCTCCCCTAATAATGGTTAATGAAAACCTAGAGTTTCAAATTTTTAGTATTGTAGATTCTCACCTCCGACGTCATTCCCTAGAATACCGTATTTTTCGCTTTATAAGACGCTCCGGATTATAAGACGCACCCCAAATTTTGAGGAGAAAAATAGGAAAAAATGTTTTTTTAATAAAATGGTGGTGCTTCTTATAATCCAGGCGTCTTATGGCTTACCGGTCTGTCCCCGGTGTGCTGTCGCCCACTCTGTCCCCGGGGTGCTGTCGCCCACTCTGTCCCCGGGGTGCTGTCACCCACTCTGTCCCCGGGGTGCTGCTGCCCACTCTGTACCTGGTGCTGCCGCCACCGCGCTGGGTCCTCCGGGTGCTGCCGCCGCCGCGCTGGGTCCCTCGGGTGCTGCCGCCGCCGCACTGGGTCCCTCGGTCTCCCGGTCTCATCTCCCGAGATTTCAATGCGAGATCTCCATATGCGCTTGCGCGGCGGCCATTTTTCAGGAAGCAAGCCACCGCACAGGCATGGATGGAACGGCAGAGCCCCCCCACGCAGCACGGGACAGAGCCCGACAGCGGCGGCAGGCACCGGGGGACCCAGCGCGGCGGCGGCAGCACCCGAGGGACCCAGCGTGGCGGCGGCAGCACCTGGAGGACCCAGCGCGGTGGCGGCAAGTATCGGACACCCACAGCGACAGCACAAAAAACTGTATGTTTGCATTGTAAGACGCACCCCTATTTTCCCCCCAAATTTGGGGGAAAAAAAGTGCATCTTACAAAGCGAAAAATACGGTACTTGGTGCATTCAAGGGGTTATGTTCCAGAGGAAAGGATGTGGTTTACTGCATCAGAGGTGAACACCCCCAGGCTGGTTCATTCATTCCACATCTCTTATCCTGAGAAACCTGGTTTTGAGTGTCCACAGACCACTCGTAGAAGGGAAGGGCTACTGTCACGAATGTGTCAGAGGCTGCAGACAGTTGTACTGCATCTGTCTGAAGAAAATTCACCCCACACTCAATCCGTAAAGTGATTTTGATGCCAAGAAGACATTTATTAATATGTTCACATATAATATTCGTGGAGCAGGGAAGGAAAAAATGCGATAGAGCAACTCTGACGTTTCGCCCGATTACCGGTCTTATTCAATATGTCTGCTTGTGCTGAGTAATATCTGAGCAGTCATATAAAGTGGGTATAATGGACAGCGCTCCCGCGCTTTGTCTCCTTAAGAAGTATGCTGCAGCGGCGTCTGCTCACACTGGCTGGCTCACGTTTTTTCCTTCTATGTAAAGACGTTTGAATTCTTCAATTATAGGGTAACAGACTTGTAGTAGATGCCAGGGTATACGTATGCTTTTATGTATCCTGTATATAAAGGATGGAATGTATGTATAAATGGAATCCAAATATCCGTCTTTTCTTTTAACCTGTTGGGAAGATTTCTGCATTGGTTTAATAATGTCTGATGGTAACCTCTATTTAATAATTTATATTTAATCTTTAACTATCTCTTATTTGTGGTCTGCATATTTAAAACAATCCATTTAACTCGGCCAGAAAACTTATAGAGAAAGGATCATAATGTAAAGTGAATTGTAACTCTGGCCACAGGGCTGCCACTAGGAATTTCGGGGCCCAATACTGGCAACATTTTCGGGACCCCCTTGAAACTCCACCCAGGCTACACCCTAGCCCCGCCTCAACCCCTCGAACCTTCCACAGTCCCACCACTCTCTCTTGGAAAAACTCCATATACTTAGCCAACAGCTTTAGTTTTGGCCAAAAGATTTTTTAATCCGCCTCCACGACAAGGTAGACTCTTTTGGCCAGCATCTACTGTAACTTATTAAACATTTGTTAAAATATCCAATACAATTTAGGTATATTTTTATTTTTCAATTTTTAAAATGAACAATAATATCACATACAAGGGACGAATGCCACCGCACCATGACCAGACAACGTATTACCACCAAATAGTGACCAATAATTTCACATACAAGGAACAAATACCATCATGCCATGACCAGACCACATATTACCACCACATAGTGACTGAATAATACCGCATACAAGGAACAAATACCACCACACCATGACCAAATCACATATTACAAATCACATATTACCACCACATAGTGACCAAATACTTCAATACTGATGATTAAACCCTTTCTGCCATATGACATACTATCCCGTCCATGTGCCCTGGGAATTAATTCCCAGTGACGGGATAGTACATCATAGCGATCAGCGGCGCCCACGTGGTGAGCGCCGCTGATCGCGGCCGGGTGTCAGCTGATTATCACAGCTGACACCCGGCACTATGTTTCAGGGGCGGTCACGGACCGCCCCCAACACATTAACCCCTGGTGTACGAGGGGTTTAGGGAGGCATCAGGAGGGAGGGGGCTCCCTCCGTGCTTCCCTGAGACCCCCACAGCAGCGCAATGTGCAGCGCTGCTGCGGGGGTCTCCTTCCCTGCAGGTCCCGAATCCAAAATGGCGGCGGGGAACTTCAGGGGCCTGCAGGGAGCCGGCTTCCTCAGTGCCTGCAAAGCGCAGGCATGAAGAAGTCTGCTTCAATGCCTGTGACAGATCGCTGATCTGTCACAGCGATCTGTGATGTGACAGATCAGCGACAGTTATGTCCTCCCTGGGACATTGTAATAAAGTTAAAAAAAAAAAAGTGTAAAAATAATTTATAAAAAAATCGCTAAATAAATTAAAAAAAAAATTCCCTAATAAATTCATTTTTTGGAAATAAAAAAAACAAAACAATAAAAGTACACATATTTGGTATTGTCGCGTCCGTAACGACCCACCCTATAAACCTGTCCCATTAGTTAACCCCCTTAGCAAACCCCTTAAAAAATAAAAAACAAACCAAAAAATAAAGCTTTATCATCATACCGCCGAACAAAAAGTGCAATAACGTGCGATCAAAAAGACGGATATAAATAACCATGCTACCGCTGAAAACATCATCTTGTCCTGCAAAAAACAAGCCGCCACACAGCATCATCAGTGAAAAAATAAAAAAGTTATAGCTCGCAGAATAAAGCGATGCAAAAATAATTATTTTTTATATAAAATAGTTTTCATTGCATAAAAGCGCCAAAACATAAAAAAGGACATAAATGAGGTATCGCTGTAACTGCACTGACCCGAAGAATAAAACTGCCTTATCAATTTTACCACAAGTGGAACGGTGTAAACGCACCCCCCAAAAGAAATTCTTGAAATGCTGGTTTTTGTTCATTCTTAGTCCCAAAAATCGGAATAAAAAGCAATCAAAAAAGTCACATGCCCGAAAATAGTACCAATAAAAACGTCAACTCGTCCCGCAAAAAACAAGACCTCACATGACTCTGTGGGTCAAAATATGGAAAAATTATAGCTCTCAATATGTGGTGATGCAAAAACTATTTTTACACTAAAAAGCATCTTTTAGCATGTGACAGCTGCCAAATATAAAAACCTGCTATAAATAGTAAATCAAACTACCCCTTTATCACCCCATTAGTTAGGGAAAAATAATAAAATTAAAAAAAGTATTTATTTCCATTTTCCCATTAGGGTTAGGGCTAGGGTTAGAGCTAGGGTTAGGCTTAGGGTTAGGGCTGAGATTAGGGTTAAGGGCGTGTTGGGGTTAGTGTTGGAGTTAGAATTGGGGGGTTTCCACTGTTTGGGCACATCAGGTGCTCTCCAAACGCAACATGGCGTCTGATCTCAATTTCAGCCAATTCTGCATTGAAAAAGTCAAATGGTGCTCCTTCCCTTCCATGCTCTGCCATGTGCCCAAACAGTGTTTTACCCCCACATATGGGTTATCAGCCTACTCAGGACAAATTGCAAAACAACTTTTGGGGTCCAATTTCTCCTGTTACCCTTAGGAAAATAAAAAATTGGGGCAAAAATATCATTTTTGTGGAAAAAAAATATGATTTTTTTATTTTCATGCCTGGATGTTATAAACTTCTATGAAGCACTTGGGGGTTCAAAGTGCTCACCACACATCTAGATAAGTTCCGTGGGGGGTTTAGTTTCCAAAATGGGGTCACTTGTGGGGGGTTTCCACTGTTTAGGTACATCAGGGGCTCTCCAAACGCGACATGACACCCGCAAACCATTCCATCAAAGTCTGCATTCCAAAACGTCACTATTTCCCTTCCGAGCCCCGACGTGTCCCCATACAGTAGTTTTCTCCCACATATGGGGTATCAGCGTACTCAGGACAAATTGGACAACTTTTGGGGTCCAATTTCTCCTGTTACCCTTGGGAAAATAAAAAAATTGGGGACTAAAAGATCATGTTTGTGAAAAAAATATGATTTTTTTATTTTCATGCCCGGGCGTTATAAACTTCTGTGAAGCCCTTGGGGGTTCAAAGTGCTCACCACACATCTAGATAAGTTCCTTGGGGGGTCTAGTTTCCAAAATGGTGTCATTTGTGGGGGGTTTCTACTGTTTAGGTACATCAGGGGCTTTCCAAACGCGGCATGGCGTCCAATCCCAGTTCCAGCCAAAAAAGTCAAATGGCGCTGCTTCCCTTCCGAGCTCTGCCTTGCGCCCAAATAGTGGTTTACCCCCACATAAGGGGTATCCGCGTACTCAGGACAAATTGCACATTAACTTTTAGGGTCCTGTTACCCTTGGGAAAACAAAAACTGGGGGTGAAAAGATCATTTTTGTGGAAAAAATATGATTTTTTAATTGTACCGCTGTACGTTATAAACTTCTGTGAAGCCCTTGTGGGTTCAAAATTCTCACCACTATCTAGATAAGTTCCTTGTGGGGTCTAGTTTCCAAAATGGGGTCACTTGTGGGGGGTTTCCACTGTTTAGGTACGTCAGGGGCTCGCCAGACGTGACATGGCGTCCGATCTGAATTCCAGCCAATTTTGCATTGAAAAAGTCAGACGGCGCTCCTTCCCTTCTGAGCTCTGCCATGCGCCGAAACAGTGGTTCCCCCACATATCAGGTATCAGTGTACTCAGGACAAATTGCACAATAACTTTTGCAGTCCAATTTCTCCTGTTACCCTTGGTAAAATAAAAAAAATTCGACCTGAAGTAATTTTTTTTGTGAAAATGTTCATTTCTTTTTAAACATTCAAAAAATTCCTGTGAAGCACCTGAAG
The DNA here is from genome assembly GCF_039654945.1 of Dendrobates tinctorius. Classification (NCBI taxonomy): domain Eukaryota; kingdom Metazoa; phylum Chordata; class Amphibia; order Anura; family Dendrobatidae; genus Dendrobates; species Dendrobates tinctorius. The sequence goes on from NW_027361681.1 coordinate 10,710,264, forward strand.
GGTTAATAAACTTCTTGACTATGGTTTTGAGCACCTTGAGGAGTGCAGTTTTTAGAATGGTGTCACTTTTGGGTATTTTCTATCATATAGATCCCTCAAAGTGACGTCAAATGTGATGTAGTCCGTAAAAATAAAATGGTGTTGCAAAAATGAGAAATTGCTGGTCAACTTTTAACCCTTATAACTTCCTAACAAAAAAAAATTTTGGTTCCAAAATTGTGCTGATGTAAAGTAAACATATGTGAAATGTTATTTATTAAGTTTTTTGTGTGCCATATCTCTGTGATTTAAGGGCATAAAATTCAAAGTTGGAAAATTGCGAAATTTTCAACATTTTCGCCAAATTTCCATTTTTTTCACAAATAAACGCAAGTTATTTGAATGAAATTTTACCACTAAGATGAAGTACAATATGTCACGAGAAAGCAATGTCAGAATCAGTGGGATCCATGGAAGCGTTTCAGAGTTATTACCTTATAAAGGGACAGGGGTCAGAATTGTAAAAATTGGCCCAGTCATGAACATGCAAACTACCCTTGGAGGTTAAGGGGTTAATAAAAAACCAAAATACTATTTCCATTATACACAGGAGATCTGTAGTTAGTATACAGTGACCGCGTACAGGTAATACAGTGATCACCAACAACATTATACATAGGAGCTTTGTATATAGTATACAGGTAATACAGTGATCACCAGTGACATTATACATAGGAGCTCTGTATATGGTGTCAGTGTACAGGTAATACAGTGATCACCAACGACATTATACAACATACTGACTCACCAGTGATGTCTCTAGTTGAAGTCCTTCATCTTCGCTTTTCTTCTTCGTCGAGTTCAGTCCGCCATCACTTCTTCCAGACAGGACTCGTCTCTGCAGAAAATACAGGTGCATCTCACAAAATTAGAAAATCATGAAAAAGTTAATTTATTTCAGTTCTTCAATGCAAAAAGTGAAACTCATATTAGATAGAGTCATTACAAACAGAGTGATGTATTTCAAGTGTTTATTTCTGTTAATGTTGATGATTATGGCTTACAGCCAATGAAACAGCCAGTATAATTCAGCTCCATGGTATGATGCATCCCCATAGTATAATGCAGCTCCATAGTGGTATAATGCAGCCCCATAGCCGTATAATGCAGCCCCATAGCAGTATAATGCAGCCTCATAGTATAATGCAACCCCATAGTAAAATGCAACCCCATAGTATGATGCACCCCCATAGTATAATAGAAATCATATAAAGAAAAGCACCAAAAAAGACCAAGTAATACAAGTACAAAACTTTATTAAAGACAGCAAGACAGAAAGAGTGGAACCACAGATGGAGTCAGACAAACCAAGAGGCATGTAAACAGTAAATGATTTTGCTCAAAAATTGTCAGTGCATATGTGCAATAAAAAATATACCCAATAGTATAGCTTGGAATGACAGTGTCTCCTGACCAGGGAATAAGCATAAATGTCCAGAAAGGTTGTATACCAAAATCAAGGACATAAAGTACAGAGCAAAAGAGTTAAAAATGAATAGTACTAAAAAAGCCTGATAGGTTACCTGAGACTCCCTGGTGCCACCCGCCCCAACGCGCATTTCGGCGCCATGCCTTCTTCCGGCAACTGTATAATATAGAGTTGCCGGTGAGTAATCTCTGCGGTGCGCAGATCTTGGTAATAATTGGTTGTACGGAGACGCGACTCCAAATTTTATGCTGTGCAGTATTTAATTATTGTCCAGGGTTCAGAGACTGAGGCCTGGAAATTAATTTTCTGATGTGACTGGTGTCAACTTGACCATGGACTAACGTTTCTATAGATCATTAAGATAAAAAACACATTTTGATAAGAATTATTCTGCTTAAAGATCTTAACCCCTTTCCGACATCGGGCCTAATAATACACCAATGTCGGACACCCTCCCTTTGATGTGGGCTCCGGCGCTGAGCCCACATCTTTCCATTTGTTTTGTAACAGACGCAAATGGAATCGCGAACCACCCGTGACTGTTAACCCGTTAAATACCGCTATCAAACTCTGACAGCGGCATTAAACACGCACTTACGGCAAGCGTGCCAGAAATCCCGCCCATCGGTGTCCCCCGTCACGTGATCGCAGGTCACCAATGGGTTGGCATGACAACCAGAGGTCTTCAGCAGACCTCTATGGTTGTCACTGCCAGATTGATATGAGTGCCGCCCGGTGGTTGGCGCTCATAGCAAGTCAGCAATACAGGCGATCTCATAATTGCCTGTATGTAGCATGTAGCAGAGACTTTATAAGCATACCAAAAGTAAAATAAAAGTTTTTTGCCCCATTCAAAATAAAACAGTAAAAATAAAATCAAATATACACATATTTGGTATCGCAGCATTCAGAATCACCCACTCAATATAAAAAATTAACCCGATCGCTAAACGGCGCAATGAGAAAAAAAGTCAAAACACCAGTATTACGTTTTTTTTGATCGCCGCAACATTACATTAAAATGCAATAACAGGCGATCAAAAGATCGTATCTGCACCAAAATGGTATCATTAAAGATGTCAGCTCGGTGCACAAAATATAAGCCCTCACCCGAGATCACAAAAAATGGAGACGCTGCAGACATCAGAAAATGGCGCAATTTTTTTTTAAACAAACTTTGGAATTTTTTCTCACCTCTTAGATAAAAAAGAACCTAGACATGTTTGGTGTCTATGAACTCATAATGACCTGGAGAATCATAATGGCAGGTCAGTTTTAGCATTTAGTGAACGTAGTAAAAAAGCAAAACAAAAAAGAATTGTGGAATTTCACTTTTTTTGCAATTTTACCACACTTGGAATTTGTTCCCGTTTTCTAGCAGATGGTATGTTAAAACTAATGATGTTGTTCAAAAGTACAACTCGTCCTGCAAAAATCAAGCCCTCACATGGCCATATTGACTGAAAAATAAATAAGTTATGGCTCTAGGAAGAAGGGGAGCAAAAAATGAAAATGCAAAAGCAAAAATACCACCGGTCATGAAGGGGTTAACCTACCCAACAAAAGTAGTTTTATGCCACCTAAAGACAGCCCCCCTATTGAGACCTACATTGGTCTAATCAATCGGGAGGCTGATCTTTTCAAACAAGATATACTGTACTCAGAGGAAAACTTCATTGTCCCACTAATATGACCAACTTGGAACCCCAAGCTTTAGAATCACTCATCAAAGCCAAAGACATACCATAATAATCAAGCCTGATAAAGGCGGAACTATTGTAGTCAAGAATAAGACCGATTATATGGAAGAAATTGTGAGACAGTTACCAGATATGACCATCTATCAACCTCTGCCTTCCAATCCTACCACACAGATTGCTCTCAAAATCAAACAAACGATTGCGCCTTATCTGTTAAATAGTACTAAAGATAAAAAGGCTGATGAATTTTTGATTAACCATTACCCAATCACTCCAATATTCTATGTATTCCCTAAATCCATAAATGCCTATGTCATTTACATCCTATAGTAGCATCAGATTATATATTGTCCCCCACGAGTATTTTACTTGAGAAAATCTTATCAACCATTAGTTAGACGTTCCAAATCCTATCTACTTGACACTAGTTATTTTATCAGAACTGTACACAAAATAAAACAGATTTCAAGCTCCTCCTTTTTGGTTACATGGGACGTAAATAGTCTCTATACTTCCATACAACACTGCAAGGGTCTGGGTGAAGTCAGAAAATTACTGCCTCTTCTTATGATATTGACATACCTCCCAACTCCAAGGGAAAGAGGGACAAAGGCTGCGGCGTGAGCAAATTTTAGGCCACGCCTGACCACACCTATTTCACAACTAGTCACACCCATGTCGACGCCCAACCACACCCATTTAGCACTGCTTATCACACTGACTGGTACCTAAGACACGGTGGCTGGCATTATGGGCACAGTGGCTGGTACTGTGGGCACACTGACTGGCACTAAGGAAAAGAAAGAAACAAAACTGAGAGAGAGAAAAAATTAAACAGAGAGATTGAGAGAAATAAAGAAAGGAGAGCGAGAGAGAAAGAAAGAACAGAGAGAAGAAAGAACAGAAAGAGAAAGAAAGAGGGGAAAGAAAGAACAGAGAGAGAAATAAAGAGGAGAAAGAAAGAACAGAGAGCAAAAGAAAGGGGAAAGAAAGAACAGAGAAAAATAAAGAGGGGAAATAAAGAAAGAACAGAGAAAAAGAAAGAAAGAGATAGAAAAAGAAAGAACAAAGAGAGAAAGAAAGAGGGGAAAGAAAGAACAGAGAAATAAAACAGAGAGAGAAAGAGAAAGGAAGAACAGAGAGAAAGAAAGGGGAAAGAAAGAACAGAGAGCGAAAGAAAGAACAGAGAGAGAGAGAAAAAAAGGGGAAAGAAAGAACAGAGAGAAAGAAAGAGGGGAAAGAAAAAAGAAAGAACAGAGAGAGAAAGAAAGAGGGGAAAGAAAGAACAGAGAGAGAAAGAAAAGAGGGGACAGAAAAAAAGAACAGAGGGAGAGCGAAAGAAAGAAAGAGGGGAAAGAAAGAAAGAACAGAGAGAGAAAGAAAGAATAGTAAAGAAAGAAAGAGAACAGAGAGAAAGGGGAAAGAAATAGAATGAAAGAAAGAAAGAGGGGAAAGAAAGAACAGAAAGAGAGAGCAGAGTGAGAGAAAGAAAAAAAGAAAGATTAGAGAGAGAAAGAAAGAACAGAGAGAAAGACAGTGGGAATGAAAGAACAGAGAGAGAGAGAAAGAAAGGGGAAAGAAAGAAAGATGAGAAAGAAAGAAAAAAACAGAGAAAAAGAGAGAAAGAACAGAGAGAGAAAGAGGGGACAGAAATAAACAGAGAGAGAGAAAGAACAGAGAGCGAAAGAAAGAACAGAGAGAAGGGAAGGGGAAAGAAAGAGCAGAGTGAAAGAAAGAAAGAAAGAGGGGAAAGAAAAAAGAACAGAGAGAAAGTAAGAACAGAAAGTAAGAGGGGAAATAAAGAACACAAAGAGAAAGAAAGAGGGGACAGAAAAAAAGAACAGAGGGAGAGCGAAAGAAAGAAAGAGGGGAAAGAAAGAACAGAGAGAGAAAGAAAGAGGGGAAAGAAAGAATAGAGAGAGAAAGAAAGAGAAAAAAGAATGAAAGAACAGAGAGAGAGAAAGAAAGAACGAAAGAAAGAAAGAAAGAAAGAGGGGAAAGAAAGAACAGAGAGAGAAAGAAAGAAAGAGAATAAAGAAAGAAAGAAAGAACAGAGAGAGAGAAAAAGAAAGAGGGGAAAGAAAGATAGAAAGAAAAAAAGAGGGGAAAGAAAGAACACAGAGACAGAGAAAGAACAGAGAGAAAGAAAGAAGTAAAGAAAGAAAGAACAGAGAGAAAGAAAGAGAGGAAAGAAAAAGAAAGAAAGAGGGGAAAGAAAGAACAGAGAGAGACAGAGAAAGAACAGAGAGAAAGAAAGAAAGAAGTACACGCGGCTCCGCTCTGTACACCAAGTACACACACGACTCTGCTCCGTACACCTCATACACACGCGGCTCTGCTCCGTACACCTGCGGCTCCGCTCCGTACACACGTGGTTCCACTCCGTACGCCCCATCCACACGTGGCTCCGCTCTGTACACCTCATACACACGTGGCTCCGTACATCTCGTACACACGCGGCTCCGCTCTGTACACCTCGTACACATGCGGCTCCGCTCCGTACACCTTGTACACACACGGCTCCACTCCGTACACCTCGTACACAGGCGGCTCGGCACACCTCATTCACACGTGGCTCCGTACACCTCGTACACGCACGGCTCCGCTCTGTATACCTCATACATACGTGGCTCTGCTCCGTACACCTCGTTCACACACGTCTCCGCTCCGTACACACGCGGCTCCACTCCATACAACTCATACACACACGGCTCCATACACCTCGTACACGCGTAGCTCCGCTCTGTACACGTCATACACACGTGACTCTGCTCCGTACACCTGGTACACACACGACTCCGCTCCGTATACACATGGCTCCGCTCCGTACATCTTGTACACACGCGGCTTCGCTCCATACACCTCGTACACACTCGGCTCCGCTCCGTACACCTCGTACACACACGGCTCCGATCCGTCCACCTCATACACATGGGGCTCCGTTCTGTACACCTCGTACATGCCCGGCTCCGCTCCGTACAACTCGCACACACACAGCTCTGATCCGTACACCTCATACACGCACGGCTCTGCTCCGTACACCTCATTCACGCGCGGCTCCACTCCTTACACCTCGCACACACTCGGCTCTGCTCCGTACACCGTACACACAGAGCTTTGCTACATCCACACTGTAAACCCCTCCTGACCCCACACAGAAACTTCTCCTCATCCAGCACCATGACAACCAGCACAGCAGAGTCCTGCATAGAGGAGGCCCCTGATCATGTGACCCCAGGTTTCTTCCCCTCCTGTGAACTCATCACAGGTCCTGTGCCCGCAGCCACAGAACAGCCAAGCAACATCATTGCAGGCTATGGTGGGTGCAATGCGGGAAAAATAGCGTCCCATCCCGTGAAAGAACAGAGAGATAGAGAGAAAGAAAGAGGGGAAAGAAAGAACAGAGAAAGAACAGAGAGAGAGAAAGAAAGAAGTAAAGAAAGAAAGAACAGAGAGAAAGAAAGAAAGAGAGGAAAGAAAAAGAAAGAAAGAAAGAAAGAAAGAAAGAAAGAAAGAAAGAAAGAAAGAAAGAAAGAAAGAAGGGAAAGAAAGAACAGAGAGAGAAAGAAAAACCAGAGAGAGAGAGAGAAAGAAAATAAGAAAGATTAGAGAGAGAAAGAAAGAATTGAGATAGAGAAAGAAAGAAAGAAAAAGAGGGGGAAAGACAGAACAGAGAATGAGAAAGAAACAGAGAGAGAGAAATAAAGAAAGATTCTATAAAGATACTATAGCAGCCCGGCTCCCATTGTAATGCCCACCAGAGCCTCCCGATGCAGGACATATCATGATCCGCTCACATGGCCGACATCCCTGATTCCATGGCGATCCCGCTGTCTGCGCTGTCGGAGAACGACATGATGATGGATCTGAAGTATTCCTGATTCCGTCACAATCTCCTCATGAAATTACCTCATTTCCGGTCAGCTTCCAGCACGTCACTTCTGGTGGACCGTCATGTGCGAATTTTAAAGTGCTCCTCGGGGCTCCGCCGTGTACTCCTGGGTCCGTGGGAAAAGCCCACTTTATATGCCTCGTACACACTTGGCTCCGCTCCGTACATCCCATACATATATGGCTCCACTCCATACACACACTGCTCCACTCCGCATACCCCATACACACGCGGCTCTGCTCCATACACCGAGTACACACGACTCCGCTCCGTACACCTCATTCACGCACGGCTCCACTCCTTACACCTCACACACACTTGGCTCTGCTCCGTACACCTCATACACAGAGCTTTGCTACATCCACACTGTAAACCCCTCCTGACCCCACACAGAAACTTCCTCTCATCCAGCACCATGACAACCAGCACAGCAGAGTCCTGCATAGATGAGGCCCCTGATCATGTGACCCCTGACTCCTCCCCTCCTGTGACCTCATCACAGATCCTGTACCCGCAGCCACAGAACAGCCGAGCAACATCATTGCAGGCTACAGTGGGTGCATGGGGGGTGTGGCGGCCCAGTGCAATGCGGGAAAAATAGCATCCCGTCCCGTGAAAGAACAGAGAGATAGAGAGAAAGAAAGAAGGGAAAGAAAGAACAGAGAGAGACAGAGAAAGAACAGAGAGAGAAAGAAAGAAGTAAAGAAAGAACAGAGAGAAAGAAAGAGAGGAAAGAAAAAGAAGGAAAGAAAGAAAGAGGGGAAAGAAAGAACAGAGAGAGAAAGAAAGACCAGAGAGAGAGAAAGAAAATAAGAAAGATTAGAGAGAGAAAGAAAGAACAGAGAGAGAAAGAAAAAGAGAGGGAAAGACAGAACAGAGAATGAGAAAGAAACAGAGAGAGAAAGAAAGAAAGAAATAATCAAAGATTCTCTAAAGATACTATGGCAGCCCGGCTCCCATTGTAATGCCCACCTGAGCCTCCCGGTGCAGGACATATCATGATCCGCTCACATGGCCGGCATCCCTGATTCCAAGGCGATCCTGCTGTCCGCGCTGTCGGAGAAGGACATGATGATGGATCTAAAGCATTCCTGATTCCGTCACAATCTCCTCATGAAATTACCTAATTTCTGGTCAGCTTCCAGCACATCACTTCTAGTGGACTGTCATGTGCGAGTTTTAAAGTGCTCCTCGGGGCTCCGCAGTGTACTCCTGGGTCCGTGGGAAAAGCCTGCTTTATATGCCTCGTACACACTTGGCTCTGCTCCGTTCATCCTATACACATATGGCTCTACTCCATACACACACGGCTCCACTCCGCATACCCCATACACACGCGGCTCCGCTCCATACACCAAGTACACACACGACTCCACTCCGTACACCTCATACACGCGTGGCTCCGCTCCGTACACCCCGTACACACGCGGCTCCACTCCGTACGCCCCGTATACACGCGACTCCGCTCCGTACGCCCGTCCACACGTGGCTCCGGTCTGTACACCTCGTCCACACGTGGCTCCGTACATCTCGTACACACGCGGCTCCGCTCCGTACACCTCGTATACACGCGGCTCCGCTCCGTACACCTCATAGACATGTGGCTCCGCTCCATACACCTCGTACACACGCGGCTCCGCTCGGTATACTTCATACACACGTGGCTCTGCTCCGTACACCTCGTTCACACACGGCTCCGCTCCGTACACATGCGGCTCCGCTCCATACACCTCATAGACAGGTGGCTCCATACACCTCGTACACGCGCGGCTCCGCTCTGTACATGTCATACACACATGGCTTTGCTCCATACACCTGGTACACACACGGCTCCGCTCCGTACACCTCGTACACACATGGCTCCGCTCCATACACCTCGTACACACGTGGCTCTGCTTCGTACACCTCGTTCACACACGGCTTCGCTCCGTACACCTCGTCCACACGTGGCTCCGTACATCTCGTACACACGCGGCTCCGCTCCGTACACCCGCGGCTCCGCTCCGTACACCCCGTATACACACGGCTCCGCTCCGTACACCTCAGACATGCAGCTCCGCTCCATACACCTCGTACACACGCGGCTCCGCTCTGTATACTTCATACACACGTGGCTCTGCTCCGTACACCTCGTTCACACACGGCTCCGCTCCGTACACATGCGGCTCCGCTCCATACACCTCATAGACACGTGGCTCCATACACCTCGTACACGCGCGGCTCCGCTTTGTACATGTCATACACACATGGCTTTGCTCCATACACCTGGTACACACACGGCTCCGCTCCGTACACCTCGTACATACATGGCTCCGCTCCATACACCTCGTACACACGCGGCTCCACTCGGTATACCTCATACACACGTGGCTCTGCTCCGTACACCTCGTTCACACACGGCTTCGCTCCGTACACACGCGGCTCCGCTCTGTATACCTCATACACACGTGGCTCTGCTCCGTACACCTCGTTCACACACGGCTCCACTCCGTACACACGCGGCTCCGCTCCATACACCTCGTACACGCGCGGCTCCGCTCTGTACATGTCATACACACATGGCTTTGCTCCATACACCTGGTACACAAACGGCTCCGCTCCGTACACCTCGTACACCCATGGCTCCGCTCTGTACACCTCGTACACATGCGGCTCCGCTCCGTACACACTCGGCCCCGCTATGTACACACGCGGCTCTGCTCCGTCCACCTTGTACTCACACGGCTCCGATCCGCACACCTCATACACATGCGGCTTCGCTCCGTACACCTCGTACATGCGCGGTTCCGATCCGTACACCTCGTTACACACACGGCTCCAATCCGTACACCTTGTACACGCACTGCTCTGCTCCGTACACCTCGCACACACTCGGCTCTGCTCCGTACACCTCGTACACACAGAGCTTTGCTACATCCACACTGTAAACCCCTCCTGACCCCGCACAGAAACTTCCCCTCATCCAGCACCATGACAACCAGCACAGCAGAGTCTGGCATTGATGGAGGCCCTTGATCATATGACCCCTGACTCCTCCCCTCCTGTGACCTCATCACAGGTCCTGTGCCCGCAGCCACAGAACAGCCGAGCAGCATCTACCTTGCAGGCTACGATAGGTGCATGGGGGGGCGTGGCGGCTCAGTGCAATGCGGGAAAAATAGCGCCCCGTGTGGGATGCGGGTGGGGGATGTCAAAAACGTGACTGTCCCGCAAGAATCGGGATGGTTGGGATCAATAATATTGATGTGGTTAGTGTCTGTATGGAACTTCTTATTCTAGTTATACTAGAAAATTTCTTTTTGGCTACATCTTTTTTCTCCAGACACAGGGTACTGCGAAGGCCCCGCCATGTGTTTATACCAATCCTACATTTCAAGAAAATTCCTTGGTATGGCGACGCTATATTGATGATGTTTTCTGCATCTGGGGGCATGTTGGACTCCCTACTGACGTTCCACTGTGAACTTAACCACGTATGGCCAGACAGAGCCGCCATCAGGGCATTACTGCTCTTACTGGTGTGTAAGGCCCTCAGAGAGCCCCCTCTCCTCTGCTCAGCGGGCCCTGGCTCAGTAACTGCCCGTGCATCATCAGATGCATGGGCAGTTAAAATTTGTTGCCATGTTGCCATGCGGGAGATCAGCCGCCAGCCAATCACATGCCTGGAGCTGACGTCGGCGGGCATGTCGCCAGCGTATGACATCACTGTCATACACCGGAACCAAGGTCCACACCTCAGGTATATCAAGCAGAGGACACCGCTAGATCTCAGCCAGGTAAGGAGAAACTTTTTTTATTTATTTTTTTGTAAAGCAGCAGTCTGTTAGGAATCTGGGTCAGTCTATGCTTATGCAGCAACCCAGATTCTCACATTTGTCTCCAGAGGCTAAGTCCTTTTTCCCTGCTACTGAGCATGCTCATGGGACGAGCTCTCACTGGAGTTCAGGAGTCAGGTGCTCAGGTCCTGATCCTGATTTCATTGGTTATGCTCGGGGCTCTGGAGATTTCCGGCAGGTCCCGTACGCTATAAAAAGTGCGCATGGCTGCTATGCCATGCGCTAGTATTTTCTGATACTTGCTGCTGTATGTTTGTTGATGGATGCTTGGTCTGGTGTATGACTTATTACGAAACCCCTTCCCTCGGATATTATGTTTGTGTGAGTGATTGGGTCAGCCAGTAGCAGCGCTAGCGCCAGCGCGCTCAAGCTTCAGCCATCTCAGCAGCAAAGCGTCCTGCATCGCGCTTGTGTTATTGCGGTTGCAGACTTTTGTGGCGTTCGCAGTTGCGATGCCGTGCACACGCTCATTCACAGTAAGTCCGTTTGGGTGTAGTGCCACTCTAACTACTCCTGTGTTCGGCTACCGTATGTGTGCCGCTGTGTCCCTGTGTGTTTAACAGGCTCAGCGTTACCTTTTCCTTATTATTTTTCTGTGCAGCTCTGTGTCCCATAACAGAGACTGCCTCTTTTGCACTTGGGTGATTTAGAACCCTGTGCACACTACCGCTGTAGTGCACTGCCTCCCTTAGCAGCTATTTTGCCATCTGCCGCACGGTGGACCCCGAGTGGCGAAGGCACTTTAATTATTTATTTTTTTTAGTGCCTTCCGCCACTCATAACATAATACTAGCGCCAGGGTCTGGATAAATGGCAGATCAGCAGCAACTCGTGCAATGCGTGCGACAGCTCGAGGCTCGCTTGACTACCCTTGAGAGGGCCCTCGCAGCTTCGCAGGCCACGGATGCTGCTGTTCAGGCACTTACGGACGCGGTGGCTCGTATGTCTATGTCCGCCCTTGCGCCGACAGTTACCCGCCTCCTGTTACCTGAGAAATATTCTGGGGATGGCGCCTCCTGTAGGGGTTTTATCAGCCAGTGCTCAATCCATCTGGAGCTGCTGGCTGCACAATTCCCTACAGAACGGGCCAAGGTGGCCTTTATTATCTCCCTACTGTCGGGCAAGGCGCTGGAATGGGCGACGCCACTTTGGGAGCGTGGTGACCCGGATGTTCGGACCGCGGCTAATCTGCTTACCGCTATCAAGCAGGTGTTTCTCGGTCCTCGGGTTACACACGATACCTTACTCCAATTACTTGCCTTGTCTCAAGGCTCACTCTCAGTGAGTCAATACGCCGTCCGTTTTCGGACACTGGCGTCTGAGTTAGAGTGGTCTGACAAGGCACTTATTCCGGTTTTTGGAGAGATCTAGCTGAGCACGTGAAGGATGCTCTCTCCACTAGAGAGATCCCTACCACTCTGGGGGAATTAATCGCCATCTCCTCCCGTATTGACCTCCGTTTTTCGGAGCGTGGTTTGGAACGTGCTCACACCAAACGTAGAGGTACTCCGGCTCCCAAATTTTTTGGGCCTTTGGATCTGCCCGAGCCAGAGGTTCCACCCCTCCGAGCCCATGGAGGTGTCTCGTGCTATTTCGGAGACATCTCCGGCGCAGGAGACCATGTGCGGTTGTCACCATCTGCCTGCTGCTTCCCCGGAAGACAGCGCCCCGCAATGGTCTTATTGCGAATCGGTAGGCAAGACTTTTGTCCCTCCTCGCCAGCGGCCTAAAGTTCTCACGTGGGCACACGCGCCCAATGCGGACGGCCATCGTGGCTATATGCAGACCACGAAGTCTCTGCCCGGTTCGTATTGGTGGCTGCACAGGGCTCGGGAGTAAAAAAATTTATTCGGGCATGCACCCTGTGTGCTCGGGATAGCTTTCACGAACGGAGTGGCTACGCCCGCCGATACACGGCGGCCTTCTCCTAAAACTCCCACTGTCTCCCGGGTGTCCCTCCTGAGACCTGGTGATCTGGTCTCCCCCGATACCGTCCGCATCTCCCGGTTCTCAGTTTCACCTACCAGGAGATCAGGCTCGCCTTTTGACGAGTATGAGACCTGTGCTGCTGTCGGGCACAGGCTGGTGGATTGGAGGATTCAGGGAGGAGGGGGCCCTAGGAGGGGGGGTAATGTTAGGAATCTGGGTCAGTCTATGCTTATGTAGCAACCCAGATTCTCACATTTGTCTCCAGAGGCTGTCCTTTTTCCCTGCTACTGAGCATGCTCACGGGACGAGCTCTCACTGGAGTTCAGGAGTCAGGTGCTCAGGTCCTGATCCTGATTTCATTGGTTATACTCGGGGCTCTGGAGATTTCCGGCAGGTCCCGTACGCTATAAAAAGTGCGCATGGCCGCTATGCCATGCGCTAGTATTTTCTGATACTTGCTGCTGTATGTTTGTTGATGGATGCTTGGTCTGGTGTATGACTTATTACGAAACCCCTTCCCTCGGATATTACGTTTGTGTGAGTGATTGGGTCAGCCAGTAGCAGCGCTAGCGCCAGCGCGCTCAAGCTTCAGCCATCTCAGCAGCAAAGCGTCCTGCATCACGCTTGCGTTATTGCGGTTGCAGACTTTTGTGGCGTTCGCAGTTGCCATGCCGTGCACACGCTCATTCACGGTAAGTCCATTTGGTTGTAGTGCCACTCTAACTACTCCTGTGTTCGGCTACCGTACGTGTGCCTCTGTGTCGCTGTGCGTTTAACAGGCTCAGCGTTACCTTTTCCTTATTATTTTTCTGTGCAGCTCTGTGTCCCATAACAGAGACTGCCTCTTTTGCACTTGGGTGATTTAGAATCCTGTGCACACTACCGCTGTAGTGCACTGCCTCCCTTAGCAGCGGTTTTGCCATCTGCCGCACGGTGGACCCCGAGTGGCGAAGGCACTTTAATTATTTTTTTTTTTAGTGCCTTCCGCCACTCATAACACAGGCATTGATGTTAGAGGGGTCAATACACGGTATTAAGAAATGGGGTATGTAAACTTTTGATCAGGGTCATTTGGATGTTTTGGGTTATCATAATTATTTAAAAAGAGAAAACATAGTAGTTTGACAATAAATGGCTTCACCCAACCACTAACCATGAGTGGAGAAAAAGTTTTGGTGTTATCATTCATATTCTCTGAAAAAGGCCAAGAAAGCAAAAGTTCTGCCGGGGTATGTAAATTTTTGAGCACAACTATAAATCATTATCTGAGGTTCAAGAGCTGACAATCAGCGACTAAGCACTTGAGCACCAACAGAATGAGCAGATGCACACTGCAGAGGAGACCATGCAGTGCAAAGAGGGAATATGGCATCAGAGAGCGACCCCAGACAAAATATATATGTGTGCCCTCCACAGAGATCCCCATCACTTACACAGCTAATACTCCCCAATTACAGTGAGGCTAACCCTCAAGCATTGGTGTCCATGGCAACTGCTCTAGCACTGCAATAGTTAAAGTGAATCTGTCAACCCCTGGGACGTATATAACATATTAATATGGGCATGCAGGTGATAGAAATGGTACACTAGTCCTACCTGTATGCCTCATATTTGTGGCCTTGTAGAGAAATCGTATTATATTTCTTTATGCAAATTATTTATTCCAGATTCCAGGGCGTATGTTGCCTGGAAGAAATCTCTGCCTCTCATTTTCAAACCACCCCCTTCCATCAGCATCACAGTGCCCTGGGACGTGTAATGGTGGACCCAGAATCTTATGCCTGCTCCCTACAATAGTGCGATTACACAGTACCTATTCCACCCTTCTGCAGGCAACGGCTTCAGCATTTCTTCCTCCCTGCATAGTTAGTAACCATACAGTTTCTGATGCCCCTGTCACCCATGTATGCATGGTGGGGAAAGCACTTTATCGCCACCCACTCCAGATGTCATTGCAACGGAAGTAGCTGTGGCTCTCCGGCACCTGTGCAGAAGAACGCTGAAGTCAATGTCCATAGAAGGGCAGAATAGGTACTGTGTAATCGTGCTACTGCAGGGCACTATGCATTGCTCAGTATGTCATTCTCCATTTTATCTGATGCTCTGCTGACAAGGCCAGTTGTCATCAGACTTGGCTCTAGTTGTACAAGTACCTGATGCCATTAATCGTTTTCCACAAGCGGACTGGGTGATTGAACACTGCAGACGCATGGAGGAAGGCAAGGAAATTGTTGATTCTTGCATGGAGGAAGCACGAAGACGACAACAAGAAGACTATAATCAATGTGCCCATGCCAAGCCCTTACAAATTGGTGACCAAGTCTGGCTTCGAAACAACCATCGGACTGGAAAATTGTAACCACTTTGGGAAGTTGAATCATACACAAAAACTGCTATACCCTTTCCATCGTTTGATGTGTACGAGATATCCAAAATTGTTTGGAAACCCCAGACTGTACACAGAAATCGCCTAAAACTGTGTCTCAAGGAGGAACTCCTGAGGGAGTCTCTACTACCCAAGTCAACTTTGACTGGAACACAAAATCCTCCAGATTCATCTGAAAGTCTGCTGAGCCTCGCTGAACTTATCTTTGCTCCACAATTTGTGTTTCCTGGCTATCATAAGTTCATTCCTACCTCAACAGAGAATACTTTTCTTCCACCTGAAGAGACCACAGAATCTGAACTGATCTCCAGTCAATAGACAGTACCTTTGAGACGCTTTGAGCAGAGTACAAAAGGTATTCTACCTGCTCGGTACAGGTACTAGGTACCTCACCATATATCCTTCTTGAATGATATGCTCTCTTGGCATTTACATACTCAGATTTACCAGATTAATATGTGTTCTTTTTCTAGTTAATATAACAGGTCAAGGACTGTGCCTGGCTCACAAAGCCAAGAAACTTCATTAACCCCATTTACATGTAACAGTATTAGAGTTATTGCTAAGAATGTTGTTTGTACTCATGTTTATTTACTATTGCATTCTTTTTCTAGATATGGACATTTACATTAAATGCCTAGAGACTCTATCCCAACAATGCTCTGAATATTTATCATGTTCACATCCTGGTTTTATTAGCAATTATTCCATTTTGCCATGCACTTCTGTATAGCACTTTTTCCTCTGTATTCCTAATGTCATTTGTACAAGGCTTCACCCTCCAACCGTATGCCGAGGATGGCTTTCCTTAAGAGGGGGAGTTTGCGGTATCCCGGTACCTGTTCTACTGCTGCTGAATGAGACAGTTGTTGTGTGGCAGTAGATTTGTTCCAGTTTGTCAGAATTAGTTTTGGCACTGTGAGTTAGATGATGTAATACATTGCACTGTATACCGACAATTCATAAATGTGCTTTGCTGCCATCTACTGGCAAATGTGTGTATATGAAAGTTAAGTATTTAGTCTCACAACAAGCTGCCATAGAAATGGCTGGGAGGAGCCTCCCAGCTCAAGGCTCTCACATTTCCTGAGGTAACGTCCAATTCTGGGCGGTTCAATCTGCCTGAGGAAACAGACACTACTGTTCTAAGCATAATTTTCCATGTGAGTCCACGCTGAGGGAACATCTTTCTACACATAATCTCCTCCACAAAGGAGTGAAGCGTTTAGTCAGGAGAGATAAATCTGTGCATGTGCTCTCCTGCATGCTGGTTATCTTGTTTGCTTCTAGCCAGGACCAGACCCATGCGGCTGCCACACCATCGACTTTCTTTATCCTAATCCCTGCGATAGGGAACGGTAGGCTCAAAACTGAGTACTTCCACACTTTAGCGTGTTTCCATAAAGAACCAATCTGTGAAGGTCCCTCCATCAGTGTAATATTTCTTGGATTGCGCATAGCACTTCCTGTAGTAGCAAGTGAAGAGAACTCTGCTCCAGCCGCCCTGAGAGGCCTTGACCTTGGTTGTCTCATGAGGAGAGAACCATTACTTTCATATGCACAATATTCTGTTAACTTTGCCTTTAAGAGAGAGACTGTACCCCATTACCTCTTTCAGCAAAATTGTTATGTCTACAAGTTCACCTGTGTATCTGGCTGCTTGAGATTGCACAAACACCACAGGCACTCCAAAACCTGCACCCAGATACCACCGCTACAGGAATGCCCCCGGGAGGTCCTATACCATCCACAAGTGCTACCTCCTGCTATTGACACTTGTTGTGGACATGAGGGGAGTGTTGAAGAGTCCAGGGACCCACTTCAGCTACTGTGACATCATTATCTGTTAGTGGGACTACATGCCCCAGCTGGCCCTTCTGCAACATCTGGCACCTCCCCAGTGGCCCACCACAGTTGTATCAGTACTAGGAAGTGAGAGCACAAACATGAAAGTTATGTCACAGCGGGCATTGATGTCACACTGTCTATGAAGCAAGTAAGACTGTGATTGGATGGTGTCACAGCGGGAAGTGATTTCACACAGTCTATGAAGCAGGTCAGACAGTGATTGGATGGCGATTCTATGGGGCAGTGATGTCTTTGATTGGCTGCCAGGCTGCAATTGGCCTGACAGGATGGCTGCTCTGTGCGCACAGGACCTGTGATGAGGTCACAGGAGGGGAGGAGCCAGGGGTCACATGATCAGGAGCCTCCGTGTGTATGCAGGACTCTGCCGTGCTGGTTGTCATGGTGCACTGCTGGATGAGGGTAAGTTTGTGTGGGGTCAGGAGTGGTTTACAGGGTAGATGTGGCAGAGCCGTGTGTGTACAAGGTGTACGGAGCAGAGATGTGTGTGTACGGAGCGGAGCTGTGTGTGTACGGAGCTCAGCCATGTGTGTATGAGGTGTACGGGGCAGAGCTGTATGTGTACAAGGTGTACGGAGCAGAGCCTTGTGTACAAAGTGTATGGAGCGCAGCCGTGTGTGTACAAGGTGAGCTGTTATGATTAGGTCACCAAGGAGGATAGCCGGGAAAGAAGCTAGGCAACCAGAAAACCAGAAAGGTTGGTAACTTAGCGGATTGCAGACCCCTAAACCTAACAGCACAACTAGAATTAGCCGTGGGACGTACCTACGATGCCCTAAAAGCCTCGGCACAGCCAAAGAGTTAACTAAGCCTAAAGTAAGAAAGGGGTAAGCTAAACTGCCCCGGAGCAGAACCCCAAAGGAATAGATAGCCCCCAAACATATATTGCCGGTGAGACAAGATGAGGCACAAACACAGGCAGAAAATAGAGTAAGCAAATGATGGGGCCCAAACTATCTAGATAGCACAGGACAGGAAAGATACTGTCTGCAATCACGCAAAAAACCCTAAAAAATCCAACACGTCTCATCTGCAAAAACACTGAGGCCACACGACCTCTCCCCCACTAGATCAGCATTCTGGTGTGAACTGGAAGCAAAACAAAAGACACTGATACAACAGAGGATTAGCAATACTGAACAGACTGACATAAGCTGTGTCATATGGAACGGGGTCTAGCACCGGTCCCAGCAGGGAACAATGCCAAACCCACAGAGCAAAGCAGAAAGCAGAGAAAGGCAAAACTGGATCAAATGCAAAAAGATTCCAGCAAACAAATAACTTATCTGAACGATGCAGGACCAAGCAGGGGACAAGCGGACTTCAAGATGCACAGGCATAAAACCAAATAACCAGCAGCAACTGAGGGAAGCTTGCTCACTTAAATCTTCCCAGTCTGTAACACCTGACTTCCACTCATCGTCTTCAGGTGATTGACCTCTGTCAACCCGATCAGCTCCACTACCCACAGCAACCACCAGAGGGAGCCCAAACTCAGAAGTCAGGTCAAGAGGGTTCACAACAGTACCCCCCTCTTGAGGAGAGGTCACCGGACCCTCATCCAAGGCACCAGGCCGATCAGGATGGCCCCGGTGGAAGGCGCAAACCAATCTCTCGGCATGAATGTCAGAAGGAGACACCCAGGAATTATCCTCCTGACCATAGCCTTTCCACTTGACCGAGTACTGGAGTCTCTGTCTAGCCAGACGAGAATCCAATACCTTCTCTACCTCATACTCCAGATTACCCTTAACCAATACAGGATCAGGGGGTGCAGCCATGGGAACTACTGGCTCCACAAACCTTTTCAACAAAGATTTATGAAAAACGTTGTGAATATTAAACGTTCCTGGAAGAGCCAAACAGAAAGAAACGGGATTAAGGATTTCCAAAATCTTATAAGGTCCAATGAACCTTGGCTTGAATTTTGGAGACGCAACTTTCATAGGAATATTTTTTGAGGACAACCAAACCATGTCACCCACTTTAAACCGGGGACCAATGGTCCTATACCGGTTGGCAAACCGTTGGGCCTTCTCCTGAGAGTGAGACAACTTATCCACTACTTGATCCTAAATCTGCTGCATTCTCTCTACCACAAAATCCACACTTGAGCAGGCCGAAGCCTCCACCTGCCCTGAAGAAAATCGAGGATGAAACCCAAAGTTGCAGAAAAAAGGAGACATCAAAGTGGCAGAACTAGCCCTATTATTTAGAGCAAATTCGGCCAAGGGCAAAAATGAGACCCAGTCATCCTGATCAGCAGATATAAAACATCTCAAATAGGTTTCCAAAGTCTGGTTTGTTCTCTCAGTTTGCCCATTGGTCTGAGGGTGAAATGCAGAGGAGAAAGACAACTGAATTCCCAGTTTAGAACAAAAAGCTCTCCAAAATCTGGAAACAAACCGGACTCCTCTGTCAGACATAATGTTCTCAGGAATACTGTGCAAACGAACCACCTGTTGTAAAAACAAGGGCACCAACTCAGAAGAAGATGGCAACTTTGGGAGTGGTACAAGATGGACCATCTTAGAAAATCTATCACAGATCACCCAGATAACAGTCATTCTCTGAGAGACAGGGAGATCAGAAATAAAATCCATTGAGATATGGGTCCATGGCCTCCTGGGCACCGGCAGGGGCATTAACAAACCACTAGAACGAGAACAGGGTTTGGACTGAGAACAAGTCCCACAGGACTGCAAAAAATTCCTGACATCACGAGATAAGGCAGGCCACCAAAAAGACCGACTCACCAAATCTCTGGTACCAAAAATACCAGGATGACCAGCTAACGCGGAGCAATGAATTTCAGACATTACTCTTCTCCTCCACTGGTCAGGGACATACAATTTCCCCATAGGGCATTGTTCAGCTTTGTCCTCCTGAAATTCCTCCAGGGCAAGTCTCAAATCGGGAGAAATGGCGGAAAGAACCACACCCTCATTTAGAATGGTAGATGGCTCAGTGACATCAAGAGAATCCTCAAAGAAACTCCGAGAGAAGGCCTTAAGATTCTTAGTGCCCAGAAGAAAGGAGACCACAAAATTAAAATGCGTGAAAAACAAGGCTCACCTAGCCTGTCTAGGATTCAATCGCTTGGCTGATTCGAGATAGATCAAGTTCTTGTGGTCAGTGAGGACCACAACTTGATGCCTGGCTCCCTCCAACCAATGTCTCCACTCTTCAAATGCCCACTTCATTGCAACAATTCCCGATTCCCCACATCATAGTTACGTTCAGATGGGGAAAATTTTCGAGAAAAGAAGGCACAGGGATTCATCTTAGAGGTTACAGGATCTCTTTGAGACAAAACGACTCCTGTACCAATCTCAGAAGCATCTATCTCCACCTGAAATGGGAGTGAAACATCAGGTTGCCGTAAGACAGGAGCAGCAGTGAATCTCTGATTAAGCTCCTGAAACACCGAGACTGCCTCTGGAGACCAATTCACCACATCACGCCCTTTTTGGTCAAATTCGTCAGTGGTTTAACAATACCAGAAAAATTACTTATGAATTTACGGTAGAAATTAACAAAACCCAATACTTCTGGAGAGCCTTCAAGGAAGTGGGCTGAACCCAATCATAAATGGCCTGGACCTTGGCCGGGTCCATTTCAATAGCAGACGGGGACAAAATGAATCCCAAAAATGAAATCTTTTGTACGCCAAAGAGACATTTCGATCCATTAACATACAAAGCATTTTCTCTCAAAATACGGAACACAGTCCGAACATGTTCCACATGAAAATCCCAATCACTGGAAAAAAAAATCAAGATATCGTCCAAATAAGCGATCAAAAACTTATCCACAAAGTCCCAGAAAATATTGCTCATGAAAGATTGGAAGACGGAAGCGGCATTAGTGAGCCCAAAAGGCATCACTAGGTACTCAAAATGTCCCTCAGGAGTATTAAACGCCGTCTTCCATTCATCACCGTGCTTTATGCGAATAAGGTTATACGCCCCCTAAGGTCAAGCTTGGTAAACCAACTAGCACCTTTAACTCTGGAAAATAAATCAGAAATCAGGGGTAACGGATACTGATATTTAACAGCGATTTTATTAAAGAGACGATAGTCAATACATGGCCTTAGGGTGGTTTCACATTAGCGCTTTTTAAGCGCACGCACGGCCGGGGGTAGCTCCGCCCCCGAGCCGGCTCTCTGCCCAGCGTGCCCACCCCTTGCTTGTAGCGCCACCTCCTAGCGCACAGCGGCGCCTGCGATCGGCGCACCCTATCTTTAGCATAGGGTGCGCAGATCGTGCGCAGGCCGTGCGCTAGTTGCGCTTTGACCTGCGCTGCGCACTTTTGACGGTGCGCCGTGCGCGCCAAAATCCGAAAAGTTTGATTTTGGCGCGCACGGCGCACCGTCAAAAGTGCGCAGCGCAGGTCAAAGCGCAACTAGCGCACGGCCTGCGCACGATCTGCGCACCCTATGCTAAAGATAGGGTGCGCCGATCGCAGGCGCCGCTGTGCGCTAGAAGGCGGCGCTACAAGCAAGGGGCGGGCACGCCGGGCAGAGAGCCGGCTCGGGGGCGGAGCTACCCCCGGCCGTGCGTGCGCTTAAAAAGCGCTAATGTGAAACCACCCTTAATGAGCCATCTTTCTTGGCCACAAAAAAAACAGCACCTAAAGGTGAAGAGGATGGTCTGATATGACCCTTCTCCAATGACTCCTTGATATATGATCGCATTGCGTCATGTTCCGGTACAGATAAGTTGAAAAGCCGACCCTTGGGAAATTTACAACCGGGCACTAACTCGATTGCGCAAGCATAACTCCTATGACGAGGCAAAGACGCGGACTTCCTCTCACTAAATACATCAGTAAAATCAGCCAAATAGTCAGAAACATCATGAGACTGGGGAGAGGTGGAAAAAACAGGAGTGTCACTAAAACACATTGACAACTCCAACTAACCGCAGACACAGATTTCCAATTCAAACCAGGATTATGGGTTTGCAACCAAGGAAACCCCAGTACAATAATGTCATGTAAATTATACAACACCAAAAATTTACAATTCTCTTGGTTATCTGGGGCTACCCCCATTAGCACCAGGGTCCAAAACTGGGGTTTATTCTCTGCCAAAGAGGTAGTCAATACCCCTTAAAGGAATAGGAGTCCGCAGGGGTACCATGGGAAAACTACAACGTTTGGCAAAATCAAAATCCATCAGGTTCAGGGCTGCTCCTGAGTCAACAAAAGCCTTAGCAGAAAATGAAGATAAGGATACGTTCACGGAAACTTCGATCAATTTTAATGGCTAATGACAGAGTCGTTAAGACCAGAGGGGACAGGAAATCCCACCATAACATCTTTTACGGTTTTTGCCAGGCCTTTCCGAAAAAGAGCTGCTAGGGCATCATCGTTCCATTTAGTAAGGACCGCCCACTTTCAGAATTTTTGACAAAATTAAATGAGGTGTTTGGTGGCAACCAGAGTGTGGCTGCTAATTCAAGAGAAACTGAGGACTCAATTGTTAAGTTAAAAAATTTATTTAACAAAAAAACGAGGTTATGGTGGAATAAGTCCTTCTTGGAACGGTATGTGGACAAGGGCCTGATACCCAGAGGACTACGGGTACAGGTCTTCCCTTCTTTTTCAATTGATGATGAAACCTTCAAAAAACAATGGAAAGACCTGTCCTTTAATGGTTCAAGGGGATACATGGCCTCTTGATTAAAAATAATGAGAGAATTTTAAATGAGTTAGAAGTGGAAATCTGCTCTCTTCAGGCAGAACATTCAGGTGAAATTAACAAATGAAGCTCTAGCAAAGTTGAATAAAGTTTTAGTGGATGATTTTACAAGATGGGAAAAGGACATTGTTACCTCAAAAACTAAAAAATACCAGAGGGACGTGGCAGACTACTCAAATGATAGAGTGTATAAATGGAGGAAAAAACAGGCAGCGGTTCGGATGGCCTCTAAAATCCATCGAAACTCATTCTCATCAGCATCATCTATGGATGAGGATAGGATGGCTGGCCCCTCCCTACCATTCCCCTTGAATGAGAGATTGGGAAATGTGAAATCTGGTGTAAGGAAGGGCAAGACACAAAACAAGAGAAAATTGACCCAACCACAATCCCTGGAAAAGAAACCTAAAAATTGATTACCTCAAGCGTGGTAATCAGTCTATCTAATCATATCCTCTCACAAGCCCAAACAGAAGTTCTGAGTAAGGGCTTGACATTTGTTCCCACTAACTCTTTCAATTTCTTCTCAGCGATGAAAGATTTGCAACTTTTTCTGAGAAAAGTGGTCCTGCGTAAACTTCATCATAAACCCGAGGGGTGCATGGACCTGTCCACTACTCAGGAGCAAGAAGCGTTGATCGCTCTGGAGGAACTCGAAACTGGAGTGGCCCCTGTAAATACAGGTACTTTTCCTGCATCTATTTTTCCCAAATCGGCCACGTTCCCCTCCTTTTCTATTTATCCACAGGTAGAAATTTTTAACAAATTAGTCTTGGAGGATTTTAAGAACCTCTCAAGGAATAAAAGTGGTCACAATCTTACCAGAGCACAAAGTAATGCTATCAAGGAGTTGGGTAGCCTTGTGGACATTGTTATCAAACCAGCAGATAAGGGGGGGGAACGTGGTCATTTGGCCTATAGGGATGTATGAAAAAGACGCATTCCAGCAATTGAAGGACCGTGAGGCGTATACTCAATTGTATGGTAGTCCTGTGGAGAAATTTTTGGGTGAACTATTCAAGATTTTGGATGGCGCCCTAACACAGGGCACGATTCCAAAAAAGGTGTTTTATGGTTTGATGGTGAAGGATCTGGTAATTCCCACATTTTATTTATTGCCAAAGGTGCATAAGGATCCTTTGGTACCTCCGGGGCGTCCGATTGTCTCTGGCATCGGAGGGCTATGCGACCCCGTTTGCAGATTTATAGATCATTACCTACAACCATTAGTTGAGTTGCTGCCCTCCCATGTCAGAGACAATACGGACGTCTTGAGGAAGATTGACTGATTGTACATTGACTCAGATATGCACCTAGCCACTATAGATGTCGAATCACTCTACACGAGCATCCGTCATTCGGATGGCTTGTTGGCAGTAGAGTACTTTCTGGGCATGAGCAATTATGAACCTGCCCTGCACTCACTGATCCTGGAGCTTTTAGATTTTGTTTTGACGCATAATTTTTTTTACTTTTAAGGATCGTTTTTTTTTTATTTTCAGCAATGAGGCACTGCGATGGGTACGGCCTGTGCGCTGTCGTACGTAAACCTCTTTTTGGGATTTTGGGAGAGTGAGGTTTTCGGCGGCGACGCGAAGGCTGCATCCCGAGTGCAGTGCTGGTACAGGTTCATTGATGACTTTTTTTGATTTGGCAGGGTTCCGAGGCTGACTTCCTGGGCTTCATCCGAAAGCTCAACCAGAATCCATATAACATCAAATTGACATACAAGATTGATGCTAAAGTTATTGATTTCTTGGATGAGAAGATTATGGTCGATGGGGAGGGTAGAATTCAGACTGACATCTTCCGTAAGGATACTGCGGTAAACTCTTTGCTACACGCAACATCTGCCCATACCCCATCGACCATAAGAGCCATACCGACAGGACAATTCCTGCGCATGAGGAGGGTGTGCTCTATGGATGAGGCATTTGAGAGTCAGTCTCGAGACCTTAGCTCTAGGCTCTGAGCGTGGGTATAGTAGCAGATGCATAAAGAGAGGTTATCGCCGTGCCCGGGGTACTCCACGTAGTCAACTTTTATGTGGAGCTGAGCGCAATATTGGAAGTGATCAGCCATTGAGATATATTGCAACTTTTAATAATCAGTGGTCAGATATGCGCCAAATCCTTCAAAAACATTGGCCGGTTCTTAAAACAGATGCAGTTCTGAGCCAGATTCTACCCAACCGCCCCCTCATGACAGCAAGAAGGGGGAAAAATCTGCGGGATCTTATAGAATATCGTATTTTAACCTACTTTTCCTGTAGTTCACGGTATGTCGTATATTATGCGACATGCCCTTGTAATTTGGTGTATGTGGGTCTGACGTTGCTTGAGCTCCGCGTCAGGACCCATGAACACGTTAGAGACATCACAGCTTCAAGGGAATCTACTGATATATGTAGCCTTAAAACTATCCCTAGGTACTTTAGATTGTACCATGATTCTTATCCATCTGGCTTACAAGTACGGGGGATAGATCGGGTCCATTGTGGTATTAGGGGTGGAGATTTGAAAAGAGCATTGGCACAGTTAGAATGCCGATGGTTCGTTCTACTCAGCACAATGGCCCCGAAAGGCCTCAACGAGAAATTATCTTTTTCACCGTTCCTCTAAAATGATAAATTCAGTTTCTCGGTTTCTCTGTTTTTATTGGTGTTTTGTTTTTTTTAATGCCTTTTTTTTCTTCTTTTATATTTTTATCAGTCTGAGTATATATGAACTTTTTCTACCTTGACCTCTGAAGGCGCACATGTATTATCAAGTTCTGAAGATTGGGACCTATCTCATTGGACGAAAAGAACAAACTATTTGCCACTATTGATGCGTATATTTGGTGCAATGTTATATTTATGTATGTCAAAAATATGGGATGAACTGAGCTATATGAATATATATAGTTGTTTTTGGCTAATTAGTTCGTTTTAGTGATCTACTATCTGTATAGATATTTTACGCAACACAATCTGCCTCATTATCTTTTTGCTATACTACAATATATGCTGCCCATAGTTTTGCCCTGTATAGTAATGGCTGCGATGCTGTGCGCGTGCGTGGTGCACACGCCTGCTGCGTTGTTAAAGGCATCCTTACGGTGTCGGCAATCCGTCCGGTTTTCATGGTTACCATGAATGCTCTGACGTGCACTGACTTCCGGGATGGCCGGAAATGACGCGGCGGGGACACCGTATTCACCGCGCATGCGCCGGCTAAAGATGGCCGCGCATTCAATTCCAATTTCCACTGATTTGGGATCCCTATAAAAGACCCTCTGGCCTTAACACTAGCCATATGGCCCCCCAAGGAAGCCCTTTTGTGCGAAACGCGTAGGGGCAAAGGCTGGATCCCCTGACTCCCACTATGGGTAAGAAACTCTTTTCTTTTGTATTTACACCGGTGGTTTAATGATCGGGTTCAGGATTTAGTATTAGGAACTTGTGGTTGGCCACTGAGCCTTGCACTTGCCTAGTATATAGGAATCTTCCGTACTCTATGGCACTTATATATTATGTATTGAGACTGGGAACTTTATCTGACAAGTGCCTTACTAGGAAGTAGGAATTATTCCTATTTTACCCTTATCCCTGCTCTGAACGATATCCCTGACTTTTTACCATGCGGTAGTTTTAATAACCATTTATGTGGTGCGGCCTGACCGCATTGTTTTCCACCATATATGACTCATATTTTGTATCTACTGATATTTTATGGAGATGTATTTTTGAATAAAATGTTTACACTTTTTGCACAAGAAAAAGTTTTTGTGTGTTTAACTCTATAAAAATGTACTATTGTCTATTTGGGCATTTTTTGAACTCATTTTGTTGTTTGGAGGTTTGATTTAAACAAATAACTTATCTGAACAATGCAGGACCAAGCAGGGGACAAGCGGACTTCAAGGTGCACAGGAAGAAAACCAAATAACCAGCAGCAACTGAGGGAAGCTGGCTCACTTAAATCTTCCCAGTCTGTAACACCTGACTTCCACTCATCGTCTTCAGGTGATTGACCTCTGTCAACCCGACCAACTCCACTACCCGCAGCAACCACCAGAGGGAGTCCAAACTCAGAAGTCAGGTCAAGAGTGTTCACAACAGTGAGCGGAGCCGTTTGTGTTCGAAGCGGAGCTGCGTGTGTACACAGATGGGATACGGAGAGAAGCTGCGTGAGTACGAAGTGTATGGAGCGGAGCCGCGTGAGTACGAAGTGTATGGAGCGGAGCCGCGTGTGTGCAAAGTGTATGGAGCAGAGCCGCATATGTATGAGGTGTATGAAGAGGAGCCGTGTGTGTACGGAGCGGAGCTGCGAGTGTACGAGGTGTATGGAGCGGAGCGTGTACGAGGTGTACGGAGGGAAGCCACGTGTGTACGAGGTGTATGGAGCGGAGCCAGGTGTGTACGAGGTGTGCGGAGCAGAGCCGCGCGTGTACGAAGTGTACGGAGTAGAGCGTGTACGAGGTGTGCAGAGTGGATCATGTACAAGGTGTACAGAGAGGAGCCGTGTGTACGAGTTGTACAGAGAGGAACCGTGTGTGTACGAAATGTACAGAGCGGAGCCGCGTGTGTACGAGGTGTACGGAGCGGAGCCGAATGTGTTCAAGGTGTGCGGAGCCACGCGTGTACGAGGTGTGTGGAGTGGAGCCGCACGTGTACGAGGTGTGCAGAGTCGAGCCACGTGTGTACGAGGTGTACTAGGTGGAGATGTGCATGTATCTTGGCATTGGGGGGGCCCCCATTTGAAAGATCGCACCGGGGCCCATAACTTTGTAGTTACGCCACTGCAGGCCACCATATCTTCCAATCTTCTTGTAATTTGCGTAGCATCTGGATCAGTGTCCGATTGAAGCTTTCACAGGCCCCATTTCCTTGAGGGTGGTAAGGAATAGTTCTGAATTTCTCAGTCTGGTATAAATAGTGTAATTCTTCCATTACTCGCCCCTGAACGCAGGCGTCTTGGTCGGAATGGATCCTCTTTGGACAGCTGTATACGCGAATGAAATCCCAGCAGATGGCCTGCACAGCTGAATCGACGGTCTGGTCTCTGGTCGGGGTTACCACAGCAAACTTTGTGAAATAGTCGGTCATCACCAGGCAATGTTCATATCCAAGATGCGCTGAGCATACAGTCAAGTAATCGATCATCAGAACCTCTAAGGGAGCAGAGGTCACGATGGTCTGTATCGGGGACAACTGCTCTGGGGGTTTGGCCAGCTCACAGCTCTGACATTGTTGGCAAGCCTTTTCCAGTGCAGTCCTCAATTTTGGGTGATAAGCCAACTTCTGTAACAACCAGAACGTCTTCTTTGGACCAAAGTGAGCCCCTCGCTTGTGAGCCTCCGTAGCCACTACTCTGATCAACTTCTCCGGGAGTACTACATGACGCCCTCTTCTCGTAACAGCTGTACCTTCCGATATAACAATCCATGCTTCAAATAGAGACTTTCCCATTGCCACAGAATCCGCAAGGCTCCTGGATACAGGGCATTCCTCTCTCTCTGGCTGGGGAGTTGTTTCAGTGCCACCCACTGTCGCAGCTGAGCGATCTCCTTATCCATCTGTTGTAGTTGAACCCAGTCGTCCCGGAGCCGCCCCAGAACTGGCTCTTCAGATGCCTCTTTGATTTGTCCCTGCGTCGCCACTAATGATTTGGTCAAGTTCCGGAATTCAGGGATCCCTTCTGACTCAAGCTCTTCATCTCGATCATGTTCAGGTCGCTTGTGAGTCACCCTGGAGAGAGCATCAGCATGAGTGTTCTCGGCCTTAGCCTGGTAGACAATCTTGATCTCTCACATCGCCATGTGGGCCATCCATCATTGTTCTAAAGCCCCCAACTTTGCATTTTCCAAGTGGGTCAGGGGATTATTGTCTGTCTGCATCAGGACCTCTGATCCGGACAAGTACTCCGCAAACTTCTCGTTCATTGCCCACACTAGTGCCAGCAGTTCCAGCTTGAAAGAGCTATAATTGTCTGAGTCTTAAAGAAACCGGCTCGCATTGGCTATCACTCATTCTTCCTCCCTTTACATTTGTGACAGGACTGCCCCCAGACCATGTAAATGTCCATCAGTATGGAGAATGAAGGGCTGTGAGAAATGTGGATAGGCGAATATTGGGGCCTCCGTCAGGGCCATTTTCAAAGCTATCTCAACCTGCATGGCAGGGGTCATGGGGTGCATCCGCAACATGCGTTTAACCTTCTCAGTCCAGTCCCACAACATCATCTTACTCCCTGTGAACTTTGGGAAATTGCTAAGCATGGCCCCCAATGGAAAGCTAGACCTGGGGGTACTCATGGTGGACTGGTCTGCAACGTCTGTGTCCATGGACTGCATTCTGCCGACTACGACAAATGTAACACAGGTATTCGGATGCAGTGACACAGAAGCACAGAGCAGGGGTTAACAATTACTCATTTGATCAATATGAGGTAACCTCCTCACAGGAAGAAACAGGAAATAAACAGATAAAGGCTGAAGGGTAAACAGGGAAAGAGTAATTCAGAATGGCAGTCTATATTAATTCCATTTAGCGTGACTCAGTTGTTCGTTGCTTTTCCTGAGTCAGATGGTTGGTTGGCTGCAAGCTGAGGCCGGTGCGGAGTTCTTCCGACTTCCCCGCCTAACAAGTCGGCCTCACTTCTGGCAACAGCGGTCGGTCACCGGTCTTACCCGCTGAGCCCCTATTCCATTATGCTACAGCGCAGCAGAGTGGTGTTCACCGCAATCCTCCCTTCAGTGTGCGCTCTTTCACACGTTCGCCGAAACCTGGGAGTCCTCGCTGCACCCGGCCGTGATCGCTACTATGCGGCCTATCATTCCCCGCAGCTCGACGCCGGTCCTCTCTGACTCCTCTCTCTGGCAGGAAGCCCCATTCATTTCCCACTTAAACTCTTTTATACCTCCCTAGCTCACCACGCCCCTTCTACACAGGTTAAGGGTCTGCTTCGCCTCCGATCTCCTTCCCCCCTGCAACAGTTGGTTCGACCCCAGCAGTCCCAGATCCGATGCTCTGTCAGCACCCACAGCCCAGTCTTCTCCTCTACACAAGTACAGGCCCTAAAGGTACCAAGCCCAGGCTCTGAGGATACGAAGACAATGCCCCAAGGGTACGACATCCAGGTCCCGATGGTACAATCCCAAGCCTCAAGGGTACAACTTTCAGGTCCCAAGGGTACAGCGCCTAAGTATTGAATATACTAAAGCCAGGCTCTGTGCTAACGACATCCAGAGCCAGAGGGTAGGCCCCTAGGATACACCATTTAGGTCCCAAGGATATGAATCCAGGCCCTGAGGGTACAACCGTCAGGCCTCAAGTGTGTGACACCCATGCCCGAGAGTACGACGCCTAGGCATTGAGGATATGAAGCTTAGCCATGAGGGTATGAAGCCGAGGTCCCGAGGGTGCAACATCCAGGCCCCAAGGGTTCGACACTCAAGCCCCAAGGATACAAAGCCTAGGCCCCGTGGGTACGAAGCCCAGGCCATGAGGATACAAAGTAAATTGTGTAAGTGACGAATTGAAAATTTTTCAGGCTGCTGTAGATGATTTCTGTACCTTCACATCAGAACACGTTGCCTTTCTCTCTCTCTTTCTCTCACCACTGCATTGGTTACTTTTCTCGCTGTTAGGTAATTTATTTTTTCTCACGTACCCAATTGGCTTAGACATAAAAGAGATGGGACAGAGTCGAAGCAGATACAATCACCCTGAAATAAAAGCAAATCTTCAACCTTTTATAGAACAGCTTGATTTACCGCTGAGCACAATACTATATTCATAACAACGCTGCCCCCTGTTGGAGAGAGCGTAATGAGCAACGATGTGTTTGATGGTGGAGAGAGATGATCTACAGACCAGAAAGTTGGTGAGGGAACTAGCAACAGGGAAAATGTAGTGCTTCATAGGAAAAGAGATGATAGAGAGGAAGAGAGCAGCTGAAGTTCAGAGACGATAATGGATCCTCACCCTGAAGGCAATCTGCTAATACCAGGGAGTAATAGGTTGTACTGTCTCCTCTCTCCCAGTAACCGCTGATAATGGGGTAATAGATTATAGTCACCTGTCCTACAGTCATCTCGCTCCAGTAAAGGCTGTTAACAGATAGCAATAGACTATAGTCACCTGTCCTACGCCTCTCCCTTGTAATGGCTGATAACAGGGAGTAATAGATTGTAGGTCTTTTTTATTATATAAAAGTACATCACATAACACAACCACGATACATTACAGGATAAGTCACAACAGAACAAAACAGAAGTAAAAAGCTCTAATCAGGCAACAAGACAACATAAAATCAGACTCAAATTACAAAGAAACATACCAGAAATGGAAACAAAATGGAGAAAAGTTCTTGACCTACTAAACGGGGTTAAAAAAAAAGAAAAGATAGAATAAAACTGAAGCAACAAAATAATGAACAAAATAAAGCTAAAAATGAAGCAACAAAATAACCATCAACACATGCATATCCCCCTTTAAAAAAATAATAAATAGTATAAAATCATGTAAAAGCCCTGGCCCAACTTCATTCATACTACTAAATACAAACCCAAACTACATTCACACCATCCTATATACAATATTATATACAATCATAAAACACTAAACACATTACAGTAAACCTAAATATTATACAATAGAACACACAGAGCTGCAAACAGAACAAATATTTACTGGTCCAACTGCCTTACGTTACAGTCACACACCCTTACTGCACCACAGTCACACTACAACAAACCTAAATACAACACAATATACAAAATTAACAGAATTTTTTTTAATTTTGTTTTATATATATCGTATATGTACACACCTACACTAACTATCCCGCCACCCTTGATCCAGCCCTGGTCACAAAGTTCATGATTCTCCAAGCTATGATCAGGCCCCAATGTTTTTTCCAGGCTGTGCCTGGGTCAGGCCAGATCAGTCTCTTTTCACCACTATTGAAACCCCCATTCGCCCAAGAGGTACTGCACCTCATCCAGAGGTGTAGTTTCCCACTACCAAGGTAAGGTGGGGGCACCTGACCACACTCTGACACCTGCATCCAACACTCACTTATAGCAGCAGGGCACCCGGGATGGACCCTAAGGGAGGATAATCTCATCCCTGCTGGATAGGAAAGGGTTTTGGGAGGTGGGTGGAGCTTGATGGTTAGAGCGGGAGAACTGAAAGGAAGTCAGGAGCGTTTCTCCCCTAGGGGGAGAAGTGGAAGGATGTAGTTGGAGAAGCTCCTGGTTAGGAGGAGCTGCTGGACGGAGTAGCTTTGGAAGGAAGCTCCCTGTAGAGGGAAGGGATCCCTGTTGGGAAGTCGCTTTCTGGCCTACCTCTGGTTACTAGTGAGGGTAGTGAAGCTGGTTGTATTGACAGAGGGGTTGCGAGTTCTCTTCCCGGGCTCCCTCTGGTGGTTACTGGAGGTATTGGAGCTGATCTAATTAACAGAGGCCTGCCACCTGATAATGAGGAGGATGACTGGAAATCTGGAGTTTCTGACTGGATTTAAGACAGCCGACTCCCTCTATCCCTGCTGGTGATTTTTTTCCTGCCTCCTGATGTCTTAGTTTCCAGCTCAGTCCCTGCATGCTCAGCTAAGTGTTCTTTTGCTATTGTTCACATTTGATCTGGTTTTGTCTATTTCAGTTTTGTGTGTCTGCCAGCTCCGGCTAGATTGGCCTCTTTTTGCTCTGCTTTCAGAATATGCCAGAGTGCTGATATAATGGGCGAAGTCTAGTGACTTCAGTATTTTTCTATCAGACATGTTGGGCATTTTTTGCAGGGTTTTTTGTGTGATTGCAGACAGAGTCTTTCCTTTCCTGTCCTGTCTAGTAAGTGTGGGCCCCATCATTTGCTCAGTCTATTTTCCTACCTGCGGGTGTGTTTTCATCTTGTCTCACTGACAAGATATGTTTGGGGGCCATCTATTCTTTTGGGGTCTGCTCTGGGGCAGTTTAGATTTCCCCTTTCTTGCTTTAGGCTTCTTTAGTTCTCCAGCTGTGTCGAGGCATCTAGAATCATCGTAGGTATGCTCTACGGCTACTGCTAGTTGTGTGGATAGGATCAGGGGTCTGCCATCCGCTTAGTTACCAACCTCTCTGGTTTTCTGTGGCTTAGCTTTGTCTTGCTTTCCTCCTCAGTGACCCAATCATAACAGATCCCAAAGGCACGGGCAGAGTGTAGGCCACCCATGGGGCTCGTTCCACGCTGACAGCCATCAGGTAGAGGGATCTGGTCGCAGAAGGGCCCTAGCCTAGTAGAGTGGACAACAGGACTCAGCTAGCAAGTCGACAGCTGTGGCAACTTCAGGGGTCACAGCCACTAACCACAGTTATCTTCTCCGGAAAGGCAGCCATAAGGGAGCAAGGAACCCCAGAGAGTACGTTATCCTACAAGGTCCGCGGCTGCTGGCCTGGGACACTGACTGTGAGGTGTTGCGTAGGAAGAGACGAGAGAGCAACACACTGAGACGGCCAGGAAAGGCATATACTGAAGGGAGTGCTCGAAAAGTGTTCTACATATGCCTGGGAGTTGGCTGAGCCCCTCACCTGAAGGACATGGCAGCAAGCAAGCACCTGTAGACAGAACTGTGAGTAAAGCTTTGGAACTGTATCCTGTTGTGTCCTTTGACTTCTTTCTGCAACACCTTCTCAGCACTGCTACATCTCTTGTTAAATACTACATCACCATCTTCCTCAACATCTTTCATCTGCCCTGAGACAAAGCTCCACCTGTGGGGAGCTATACCAACTCTGCTGCAGCACCATCAGTCCCAGCGGATCTGCACTGCAGCACTGGTCACTTCTGATCAGATACCACAGGTGGCGTTACGACCACTTATTACCAAAACTTTATTTTTCATCCCTTGTAAATATACCCCTTTTATTGGATGCCCAGGGCCATGGATCGGGTCACTGCTGCTGTGACACTGCCCCTTTAAAGAAGCTGCCCAGTACCGAGTACCCCATGGCCCTGGCGGCGCTCTAATTTGGCGTCACGAACAGGATATCGAAGCCTGGTGCCACCTGGTCCTATGTGCCAGAGATTTGATTGAACTGAGAAATTACTTGACAGCATGTGTAAAGGAGTAAACTTATTGGACTGTGATTTGGACTGTAAAAATGGCTGCCATGGCGGTTCCACGAGGTGTGCGGTGAGGGGTACCATCGTGAGCAGTACCCAAGAAAGAGCGCGAAGCACCATGAACCTCCCCTGTCTATGCTTCTACGCTACTGCATCATGGCCGACACCCAGAGGAGTCCGCATCCAAGCCTGGTATGGCGGCAAAGGAAAGAGGCACCGCCCCCAGGGGGTTGGGGAAAGGCCCCGCGGCGGGAAACAGAGCAGAAGAGAAGACAGAAGACCAGGAGGCCATCATGGAGAGCGGAGGGAGGCCTGTGGGACAAAGAAGGGAGATGGAGAGTTCACCCGGCCCTGCAGATCAAGGCTTCAGCCTCTCACCAGACACCGATCTAGCCCGCCTGGAGCAGGAGATAGAAGAGCTGGCCCGGTGTTTGCACCAGCACCAAGCTCTCATCGCCCGGAAGAAGAAAGCAGCGTTGGAGGAGATAGCCAGGCCTGAGGTACCCACATCACCGGCACCTATTGCCCAAGTACCAACAGCATCGGTACCCCCAGCACCGGTACCTATACCACCGATACCCACCACGCCTGTAACAGCAGGAGATGACAACAGCACTGGAGGAGCAGGTACGGTCGCCACTCCTAGGACATGGGATGCCCTGCTAGGCCCCATCGGATCACCGCCAGCAGTGATTCAGGCTGCAGCCGTCTCAGCAATTCGCCGTCTGTAGTCACGCCAGCAGCAACTCAGGCTGCAATCGTCCCCAGAGGCGTATCTAGGCTTCCTGGCACCCGGGGCAAGAATTTGGTTCGGCGCCCCCCCCCCCCCCCCAAGTACATATGCGACTTGCGCTCTTAGCCATGTACCCACGAGCTGCTCTCCCTAGTGCTCTCAATGTTCAGTAAAAAACTGAGAGAAGCAGGAAGAGAAGCTCGTTGTCAAGTATGAAAATTGCATATGAGTGAAGTGTCCATGTGATGAGTACTGGAGCCTGCAGAGCTGAATCCTGACATTGCAGCTTCTGAATTCTCACAACTAATGCACTGCACACTTTTAGGATTCTCCCTTGCCGATGTACAGTCATGTCAGCACAAGTATGTGATTTATATATTTCTGGCCACATTCCGACTAGACGTGCCCGGCATCGCTCTGTTCATTGTCATTGAGTGAGGCCACACACGTCTAGTCAGCATGTGACCGCATGTATGTAAATTACCAGCATGAGAGAATCCTGACAGCGTTCAGTGAGCACTGTGAGAATTCAGAAGTCTGCAGTCACATAGAATGACAGCAGACTCAGCGCAAACCTGGACAACCCCTTTAATGTTCCTAACAAATAAAAACATGACAATTAGTCAGTATCACAAATAACTTTTACAACCAGGTACCTTATAGATGACGTCTCTGGAGTCGTTCTCCTTTTCTTCTTCTTGTCCAGACCCCATGATGAGCTTTCTCATCCACAGCCGTGTCTGCAGACTTCCATCTTCTCCGGTCTTCTGCAGCAAATCTCCACACGATGCCCTTAAAGATAAAAGTGTCATTATAATGCCCCTAAATAAAAATATCTGCAATATACTGTCACCTCACACTATTCCCCTCCCTCCTCTAACATCCCTCTGTTCACCATACTGTCTCCTCATATATTTACCCCCTCACTCTCTATACTGTCTGCTCACACATACCCCTGACTCCCTATACTGTGTCCACATACATTAACCCGTTCGCTCCCCATACTTTCTGCACCCAACCGCCATACCGTTTCCTCATACATACTCTGTGTCCTCAAATCTCTCCACACACATTAAGTAACCCCCATCCACACTCCAAATCCCTCACACACATTAAATAACCCCCCATCCCCACTCCAAAATCCCCCCCACACATTATGTACCCCCACTCCAAATCCCCCACACATTAACCCCATCCCCACTCATTAACCCCCATCCCCACTCCAAATCCCCCACATTAAATAACCCCCATCCCCACTCCCAAATCCCCCCCACACATTATGTACACCCCACTCCAAATCCCCCACACATTAACCCCCATCAACACTCATTAATCCCCCCAGACATTAATTCCATCCCCACTCATTAACCCCCCCACTCAATAACCCCCATCCCCACTCATTAATCCCCCCACATTAACCCCATCCCCACTCTTTAACCCCCCCACGCATTAACCCCATCCCCACTCATTAACCCCACTACACAGTAACCCCCATCCCCACTCATTAACCTCCCCACATTAACCCCTATCCATTAATCTCATCTCCACTCATTAACCCCATCCATTAACCCCATCCCCACTCTTTAACCCCCATCCCCTCACATTAACCCCCATACATTAATCCTATCCCCACTCTTTAACCCCCCCCACACAGTAACCCCCATCCCCACTCTTTAACCCCCCCACACAGTAACCCCCATCCCCACTCATTAACCCCCATCCCCACACATTAACCCCCATCCATTAACCCCATCCCCATTCTTTAACCCCCCCCACGCATTAATCCCACTACACATTAACCCCATCGCCACACATTAACACCCCCCCATCTTCGGTGGTTTCTTCAGCTCCACATTGGAGCACACTTACCACCAGCGCTGAGCGTTCACTGAGCACTCTGGGCGCCGGGGAGTGACGTCAGCAGCGTGATCACATGACATGTCACGCTGCTGACGTCGCACTGGCCCGGCGGTCAGAGCTGCAATTGTACTGGCGTCTATACAAACGCCAGTACAATTGCTCCCTAGGAGCCGGCACGCGCACCTTCTCTGCGCCAGCTGTCAGCTTGACAGCTGACACAGAGAACCGCCGACTCTCAGGCCAGGGGGGGCGGCAGAAGGCAGCCGCCAAGGAAGACACTGCGGACCGCTGCATTGCGGCCCGGACTGCGCCCCCTGCCGGCTGCGCCCGGGGCAACTGCCCTGGCTGCCCCCCCTAGATACGCCCCTGATCGTCCCAGTAGCAGCAGTTCCTCAGGCTGCAGCGTCTATTCCGGATGCCATAACTGCCGCAGGTCCAGAGGAGATCCACCAACTGAAGTAGTTTCACAAGCAGCATTCACCCAGGCTGCTACTACAACCCCAGTGTCACCAGTTGTGGCAACACCCAAAAGTCCCATCGTTGCAGAAAGTGGCAGACAGCAGGTTTTGCCCTGGAAGCTAAAGAAAACAAATGCTTCCAATTCTTCAGGAGGCTATACCAGCCAGCCCCAGTAAAGTGCATAGTAAGTGACTCCAGCAACTTTGTACATAAGTTAACCCTAGGAGGGTTCTTCAAGTTTTGCGTAATTATGTTTTTATAGTTTAAGTAACAAGACTGAGAGATCATGGACAGTGAATGATCCACAAGCTGCATTGTAAATAGTTCAGCATCTCTTTAGGTGCTTCTTCTTGGTTTTACAAGAAACCTAACAAAACTTTACCTTTTAAATAATGACCACAGAACAAAAACCCGCTAGGTGTGGCCGAATAAGTGGTCCACGGGGGAGACCAGCTATGTCTTGCCGCCCACCCAAGACCAACGTTGGAGCTTTGGAGCCGGTCCTCCACATTACACTAAGGACACAGGAAGATACCCTGGCTGGGAGAGTATCAAGGACACGACCTAGACTAATCTTGATTGTATTCAATAAAAACGTTACTATACTTGCATACCATGTCACACTTAAAGTATAGCTTGTGTATAATAAAGAATGTATATTAATATTTGATAACGGTAATATAAGATAAGATTGTTTTATAGGAAATAAAAGAAAAACTAGTAGTGTTTTGATATTTGCACAGATGTATAGTATTAAGAGAATTTGTATTACTGTATAGCACTTAGGAATATAGGATATTGCATAGTAGCAGGCATGATGTCACGCCGCGCTCACCTGGGGGCGGGACCTCGGCCCCGACGTCATCTCTTCCCGGAGCCGCGGTCACTCCGGGGGTACCGCCGGGTGCGCACGCGCACCTCTCGTACCTAGGTCCCTGTCTCCTCCATGTTATGTCTGCGCTTGCGCGCTTTTCTCAGTTCGGTCTCCAGGTCAGTCCTCTCTATGATACTGGAGGACTTGACCCGGAAGCTCTCGTGATCATGTGCTATATCAGGCTACCTCTTCCTAGGGAAGGTGCCTGATTATTGTTGTGCTTCCTGGCTTGGTCTGCCGTGTCCCTGCCTGGCTATGCGCTGTATTCGGGTCTCCTGCCTTGCACTCTGTTGTGCCTCTTGGCACACGCTCTGAACCTGCACTCTGCCTTGTACTCGGTTGTGCCTCCTGGCACACGCTCTGACCCTGTGCTCTGTCTTGTACTTAGTTGTGCCTCCTGGCACACACTCTGATCCTGTGCTCTGTCTTATACTCAGTTGTGCCTCCTGGCACACACTCGACCCTGTGCCTTGTCTCATACTCAGTTGTGCCTCCTGGCACATGCTCAGATCCTGTACTCTGTCTCTTACTCAGTTGTACCTCCTGGCACACATTCCAATCCTGCACTCTGTCTTATGCTCAGTTGTGCCTTCTGGCACACACCCTGCTCCTGTACTCTGTTACACCTCCTGGCACACCTGCTGCCTGACTCAGTGCTCTGACATGCTCCTTGCACGCATCCTGCTTCACTCACACCCAGACGTACGAAGTCTCTGTATATCACGTGTTCCCGTGTCCACGCTTTACACGTTCCTGCAGACACACTCACCCACTCGTGTCTCCTGTGAGCCGGCCGCCTGGTGCCAGCAGTCATGGTACCTCACCCCCTGGGGCTTGCCCCTGACACTCCCTGTATAGGGGGTGGTCTTCACTAGGTCAGCTCGCCCTGGGAGGGTTGGTGCCACGACCCAGAGGGTCCACTCCAGGAGTCGTCACAGTAGTATAATCAGGCCATGGACCCCGCTGGTACCACCGCCTCCGTCCAAAAGGAACTGGTGTTCCTACGGGAGAGTCAGATCAGGATCATGTCCTCTCTGAAATCCATGGAGTCCCGTTTGTCGGCCATGCAGTCCTCTGACCCTGGGAATGCTTCCCAGCTGGCCAACCTCCAGCAAGAACTCAACAGCAACGCGACACCCAGGTCCATATCCTCAACTATATGGCATCGGTAGACAGTCGGCTTCCATACAAGCCGTTTCTGCCCAGTCCTCGGCCCCGCACCCGCTGCCGCTCCTCGGCCAGCCACCCCGATATAGCGGGGACCCTAAGTTTTGTCGAGGATTTCTGAACCAATGCCGGTTACATTTTGAGCTTTTTCCGCAGCACTATCCCACTGAGCGCGCCCAAATTGCCTTTATTGTTTCACACTTAGAGGGGGAGGCGTTAGCATGGGTGAACCCCCTCGTCTCTCAGCTTTCCACCTTTTTGGACACCTTCCGCAAGGTGTTTGACGAGCCGGGTCGGCTGGCCTCTACCACCGAGTCTCTCTTTAACCTCCATCAGGGTACGCTACCGGTGGGACAGTATGCCCTCCGTTTTCGTACCTTGTCCTCCGAACTTGGTTGGAACAACAAGGCTCTCGTAGGGATCTTTTGGCTTGGCCTGTCCGATCGGATCAAAGACAAACTGGCAGGTCGGGATACTCCCACCTCTTTAGAGGATCTGATCTCTCTGGCGACACGCATTGACCTGCAGTTTCAGGAACGTGCCCGTGAATCAGCCAGAGAGAGGAGCTCCTCTCACCTCCTTCGTTCCTGCCCCAAGAAGCTGGGAAACTTCTCTGCCTAGGGTTGGTAGGAGAGGCCTCCCTAGGTGTACATGATTCCTCTCCTCTCCTGCTCTTGTCCGTGTTACTGAATCTCGGTGCCAAGCGTTATTCTGAGGAGGCTTTTCTGGATTCTGGCGCGGAGGGGAATTTTATCACACTCGAGGCGGTTAAAAAATACCGGATTCCTGTCAGATCCCTGGAGAGTCCTCAGTTGATAGTTTCGGTCAATGGTACGTCCGTGCAGGAGACCATTACCCAAGCCAC
The DNA here is from genome assembly GCF_039654945.1 of Dendrobates tinctorius. NCBI lineage: Eukaryota > Metazoa > Chordata > Amphibia > Anura > Dendrobatidae > Dendrobates > Dendrobates tinctorius. The sequence continues at coordinate 10,750,089 of NW_027361681.1, forward strand.
CGAAGACATCGAGCTGCAGATCGGAGCCCTGCAGCGGGAGATCTCCTTCCTCGTCTTGTCTACCATGTCTCACACGCTTCTTCTAGGTCTCCCTTGGCTACGGACTCATGAGCCAACCCTGGACTGGCGGTCGGGCGAGATACTCCGTTGGTGACCGTCCTGTCAGGAGAAGTGCCTGTTGCCCGTCCATCCGATGAACTCTGCCAGCCCATCCCCGGCACCTACAGGTCTGCCGTCGGCTTACTGGTCCTTTGCAGATGTCTTCGACAAGAAGGAGGCCGAGACTCTGCCCCTCCATTGGCCATATGACTGTCCGATTGACCTCATTCCTGGTTCTACGCCACCCAGGGGTAGAATATATCCGCTATCCCCTGCTGAAACCCAAGCTATGTCTGAGTATATCCAGGAGAACCTTGCGAGAGGTTTTATCCGTAAGTCCTCCTCGCCCTCGGGTGCGGGATTTTTCTTTGTCAAAAAGAAGGATGGCTCCCTCCATCCTTGCATATACTACCGAGGCCTGAACGATATCACGGTCAAGAACAAGTACCCATTGCCATTGATCCCGGAACTCTTTGACCGGCTTAGAGGAGTTTGAATTTTCACCAAACTGGATCTTCGTGGGGCCTACAACTTGATCCGCATTCGTTCCGGTGATGAGTGGAAGACCGCCTTTAACACCAGAGACTGTCACTACGAGTACTTGGTCATGCCCTTCGGCCTCTGCAATCAGGGGTGGATTAAGGGTAGCCAGGGCCCGGGGCAGTTCAGACTCTGTGGGCCCCCCTCGTCACGTGACGGGGGTCACGAATCGTAGAGCCACACTCTACATAGAGAATAATGGGGCCTCCAGCACCGACCTCCACCCGCAGAGCCGCACTCCACATAGAGAATAATGGAGCCTCCAGCACTGACCTCCACCCGCAGAGCCGCACTCCACATAGAGAATAATGGAGCCTCCAGCACCGACCTCCACCCGCAGAGCCGCACTCCACATAGAGAATAATGGAGCCTCCGGCACCGACCTCCACCCGCAGAGCCACACTCCACATAGAGAATAATGGAGCCTCCGGCACCGACCTCCACCCGCAGAGCCTCACTCCACATAGAGAATAATGGAGCCTCCGGCACTGACCTCCACCCGCAGAGCCTCACTCCACATAGAGAATAATGGAGCCTCCGGCACCGACCTCCACCCGCAGAGCCACATTCCACATAGAGAATAATGGAGCCTCCAGCACCGACCTCCACCCGCAGAGCCGCACTCCACATAGAGAATAATGGAGCCTCCGGCACCGACCTCCACCCGCAGAGCCACACTCCACATAGAGAATAATGGAGCCTCCAGCACCGACCTCCACCCGCAGAGCCTCACTCCACATAGAGAATAATGGAGCCTCCGGCACCGACCTCCACCCGCAGAGCCTCACTCCACATAGAGAATAATGGAGCCTCCGGCACCGACCTCCACCCGCAGAGCCGCACTCCACATAGAGAATAATGGAGCCTCCAGCACCGACCTCCACCCGCAGAGCCACATTCCACATAGAGAATAATGGAGCCTCCAGCACCGACCTCCACCCGCAGAGCCGCACTCCACATAGAGAATAATGGGGCCTCCAGCACCGACCTCCACCCGCAGAGCCGCACTCCACATAGAGAATAATGGAGCCTCCAGCACCGACCTCCACCCGCACTCCACATAGAGAATAATGGAGCCTCCAGCACCGACCTCCACCCGCAGAGCCGCACTCCACATAGAGAATAATGGGGCCTCCAGCACCGACCTCCACCCGCAGAGCCGCACTCCACATAGAGAATAATGGAGCCTCCAGCACCGACCTCCACCCGCACTCCACATAGAGAATAATGGAGCCTCCGGCACCGACCTCCACCCGCAGAGCCGCACTCCACATAGAGAATAATGGAGCCTCCAGCACCGACCTCCACCCGCAGAGCCACATTCCACATAGAGAATAATGGAGCCTCCAGCACCGACCTCCACCCGCAGAGCCGCACTCCACATAGAGAATAATGGGGCCTCCAGCACCGACCTCCACCCGCAGAGCCGCACTCCACATAGAGAATAATGGAGCCTCCAGCACCGACCTCCACCCGCACTCCACATAGAGAATAATGGAGCCTCCAGCACCGACCTCCACCCGCACTCCACATAGAGAATAATGGAGCCTCCAGCACCTACCTCCACCCGCAGAGCCGCACTCCACATAGAGAATAATGGAGCCTCCAGCACCGACCTCCACCCGCAGAGCCGCACTCCACATAGAGAATAATGGAGCCTCCAGCACCTACCTCCACCCGCACTCCACATAGAGAATAATGGAGCCTCCAGCACCTACCTCCACCCGCAGAGCCGCACTCCACATAGAGAATAATGGAGCCTCCAGCACCGACCTCCACCCGCACTCCACATAGAGAATAATGGAGCCTCCAGCACCTACCTCCACCCGCAGAGCCGCACTCCACATAGAGAATAATGGGGCCTCTAGCACCGACCTCCACCCGCAGAGCCGCACTCCACATAGAGAATGATGGGGCCTCCAGCACCTACCTCCACCCGCAGAGCCGCACTCCACATAGAGAATAATGGAGCCTCCAGCACCTACCTCCACCCGCAGAGCCGCACTCCACATAGAGAATAATGGGGCCTCCAGCACCGACCTCCACCCGCAGAGCCGCACTCCACATAGAGAATAATGGAGCCTCCAGCACCTACCTCCACCCGCAGAGCCGCACTCCACATAGAGAATAATGGAGCCTCCAGCACCTACCTCCACCCGCAGAGCCGCACTCCACATAGAGAATAATGGAGCCTCCAGCACCGACCTCCACCCGCAGAGCCGCACTCCACATAGAGAATAATGGAGCCTCCAGCACCGACCTCCACCCGCAGAGCCGCACTCCACATAGAGAATAATGGAGCCTCCAGCACCGACCTCCACCCGCAGAGCCGCACTCCACATAGAGAATAATGGAGCCTCCAGCACCGACCTCCACCCGCAGAGCCCCACTCCACATAGAGAATAATGGGGCCTCCAGCACCGACCTCCACCCGCAGAGCCGCACTCCACATACATGGCTGCTCTCAGTGCTCTGTGCTGTGCGCACAGGACCTGTGATGAGGTCACAGGAGGGGAGGAGACAGGGGTCACATGATCGGGGGCCCTGACACCTTACCTCCTGTGATCTCATCACAAGCCTTTGCACGCTACCAGCAGCATCAGCGTTCACGCTACTTGTAGATGCTGCTGGTAGCAGAGCACATAATGCCGCCCCCACGGTCACTCAGTTTTAGGTGGGGAGAAGATGGAGTGCCATTGCAGCAGCCAGCAGGAATGTGGTGGGGGCCCCCTTAGAAGCTCTTGTGGTGGGGGCCCCGGGGCTGAAGCCCCGCCTGCCCTGCCTATAATCCGGCACTGCGCGGTGGCGGATTATAATGGGGCAATTTACTGGCCTGGGCTGTGGGCCCCTTAACCCCACTGGGCCCGGGGCAACTGCCCAAATTGACCTCATTATAATCCGCCACTGTCTGCAATGCCCCAGCGGTGTTCCAGGAGTTCATGAATGACGTCTTCCGGGATATGCTGTACTCCTGCGTGGTAGTCTATCTAGATGACATCCTCGTTTTTTCTCCAGACCTCTCCGCCCACAGAAAGAACGTGCGTTAAGTCCTCCAGCGTCTGAGGGAGAACCGCCTTTATGCCAAGATCGAGAAATGTGCCTTCGAGCAAACGTCCCTGCCATTCTTGGGGTACATTATCTCAGAATCAGGTCTACGCATGGATCCGGCAAAGGTGTCCGCCGTCCTCGATTGGCCACAGCCCCATAGGGTGAAGGCAATCCAACGTTTCCTTGGTTTTGGAACTACTACCGACAGTTCGTTCCTCATTTCTCCTCGTTGGTTCCCCCCATCTCGTCCCTTATCTGCAAGGGAGCTAACCCAAAGGCTTGGCCCTCTGAGGCTGAAGAGGCCTTCCAGTCGTTGAAACAAGCCTTCGCCGCTGCTCCGGCGCTTCACCGACCTGAGGTTAGTAGACCTTTCACTCTCGAGGTGGACGCATCCTCTACCGGGGCTGGCGCAGTCCTTCTGCAGAAATCCTCTTCTGGACGTTTTGTCACCTGTGGCTTCTTTTCCAAAGTATTTTCCTCCACTGAACAGAACAACTCCATTGGCGACAAAGAGCTATTGGCCATTAAATTGGCCTTGGAGGAGTGGAGGTACTTACTGGAAGGTGCCATACATCCATTCAAGATCTTCACGGACCATAAGAACCTGGCATACATCCAGTCCGCACAGAGGCTCAATCCTCGGCAAGCCAGGTGGTCCCTATTCTTCGCCCGCTTTGACTTTGAACTACATTTTCGGCCCGGCGATAAAAACGTTAGAGCGGATGCATTGTCAACATCATTCCTGTCATCTGATACAGAGGAAGAACCCTCTCATATCATTGATCCATCAAAAGTAATTACCGTGGCTCCTGTCAAGTTAACCACGTTACCTCCGGGAAGAACCTTTGTGGCTGAGAATAACCGAAAACGAGTGTTGAATTGGGGACATTCATCCAAGATTGCCGGCCACGTTGGTGTCCAAAAGACTTTGGACTTAATCTCTTGCTATTATTGGTGGCCTTCACTCTCCCAGGATGTTAAAGACTTTGTGGCATCTTGCCCGTCCTGTGCCCAAAACAAGATACCCAGACAACCACCCTCTGGTCTTCTGCTCCCGCTTCCCGTTCCGTCGGCTCCATGGCAGCACATAGCCATGGATTTCATTACTGATCTGCCTTGTTCTTCCGGTTGTACTGTGGTCTTGGTGGCTGTAGACCGATTTTCAAAGATGGCCCACTTCATTCCTCTTCCCGGACTACCCTCTGCTCCTGACTTGGCGAAGATCTTCATTTCCCATATCTTCAGGATTCACGGCTTCCCCCAGCACATCGTGCCAGACAGAGGGGTCCAATTCACCTCTCGGTTCTGGAGAGCTCTATGCGGACTCATGAAAGTGTCATTGGATTTCTCTTCCGCCTATCACCCCCAAACCAATGGGCAGGTGGAACGTACCAACCAGATCCTTACATCCTATCTCCGGCATTTTTCTAATGCTCATCAGAATGACTGGGTCGGTCTACTTCCTTGGGCTGAGTTCGCCTACAATAATCACTCCAGTGAATCGTCTACCAAGTCTCCTTTCTTCATCGTCTTTGGACAGCATCCCAATGTGCCTCTACCGGTACTTCCTGTCTCGGGGGTACCTGCTGCCGATTCTCTGTCTGTAGAGTTCTCCAGGGTATGGCAGGAGACCAAAACCGCTCTCGAGAAAGCACGGGACAGAATGAAATTACACGCTGACAAGAGGCGGCTGGACGTTCCTCCATTTCTCCCTGGTGACAAGGTGTGGCTCTCCACCAAATGCGTCCGCCTTAAGGTACCATCTTACAAACTGGGTCCCCGTTACATTGGTCCTTTTGAGGTCCTCAGGCGGATTAATGATGTTGCTTACAAATTGAAGCTGCCTCCTTCACTCCATATTCCCAATTCCTTCAATGTGTCTCTCCTTAAACCTGTGGTTCTTAACCGATTTCATCCTTCTCCAGGCCACACATCCCAGCCTGTTGACTTGGGGGATGAGTTTGAGGTGAATGACATTTTGGCCATGAAGAAGGTAAGAGGGAGAACCATGTTCTTGATCGATTGGAAGGGTTTTGGCCCCGAGGAGAGGTCATGGGAGCCCAGGGAGAATATCCACGCACCCCAGATTTTGTCTAAGTTCCTCTCCAGTTTTAGAAAGAGGGGGCGTAAAGGGGGGGTACTGTCACGCCGTGCTCACCTGGGGGCGGGACCTCGGCCCCGACGTCATCTCTTCCCGGAGCCGTGGTCACTCCGGGGGTCCCGCCGGGTGCGCACGCGCACCTCTCGTACGTAGGTCCCTGTCTCCTCCATGTTATGTCTGCGCTTGCGCGCTTTTCTCAGTTCGGTCTCCAGGTCAGTCCTCTCTATGGTACTGGAGGACTTGACCCGGAAGCTCTCGTGATCATGTGCTATATCAGGCTACCTCTTCCTAGGGGAGGTGCCTGATTATTGTTGTGCTTCCTGGCTTGGTCTGCCGTGTCCCTGCCTGGCTGTGCGCTGTATTCGGGTCTCCTGCCTTGCACTCTGTTGTGCCTCTTGGCACACGCTCTGAACCTGCACTCTGCCTTGTACTCGGTTGTGCCTCCTGGCATACACTCGGACCCTGTGCCTTGTCTCATACTCAGTTGTGCCTCCTGGCACATGCTCTGATCCTGTACTCTGTCTCTTACTCAGTTGTGCCTCCTGGCACACGTTCCAATCCTGCACTCTGTCTTATGCTCAGTTGTGCCCTCTGGCACACACCCTGCTCCTGTACTCTGTTACACCTCCTGCCTGACTCAGTGCTCTGACGTGCTCCTTACACGCATCCTGCTTCACTCACACCCGGACGTACGAAGTCTCTGTATACCACGTGTTCCCGTGTCCACGCTTTACACGTTCCTGCAGACACACTCACCCACTCATGTCTCCTGTGAGCCGGCCGCCTGGTGTCAGCAGTCGTGGTACCTCACCCCCTGGGGCTTGCCCCTGACACTCCCTGTATAGGGGGTGGTCTTCACTAGGTCAGCTCGCCCTGGGAGGGTTGGTGCCACGACCCAGAGGGTCCACTCCAGGAGTCGTCACACACGACTCAATATGTGTTAGTGATAATATTATGTAGGACTGGAAAGCACCTTTTTGTAGAAAATATTGCAGAAGTAGCAGCACTTAATAGCAAGTCAGAAGCAGTAAATGAAGAATTGATCCTGTGAAAAAGAAAAGTAGTGTTGCAAGGACAGTGTGTCCAGATCTGGTTGTGAACTACTCAGTTAGCACGGTTGCTACCAGTAACTCTTTAGAATAGTAATAGTATGTGATAGGATTAGGTAGTATGTAGGATATAAGTTTCTATTTTTAAGATGTATAGGTGAATAATGTATGATGGTGATCTTTGATAATAAATGTTTCATAGGTATTGATAGTTAATGTTGGATTTATTTCATCCCTTGTAAATACATCTCTTTTATTGGGCGCCCAGGGCCACGGACCTGGTCACCGCCGCTGTGACACTGCCCCTTTAAGAAGCAGCCCAGTACCGAGTACCCCACGGCCCTGGCGGGAGCTCCACAAACCTATTTCAGCCCACCACCAGTATATAGAAGTACTAACAGAATAAGGCAACGTGAAGGAAAAACTCCTCCAGAGACAAGCTGCCGTCCGGACACGCAGTCTTTCATACTCCAGACAACATACCTTCAGGTCACCTATGATGTTACTACAAACTTCATCTACCCGGAGGATTTTACACTGCGTCAAAACTAAAACTTGTGGTGGTCTTTCCCTTTCCCCTTTCAGTGGAGGAAAGATTCCTTGCATTATCTTGGGATATGTTTGTCCGCAAACCCCCATGACATTTATAAATTGAATGTTCGACCCCTCATTTCTGCTGCTATACAGGAAATACAATCCTGGAAATCTCTTAAATTAATCTTTGCAGGCAGGATCCACCTGATTAAAATGATTTTTCCCCAAAATACTTTTTCCCTTATAGACTCTGCAGGTTCTACTATCTAAACCCGATGATAGGCTTTTGACAAAAATCTTCCGTCACTTTATTTGGGGCTCAAGGTGGGGCTCTAGAATTAGTATTTTTAAGTTGCAACAAATTAAATCCTTAGGTGGCCTTAATCTCCTTAATATACGCCTATATAGTACTGTATAGCGGCTATCTTCCGTCATTCCTTGGACTGGATCTATGCCTTTACCCGCTTTACAAATACCCCAATAGATGAGGCGATGTGTAGACCTTTTAGTCTTCCTGCTCTGCTTCACCTACATCAAGCTGTGGTCCCAATAGAAATTAGGGATAGCCCCCTACTATGGTCAGTAATTTTGGGATGGCATCATGCTAGACGAATTAGTGGACTGGACCCCCATATCTCAGTGTTTCTCCCTTTTCAAGGCAATCCCTCCTTTCTACAGGGCAGGCCACCTCCCATTTATCGTGTGCTTGGGAATAATGGTTGTCGATTGGTTTGTGACATGTTAGCAGACAATCAATGTCCTCTCACTTTGGAAGACACTGTCTTTAAATACCCAATCCTGGGAGGAGATAATTTTACTATCACCCAAATTAGATACTATGTGGGTTCAATACTGAGGGATATACCGGATGACGTTAGAGCACACCCTCTAAACTTAATCTCCATTAAAGTTTACACGGGGAATTATTCTTTGAGTCTTCTATACAAATCAATAAAACCTTCCATACAGTGAACAGAATCTTCACCGGGAGATGGGTATCTCAACTAATTGACTGTCAGGTAAAGGACCTCTTGAAAGCCACATTACGTATTAGTTCTATGTTATTGGATGATAGCTACACAACCATGACTCTCATGATATTCCATAGAGCATATATCTCCCCAGAAATTAAATCTAAAATGTCCCACTCAGGTAATTTCCCCTGCCCTAAATGTTTACATTCTCCCGCGGATATTTTTCATTGTTTATGGGACTGTCCAAAAATACGGGAGGTTTGTGATACACTCTCGGAACATCTCAGTAATACCTTTGGTGTATCAATCTCTCTTTCTCCGGAGTGGACCAAATTCAATATTCTTCCACAAGATCAGTTGGTGAGGCTTTCTGTTCAGCAGCGCCGCTTTTTATTTGTTTGGGCGGCTGCTACCCGCAAAAGTATTTTACATCTATGGGCACAGGGTAATACTCCCTCTTTGAGTTTAATTACCAAGAAGGTAACTTATCTCTTTAAGATGGACTGGATAGAGTCCATTTTGAATAAAGAGAAATACACTAAACATTTTTTCCTTACTTGGTCTTCTTTTATTAATACCCAGACATTGTCGATACGCCAGGTGATTCATGGTTGTTTCCAATTTACAGGCTGGTACATGAGAGAGCAAATTAATGGCAGAACTCCTGTTAGGCTTGATTGATGTTACTTTACGAAGATATGGATGTGTGCCAGGGTGGGGGTGGGGGGGAGGGGAAGTTGGTTATAGCTATAATACACTGTCTAGTGTATCCCCTGTCTCCCATTCCTGGAAGAAAATCTGAAACCATCTTTTGCAGGAGAATACCCACAGAAGAGCCATCTCTTTCCAGAGGTTTGTCACGTTAACTTTCAAAAAGGTGTTCACTAGGAACACCATGGGGGTTCACCATATTCAATGTCCCTAGTCTTCTTGTGCGGTAGGTGACCTCCCGCTTGACTAGATCCAGAGAGGCTCTGGCAAGACACAAACATTGCCCAGGTAGATTAGCAAGGGAAGAAGGAAAGCTTTTCACAGGCCAACCCTTTCCCTCAGGGTCAAATATGAACCCTTCCATTCTTCCACTCTTTAGGCAACACCTTTGATTCTGCCTTCCCAGTTTTTCGTGAAGTAAACACCCTGGCCCAATTTGATGCCCAGAACTTTGGTATGTTCTTGGGATTCGGAAAAGGTATCCAGAAGATCAAACCCAGAATGTACAGCACCATGGAATTAATGGTGCTATATAAATAAATAAATAATAACCTCCGCCTCCCAGCCAGAGACTCTCACACTTATCCTGGTTGACCTTGGACCTGAATGCATCAGAGTAGCTCTCCACTTTTGACATCACCATCACCGCCTCCTCTTGCGAAGAGACAAAGATGGTTTCATTAACCTCGTAGGCCACTACCCTAAGGATAGTCTCCAGCAGAGCCCTGTCCATCCTGACCCCTGCCAACGGTCCACAATCTACCCTTCTGAGGAAGATAACAATTGAAAACGCATAAAGCAAAGGGCTAAGAGGGCAGCCCTGTCGGACACCAGATCCTACCTTGAAAGGCTGTTCAATCCACCCGTTTACCAGAGGGAAAGCCTCAGCCCCTGCATACAAGGTCTTAAGCCAGTCCACAACCCTTCAGGCAGACCACACCTCAAAAGAGTGGACCAGACGTACTCGTGGCTGACTTGATCAAAGGCTTTTGCCTGATATAGGGTCAGCAAGAACCCCTTCCAAAGGCACGCCCTGCCTTGCTTCACGGTCTTTTGGACACCTAGAACAGCACTGAGAGTGCTGTTGAAAAGTATCTTAGTCAAAACCTTCCTGTCCACATTGAGAAGTGCTATGGGACCCTTACCCTTTGACAAAATGATCAAAGCTGACCTCCTTAAAGGGAACTTGTCAGCAGGATTGTGCACAGTAACGTACAGACAATGTCAGGTTGGCGCCATTATACTGATTAAAATGATACCTTGGTTGATGAAACCCATATTGTGGTTGATGTTTAATCTTTATTTTCAGCTTACAGTTAATGATATGCTCGTGCTCCGGGGCGGCCTGTGGGAGGTCTTCATGTGGTGCTCTGATTAGGTATTCACCAGTATGGCTTCTGACAGGTCACTGATGCCTCAGCGGTGGCACCTGCGCTGCAGCATAATCGCATAAATAATATATATATATATAATCCTTTTCTTTCATGTTATACTTAAATTCAGTAAAAAAAAAATCAGTTTGAATCAGTACAGGCATATTACAAGCACTTTATTCATAATATATCCTCCTGATTTTCAGGTGTCAGTGTGCACTTTGGACTCACTTCCCTTTTTTTCTATTTTAATTATGGAATCAAATTTCTTTATTAATTATTTGTTTATTATTTATTGAAACACTGTGTGGCCTGTGTTGTGTCGGATGTGGACATCCACTAGGCGTGCCTCACTTACTATCTTGTTTAGCGCGATGCAATCATAAGCCAGCCTGTCTCCGGAACCTCCCCCAGGGGAGGGGTGCAGTGCCATACCCGTTTTCTTTGGATCGGTGCTGGCTCTCTGCTGTGCTCTTTGAGCGCCCTGCCCCTCTCTGCAGCAGTTTGCCCCTAAGGGTATGTATGTGCACACGGTGTGGATTTCATTGCGGATTTTTCCGCGGTTAAAATGACCTGCGTTTTACCTGCGGATTTAGTGCAGATTTACTGCGGATTTTCTGCAGGTTTTGTGCGGATTTCCCCTGCGTTTTTACACCTGTGGATTTCAATAATGGAAGAGGTGTAAAAACGCGGCGGATTCCGCACAAAGAATTGACATGCTGCGGATTCAAATCTGCAGAAAATCTGCACGGAAAAATCCGCAGCATGTGCACAGCGTTTTTTGTTTTACATAGGAAATAGTTGTACTGTGCACCATAGGAGAATCTGCAGCGGATCCGAGGGCCAAATCCGCTGTGGATCCGCAGCAGAATCCGCAGCATGTGCACATACCCTTATTGTCCTGAGCAGGCAGATTGTTGGTCATCGCCACCTGTCCTGTACACACAGACTTCATCACATTAGTGTCACGTTTGGGCGCAAGGGCACACTGTCCCCCTGTCACTGAAGTGCGCCCAGTGTTCCTCGCAGATGATATTGTCTGCTTTATATCTACATTCTTGACACGCAATTCAACTGTCCTATCTGCGTGCCTCTTCTCCTCCTTCGAGGCGCACTGAGCCCCTGTGACAACAATGCACCCCCCTTTTGTCACAACATGCTCCACGGCCCTGCCCCCAGCCCAGGCATTGGCTGGCTCAGCCCCAGCAATCAGGGATGGAGTCCCCTCACACCATCCCCCTCTCGCCACGTTGTGTACATTTCTCCCACCCTCCTTGGCCCCGGTGATAACTGGCTTAGCCACAGAGGGCAGGAAGGGAAACTCAACAGGATCCCTTATGTCCGGCGCCATGAGTACCTCCACAGCCTCGCCCCTGCACTGTTCCCTGCACAGATGGCAGCATTACCGGATATCCTCCTCCTCTCTCTTCCTCGCCTATGCCCCGGACCCACTTCAGAGCCAGTGCCTTTATGTTTGGTGGGGTTTACACAGGAGGTGGTAGGTACATTGGTACATATTTGTAACTCACCACCTACCGTGCAGTCTCCTTGCTCTTCTTCCTCTTCTTTTTGGTCTCCTCCACTGGCTTGTCCTCCCCGAAAGAAAACCTGTTCAGATTCACAGGGGACTCCAGCACTCGAATCTCCCGCAGCAATCCACACTCTTCCTCCTCTTCCTGCCTCAACACTCCAGCCTCTGCTGTAGGAGTCCTCTGTCTTGCAGGGAGGCTGCTTCCCTGTTGTTGGCTTCATTTCTGAGAACCACCACTGGTTCTTACACCCAGCGTCAGACTGGAGCACCTTGGGCCCACCAGAGAAAATCATTCTTGAGGCCCACTATGTAGCTACATAGAAATAAATTGAAGACCACAAATTGTGTGGTAAAAGGTGATAATATCAGGGTATAATATAAGGTAGTACACGTCTTAATTATGTAGCAGGGGTTGGGGTAGCCCCCTCAAAGAATATAAAGTAGCCCCCTCTCATAGAATATAATGTAGCCTCCCTCATGGAATATAATGCAGCCCCCTTCATAGAATATAATGCAGCCCCCTCATAGAATATAGTGCAGTCCCCCTCATAGGGTATAATACAGCATCCCCAAAAAAATAATGAAACCCCCTCATAAGGTATAATTCAGCCCCCTATAGAATATAATGTAGCACCCTCCACCCTCATATAGCATAATGCAGCACCCCTCATATAGTATAATGCAGCACCCCTCATATAGTATAATGCAGCCCCTCAACAGAATATAATGTAGCCCCCTCAGAGTATAATGCAAACCCCTCACAAGGCAGCCCCCCCATAGAATATACTATAGCCCCCTCATGGGGCATAATGCAGCTCCCCTCATATAGTATGATGTAGCCCCCTGAGAGAATAATACAGCCCACACAGAATATAATGCTGCCCCCTCATACAGTATAATGCAGCTCCTCCACAGAATAAAATGTAGCCCCCTCAGAGTATAATGCAACCCCCTCATAAGGCAGCCCTCCATAGAATATACTGTAGCCCCCTCATAGGGCATAATGCAGCTCCCCTCATATAGTATGATGTAGCCCCCCACAGAAAATAATGTAGCCCCTCATAGGGTATAATGCAGCCCCCCTGCTTAAAAAGCTACCTGTACCTGCCCCATGGATTATGTTGGAAAGACCATAAGGGAGCTGAGGGTCAGGGTGGGCGAGCTTATATGTGATATAAGAAATAAACGAGATACACCGGTGGCCTGTCATATGAATGAAGTACATGATGGATGCTTGAGCGAGATCACATTTAGTATGATAGAACTGGTCAAGCCCAAAATAAGAGGGGGGGGGGATTTGGATAAGATCATACAGAGACGAGTGGCTGAATGGATATTCAGGCTACAGTCCCTCACCCCGAGGGATTTGAATGAGTGTCTATCGTGTACTTGCTTTATCTAAACAATGGACTGTACTGTTTTGGACCCCTGGTTTGTCTATTGCCTATACTTGTTGATGGATTAGTGTCGAGAAGCTACATATTCTGCATGTACAGTGGGGCAAAAAAGTATTTAGTCTGTCAGCAATAGTGCAAGTTCCACCACTTAAAAAGATGAGAGGCGTCTGTAATTTACATCATAGGTAGACCTCAACTATGGGAGACAAACTGAGAAAAAAAAAAAACAGAAAATCACATTGTCTGTTTTTTTTTCATTTTATTTGCATATTATGGTGGAAAATAAGTATTTGGTCAGAAACAAGCAATCAAGATTTCTGGCTCTCACAGACCTGTAACTTCTTCTTTAAGAGTCTCCTCTTTCCTCCACTCATTACCTGTAGTAATGGCACCTGTTTAAACTTGTTATCAGTATAAAAAGACACCTGTGCACACCCTCAAACAGTCTGACTCCAAACTCCACTATGGTGAAGACCAAAGAGCTGTCAAAGGACACCAGAAACAAAATTGTAGCCCTGCACCAGGCTGGGAAGACTGAATCTGCAATAGCCAACCAGCTTGGAGTGAAGAAATCAACTGTGGGAGCAATAATTAGAAAATGGAAGACATACAAGACCACTGATAATCTCCCTCGATCTGGTGCTCCACACAAAATCCCACCCCGTGGGGTCAGAATGATCAAAAGAACGGTGAGCAAAAATCCCAGAACCACGCGGGGGGACCTAGTGAATGAACTGCAGAGAGCTGGGACCAATGTAACAAGGCCTACCATAAGTAACACACTACGCCCCCATGGACTCAGATCCTGCAGTGCCAGACGTGTCCCACTGCTTAAGCCTGTACATGTCCGGGCCCGTCTGAAGTTTGCTAGAGAGCATTTGGATGATCCAGAGGAGTTTTGGGAGAATGTCCTATGGTCTGATGAAACCAAACTGGAACTGTTTGGTAGAAACACAACTTGTCGTGTTTGGAGGAAAAAGAATACTGAGTTGCATCCATCAAACACCATACCAACTGTAAAGCATGGTGGTGGAAACATCATGCTTTGGGGCTGTTTCTCTGCAAAGGGGCCAGGACGACTGATCCGGGTACATGAAAGAATGAATGGGGCCATGTATCGTGAGATTTTGAGTGCAAACCTCCTTCCATCAGCAAGGGCATTGAAGATGAAACGTGGCTGGGTCTTTCAACATGACAATGATCCAAAGCACACCGCCAGGGCAATGAAGGAGTGGCTTCGTAAGAAGCATTTCAAGGTCATGGAGTGGCCTAGCCAGTCTCCAGATCTCAACCCTATAGAAAACCTTTGGAGGGAGTTGAAAGTCCGTGTTGCCAAGCGAAAAGCCAAAAACATCACTGCTTTAGAGGAGATCTGCATGGAGGAATGGGCCAACATACCAACAACAGTGTGTGGCAACCTTGTGAAGACTTACAGAAAACGTTTGACCTCTGTCATTGCCAACAAAGGATATATCACAAAGTATTGAGATGAAATTTTGTTTCTGACCAAATACTTATTTTCCACCATAATATGCAAATAAAATGAAAAAAAAAACAGACAATGTGATTTTCTGGATTTTTTTTTCTCAGTTTGTCTCCCATAGTTGAGGTCTACCTATGATGTAAATTACAGACGCCTCTCATCTTTTTAAGTGGTGGAACTTGCACTATTGCTGACTGACTAAATACTTTTTTGCCCCACTGTATCTGGATTTTCCTAACATGCACTTGATTGTGGGACTTTGTATTTTATTGATTTATGGTTTTCTGTTTTTATCAGTTTGAAAGAAAATTAGGCATGCTCTACTCCCTGAGGTTAAACTATCACGGCGAAAAAATAGAAAGATATATGTATGTATCATGATTATCCAATTTCTCATATTGTTTATGATGAGATTGGATATTAAATTGCATTTAAATAGGGTTAATATCCTGGGGTTATCATCATCCTCTGTTCATATGTATGTATTAGATATCGCTTATTTTGTACTGTCTAACTTTAAGCTATATCCATGAGCCGAGCTGGGTGAGAGACTCTGCGATATACGATCGCTATTTCTATGATGCTGTAAACCATGAATATTACAAACAATGATGGTCATATGACCGGGGTGCAGGATCTCAGAGACCGGAAGTGACGTTGGTCACGTGATCGGAGCCTGTCCCGTGACTTGACAGAGTGCCGGGGGCTGAGGTGTGGAACGCACTCCAGCGTGGACCGCAGATGGAGGGGAAGTGGAGCATGTAATAACAATGCGACCCGAGTGTGTTACCGCTGATTATAGGTAGGCGGAGCCTGATAATGGGATTGATTGAACGGGGGTTATTTAAATCCCCTGTCTAAGAGCGCCGGTTATGCCTTACATCATCACGGCATCCGGCATCGATATGAATTCCTCCTGATGAACCGTGCAAAGGGGGAAACGCGTCGGGGTGGCCTGAACATACGCTAAGTTCCAATTATCTGCATCATTATATATTGCTCTAGTCTTTTAGGCCTTATGTCCCTATGATTGAGAGGCAATCTATTGGTATTTACCTTATGTCAATAAGTCCTCTAGTAATGGGAGAGATTATTGCTCCTGGGTTAATGGATATGCCGCTATGTGTGTAACATTTTTTGAGGTGGCTTAAATATATGCTAAATCCCAAATATTTGCATTATTGTGTATGGCTCTATTTTAAAGGCCTTATGGCCCTATGATTGAGGGGCCTTTACATTGATATTATCATATATGAATAAGTCCATTATTTATGGGGAAAAATTGTTGTTCCTAGGATGTGATTATGCCGCTGTGTGTTTAACAATTTTGGATTTGGATCATTGTGGCAATTATGGGCCTTAATGTTGTTTGGCTTTTTTGTTACCTGCTAATTCTGGGTTTGAACCTACTAAATGAAATGTTATATATTGTGTAAGGATCTATTCCTTTCATTTCTTTTCTTTGCTATTTTGTTTTCCCCCCTATATTGATAGGGAGGTATCAGGGGAGAGAGGGACAGTCCACGTTGAGTGGGGGCGCCAAAAAATCATCTTAGAGTGCCAACCTCCACGGCAAGGAAGGAGTCAGTTAGGCATATTGCAGGGTTATTGCAGGCAATTTTGTGGGATATATAGGGTCTTTCTTTTACCCTACACACTGGGATTGGTGTTTTTTATTATAATAAGGAATTAAAATTGTTTTTAAGGGAAATATATGTTCACTCCTTTACACCACAACCATCATTGCTTTCTGCCCCACCACCACCATCATTGCCTCCCCCCACCACCATCATTGCCTTCTCCCCAACACCTCCATCATTGCTTCCTCCCCCACCACCAACATAGCCTTCTCCCCCACCACCCCATCACTGCTCTCTCCATCACCCACATCATTGCCAATTTCCAATATCTCCAAAACACACACACACACACACACACAACACCACTATCACACATACAGCACCATACACAAACAGCACCGAACCACTCTCTCACACACACACACACACAAAGCACTGCACCGCACCACATACACACACAACCACACACACGCAGGCAGGAAGAGACACATACACACACACACAGCACCCACTCACCTCTCTGCACGTTCCCAGCAGTCGCAGCACATCTCAGCAGCTTCCTTGCTGAAACAGCCGCTCTGAATGATGATGTCATCCAGCTGTGCTGAGTCAGACAGGAAGTGCCGGGCAGGAAGGAGAACGGCGTCAGATCCCTGCAGCTCCGCTCCGGTCCCAAGCTGCAGGGATCGCAATCAGGGTTCGCCGCCCTTTAGGGGCCCACCTCCGGGGCCCCGATTTAGCAGCACCAGCGGGCAGTGTTAGCCTCAGCCTGCAGCTAACGCTGCCCGCTATTAAAGTGAAATGGTATTCACGCCCATGGGGAAGCGTAAATATTCATTTCTCTTTAGCAGCGGGGACAGGCTTCTGTCTCCAGCTGCTGCTCTCTGGCCCCGGTAGGGCCCCCCTGACTCAGGGGCCCCATAGCAGCTGGGTGTGTTGCTATTAGTGACACGCTAATGGCTGGGGGGCGCCTGGAGCAGTGGGGGCCCTAGGCAGCTGCTGGCCAATATGCCAGCAGGTGTCAGTGCCTGGGCCCACCAGAGAATACTTCGGTTCTCCGGTGGTCCAGTACGATCCTGCTTACCCTCTCCAGGTAGGGACCTGTGCTTTTCTCAATCCCCTCTCGGAGAAGCACCAACCGGTCTACCTCATCTCTAAGGGCTTTAAACCTCTAGGAGATGGGTATTTCCTTGTAGGACGCCCAGATGTTCAGGACCCAGGCCTCCCACAGATCCTCTTTCAGCTAGGTTACTGCTTTGCTGCTATCCTCGTACTCCCGCAACATGGCGACCACTTGGGAGGAGGAGGAACTCGTGGATTCACTGGTGCTTATCTCAATGGGCTCTTCTTCTTAGAACCTGGGGTGCTCCTGTCTCTCTCTCTGGGTGGACGATGAGCCATCTAAGGGTTGGAGTAGATCACATGTACTGATCTCCTTACTCCTTCCAGGGCTGATTGCTGTTGTTCCCTATCCGCCGCTGGCACAGACCGGGGAACAGAAGCCTGGGAAGCCATAGTAGCCTCTCAGGAAGCCTGCTGCTCCCTGGGGAGAAGAGAGGCAGTCTACGGTCCTCCTCCTATAAGTCTTGGAGCTCCTGAGGCAGTTGCTACTCCTTGCAGGGAGTAATGATGGTAGGCACCTGTCCAACAGTCACCTCTCCCCAGTAATGATTTCGTAATAGACTGTAGTTTCCTGGCCTCCAGTCGCCTCTCCCTAGTAATGACTGATAACTGGAGGTCTGAGTCACCACCAATATGGCTGCAGGTCCTATTCCCACAAGCAGGGGCGGACATACCGCATTTGCAACCGGTGCGGCTGCACTGGGGCCCTGAGGTGGAGGGGGGCCCCTGCAGGGCGGCTAAAAATGAGGGTAATCTGGCATATTCATCTGGCCCCGAGGCTCCAGGGGAACCCTGGCCAGATTGCCCTCATGTGCGGCCAGCAGGGAGAGATCCCTGCAGCTCCTCTGACTGCTAGAGAAAATGGCAGCGGAGCGGAGCTGCAGCAATCCTTAACCCTTTTCTGCCAGCTGACGTACTATACCGTCCATGTGACCCGGCACAATTTGACCATGGACAGAAGAGTATGTTATAACGATCAAGGCCGGGTGTCAACTGATTCTCACAGCGGACACATGGCACTAAGTGCTAGGAGCAGTCACAGACTGAAGGTCCTGTTCCAATTTTTGTTTTGCCCATTCTGCAAATTCAGCGTGCCGATCTGGGTCACCAACCATTCCTATTTTATTTAGGTGTATCCATATAAATGGCCCACCCTGTACAGGTATACAATCACAAGTGTAGTACAAGGATAGAGTATAGATAGGTAGCAATTACCGTGTTATGTAGCATGTGACCACAAGAAGGCACTGATGAACCACAAGTCCAAATGTTAGTTACAGGCTTTCCTAGCTGAGTCAGCTACCGTATCCTCCGGCCATTAGAAAAACTAAGCTTCAAATGATCATGTTGTTATACAAATGAGCATCTGTCTCTTATCTCCTAGGCTGTTCCCTACCACACTTTGTGCCCACCACTGGCCTTGTGCAGCCTCTCTCCTCCCATCTCTGAGAGTATGATTTTCTGTTCAGAACCGTGGAGGCTTATAACTTTGCACCCAAAGCTCTGAATGGGTTGGTTGTGCCGCCACTGGATTCTGCTGGATTTTATATTTGCATAGAGATGAAATATGCCTATCGTATATATGCTTCCTGTTAGCTGTTCTTTATAACTCCCTAATCTAGGGTTCTGGAGGTGGCTAAATAATATGGGCGCGTGAGGAAAGGAATGCTGATTCAAACTATGTGCTCGGCTAGTCTCAGAGATATTGCATTCTGTTATTATAGGTCATTTTCCAGATTTAATACCTCAGAGCCTGCTGTGACTTGTTGTGCGACAGTGTTTCCATGTGCTTCAGTCAGTTTGCCTGTAGCTGCTGGAGCTCACACCTTGGTGCTAATTGGTGGGGACCAAGCTTCAAAGAGTTTCTTCCTTGCTCTTTTAATTAAAGCAAAACATTGCATTGCCTTTTATGGCTTGGGGGAATGCCATGGTGGGGCACATTCCAGGAGCAACATCTCCGTCGTCCCTCACAGTCCCCTCTCTTATGAAAACTAAAATGGTATGAAAACTAAAATGGCTGCCCAGGCCAGTTTCATATGGACGCAATGTACATACAAAAGGTAAAATTGAGTTTTAATTGCAGATACATGATCGCTGAGCTATAAAAGTAAACGCTACAAAATAGTAACAATGGGGGCGGGCGCGGTATGAAAACTAAAATGGCTGCCCAGGTCAGTGCGTATGGACACAATGTACATACAAAATGTAAAAGAGAGTTTTAATTGCAGATACATGATCGCTGAGCTATAAAACTTAACGCTACAAAATAGCAGCAATGGGCGCGGTATGAAAACTAAAATGGCTGTCCAGGCCAATGCATATGGACACAATGTACATACAAAAGGTAA
Organism: Dendrobates tinctorius; assembly: GCF_039654945.1. Classification (NCBI taxonomy): domain Eukaryota; kingdom Metazoa; phylum Chordata; class Amphibia; order Anura; family Dendrobatidae; genus Dendrobates; species Dendrobates tinctorius. The sequence continues at coordinate 10,769,979 of NW_027361681.1, forward strand.
AATTGAGTTTTAATTGCAGATCCAGGATCGCAGACCTAGAAAAGTTAATGCTTTAAAAAAAGCAACAATGGGGGTGGGCACGGTAAGAAAAAAAAAAGGATGCCAAGGACATTGTGTATACATAATAATTTTACACACCAAACAAAACCTACCTTAGATGGTGTCAAAAATGCATGATGGAGGAAAAAATGAAGAAAGTCTTGTGAAATTGAGCTGTTGCGTCTTCAGATGGAGCCAAAAATGCAGGACTTGGAAAATATCGCTGTTGCGTCTTCAACAGGGTCGCTGAAGAAGGCCGAGTTGCAAAATCAACTAAATCTGCACTTGTGTCTCAAACAGGAACAATGCTGGCATTGAAATAAACCACAGCGCTAGAGAGCTATAAACTGAAGTGCTAATATGTTCTCTTTTATGATGCTGCCGGCTAATGAGAGCGCAGCAGTGGCCACCAATCAGTGCTGGGGGGCGTTGAAAAGGAAACGCTGAAGCACGCCCACCGAGGTCGGAATCGGTTACAATAAAGTAGTGTTACAAGGACCCAACGACCGACAAGGTCGTTATACAGATCGCTGATCGTTCTTGCATCGTTGAGGAGATCGGACTGTTTGGAAGCTAACTAGCGACCATGTAGCGATGCACCAACGATCTTTGCCAGGTCGGATCGTTATCGGGATCGCTGGTGCGTCGCTATGTGTGAAGGGGCCTTTAGATATAAAATTACTTCTGATGGAGGAGCCAGTAACCAGACTACCAGTCCATCAGCTCCTCCATTAGAGAAGAAACTTTCCCATCCTCCATCAGCCATCATTGCATTGTACACCTAACAGGACAGGACGATATATAATAAAAAACAGGGCTCTATATAATCCAATATGTAAGGGACGGTGCTGTACATAACAAGAGAGGGCACTGTATAATAAGGGGCGGCAATAAAAATAATAAAGGAGACTATGCACTATATATACATGTATGTGTGTGTGTGGCTATATATATATATATATATAAACTAGATGGAGGCCCAATGCTATCGCATCAGGAGGGCGATAATGTCATGATGGGTGCAGGCTTTGCAGCGTTGAGAATCTCTCCCCTCCATGTGCTCACCCACCTATCCACTCTCTCTTTTACCATGTGCTGACTTCTTCCGTCTGTGCTCTCTTCATTGACCTGTCTACCCCATGTGCTATCCCCCTTGTCTGCTGTCCTGCTGTCTGTCTCCTTCCTGTGCTGTGTTCTCCCCTCATGTGCTGCCCCGTTTGAGCTGTCTCCCCCCTGTGCTCTGTCTCTCTCAACCCTGTGTCTGACTGTGTAGAGAACATACCACAGCTCCTGGGTAGGGGAGAAAGCAAAAGACAATACTGACATTACAGCAGGAGATCGCAGAGGGTACATTTTGTGAGTCAAAACATTGTTTAAAAACAGTCAGTGAAATATTTTACCTCACAAAATGAATCCTCTGTGATCCTCTGCTGTAATGTCAGTATTGTCTTTTGCTTCCTCCCCTGCCCAGGAGATGTTGTATGCTCCGTACACGGTCAGACAGACAATTTTTAAAATAAACTTTCGTTCGTGGGAAATCCCTTTAATCTGACTAGCTTCCTATGCTTGTGGACACGTTGTGAATCTGCCACCGGGATCAGCCGAATGATTCACTGTGCCTGCGCGGAATCCGCGGAGGCGCAGTGCGACGGTGTTCCGCTGGTGGTACCGTGCAAGAGGCTGCGTGAGTGTGGGAGTGTGACTGTGAGTGTGAATGTGAATGTGTGAGTGTGTGTGTGTGAGTCTGAGTGAGTGTGTGTGTGTGGTGCGTACGGCGTATAGAGTGTGTGTGTGTGGTGCGACGGTGTTCCGCTGGTGGTACCGCGCAATAGGTTGGTATCACCAGCAGTTTCCATATTGAGACACCCATCACTTGGGTGTCCCAAGTTTCCTCCGATTGGAATTCTGGGATACAGTGACATCTGGACAGAACAGGAAATGAAAACATTACAAGGCAATTATATAAATAGATATATATTTATATATATGTGTGTGTGTATCTTTCGCCAAAAAAGGAGGGGGGCCCATACACATTTCTTGCACTGGGACCCCAAGCTGTCAGTGTCCGCCCCTGCCCACAAGGGTGGTCTTTTCTACTGATATACTGGTGGGCTGTGCATATAACACGGCAGATCGCTCACTTCTGTGAGAATCATAAATGTAGCTTTCTCATTCCACCATAGCGCCAAAATAGTATTTGACACCAAAAGAGCCCAGACTTCCTAGAATCCACCATGAATATCTGCACTTTACATCTGAACTAACTCGCAGCTTCCATCTATTAATATATGAAAATGCGTTTTCGTCTTCGACTCGTGCCGCATTCAAAACAAAACCTGGAATACTTCTCATCTGGAGTTAATTCTAAGTTTTAATGAGCGGCAGAACTTTCTGCAGGTAATTACCGCAGCTTTCCATATTACCTCTCCGTCTGTCACTTGTTTCATGCGCTTTACAAGTGATCAATACATTTTGGGGATTTGTCCCGGATGTCGATATTTATTTACTGGTGGGCTGGAAAGTTAAGTTATAAGCTGCCTCAAAAATAGGTTGTAACAGGGGCTACCAGGGGATAAAAACGAAAAGTGGGGAGGGGTATGTGGACTAAGGTGGTGATAGTAATAGATGTGCTGATTTCCCTTTTAGACCACGTTCATACCTTCAGTATGTAAGAGATGGACATACTGCCCACCTCCTTGAATACACTCATATTATTGTAATGTGTATTATGACGTGATATTAGCAACAATGTTGTGGTTTGTCCAACAGTAGAGAAAGTTAGGGAGGTGCTAAAATAAAGGGACAGAGACAGTTTCCTGTCAGAAGGTCAGATAGGGCCCTGCCTGTAGCAGAGGCAGACCTATAGTCTGATCAGTAAGCAGAGTCACATGAAGAGGGGGGGCCTTGAAGTGGCTGGAGACCAAGAAAATGGATAGCAAGATCCAGAAAAGAGGCACGAGACAGTGACAGAAGGTATGATGAATATCGGACATGGGGCAGAATGTCTAGCTATGCAATACCGAGCTTGCAAGCACAGGAGTTAACTGAACGGTTCAGCGCAGGAAACGTGAAACGAATAGAGTGCCTCGGGCGATTGTTCCAAGGTTTCGGTCAGCAGAGAAGCTGAGTAATGGCCATAGCGGCCAAGTAGCTCCCTTAACCCCTTTCTGCCAGCTGACGTACTATTCCGTCCATGTGACTCGGCACAATTTGACCATGGACAGAATAGTACGTCATAGCGATCGGCCACGCACACGGGTGTTGTGCGGCCGATCACGGCCAGGTGTCAACTGATTCTCACAGCTGACACCCGGCACTAAGTGGCAGGCGCAGTCACAGACTGTTGTCGGCACTTTAACCCCCGAAATGCTGTGATCGAACACGACGGCTGAAAGGCCCTCTGCCTTTGGATCAGAGACCCCGCAGCACGCCGCTGGGTCCCGATCGCTCCCATGGAACCCGATGTCGTCATGACAACATCCGGGTTACCAGAGCTAAGAAACTTCCTGTCGTGCACAATGCATGTCTGGAAGTCTCTCAGGTCAATGTGCAGCGCTTACAGCTTCTATAGCATGCAGATTCTACTTCATCTGCATGCTATAGAAGCCATCAACCTGCAAAAAAATGATTGTCCCATAGTGGTACAAATTGTAAAAGTTAGAATTAAGTGAAAAAAAAAAATTAATAATTGTAAAAATATTTAACCCCTCTAACATCTGACATACGATCCCATCCATGTTCCCTGGCACAATTGGACCATGGACAGGATAGTACGATATGGGCGATCAGCCACGCTCACGGGGGGAGCGTGGCTGATAGCGGCTGGTTGTCAGCTGATTCTCACAGCTGAAACCTGACACTAAGTGCCAGGAGCAGTCACAGACCGCTCCCGACACTTTAGCCCCAGAAACACTGCGATCAAACATGATCGCAGTGTTCCGGAGCCGGCAGAGGGGCTGTCAGCCCCTTTGCCTTTGGATTGGGACCCCGTGGCATGACGCGGAGTCCCGATCGCTGCCAGGGAGACCCAATGTTGTCATGATGACATCCGGGTCTCCAGACCTGAGAGACTTCCTGTCTTGCACAGTGATGACCAGGAAGTCTCTCAGGTCAGTGTAATAGAAACTGCAGCGCTGACAGCTTCTATAGCATGCAGATTTGCATGCTATAGAAGTGATCAGCCTGCACAAAATGAGTGTCCCATAGTGGGACAAAGTGTAAAAGATAGAATTAACCCCTTTCTGCCATGTGGCATACTATCCCGTCTATGTGCCCTGGGACTTAATTCCCAGGGACAGGATAGAACGTCACAGCGATCAGCGGCCGGGTGTCAGCTGATTATCACAGCTGACACCCGGCACAATGTGTCGGGGGCGGTCACGGACGCCCCCGACACGTTAACCCCTGGCACACCGCGATCAAACACGATCGCGGTGTACCGAGGGTTAAAGGGAAGCATGGGCAGGGAGGGGGCTCCCTCCGTGCTTCCCTGAGCCCCCCACAGCAGCGCAATGTGCAGCGCTGCTGCGGGGGGCTCCTTCCCTGCAGGTCCCCGGATCCAATATGGCGACGGGGACCTTTGGGGGCCTGTAGGGAGCAGACTTCCTCAGTGCCTGCAAAGCGCAGGCAAGGAGGAAGTCTGCTTCAATGTCTGTGACAGATTGCTGATCTGTCACAGCGATCTGTGATGTCACAGGACAGTGATGCCCCACCCGGGACAATGTAATAACGTTAAAAAAAAAAAGAAGTGTAAAAATCATTTTTAAAAAATCGCTAAATAAATTAAAAAAAAAAATATTCCCTAATAAATTCATTTTTTGGAAATAAAAAACAAACAAAAGTACACATATTTGGTATCGCCGTGTCCCTAACGACCCCCCCTATAAAACTGTCCCATTAGTTAACCCCTTTAGCAAACCCCTTAAAAAATAAAAAGCTAAGCAAAAAATAATGATTTATTATCATACCGCCGAACAAAAAGTGCAATAACGCACGATCAAAAAGACGCATATAAATATCCATGGTACCGCTGAAAACGTCATCTTGTCCCGCAAAAAAAAGAGCAGCCACACAGCGTCATCAGAGACAAAATTAAAAAGTTATAGCTCGCAGAATAAAGCGATGCAAAAATAATTATTTTTTTATATAAAATTGTTTTCATTGCATAAAAGCGCCAAAATATAAAAAAAGACATAAATGAGGTATCCCTCTAATCATACTGACCCGAAGAATAAAACCGCTTTATCAATTTTACCGCACACGGAACAGTGTAAACGCACTCCTCAAAAGAAATTCATGAAACTCTGGTTTTTGTTCATTCTGCATAACAAAAATCGGAATAAAATGCGATCAAAAGATGTCACGTGCCCGAAAATGATACCAATAAAAACGTCGACTCGTCCCGCAAAAAATAAGACCTCACATGACTCGGTGGGTCAAAATATGGAAAAATTATAGCTCTCAATATGTGGTGATGCAAAAACTATTTTTACAATAAAAAGCGTCTTTTAGCGTGTGACAGCTGCCAAACATAAAAACCGCCTTAAATAGTAAATCAAACCCCCCGTTATCACCCCCTTAGTTAGGGAAAAATAATAAAATTTAAAAAATGAATTTATTTCCATTTTCCCATTAGGGTTAGGGCTAGGGTTAGGGCTGAGATTAGGGTTAAGGGTGTGTTGGAGTTAGGGTTGGAGTTAGAATTGGGGGGTTTCCACTGTTTGGGCACATCAAATGCTCTCCAAACGCAACATGGCGTCTGATCTCAATTCCAGCCAATTCTGCATTGAAAAAGTGAAATGGTGCTCCTTCCCTTCCAAGCTCTGCCATGCGCCCAAACAGTGTTTTACCCCCACATATGGGGTATCAGCCTACTCAAGACAAATTGCAAAACAACTTTTGGGGTCCAATTTCTCCTGTTACTCTTAGGTAAATAAAAATTTGGGGGAAAAAATATCACTTTTGTGGAAAAAAATATGATTTTTTTATTTTCACGCCCGGGCGTTATAAACTTCTGTGAAGCACTTGGGGGTTCAAAGTGCTCACCACACATCTCGATAAGTTCCGTGGAGGGTCTAGTTCTCAAAATGGGGTCACTTGTGGGGAGTTTCAACAGTTTAGGCACATCAGAGGCTCTCCAAACGCACATGACACCTGCAGACCATTCCATCAAAGTCTGCATTCCAAAACGTCACTACTTCCCTTCCGAGCCCCGATGTGTGCCCATACAGTAGTTTTCTCCCACATATGAGGTATCAGAGTATTCAGGACAAATTGGACAACAACTTTTGGGGTCCAATTTCTCCTGCTACCCTTGGGAAAATAAAAAAGTTGGGGACTAAATTATCATGTTTGTGGAAAAAATGCGATTTTTTTATTTTCACGCCCGGGCATTATAAACTTCTGTGAAGCCCTTGGGGGTTCAAAGTGCTCACCACACATCTAGATAAGTTCCTTAGGGGGTCTAGTTTCCAAAATGGTGTCATTTGTGGGGGGTTTGCACTGTTTTGGTACATCAAGGGCTTTCCAAACTCGACATGGTGTCCGATCTCAATTCCAGCCAAAAAAGTCAAATGGCGCTGCTTCCCTTCTGAGCTCTGTCATGCGCCCAAATAGTCATTTATACCCACATATGGGGTATCAGCGTACTCAGGACAAATTGCACAATAACTTTTAGGGTCCTGTTACCCTTGGGAAAATAAAAATTGGGGGTGAAAAGATCTTTTTTGTGGAAAAAATATGATTTTTTAATTGTACCGCTGTACGTTATAAACTTCTGTGAAGCCCTTGTGGGTTCAAAGTTCTCACCACATATCTAGATAAGTTCGTTGGGGGGGGGGTCTAGTTTCCAAAATGGGGTCACTTGTGGGGGGTTTCCACTGTTTAGGTACATCAGGGACTCTCCAAACGTGACATGGCGTCCGATCTGAATTCCAGCCAATTTTGCATTGAAAAAGTCAAATGGCGCTCCTTCCCTTCCGAGCTCTGCCATGCACCGAAACAGTGGTTCCCCCCCACATATCAGGTATCAGCGTACTCAGGACAAATTGCACAATAACTTTTGCAGTCCAATTTCTCCTTTTACCCTTGGTAAAATAAAAAAATTGAACCTGAAGTATTTTTTTGTGAAAAAAAGTTAAATGTTCATTTTTTTTTTAAATATTCAAAAACTTCCTGTGAAGCACCTGAAGGGTTAATAAGCTTCTTGAATGTGGTTTTGAGCACGTTAAGGGGTGTAGTTTTTAGAATGGTGTCACTTTGGGTATTTTCTATCATATAGACCCCTCAAAGTAGCTTCAAATGTGATGTGGTCCGTAAAAATAAAATGGTGTTGCAAAAATGAGAAATCGCTGGTCAACTTTTAACCCTTATAACTTCCTAACGAAAAAAAAATTTTGGTTCCAAAATTGTGTTGATGTAAAGTAGACATATGGGAAATGTTACTTATTAAGTTTTTTTGTGTGCCGTATCTCTGTGATTTAAGGGCATAAAAATTCAAAGTTGGAAAATTGCAAAATTTTCAAAATTTTCGCCAAATTTCCATTTTTTTCACAAGTAAACGCAAGTTATTTGAATTAAATTTTACCGCTAACATGAAGTACAATATGTCACGAGAAAACAATGTCAGAATCACCGGGATCCATGGAAGCGTTTCAGAGTTATTACCTCATAAAGGGACAGTGGTCAGAATTGTAAAAATTGTCCCGTCATGAACGTGCAAACCACCCTTGGGGGTTAAAAGGTTAAATTAAAACTTTTTAAAATAATTGTAAAAATATTTTAAAAAATAATAATAAAAAAAATCAATATTTATTCCATCAATACATAAATATGGGTCGCCCTCCCAGGGCTGCGGGGCACCAGGCCGGTGTCAGGGGAATGTGTCACAGCAGCGGTGACCCGGTCCGTGGCCCTGGGCGCCCAAGTAATGAGGGAATGTAAATGGTGGAATGTAGTTAATGGAATAGTTCGTGACGCCACCTGTGGTGTTCGGCAAGTAGGATGTTAGGCCGACACTGCATGCAGATCCTCTGGGGCTGGTGGTGTGTTGCAGCCTAGATGGTGTAGCTCCCCACCGGTGAAGCTGTAGCCCCAGGGCAGCGTGGATGCAATGGAAGAGGAGAGGTGCAGGCAGTGTGGAGAATGGTACCCAACTATAGCGGTGCTGAATGTGTTAGCACACAAAAGAATGGAGGACACCGGGGCTTGTAGTTCCAAAGCTTTACTCACAGTCTGTTGTACACACTGGTGCCTGCCTCCGGGCCGTGTCCTCCGGGTCAGAGACTCAATCAACCTCCGGGCAAGTCAGGATTCTCCCCTCCAACATGTACCTTTCTGAACGACTCCTCTATAGCGCCTTAAAGTGTGAAGATCTCCTAGTACTGAGTTACACTTGAGTTCCTCCTGTCAGATGTTCCCAAGAACTCTGCTTGTACGGCAGACAGCTGTAGCCTGCTTCGGGGACTCCCTTTCCTGAGTCCCGACTCTCTATCCAATCGCTGTTGTGCCCCAAGTCTTAGATGGGAGTAGTGCATTTACAGCCAACTACTCCACCGGTGTCTGCTGCAGAACCATAAGTGTCCATACAACCTCAGGGACCGGGCCCCGGCCTTGTGCTGAGAACCTATAGGCAGGGTTCCTCCTCTAACCCATGTCCTCTCTGTTCTCTCTACTCCTTCTTTCCGTACTTGTCTTTCTTTCTTATGGAAGCATATATTTCAGTTCTACGTCTTTCTCCTTCTTTTCCTTTCCCGTGCCAGCTGGCTCAGATCACTGAGGCAGCTGCAGCACTCCTTCCTCCATCCCTTCTTCCAGGGATCCTCACTCCTGTCTGAGTGACTTCCTACCCGACTGATCTTCTGTCAGACTGACCTGTCCTCCTACACTTTCCCACTCTTTTATGTATCTTAACTCCACCCACCTCCCAGCACGTCCAGTGTTCCAAGCAGGAAACCACCAAAGGTGCTCTGCTACCCTCTGAGCAAGGAGCCGCAATGTGGTTGTGCAGAACTACCCTGTTGTGTGGGGTGCGAGCATTGGAGTGTGGAAAGGAGTTTCCCCCTTACCCAGATGGTGGGGCACTACACCTTAGGAGAAGGTGCAGTACCTCTGTGGCGACTGAGCCTCAGGGGCGCCACATACCCCCCCGTTAAACACAGCATGTCCGCGGGCTGCAAGATAAACAAAGTTGACAGTACAGGAACATACAAAATTTTGCAATGCTGAACAACATCTCATACTATAACTTCCTGATATGAGAGGCACTGTTTCTTAAGCGTTGCAAACAATTCCTAATTACCTATCTAAAATTCTAAGTCAAAAGTGCAAATCTTTACTTAATTTCAAAGTGCTGTCATCTGTTACTCACTATCACTTCAGTATTCTTCATCAATACATTTCTTTTCACTGTCTCTTCTAGACTCTGGATGACACCCGTAAATACCTGGTTCGTCACCTAAAATTTTTAATTCTCTATTTAAATCTCTCATCTTTACGTATCAAAACATTCTTACTTCAGCATAAAAGCCATTGACTAACATAAGACACATTATCAAATATTTCACAGTAAAACTTTTCAAAAATTCTTGTAAGTGCTGGACACCGCTCCCAGCCGGGATCTCTTGCAGTGTCCGTTGAGGTAGACTCTTTCTTCGAAAAGTGTCCTTATGTAAAACCACAAGAGGGCACCCAAAGAGGCGCAAACTATTTACAATAAAGTTTGTGATGTGCTCCAAGTTAATGATCACGGAAGTTCAAATTAGAAAACGCTGCCAATCAAAAACCATGCAACAAAAGTGCAAACAGGGAAAACATGATGAACAAAAGAAGGCACAATGGTGCAAATAAGCCCTCTTGGGTAACGAGAGTTATTAATGCTGATCCCCTCCTGGGGTTCTGGAAGCTGAAATAGAACTGCTACCAGACGAAAAGAACGTATCTACAGTCCTCAAATATTCCTCCTCCAATAGTAGCGGCAGAGAGGGAATAAGGTACACTGCCGGTGACATGGCAGCGGTCGCAGGCTCCACAGGGTCTGCCGGGAAGAGGTCCGATGCAGCAGCGGCTGGTACCGGTGTCTCGGGTACCGCAGGTGTAGGCCCCTCCTGGGCGCAATGCAGATTCAATGTCCATAGCGCTTCCTGCCTCAGTTGCAGACGGCACGTCAGCTGGGCGATGTCATCCTCCAGCTGCTGGCGGCTTATCTCAGAGACGGGGTCGGAGCCTTCAGCCATGGCGCCAGGGAGATCCGATTCAACCTCCGCGCGCTCCGTAGGCCTCCTTCCCTCTCTCTCCAAAGTGGCGTTCTGGCGTTCTTCTCCCTGCCTCGGTCATACCAAGCCAGTATACAAACCCCTCTGGGGGTGGGCCATGTTGCTGTCACATAGTAATTCAGGCAGGGGAGGCCCAAGACTCTTCGCGGTCTTTTCCTAGGACCTCCCATCTCTTCACGCCCTTCTTCTCCGCGCCAGCAGCCATTTTTAATATTCATGTCACAGTCTATTAAATTGGGTCTTCTGCACATTTTCAAAAGTTCAAAGTCCAACAAATCTGAGGCACACAGAACCCGATGGTATTGGGTCTCGTCATCCTGTTCGTGACGCCAAGTTGGGTCACCCTCCCAGGGCCGCGGGGTACTCGGTACCGGGCCGGTGTCAGGGGAATGTGTCACAGAAGCGGTGACCCGGTCCGTGGCCCTGGGCGCCCCAGTAATGAGGGACTGTAAATGGTGGAATGTAGTTAATGGAATAGTTTGTGACACCACGTGTGGTGTTCGGCAAGTAGGATGTTAGGCCAACGCTGCATGCAGATCCTCTGGGGCTGGTGGTGTGTTGCAGCCTAGATGGTGTAGCTCCCCTCAGGTGAAGCTGTAGCCCCAGGGCAGCGTGGATGCAATGGAAGAGGAGAGGTGCAGGCGGTGTGGAGAATGGTACCCAACTATAGCGGTGCTGAATGTGTTAGCGCACAAATGAATGGATGACACCGGGGCTTGTAGTTCCAAAGCTTTACTCACAGTCCGTTGTACACACACACAGGTGCCTGCCTCCGGGCCGTGTCTTCTGGGTCAGAGACTCAATCAACCTCCGGGCAAGTCAGGATTCTCCCCTCCAACACTCCGCCAACATGTATAAGTGTGTCCTAGAAGTGTGAAGATAAATTTTAGAATTAAAACCAGAAGGATGTATACAGACTGTGCCCTGCTCCCTGCCACCATCGCACTCTAACAAGCATCTCTATTCTTCCGAAAGGTATGTTCATCCACCCAGCTCTCCTGCTGTCTGTCTATGAAGTGCACATAGTACATCACCCAGCTTTGCACATAGACTTGCCTCTGCACCTAGCATTCACATGGTATGCCTTTCAGCTAACCCCAGCTTACCCCAGAGTTATTTATGACCTTGTTTACTCTGGCTTGATCATATGCATCTGGTCCACTCTTAATTGTCTGGCCAAGATGAACAGAGACCCCTCCTCTATGCTTCACACCTGACTGCACTTAGTTGTACATATATTGCATAGCTCAAGTCTGCATAGACTTCAGTCTGCAGTGTGATTCCTATAAGTGTGTCCTAGAAGTGTGAAGATAAATTTTAGAATTAAAACCAGAATTGGAACAGAAGGGAACTGAAGGTAACTGTACACAGTCACTGTAAACAATGTTTGTTTGTTTTCACTTTCACCCCTATAATCCTTCACTTTCTGCTAATTCCCCTAATCCCTACTCCTAGTAAGGAACTGTTCATCTCTTCTTCAATCCTCCCCATCCACCTCACCTCCTCCTCAAAACTATTCCTCAATATACAATCCTCTGTCACCAAACACAGACAGCCCCCTCATGCCCTCTCCTGCTCCCACCTGCTAACACTTTCTCTGCTCCTTCTCACTGCTGGTGATATCTCTCCAAATCCTGGTCCTCCTCACCACATTCCCACAGTCATTTCTACCTCCCATCCACGCTCTATCACAACCTTCCGTAACCACTACAACCTTATACCCATTCACCAAGTCCCCGCTTCCCCAGTCCCACTAACAGGAGCTCTGTCTAACGCTCGCTCTGTCTGCAACAAGCTTTCCTACATCCATGATCTTTTTGTTACTACCAAACTCTCCTTCCTCGCCATCACCGAAACCTGGCTCACCCCTTCTGACACAGCCTCTCCTGCTGCACTTTCATATGGTGGCTTCCACCTTTCTCACACCCCCCGCCCCAGCAGCAAACATGGCGGAGGAGTTGGTTTTCTCCTGTCAGATACCTGCTCCTTCACCCCAATCCCACTGCCACCCTCTGTTACCCTCCCTTCCTTTGAGGTGAACTCTGTGCGCATCTACTCCCCCTCCAACCTCCAACTGGCTGTCATCTCCCGCTCCCCAGGGCCAGCCACCACCTTCTTTAACCACTTCACCACCTGGCTACTTCATTTCCTTTCCGCGGACATCCCTACTATCATCATGGGCGACTTCAACATCCCCATTGACACTTCCCTCTCAGCTGCCACTAAACTTCTATCTCTCTCTTCCTCCTTCGGCCTCACTCAATGGTCTTCTACAGCCACCCACAAAGATGGCCACACACTGGACCTCATCTTCACCCGCCTCTGCTCCCTATCTAACCTCTCTAACTCACCTCTTCCTCTCTCTGACCACAACTTTCTCACATTCTCTTCTCTCTCCACTCCATGTCTACAATCCCCACCCCATAAACTTTCACACCCTCGTAGAAATCTTAAACACCTTGACCTACACTCATTCTCTGAATCCCTCCTCCCTCTCACAGATATAAGTTCCTTACACAATGCGGATGACGCTGCTGCTCTATATAACACCACAATAGCTGTAGCTTTGGAATCTGCTGCCCCACTTACACATACCAAAGCTCGCAAAATCAACAGACAGCCCTGGCACACCAGCCTGACCAAAGAACTGAGGCGAGCTTCCAGGGCTGCTGAGCGCAGATGGAAAAGATCCCACTCCAATGATCACTTCATCGCATTCAAACAGTCCCTCACTACTTTCAAGACCACACTCGCCAAAGCTAAACAAACCTACTTCTCATCTCTTATATCCTCCCTGTCTCACAACCCTAAACAGTTATTCAACACCTTCAATTCTCTCCTCTGTCCCCCAGCACCTCCTCCCTCCCCACTCATCTCAGCTGAAGACTTTGCCTCATTTTTCAAGCAGAAGATTGATATCATCAGAGACAGTTTTAGTCAACAACCCCCAGAGCCCTTCCTCCCGACTTCCCAGCCCTCCACCTCCAAAACCAACTTCTCCACCATTACAGAAGATCGACTCTCCACTCTACTCTCAAGATCACATCTCACCACCTGTGCACTTGACCCGATCCCATCCCACTTCATCCCAAACCTCACCACAGTCTTCATCCAAACCCTAACCCATCTCTTCAACCTATCACTAACAACTGGTGTTTTCCCCTCAAGCTTTAACATGCCTCCATCACACCTATCCTCAAAAAGCCCTCTCTTGACCCATCCTCTGTATCTAGCTATCGCCCTATATCACTTCTCCCCTATGCCTCCAAGCTACTGGAACAACACGTCTACCTTGAACTGTCCTCCCATCTCTCTTCTTGCTCCCTCTTCGACCGCTTACAATCTGGCTTCCGGTCATACTACTCCACTGAAACTGCCCTTACTAAGGTCACCAATGACCTCTTAACCGCCAAGAGCAAGCGACACTACTCTGTCCTCCTTCTGGACCTGTCGGCTGCCTTTGACACAGTGGACCATTCCCTATTATTACAGACCCTCTCATCCCTTGGCATCACAGACTTGGCCCTATCCTGGATCTCATCATACCTAACAGACTGGACATTCAGCGTCTCCCACTCACACACCACCTCCTCACCTCGCCCCCTATCTGTCGGAGTCCCACAAGGTTCAGTCCTAGGACCCCTGCTCTTCTCCATTTACCCCTTTGGCCTGGGACAGCTCATAGAATCTCATGGCTTTCAGTATCATCTCTATGCTGATGACACACAGATCTACATCTCTGGACCAGATATCACCTCCCTACTAACCAGAATCCCTCAATGTCTGTCCACTATTTCATCCTTCTTCTCCGCTAGATTTCTGAAACTTAACATGGACAAAACAGAATTTATCATCTTTCCCCCATCTCACGTGACCCCCCCAACGAACCTATCCATTACAGTAAATGGCTGCCCACTCACCCCAGTCCCACAAGCTCGCTGCCTCGGGGTAATCCTTGATGCTGATCTCTCCTTCAAACCACATATCCAAGCCCTTTCCACTTCCTGCCGACTTCAACTCAAAAATATTTCACGAATCAGTTCATTCCTCAACCAAAAATCTGCAAAAACCTTAGTCCATGCCCTCATCATCTCTCGCCTTGACTACTGCAACCTCCTGCTCTGTGGCCTCCCCTCGAACACTCTCGCACCCTCCAATCTATTCTAAACTCTGCTGTCCGTCTAATCCACCTGTCCCCCCGCTATTCCCCAGCTTCTCCCCTCTGTCAATCCCTTCACTGGCTCCACATTGCCCAGAGACTCCAGTACAAAACCCTAACCATGACATACAAAGACATCCACAACCTGTCTCCTCCATACATCTGTGACCTCGTCTCCCGGTACTTTCCTGCACGCAACCTCCGATCCTCACAAGATCTCCTTCTCTACTCCCCTCTTATCTCCTCTTCCCACAATCACATACAAGATTTCTCTCGCGCATCACCCCTACTCTGGAATTCTCTACCACAACATATCAGACTCTCACCTACCATCGAAACCTTCAAAAAGAGCCTGAAGACCTACCTCTTCCGACAAGCCTATAACTGCAGTAACCACCGATCGACCAAACCGCTGCATGACCAGCTCTACCCTCGCCTACTGTACTCTCACCCATCCCTTGTAGATTGTGAGCCTTCGCGGGCAGGGTCCTCTCTCCTCCTGTACCAGTTATGACTTGTATTGTTTAACATTATTGTACTTGTTTTTATTATGTATACCCCTCCTTACATGTAAAGCGCCATGGAATAAATGGCGCTATAACAATAAATAAATAATAATAATGTACCTTTCTGAACGACTCCTCTATAGCGCCTTAAAGTGTGAAGATCTCCTAGTACTGAGTTACACTGGAGTTCCTCCTGTCAGATGTTCCCAAGAACTCTACTTGTACGGCAGACAGCTGTAGCCTGCTTCGGGGACTCCCTTCTCCTGAGTCCCGGCTCTCTATCCAATCGCTGTTGTGCTCCAAGTCTTAGATGGGAGTAGTGCATTTACAGCCAACTTCTCCACCGATGTCTGCTGCAGAACCATAAGTGTCCATACAACCTCGGGGACCGGGCCCCGGCCTTGCGCTGAGAACCTATAGGCAGGGTTTCTCCTCTAACCCACGTCCTCTCTGTTCTCTCTACTCCTTCGTTCCGTACTTGTCTTTCTTTCTTATGAAAGCTTAGATTTCAGTTCTACGTCTTTCTCCTTCTTTTCCTTTCCCATGCCAGCTGGCTCAGATCACTGAGGCAGCTGCAGCACTCCTTCCTCCATCCCTTCTTCAAGGGATCCTCACTCCTGTCTGAGTGACTTCCTACCCGACTGACCTTCTGTCAGACTGACCTGTCCTCCTACACTTTCCCACTCTTTTATGTATCTTAACTGCACCCACCTCCCAGTACGTCCAGTGTTCCAAGCAGGGAACCACCAAAGGTGCTCTGCTACCCTCTGAGCAAGGAGCCGCAATGTGGTTGTGCAGAACTACCCTGTTGTGTGGGGTGCGAGCGTTGGAATGTGGAAAGGAGTTCCCCCCTTACCCGGATGGTGGGGCACTACACCTTAGGAGAAGGTGCAGTACCTCTGTGGCGACTGAGCCTCAGGGGCGCCACAAATATATAAACAATAAAAAAATATAAACAATAAAAGTACACATATTTAGCATCGCCGCGTCTGTAGCGACCAGACCTATAAAATTGTCCCACTAGCTAACCCCTTTAGTGAAACAGCATTAAAAAAAAAAAAAAAACAAGGAAAAAAACAATGCTTTATTATCATGCCGCCGAACAGAAAGTGGAATAACACGCGATCAAAAAGACGGATATAAATAGACATGGTACCGCTGGAAACGTCATCTTGTCCCGCAAAAAACAAGCTGCCAAAAGCTCCATCACCGGAAGAATAAAAAAGTTATAGTTCTCAGAATAAAGCGATTCAATAATAATTATTTTTTCTATAAAATAGCCTTTATTGTATAAAGTGCCAAAACATAAAAAAAGATATAAATGAGGTATCGCTGTCATCGTACTAACCCAAAGAATAAAACTGCTTTATCAATTTTACCACACACGAAATGGTATAAACGCCCCCCAAAAGAAATTCATGAATTGCTGGATTTTGTTCATTCTGCCTCCCAAAAATCAGAATAAAAATCAATAAAAAAAGTCATGTGCCTGAAAATGGTACCATTAAAAACGTCAGCTCATCCCGCAAAAAAACAAGACCTCACATGACTCTGTGGGCCAAAATATGGAAAAATTATAGCTCTCAAAATGTGGTGATGCAAAAACTATTTTTTTGCAATAAAAGGCATCTTTTAGTATGTGACAGCAGCCAAACATAAAAACCCACTATAAATAGTAAATCAAACCCCCCTTTATCACCCCCTTATTTAGGGAAAAATAATAAAAAAATGTATTTATTTCCATTTTCCCATTAAGGATAGGGTTGGGGTTAGGGTTGTGGATTAAGTTAGGTTTAGGGTTGGGGTTAAAGTTAGGTTTAGGGTTGGGGTTAAAGTTAGGGTTAGGGGCTAAAGTTAGGGTTAGGGTTGGAGCTAAAGTTAGGGTTAGGGTTGGGATTAGGTTCAGGGGTGTGTTAGGGTTAGGGTTGGGATTGTGGTTAGGGTTATGGTTAGGGTTGGGATTAGGGATAGGGGTGTGTTGAGGTTAGGGTTGGAGTTGGAATTGGGGATTCCACTGTTTAGGCACATCAGGGGCTCTCCAAAATGCGACATGCTTCTGATCTCAATTCCAGCCAATTCTGCATTGAAACGGTGCTCCTTCCCTTCCGAGCTCTGCTATGCGCCCAAACAGTAGTTTATCCCCACATATGGGGTATCAGCATACTCAGGACAAATTGCAGAACAACTTTTGGGATCCAATTTCTCCTTCAACCCTTGGGAAAATAAAAAATTGGGGGCTAAAAGATCATTTTTGTGGAAAAAAATAAGATTTTTATTTTTACGGCTCTACATTATAAACTTCTGTGAAGTACTTGGGGGTTCAAAGTGCTCACGACACATCTAGATAAGTTCCTTAGGGCATTTACTTTCCAAAATGGTGTGACTTGTGGGGGATTTTCACTGTTTAGGCACATCAGGGACTCTCCAAACGCGACATGGCATCCGATTTCAATTCCACCCAATTTTGCATTAAAAAGTCAAACTGCGCTCCTTCCCTTCTGAGCTCTGCCGTTCGCCCAAACAGTGGTTTACCTGCATACATGGGGTATCAGCGTACTCAGGACAAATTGTACAACAACTTTTGGGGTTCAGTTTCTCCTGTTACCGGTGGTAAAATAAAACAAATTAGATCTGAAATAATTTTTTTGTGAAAAAAAGTAAAATGTTCATTTTTTTTTAAAACATTCCAAAAATTCCAGTGAAGCACCTGAAGGGTTAATAAAATTCTTGAATGTGGTTTTGAGCACCTTCAGGGGTGCAGTTTTTAGAAATGTGTCACGTTTGGGTATTTTCTATCATATAAACACCTCTAAGTGACTTCAAATGTGATGTGGTGCCTAAAAAAAAAATTGCTTTTTTAAAATGAGAAATCGCTGGTCAACTTATAAATTAGAAACAAATAAAAAATTTGGTTCCAAAATTGTGCTGATGTAAAGTAGACATGTGTGAAATGTTATTTATTAACTTTTTTGTTCGATATACACTACCGTTCAAAAGTTTGGGGTCACCCAGACAATTTTGTGTTTTCAATGAAAACTCATACATTTATTAATCAAATGAGTTGCCAAATGAATTTAAAATCTAGTCCAGACATTGACAAGGTTGGAAAAAAAGATTTTTACTTGAAATAATAATTTTCTCCTTCACACTTTGCTTTCGTCAAAGAATGCTCCCTTTGCAGCAATTACAGCATTGCAGACCTTTGGCATTCTAGCAGTTAATTTGCTGAGGAAATCTGGAGAAATTTCACCCCAAGCTTCCAGAAGCCCCTCCCACAAGTTGGTTTGGCTTGATGGGCACTTTTTGCGTACCATACAGTCAAGCTGCACCCACAACAGCTCAATGGGGTTGAGATCTGGTGACTGTGCTGGCCACTCCATTACAGATAGAATACCAGCTGCCTGCTTCTTCCCTAAATAGTTCTTGCATCATTTGGTGGTGTGCTTTTGGGTCATTGTCCTGTTGTAGGATGAAATGGGCTCCAATCAAGCGCTGTCCACAGGTATGGCATGGCGTTGCAAAATGGAGTGATAGTGGAACCTTGTTTTTCTTCCCCTCCCCAAGTTTTGTTGCGTTTATTGTGCCTCCCTTGCTGGATTGCGGGATCCTAATACTGAAGGGTTATGTGCCCTTGGACTGTACATGGCTGCTGCAAAGGACAGTGTTTTAGTTTGCTTAACCTGAAATTTATCCCTAGGTAAGAGCAGCACACGTGCGTTGAAGGGCCATTCTCTGTGCAAAGGAGGGAGGGGGAAGAACTATGGACTGTGTCTGCTAGGACTGTGGTGAGTCTTAATGAGAACTGTGTACGGTTAAAGATAAGTTTATATATAAGAAAAAGCATGCACTCCGGTAGAGCAAAGAGACTGTTATTTAGACATGTGGTGCTAACTGGAGGTCTGTAACCAGGCACCTGTTTAAAGCTTTAAAAAAAAAAAAAACGGACTCTTACGTAGAGCCAAAGAATAGTGTTGATCCATCCGATACCCTAAAATATCGGATCGGATGGTATCGGCCCGATACGAAAAAAGTATCGGGTATCGCCGATCGCCGGTTCCGATACCGGAAGTCCCATTCAAGTCTATGGGACTTCCGGTATCGGAATAAGAAAAACCCTTTTCTGTCCTTGTACAGCCTCTCGGGTGGGTGTACGGACCTTTCGGGGGTCTGTGCCGACTGCCCGGGGATCTGTGCGGACTGCCGGGGGTCTCTGCCGGCCTGTCAGGGGGCTGTGCCGACCTGCCGGTGGTCTGTACCGACTGTCCGGGTGACTGTGCAGGCTGCGGGGGTCTGTACCGGCCTACAGGGGGCCTGTGCCGGCCTGCAGGTGGTCTGTACCGACTGTCCGGGGGTCTGTGCAGGCTGCGGGGGTCTGTACCGGCCTGCCGGGGGGCTGTGCCGGCCTGCCGGTGGTCTGTACCGACTGTCCGGGGGTCTGAGCGGACTGCCAGGGGTCTGTACCGGCCTGCTGGGGGGCTGTGCCGGCCTGCCGGTGGTCTGTACCGACTGTCCGGGGGTCTGAGCGGACTGCCAGGGGTCTGTACCGGCCTGCCGGGGGGCTGTGCCGGCCTGCCGGTGGTCTGTACCGACTGTCCGGGGGTCTGTGCAGGCTGCGGGGGTCTGTACCGGCCTGCCGGGGGGCTGTGCCGGCCTGCCGGTGGTCTATACCGACTGTCCGGGGGTCTGAGCAGGCTGCGGGGGTCTGTGCAGGATCGTCCGATGGGACTACAAGTCCCATCGGGCGATGCCTGCTACCATGACAGTGATTGACACATTAGCCAATGATGGGACAGTAGTAGTCCCATCATCCGGCCTATGTGTTGAATGTACAAAAAAAAAAAAATATATACTGCATATATACCACATGCATGCAACATGCATACTACATATATACTACATGCAACATGCATACTACATATATACTACATGCATGCAACATACATACAACATATATACTACATGCAACATACATACTACATATATACTACATGCATGTAACATACATATATACTACACGCATGCACCATACATACTACATGCATGTAACATACATACTACATATATACTACATGCATGCAACATACATACTACATATATACTACATGCATGCAACATACATATATACTACATATATACTACATGCAACATGCATACTGCATATATACTACATGCAACATGCATGCTACATATATACTACATGCATGCAACATGCATACTACATATATACAACATACATACTACATACATACTACTAGTGTTGAGCATTCCGATACTGCAAATATCGGGTACCGGCCGATATTCGCTGTATCGGAATTCTGATACCGAGTACCGATATTTTTTCAATATCGGAATCGGAAGTTCCCATAATGCAAAGAGCCACTGCTGTGGCTCTGATTGGCTGCCGAAATGATGTCATCATGATGCGCGGTCTGTGCGCATCATGATGCGCCGTCAGTTCAGGCCTTCCGGGGGGGTCTATGCCGACTGCCCGGGGGTCTGTGCAGGCTGCGGGGGTCTGTACCGGCCGGGGGGCTGTGCCGGCCTGCCGGTGGTCTGTACCGACTGTCCGGGGGTCTGAGTGGACTGCCGGGGGTCTGTACCGGCCTGCCGGGGGGCTGTGCCGGCCTGCCGGGGGGCTGTGCCGACTGTCCGGGGGGCTGTGCCGACTGCCGGGGGTCTGTACCGGCCTGCCGAGGGGCTATGCCGGCCTGCCGGTGGTCTGTACCGACTGTCCGGGGGTCTGAGTGGACTGCCGGGGGTCTGTACCGGCCTGCCGGGGGGCTGTGCCGGCCTGCCGGGGGGCTGTGCCGACTGTCCGGGGGGCTGTGCCGACTGTCCGGGGGGCTGTGCCGACTGCCGGGGGTCTGTACCGGCCTGCCGAGGGGCTGTGTCGGCCTGCCGGTGGTCTGTACCGACTGTCCGGAGGTCTGAGCGGACTGCCGGGGGTCTGCACCGGCCTGCCGGGGGGCTGTGCCGGCCTGCCGGGGGGCTGTGCCGACTGCCCGAGGGGCTGTGCCGACTGCCCGGGGGGCTGTGCCGACTGCCCGGGGGGCTGTACCGGCCTGCCGGGGGGCTGTGCCGGACTGCCGGGGGGCTGTACCAACTGTCCGGGGGTCTGTGCAGGCTGCGGGGGTCTGTACCGGCCTGCCTGGGGGCTGTGCCGGCCTGCCAGTGGTCTGTACCGACTGCCCGGGGGTCTGAGCGGACTGCCAGGGGTCTGTACCGGCCTGCCGGGGGGCTGTGCCGACTGCCCGGGGCTCTGTATCGACCTGCCGATGGTCTGTACCGGCCTGCCGGGGGGCTGTGCCGGCCTGCCGGGGGGCTGTGCCGGACTGCCGGGGGGCTGTACCAACTGTCCGGGGGTCTGTGCAGGCTGTGGGGGTCTGTACCGGCCTGCCGGGGGGCTGTGCCGGCCTGCCGGTGGTCTATACCGACTGTCCAGGGGTCTGAGCAGGCTGCGGGGGTCTGTGCAGGATCGTCCGAAGGGACTACAAGTCCCATCGGGCGATGCCTGCTACCATGACGGTGATTGACACATTAGCCAATGATGGGACAGTAGTAGTCTCATCATCCGGCCTATGTGTTGAATGTAAAAAAAAAAATATATATATACACATACATACTACATGCTACATACATACTACATACATGCTACATACATAAAAAAAAAAAAAGAGAAGAGCCAGCACTGCCAGTGGTCAGAACGCATAACATGAGGTGCATATGCACATATCTTACTGCATTCAAAATGAGACATTTAGCAAAATATTGATCAATATATTGAGCCACCCCGCCACGCCAAGGCAATCTCATATGGGGGGTCCTACTCTACATTTTTATTTATTCACTGTGCCATTGCGGCCTCCTAAATGTTTTAAAAGCAAGACCATATCAAATGCAATCCATACCTGAAGCATATCTGCATCACTCCCGTGCAGCCAGATGGAGCAGGTGCAGATGAAGGCCAACCAGGTCTGAACACAGACATCTCAGGTTTGACCTCCACACACTGCCTGACCAGCAAACACAGATGAAGGGCAATGCAGGCTCAGACATGGATGCAAAAATAAATAAAGCCTGGGGCAGGGCGGGGCTGCCGTGAGTGTGCACAGCAGCCTAGATCAATCACAATAAACACAGAAAAGATGGCAAACATGACCCAGCGTGCACGGCAACAGTGGTGGTCAGCCACAAAACCAATTTGCAAAAAAAAAAGATATGCATTTGATATGGTCTTGCTTTTAAAACATTTAGGAGGCCGCAATGGCACAGTGAATAAATAAAAATGTAGAGTAGGACCCCCCATATGAGATTGCCTTGGCGTGGCGGGGTGGCTCAATATATTGATCAATATTTTGCTAAATGTCTCATTTTGAATGCAGTAAGATATGTGCATATGCACCTCATGTTATGCGTTCTGACCACTGGCAGTGCTGGCTCTTCTCTTTTTAATGCTACATACATACTACATGCATGCAACATACATACATGCTACATATATACCACATGCATGCAACATGCATACTACAGATATACCACATATATACTACATGCATGCAACATACATATATACCACATATATACTACATGCATGCAACATACATATATACTACATGCATACTACATATATATAACATATAAACTACATGCATACTACATATATACCACATGCATGCAACATACATACATACTACTAGTGTTGAGCATTCCGATACTGCAAATATCGGGTATCGGCCGATATTCGCTGTATCGGAATTCCGATACCGAGTACCGATATTTTTTCAATATCGGAATCGGAAGTTCCCATAATGCAAAGAGCCACTGCTGTGGCTCTGATTGGCTGCCGAAATGACGTCATCATGATGCGCGGTCTGTGCGCATCATGATGCGCCGTCAGTTCGGGCCTTCCGGGGGGTCTATGGCGACTGCCCGGGGTTCTGTACCTGCCTGCCGGGGGTCTGTGCCGACTGCCCGGGGGTCTGTGCGGACTGCCGGGGGTCTGTACCGGCCTGCTGGGGGGCTGTGCCGGCCTGCCGGTAGTCTGTACCGACTGTCCGGGGGTCTGTGCAGGCTGCGGGGGTCTGTACTGGCCTGCACAGACCCCCGCAGCCTGCACAGACCCCCCGGCAGGCCGGCACAGCCCCCCGGCAGGCCGACACAGCCCCCCGGCAGGCCGGTACAGACCCCCGGCAGGCCGCTCAGACCCCCGGACAGTCGGTACAGACCACCGGCAGGCCGGTACAGACCGCCGCAGCCTGCACAGACCCCCGGACAGTCAGTACAGGTACAGACCACCGGCAGGCCGGCACAGCCCCCCGGCAGGCCGGTACAGACCCCCGGCAGTCCGCACAGACGCCCGAGCAGTCGGCACAGACCCCCGGACAGTCGGCACAGACCCCCGGCAGGCCGGCACAGCCCCCCGGCAGGCCGGTAAAGACCCCGGCAGTCCGCTCAGACCCCCGGACAGTCGGTACAGACCACTGGCAGGCAGGCCGGCACAGCCCCCCGGCAGTCCGCACAGACCCCCGGGCAGTCGACACAGACCCCCGGCAGGCCGGTACAGAACCCCGGGCAGTCGGCATAGACCCCCCCGGAAGGCCCGAACTGACGGCGCATCATGATGCGCACAGACCGCGCATCATGATGACGTCATTTCGGCAGCCAATCAGAGCCACAGCAGTGGCTCTTTGCATTACGGGAACTTCCGATTCCGATATCCGATATTGAAAAAATATCGGTACTCGGTATCGGAATTCCGATACAGCGAATATCGGCCGGTACCCGATATTTGCAGTATCGGAATGCTCAACACTAGTAGTATGTATGTAGTATGTGTGTTGTATATATGTAGTATGCATGTTGCATGCATGTAGTATATGTATGTTGCATGCATGTAGTATATATGTGGTATATATGTAGTATGCATGTTGCATATAAGTGGTATATATGTAGTATGCATGTTGCATATATGTAGTATGTATGTATGTTGCATGCATGTAGTATGTATGTAGCATGTATGTAGTATGTATTTTTTTTTTTTTTACATTCAACACATAGGCCGGATGATGGGACTACTACTGTCCCATCATTGGCTAATGTGTCAATCACCATCATGGTAGCAGGCATCGCCCGATGGGACTTGTAGTCCCATCGGACGATGCCTGCACAGACCCCCGCAGCCTGCACAGACCCCCGGACAGTCGGCACAGCCCCCTGGCAGGCCGGCACAGCCCCCCGGCAAGCCGGTACAGACCCCCGGCAGGCCGGTACAGACCCCCGCAGCCTGCGCAGACCCCCGGACAGTCGGTACAGACCACCGGCAGGCCGGCACAGCCCCCCGGCAGGCCGGTACAGACCCCCGCAGCCTGCACAGACCCCCGGACAGTCGGTACAGACCACCGGCAGGCCTGCACAGCCCCCCGGCAGGCCGGTACAGACCCCCGGCAGTCCGCACAGGCCACCGGCAGGCCGGCACAGCCCCCCGGCAGGCCGGTAAAGACCCCCGCTGCCTGCACAGACCCCCAGACAGTCTGTACAGACCACCGGCAGGCCGGCACAGCCCCCCCGGCAGGCCGGCACAGACCCCCGGGCAGTCGGCACAGACCACCGAGAGGCCGGTACGGACTCCCGGCAGTCCGCACAGACCCCCGGGCAGTCGGCACAGACCCCTGGCAGGCCGGTACAGAACCCCGGGCAGTCGGCATAGACCCCCCGGAAGGCCCGAACTGACGGCGCATCATGATGCGCACAGACCGCGCATCATGATGCGCACAGACCGCGCATCATGATGACGTCATTTCGGCAGCCAATCAGAGCCACAGCAGTGGCTCTTTGCATTATGGGAACTTCTGATTCCGATATCCGATATTGAAAAAATATCGGTACTCGGTATCGGAATTCCGATACAGCGAATATCGGCCAATACCCGATATTTGCAGTATCAGAATGCTCAACACTAGTAGTATGTATGTATGTTGCATGCATGTGGTATATATGTAGTATGCATGTAGTATATATGTTGTATATATGTAGTATGCATGTTGCATGCATGTAGTATATATGTATGTTGCATGCATGTAGTATATATGTGGTATATATGTAGTATGCATGTAGTATATATGTGGTATATATGTAGTATGCATGTTGCATGCATGTAGTTTATATGTGGTATATATGTAGTATGCATGTTGCATGCATGTGGTATATATGTAGCATGTATGTATCTTGCATGCATGTAGCATGCATGTAGTATGTATGTAGCATGTATGTAGCATGTATTTTTTTTTTTTTTTTTACATTCAACACATAGGCCGGATGATGGGACTACTACTGTCCCATCATTGGCTAATGTGTCAATCACCGTCATGGTAGCAGGCATCGCCCGATGGGACTTGTAGTCCCATCGGACGATGCCTGCACAGACCCCCGCAGCCTGCACAGACCCCCGGACAGTCGGCACAGCCCCCTGGCAAGCCGGCACAGCCCCCCGGCAGGCCGGTACAGACCCCTGGACAGTCGGTACAGACCACCGGCAGGCCGGTACAGACCCCCGCAGCCTGCACAGACCCCCGGACAGTCGGTACAGACCACCGGCAGGCCGGCACAGCCCCCCGGCAGGCCGGTACAGACCCCCGGACAGTCGGTACAGACCACCGGCAGGCCGGCACAGCCCCCCAGCAGGCCAGTACAGACCCCCTCAGCCTGCACAGACCCCCGGACAGTCGGCACAGCCCCCCGGCAGTCCGGCACAGCCCCCCGGCAGGCCGGTACAGACCCCCGGACAGTCGGCGCAGACCCCCGGCAGGCCGGTACAGAACCCCGGCAGGCCGGTACAGAACCCCAGGCAGTCGGCATAGACCCCCCGGAAGGCCCGAACTGACGGCGCATCATGATGCGCACAGACGGCGCATCATGATGACGTCATTTCGGCAGCCAATCAGAGCCACAGCAGTGGCTCTTTGCATTATGGGAACTTCCGATTCCGATATCCGATATTGAAAAAATATCGGTACTCGGTATCGGAATTCCGATACAGCGATTATTGGCCGATACCCGATATTTGCAGTATCGGAATGCTCAACACTACTAGTATGTATGTATGTTGCATGCATGTGGTATATATGTAGTATGCATGTAGTATATATATTGTATATATGAAGTATGCATGTTGCATGCATGTAGTATATATGTATGTTGCATGCATGTAGTATATATGTGGTATATATGTAGTATGCATGTTGCATGCATGTAGTGCATGTAGTATATATGTAGTATGCATGTTGCATGCATGTAGTATATATGTGGTATATATGTAGTATGCATGTTGCATGCATGTGGTATATATGTAGCATGTATGTATCTTGCATGCATGTAGTATGTATGTAGCATGTATGTAGTATGTATGTAGCATGTATTTTTTTTATTTTTTTTTTTTTTTACATTCAACACATAGGCCGGATGATGGGACTACTACTGTCCCATCATTGGCTAATGTGTCAATCACCGTCATGGTAGCAGGCATCGCCCGATGGGACTTGAAGTCCCATCGGACGATGCCTGCACAGACCCCCGCAGCCTGCACAGACCCCCGGACAGTCGGCACAGCCCCCTGGCAGGCCGGCACAGCCCCCCGGCAGGCCGGTACAGACCCCCGGACAGTCGGTACAGACCACCGGCAGGCCGGTACAGACCCCCGCAGCCTGCACAGACCCCCGGACAGTCGGTACAGACCACCGGCAGGCCGGCACAGCCCCCCGACAGGCCGGTACAGACCCCCGGACAGTCGGCACAGACCACCGGCAGGCCGGCACAGCCCCCCAGCAGGCCAGTACAGACCCCCCGCAGCCTGCACAGACCCCCGGACAGTCGGCACAGCCCCCCGGCAGTCCGGCACAGCCCCCCTGCAGGCCGGTACAGACCCCCGGCAGTCCGCTCAGACCCCCGGACAGTCGGTACAGACCACCGGCAGGCGGCACAGCCCCCCGGCAGGCCGGTACAGACCCCCGGACAGTCGGTACAGACCACCGGCAGGCCGGCACAGCCCCCCGGCAGGCCGGTACAGACCCCCGGCAGTCCGCACAGACCCCCGGACAGTCGGCACAGCCCCCCGGCAGGCCGGCACAGCCCCCCGGCAGGCCGGTACAGACCCCCGGCAGTCCGCTCAGACCCCCGGACAGTCGGTACAGAACCCCGGGCAGTCGGCACAGCCCCCCGGCAGGCCGGTACAGACCCCCGCAGCCTGCACAGACCCCCGGACAGTCGGTACAGACCACCGGCAGGCCGGTACAGACCCCTAGCAGTCCGCACAGACCCCCGGGCAGTCGGCACAGAACCCCGGGCAGTCGGCATAGACCCCCCGGAAGGTCCGAACTGACGGCGCATCATGATGCGCACAGACCGCGCATCATGATGACGTCATTTCGGCAGCCAATCAGAGCCACAGTAGTGGCTCTTTGCATTATGGGAACTTCCGATTCCGATATTGAAAAAATATCGGTACTCGGTATCGGAATTCCGATACAGCGAATATCGGCCGATACCCGATATTTGCAGTATCGGAATGCTCAACACTACCAAAGAACTTTCTCCAGATGTAAAAAGTTTTATAGAATATAAATGTGTGTTCTAATATTACTGTATACCCTTTGTCTTTGAACTGTGAATTCCTCATTTAATCGTTTGCATATCTGCGTGGAATATTCCACTGTTAAATAAAAATTTGTGTTCTGCCAGCACTGTATGGTCGGTGACAACCATATTTCAAGTAGGGAGAAGTGTAAGGGATATGGGGCCAGTTCAATGCCCTGCACTCCTTGCATATGTGCCTGGCGGGTAAATATGTCCTGACAGAAATAGTATATTTCATGTGTTGTGTAATGTGTATAATGTGTAGTGTGTGTGTGTGTATATATATATATATATATATATATATATATATATATATATATATATATATATATATACACACACTAGATGGAGGCCCGATGCTATTACATCGGGAGGGCGGTAGTGTCACGATGGGGGCAGGCTTTGCAGCGTTGAGAATCTCCCCCCATGTACTCACCCACCTATCCACTCTCTCTTTCCCCATGTGCTGACTTCTTCTTTGACCTGACTACCCCATGTGCTGCCCCCCTTGTCTGCTGTCTCTCTCCTTCCTGTGCTGTTCTCCCCTCATGTACTGTCCCGTTTGAGCTCTCTCTCTCACCCCGGTGTCTGACCGTGTACAGTACATGCCACAGCTCCTGGACAGGGGAGGAAGCAAAAGACAATACTGATATTACAGCAGGAGATCGCAGAGGATACATTTTGTGAGGTAAAATATTTATTAAAAACAGTCAGTGAAATATTTTACCTCACAAAATGAATCCTGTGATCCCCTGCTGTAATGTCAGTATTGTCTTTTGCTTCCTCCCCTGCCCAGGAGATGTGGTATGCTCTGGAGCGCCCGACCAGGGCTAGCGGGGGTACTCGGTACAGGACCCGTTGATCTCATTGGGAGTTGTCACGGAAGCTGTGACCCTGGGGTTCCATGGAAAAAAGGGGTGAATAGAGTTTATGAATAGTTCGTGACGCCACCTGTGGTGTTCGGCAAGTGAGATGCTAGGCCGACGCTGCATGCAGATCCTCTGGGACTGGTGGTGAGTTGCAGCCAAGATGGTGAAGCTCCCCACATGTGGAGCTGTAGTCCCAGGGCAGTGTAGATGTAGGAGTAGCTCAGAGGCGCAGGCTGTGTGGAAGCTGGTACCCAGATGTAGCGGTACCAGGGGTGTTGGCGCAGGAATGAATGGAGGACACCAAGGCTTGTAGTTCCAAAGCTTTACTCACAGTCTGTAGTACACACAGGTGCCTGCCTCTGTGCTGTGTCCTCTGGGTCAGGGGCTCAGTCGACCTCCAGGAAAGGTAGGATGCTCCCTTCCAACACTCCGCCAACATGTGCCTTTCTGAACGTCTCCTGCATAGCGCCTTTAAGTGTGAAGATCTCCTAGTACTGAGTTACACTGGAGTGCCTCCTGACAGATGTTCCCAAAAACTCTCCTTGTACGGCAGACAGCTGTAGCCTGCTTCGGGGACTCCTTACTCCTGAGTCCCGGCTCACTATCAATGTTGCTGTTGTGCCCAAAGTCTTAGATGGGAGTAGTGCATTTACAGCCCACTACTCCACCGATGTCTGCTGTAGAACTGTTAGTATCCATACAACCTCGGGGATCGGGCCCCGGCCTTGCGCTTAGAACTTCTAGGCAGGGTTCTTCCTCTAACCCACGTCCTCTGTTTCCTTTTACTCCTACGTTCCGTACTATTCTTTCCTTCTTATGGAAGATCAGGTTTCAGTTCAATGTCTTTCTCCTTCTTTCCTTTCCCATGCCAGCAGACTCAGGTCACTGAGGTCTGCTGCAGCACCTCCTTCCTCCATCCCTCTCTCAGGGATCTTCTTTCCTCACTCCTCTCTGAGTTGCTTCCTCTCCCAGACTGACCTGTAATCCTAAACATTCCCGCTCTTTTATGTATTCTCAACTCCACCAGCCTCCCAGCACGTTTCGTGTTCCAAGCAGGGAGCCACCAAAGGTGCTCTGCTACACTCCAAGCAGGGAGCCGCAATGTGGCTTTGCTAAACTACTGTGTTGTGTGGGGTGCGAGTGTTGGAGCGTGGTCAGGAGCCTCCAACTTACCTGGATGGTGGGGCACCACACCTCAGGAGGAGGTGCAGTACCTCTGTGGCGACTGAGCCTCTGGGGCGCCACAGCTCCGTATGGTCAGACACAGATAATTTTTAAAATAAACTTTAGTTCATGGGAAAACCCCTTTAATGTGACCAGCTTCCTCTGCCTGTAGACACATCGCACATCTGCTGCCGGGATCAGCCAAATGATTCACTGTGCCTGCGTGGAATTTGCTCAGGCACAGTGCGACGGTGTTCCGCTGGTGGTACCACGCAAGAGGCTGTGTGAGTGAGAGTCTGAGGGCTCATACTCACTTGCGAGAGACTCGCACGATTCTCGTGCGAGTCTCTCGCATGAAAACCTGGCATTGCCGCCGGCACTAGGACCGGAGCGTGCGGCTGCATAGAAATACATATAGCCGCGCGCTCCGGTCCGAGTGCCGGCGGCAGTGCCAGGTTTTCACAAGAGAGACTCGCACGAGAATCGTGCGAGTCTCTCGCAAATGAGTATGAGCCCTGAGTATGAGCGTGTGAGTTTGTGAGTGTGTAACTGTGTGTTTGTGAGTGCGTGTGTGTGTGGTGCGTACGGCATATAGAGTGTGTGTTTGTGGTGCGACGGTGTTCCGCTGGTGATACCAGGCAATAAGTTGATACCAGCAGCAGTTTCCATAATAAGACACCCATCACTTGGGTGTCCCAATATGGCGGTCTTTGAACTTCCTCCGCTTGGAATTCTGGGACACGGTGAGATCTGGACGGAACAGAAAATGAAAACATTACAAGGCAATTATATAAATAGATATATATGTGTATTACCGATATTCATGTGGTGTAAAGGATTGGGGAAAGTGTAGGATTTAGATTTAGCCCACTGGGGGGGGGGCACAGTAGAGTAAGATAGGAGTACGATAGATCAATAGGATTTAGCTAGTTAGGAGGGGCCATCTGGGAGTAAGTCGGGGAGCTTCTTGGAGTTAGTAATTTGGAGCTGGGAGCCAGGACAGGATGGCTGAGTCCCGTAACATTCAACCCCTTAACGACGTATTTTTGGTTTTGCATTTTCATTTTTCCCTCCCCTTCTTCCCAAAGCCATAACTTTTTTATTTTTCTGTCAATATGGCCATGTGAGGGCTTGTTTTTTGCCGGACAAGTTGTACTTTTGAACGACACCATTGGTTTTACCATGTCTTGTACGACAAAATGGGAAAAAAATTCCAAGTGCGGTGAAATTGCAAAAAAAGTGCAATCCCACACTTGTTCTTTGCTTGGCTTTTTTGCTAGGTTCACTAAATGCTAAAAGTGACCTGCCATTATGATTCTCCAGGTCATTATAAGTTCATAGACACCAAACATGTCTAGGTTCTCTTTTATCTAAGTGGTGAAAAAAAATTCCAAATTTTGTTAAAAAAAAAAAATTGCGCTATCTTCCGATACCCATAGCATCTCCATTTTTAGTGACCTCGGGTTGAGTGAGGGCTTATTTTTTGCGCACCGAGCTGACATTTTTAATTATACCAATATTGTGCAGATATGTTCTTTTGATCACTTGTTATTGCATTTTAATGCAATGTCACAGCGACCAAAAATACGTAATTCTGGCATTTTGATCTTTATTCTCGCTACGCCGTTTAGCGATCGGGTTAATCCTTTTTTTCATTGATAAATTGGGCGATTCTGAATGCGGCGATACCTAATATGTGTATGTGTGATTTTTTTTTTACTGTTTTATTTTGAATGGGGCGAAAGGGGGTGATTTAAACTTTTAGTTCTTTTTATTTTTTTTATATTTTTTTAAACTTTTTTTTAAAACTTTTGGCATGTTTCAATAGCCTCCATGGGAGGCTAGAAGCTGCCATAGCACGATCTGCTCTGCTATATATAGGCGATGCTCAGATTGCCTATATGTAGCAGAAATACAGCATTACTATGAGCGCCGACCACCAGGAGGCGCTCATAGCAATCAAGTATCAACAACCATAGAGGTCTCCAGGAGACCACTGGTTGTTATGCCAACGCATCGCTGACCCCCAATCACGTGACGGGGCTCCGGCCGCGCGTCCAGAAGCGCTGGTTAAATGCTGCTGTCAGCGTTTGACAATGGCACTTAACTAGTTAATAAGTGCTGGTGGAATCGCGATCCAAAACAGCTGACATGTCCCGCCTTTGATGCGGGCTCACCGACGGAGCCCTCATCAAAGCGGGGGAGACGTCCAATGATGGACTATGTCCGTCATTGGACGTTAAGGGGTTAAGCTTTGGAGTGAAGCCGTCCAGGGCCTATGGGCTGACAGTCACACGGTGGTGGAAGAATACAGAGCAGCGTCAATATGGTAGCGGCTAACTTTGTAGGAACAACCCTAAACGTCCGAGGCGAAGCGGACAGGCAACTCCTGAAGCCGGTTAGGCTGACCAGTCAGGATGCTGCGGTACCGAAAATGACGGTGCGACCCTGTGATATTCCTGGAGAAGTGAGGGACAGTACAGGGAGCAGAATGGTGATACTCTGTGAAGAACCTTGTGCTATTTCTGTGACTAAACTGGATGAGCTGAGTAATCTTGTTTTGTTGAAACTGATTTGGACTCTGCCTGTCATTACGTGGTACTTAAAGGAAAGAAGCCCCAGCAGACCAAGGTGAATCCTGATGTACAAGTAAGTGGACCACCAAGTGCACCACAGGAAGGATAATGTGTTTATGGGACGGTGGGCCAGGGTGTGACAGAGCAGCCACCGTTAGCCACGACTACTACCCTGACCTCCGTTACATGCACATGGAGGTAGACACGGGTACACTGCTTTAAAAATTACTTAGGTTGTATTTAGGCAGCATAAACCCAAGTGTGGTAAAGAAAACACAGCCCTCTGGGCAAAATAGGAAAACAAAACAAAATGTGAGCGGGGTCCCTCCAGCTCACGGCTGCCAGAACACACACTGTTCAGTTTCGCAAGTCCATGCAGCACTCTTCTGCAGTGCTCCTTCTCTAGGCGAACACACTAAACACTGAGAGTTTTCCTTTTCTGCCAGTTAAGCCCAGACCATGTGACTCCTCCAGCACGTGACTCATCACATGACTGTGAGGCTGTGTGCACACGCTGTGGATTCATCCGCGCGGATTTTGTAAAATCTGCAGGTGAAACCGCAGGTCAAAAGACCTGCGGTTTTACCTGCGGATTGGCCTGCGGTTTTTCATCTCCTCAATAGAGGAGATGGCAAACCGCAGGAGAATCCGCAGAAAGAATTGACATGTCAATTCTTTCTGCGGAATGAGAACCGCAGATAATCCGCGCGGAAAATTCCTCACCGTCTGCACTGCGGTTTTTGATTCCCATAGGGAATCATTGTACTGTACACCGCAGCAAAAACCGCTGCGGAACCGCAGCAAAATCTGCAGCGTGTGCACACAGCCTGAGCTCACCAAGGTCTTGTCAGCACACAGTGGTGCTAGCTCTGTAGGGGGAGATATGGAGGGACACTCTCCCACCCACTCTATGAATGTCCCCCTAAAAAACAGCCCATAACATAACTTAACCCTCGCAACACTTTGTCACGGACTTTGTTTGTGGAACCACTGTGCCACGGACGGCGGAGAGCCTGGTGATACATAACTAAACGAACACCGGACTGTTCACCAAAGCCTCTGATGGGGAGGTTAGACTTGACTCCCGATAAATGCCATGTGCCACTCCAGGATAGACCAACGGTCATGCAGCAGCAGGACACAGAAGGACAGAATGGATGGAGCAGCAGGCAGAACTTGTATCAGAGTGCTGTAGGTAGAGTTTGAATCAGAATGCAGCAGAGTTCGTATCAGAGTGCAGCAGACCAAGTTCGTATCAGAGTGCAGCAGACAGAGTTTGTGTCACAGTGCAGCAAACAGGGTCTGCATCAGAGTGCAGCAGTCAGGATTTGCATCAGAGTGCAGCAGTCAGGATTTGCATCAGAGTGCAGCAGTCAGGATTTGCATCAGAGTGCAGCAGTCAGGATTTGCATCAGAGTGCAGCAGTCAGGATTTGCATCAGAGTGCAGCAGTCAGGATTTACATCAGAGTGCAGCAGTCAGGATTTGCATCAGAGTGCAGCAGGCAGGATCTGCACCAGAATGCAGCAGGCAGGATCTGCACCAGAGTGCAACAGGGACAGGTATGCAACCTTACACAACATAGACTGCAAGCAGGAAGGCTGCTCAGGCACATCCCCAACGGGGAGGAAGCAATATATACATAAAGTCCCACAGCCATTTGCTGGGGAGGAAATAGTAAGTGCACGTGTTGACCCTTTAAGAGGGCGGGAGTGCACATGTGTATGCCCTAAGGACATGGCTAGAGGATCAGCTGGAAGCATGCAAAGCACGGGGAAGGGAAGAACTGTACACAGCACGGGTGAGTGAAGTGACACGCCTGAGACCCTGCCTGTCAGAGCAGGGATCCGGCGTGGTGCTAACATACCCCCCCTTTACGCCCCCTCCTCTAAAAGGCCATCTAGGAAGTTCCAGAGAAGAATCGGAGCGTGAATATTCTCCTTAGGCTCCCAGGATCTTTCTTCAGGACGAAATCCTTTCCAGTCGACCAGGAAGAAGATCTTGCCTCTCATCTTCTTCATGGCCAAGATGTTCTCCACTTCAAAAACATCATATAAGGCAGTTACAGAGTCAGGGATTGAGAGGAGTCCTTTCCTTCTAGGAAGGCCTCTCCTACTGATCCTAGACGCTGGAATTTTTTCCAACCTCAGCGGACAGGCGCAAATGAAGTAACCTGTCACCACAATACAGGCACTGGCCTTTAGCACGACGATCCCTCTGTCACTGACTGGCAAGAGCAAAGCGGTCGACCTACATGGGTTCTGGTGAGGCCTCGATAAGGGCAGGTGGAGGAACAAGCGGTCTTTGAAAGGACGGGGCCAGACGCCATGATCTTCTTTCACGTGCCACCTCACGGGCGTGCTCCTGGAAACGAAGGTCTCTACAGATGGCAAGGAAGACCAGGTCATTGAAGGTAGTTAGTAGGTCGCGACCTCCTAGCTCATCTTTTATGTTTTCAGATAACCCCTACTAGAATGTTGCCATCAACGCTTCGTTATTCCAACCGTGTTCGGACGCCAGAGTATGGAAGCATACGGCATATTGTCCCACAGATGAGTTGGGCTGGTGTAAGTGAAGAAGAGTGGAAGCTGACAAGGTGGCTCTCCTGGGTTCATCGAATACTTTGCGAAAGGCTTCCACAGATATTGAGAAATTGGAGATGAGAGGGTCCTCTCTCTCCCATAATGGATTCAACCACGCCAGGGCCTCACCTCCAAGATGTGACACTAAGAAATGCTACCTTTGTATGGTGTGCTGGGAAGTGAAGAGTTCAAAATGTAGTCGGCACTGATTGATGAACCCACGGCAAGAGCTTAGGATTACCGTCAAAGTGTGGTGGAGCTGCGAGTCGGGGACCTGAAGCTCAAACTAAACAGACTGACTGAGAGGTCTCTGGAGAAGGCCCAGCTGAATGAATGTGAGGACACTCTGGAGAGATGTTTAAGGCCTCCATCTTGGTAGTCAGACACTGCAAATGCATAGACCATTTCTCTTGTATGCTTTTCTATCTACAGAGCTTTTTGTACATGGTCTGATCAGACGGGATCCGGGATCCAGCGGGGTCCATGGCCTGAGCAAACTGCCACAGACATGGTTTGTGGAACCACTGTGCCACGGACCGCGGAGAGCCTGGGGGGGGGGCGTAACTAAGTGAAAACCGGACTGTTCACTAGAGCCTGTGATGATGAGGTTAGACTTGGCTCCCGATGAACACCAGGTACCAGTCCAGGACAGACCAAAGGTCGTGCAGCAGCTGGACCCAGAAAGACAGACTGGATGGAGCAGCAGGCAGAGCTTGTATCAGAGTGCTGTAGGTAGAGTTCTAATCAGAGTGCATCAGACAGTTTGTGTCAGAGCGCAGCAGACAGGATCTGCATCAGAATGCAGCAGGCAGGATTTGCACTAGAGTGCAGCAAGCAGAATTTGCACTAGAGTGCAGCAGGCAGGATTTGCACTAAAGTGCAGCAGGCAGGATTTGCTTCAGTGTGCAGCAGGGACAGGTATGTGACCTTACACAACATAGACTGCAAACAGGAAGGTTGCTCAGGCACCTCCCCAGTAGGGAGAAAGCAATATATACCTAATGTCCCACAGCTATTGGCTGGGGAGGAAATAGTAAGTGCGCACGCAGACCCTTTAAGAGGGTGAGAGTGCACACGCACGTGCCCTAAGGACACAGCTAGAGGAATGGCTGGAAGCATGCAGAGCATGAACAAGGGAAGAACTGTCCGTAGCACGGTTGAAGTGACACGCCTGAGACCCTGCCTGTCAGAGCAAGGATCCGGTGTCGTGCTAACACACTTACTGTGCTGGAGGAAATACAACTCGGATTTTATATCACTGATGCCATTAGACGTAGTGAAACATATCTCCCCTCTATTACATTACCAGTGACTTTGTCACAACAGATTTCGAGTTCAATTGTCTCGTGAGTGACAGGTCCAGAAGATAAAGGTGATCCATCCATAATTCCCATATCGACTGGCATGGATTTAGTCCTATTTGCACTATTATTATCAAGTGTAAATTTCCTCCTGCTCCAGAATATAACGTGACAGAGCATTGTATTTTTTCGCTCCAAATTCTGACCTGTATGGGAATGACAAAATGAGAACATGGTTAAAGTATTTTATCTTTATCCTGCATCACAGACGAGATGGTCTGCATCACAGGATCTGGCTGATTAGAAAGGTCAATATCGCTTGCAATGAATAGTGAAGGCAATGGTCCTTTTATTAGGATGGTTAATAGCAAATTGTCCAGAGCCCCCACAATAGAGCACATATTTTCTGTACGTTGCCTTTCCTTTTCTGCTGCAGAGAGAGATTTTCGGATTGCATCAATTTGCACAGGTTTAGGATCACTTTCCATTTTTCTCGATGGTTCAATGCTGAATGATTAAAGGAGTAGGTAGGGTTACTTCCAAATAATCGCTGTCTTTCCTTTCTTCATTCATTAAGACTCTGATCAATTTGGATGCAAAATTGCATAAAGTCCTCCAAATTTTCTGGAGTCTCATCCCTGCCAAGCTCATCATTCAATTCTGATAATCCTCTTCGGAATTTATTACTCTGGGCCACTAAATTCCATGTGGTGTCAGTCACCCAACAATGACATTCTGATGTATATTGATCAACAGAGCACTGTCCTTGGTGTAAATTATGCAATGTGGTTTCAGCTGTTGGGGTCATCAAAAACTTGATCCATAGCAATGATGAAATAATTTACGGTAAGTCACTGAGGTCACTGTTCTTATCCACATAAGGCAAGGCCTATGTAAGAGCTTTATCTATCAGGAGATTAATGATGAAAAGTACCTTTTTCATTTCACTGGTAAACAGAGTGGGTTGCGTTTGGCAATAGATACATCATTGTTTGGGGAATCCTCTGTAATGGTGATAATCAGGGCTGGGAAAAGAGTATTTTGGTGCCCTAAACAGATGAAGCTCTCCCCACCCCAAAACAATGAAATGAGTAAGAGACTAAGGTAACAGGACCTCTAATGCAATTCACCCCTCCAATGACTTAAGTAGCAAACTCTGATGACCACTTCCACTGGAATTACCTTTTTCACAAAAAAGTCATCAAAAGAAAAAAAAAAAGTGGTATACTTAGAATCATAGAATGTTAGAGTTGCAAGAGACCTCCAGGTACTTTAGGAGTGTGAGTTAACATAGAGCGCAATTTCAAAGTTAGATACAGAATCAATCATTTTTTGCAAACCATTTATACAATGCAGGGGAAAAAAAATAGCGATATTCATCCCTGACGTCTTATATTTTAAATGTAGAGCCCAAGTATAGTTATGGAAACTAAAAAAGCATAACTATAACTGGGGCTGTTTGATTTCAATTAAAGTGATCAGCATGTAGCTGAAGGAAATCAAACAGACCCCCATTATAGATAAAGGGATGTCTAATAATGATTTTTGCGTCCGTCATGCGACAAATACAGCTTGTACAAAACTGATGGTGGTTCTGGTGATGTATTTATGTACAGATGGTGGTTCTGGTAATGTATTCCGGTTCTGGTGACATATTCATGTAGTGATAGTTTTCCTGGAGCTGTATTCATGTTGTGATGAGGAGTCTGGTAATATATTCATCCCCAGAGCCATCATCAGTACATGAATACAAAGGCAAAATCATCATCAGTTCATAATTAGAGCAACAGAGCCATCAATAGTGCATGAATATGGCACCATAAACATCATTAGTAGCCCTGATGAAGAAGGTCCGTGCACCTTCGAAACGCGTTGGCGATTGGCCCTTTGCAGCTACCGTCCTTCCACTCTGAGTTCCCCGTTCTGAGTGACGTCACCCAGACCACGCCCCCTCCACTCTCCGACACTGTCGCCTGTATCCAGACCTTGGGAGGGCAGGTGGGAGCCATTCAGGGGAGGACGCTCTCCGGTCCCCAGCCTCCCTCCATCTGGTACACTATACTCTTTTCACGTGTCGGCACGATCTTGTGTGATTCCCGGTGCCTGGTCAGATTACGTCTTCCTGCTCCAGCGCCCTGGACTCTCTGCTACCGAAGTACTGCCTTTATTTAAGGTAGGCAGGATTTCATTTGTATGCTGCACTTTTAACTTTGTTTCAATTACCCATTATTGTTAATAGATTTTCCTTTATTTGTACAGCAGCAGCTTTAGCACAGTGCACTATATTTTGGAACTACTACTATTGCCAGTTATTTGCACAGTAACGGCTTGGTGGGACAGTGCTGCCTAGCCCACGGTATAGGAAACAGTTGGCTGTAGGCGTTCGACCCTCCTCCTCCTCCTCCAGAAGCGAAAGCTCGTCCACAGAGTGCAGTCGTACGAGCACTCCATCTGCAGCTGCCACTGTTGCACACGAGGTGTCCCCCTATCGAGCAGCTAGTGGAAAGCGTCAGCAGGCTGTGTTGCAGATGATGTGTTTGGGCGACAGACACACCGCCGAGGTGCTGGCCGAGTACTTGAAGCGACAAACTGAGTCATGGCTGGGCAGTCTACATCTTGAGGCAGGCAAGGTAGTTAGTGATAACGACCGGAATTTTGTGGCAGCCATAGCCCTTTCAAAACTCAGCCACATACCTTGCTTGGCTCACACCTTGAACCTGGTGGTGCAGTGCTTCCTCAAAAATTATCCGGAGTTAACAGCCCTGCTCCAGAAGGTGCGAAGACTGTGCGCGCACATCCGCCGGTCGCCTGTACACTCCGTTCGTATGCAGAAGCTGCAGCGATTGCTCCACCTTCCCAACCACCGCCTCATTATCGACATTGCAACAAGGTGGAACTCCACCCTGCACATGGTGGAGCGGCTGTGCGAGCAGAGGCAGGCCATAATGCATTTGTGGGAGGATACACGGCCAGGCACTTTGAGAGCAGACATGTGGGGGTAAACCACTATTTGGGCGCATGGCAGAGCTCGGAAGGGAAGCAGCGCCATTTGACGTTTTTGGCTGGAATTGAGATCGGACACCATGTCGCGATTGGAAAACCCCTGATGTACCTAAACAGTGGAAACCCCCCACAAATGAAACCATTTTGTAAACTAGACCCCCCCCAAGGAACTTATCTAGATGTGTGGTGAGCACTTTGAACCCCCCAGTGCTTCACAGAAGTTTATAACGCCCGGGCGTGAAAATAAAAAATTCGTATTTTTTCCACAAACATGATCTTTTAGTCACCATTTTTTTATTTTCCCAAGGGTACCAGGAGAAATTGGACCCCAAAAGTTGTTGTCCAATTTGTCCTGAGTATGCTGACACCCCATATGTGGGAGAAAACTACTGTATGGGCACACGTCGGGGCTCGAAAGGGAAGTAGTGATGTTTTGGAATGCAGACTTTGATGGAATGGTCTGCGGGTGTCATGTTGCCTTTGGAGAGCCCCTAATGTACGTAAACAGTGGAAACCCCCCACAAGTGACCCCATTTTGGACACTAGACCCCCCACGGAACTTATCTAGATGTGTGGTGAGCACTTTGAACCCCCAAGTGCTTCACAGAAGTTTATAACGCTCGGACATGAAAATAAAAAAATCATTTTTTTCCACAAAAATGATATTTTTGCCCCCAATTTTTTATTTTCCTAAGGGTAACAGGAGAAATTGGACCCCAAAAATTGATTTGCAATTTGACCTGAGTAGGCTGATACCCTACATGTGGGAGTAAAACACTGTTTGGGCGCATGGCAGAGCTTGGAAGGGAAGGAGCACCATTTGAGTTTTTCAACTCAGAATTGGCTGGAATTGAGATCAGACGCCATCTTGCATTTGGAGAGCCCCTGATGTGCCCAAACAGTGGAAACCCCCAATTCTAACTCCAACCCGAACCCCCAACACACCCCTAACCTTAATCTCAGCCCTAACCCTAACCCTAACCCTAGCCCTAACCCTACCCTAACCCTAATGGAAATAAATACATTTTTTTAATTTTATTATTTTTCCCTAACTAAGGGGGTGATAACGGAGGGTTTGATTTACTATTTATGACGGTTTTTATATTTGGCAGCTGTCGCACGCTAAAAGACGCTTTTTATTGTAAAAATAGTTTTTGCATCACCACATATTGAGAGCTATAATTTTTCCGTATTTTGACCCACCGAGTCATGTGAGGTCTTATTCTTTGCGGGACGAGTTGACGTTTTTATTGGTACCATTTTCGGGCACGTGACATTTTTTGATCGCTTTTTATTCCGATTTTTGGGACGCAGAATGAACAAAAACCAGCGTTTCATGAATTTCTTTTGGGGGGGGTGCGTTTACACCGTTCCGCGTGCGGTAAAATTGATAAAGCAGTTTTATTCTTCGGGTCAGTACGGTTACAGTGATACCTCATTTAGGTAGTTTTTTAGGTTTTGTCGGTTTTATGCAATGAAAACTA
The DNA here is from genome assembly GCF_039654945.1 of Dendrobates tinctorius. NCBI lineage: Eukaryota > Metazoa > Chordata > Amphibia > Anura > Dendrobatidae > Dendrobates > Dendrobates tinctorius. The sequence goes on from NW_027361681.1 coordinate 10,810,559, forward strand.
TTTTATATAAAAAATAATTATTTTTGCATCGCTTTATTCTGCGAGCTATAACTTTTTTATTTTTTCGCTGATGATGCTGTGTGGTGGCTCGTTTTTTGCGGGACAAGATGACGTTTTCAGCGGTACCATGGATATTTATATGCGTCTTTTTGATCGCGCCTTCTTACACTTTTGTTTGGCGGTATGATAATAAATCATTTTTTGCTTTTGTTTTTTATTTTTATTTTTTAAGGGGTTCGCTAAAGGGGTTAACTAATGGAACAGTTTCATAGGGCGGGTCGTTACGGACGCGGCGATACCTAATATGTGTACTTTTATTGGTTTTTTTTTTATTTACAAAAAATGAATTTATTTGGGGGAATATTTGTTTTTTTTTTCTAATTTATTTGGCGATTTTTTTTTAATTTATTTTAACACTTTTTTTTTTTTTTTTTTTAACTTTATTAAATAGTCCCAGGTGGGATATCACTGTCCTGTGACAGATCGCTGATCTGTCACATCACAGATCACTGTGACAGATCAGCGATCTGTCACAGGCAGTGCAGAAGGCTTCCTCATGCCTGCGCTTTGCAGGCACTGAGGAAGCCAGCTTCCTGCAGGCCCCCGTCGCCATCTTGGATTCGGGGGCCTGCAGGAAAGGAGCCCCCCGCAGCAGCGCTGCACATTGCGCTGCCGTGGGGGGCTCAGGGAAGCACGGAGGGAGCCCCCTCCCTGCCGATGCTTCCCTTTAACCCCCGGTACACCGCGATCATGTTTGATCGCAGTGTGCAAGGGGTTAACGTGTCGGGGGCGGTCCGTGACCGCCCCTGACACATTGTGCAGGGTGTCAGCTGTGATAATCAGCTGACACCCGGCCGCGATCAGCGGCGCTCACCAGGTTGGCGCCGCTGTTCGCGGTAGACGTTCTATCCCGTCCATGGGCATAGGGGCCCGGGTCCCATGGACGGGATAGTACATCTGATGTCAGGAAGGGGTTAAAAAATAAAAGCCCAACAAGTTTTCTTAAATCTGCCCTGGATAAATAGCTCGTTTAAGACCTATACTAACTTCTATTCTGCATTGCAATCACAGCTATGCCTGTGACTGCATTGCACTCCCACGGTCTCAATCCGCCTCCGTGTGCATCCTGGGGGGACACATAGTGACCCACACATGTGACACCATTCACTGCTTCACAATAGATAGAAGAAAAGTCGGCAATTCAGCAGCCAGCAGCCACGTATTGTAAAATCACATCTGGACCTGACAGGATAGAATAGATGGATTACATACAGTATATGCACATGGAATAGATATACAGATGTCAGTGACATATACAATTAGTACAGTGTGTGTGCAGCTTACTGTAAATGTAATTATTAAAAGATTATTTTTCTGAAAAAAATGGTGTGGGCTCATGCATAATTCTCTTAACCAGCAGAGGGAAAGCCGACAGCTGGGGGCAGATGTTTATAGCCTGGAAAGGGAGTAATACCCATGGAGCTTCCCAGGCTATTAATTTTGGCTCACAACTGAATACCTAGCCTTTACTGGCTATTAAAATAGGGGGACCCCCAAAAAAATCACGTTGGGTCCCCTATAATTAATAACCAGTAAAGGCTAAGCTGACAGCTGTGGGCTGAGATTAATAGCCTAGGAAGGTGTCATAGATATTGGCCCCCCAGGCAAAAAACATCAGCTCTCAGCCACCGCAGAAAAGGCACATAGATAAGATGTGCCAATTTTGGCACTTAGCCTCACTCTTCCCACTTGCCCTGTAGCTGTGGCAAGTGAGGTGATAGTTGGGGGAGGTTGATGTCACCTTTCTATTGTCAGGTGACATCAAGCCCAGAGGTTAGTAATGGAGAGGCATCAATAAGATGCCCCCATTACTAACCCCATAATCATACTGAATAAAAACACACTTCCAGAATAAAGTTGTTTAATTGAAAGAATGACACAGACTCCTTTAATAAATCTTAATTAAACCATACTTACGATATCTCCCATTCTACCAATGCCATTGTCTCCTGCAAGAGAATTAAAATAACAAACAGCATTCCTAACCTTTCCGCAGAGAAGATAATCCTTTTTTCCATAACTGGTCTAGCCCTGCTACATCTAGATGGAAGGCTGCATGGTTACATGATATGACCATACAGTCTGTCATCTAGTAGAGACACTGAGCAGCGTCTGCTACCACTGCCCAGTGTCTCACGGCGAAGTCCTATAACCTGTCTGATGTCAGCGCGAGCATGAGAAAGTGCTCATGTTCGCGGTGCCGTCAGAGAGGTCCTGAGAGGTCACAACCAATTAAATCACTTCACCTATCTGACGTCAGCACGAGCGCCGTTAGAAATTTTCCCACTGAGCTCGCGATGATGATAGTCCAAATCAGAGACCCATCCAAATGTCTGATTCAGAGACCCATCCAAGGTCCGAATTAGAGACTCATCCAAGGTCCGAATCAGACATATCTAAGGTCCGAATCAGACACCCATCCAAGGTCCGAATCAGAGACCTATCCAAGGTCCGAATCAGAGACCCATCCAAGGTCCGAATCAGAGACCCATCCAAGGTCCGAATCAGAGACCCATCCAAGGTCCGAATCAGAGACCCATCCAAGGTCCGAATCAGAGACCCATCCAAGGTCCGAATCAGAGACCTATTCAAGGTCCGAATCAGAGACCTATTCAAGGTCCGAATCAGAGACCTATCCAAGGTCCGAATTAGAGACCCATCCAAAGTCCGAATCAGGGACCCATCCAAGGTCCAAATTAGAGACCCATCCAAGGTCCGAATCAGAGACCCATCCAAGGTCCAAATTAGAGACCCATCCAAAGTCCGAATCAGGGACCCATCCAAGGTCCAAATTAGAGACCCATCCAAGGTCCAAATTAGAGACCCATCCAAAGTCCGAATCAGAAACTGGGCCACAGACTGATCCAAGCTCTGAACCAGAAGTGCATAGATTATAATTACTTCTGTCATTACTGCTGTTCTTCACCATCAACTGCAGGGAGACAAGAGACAAAAGAAATTCTCTAGATAATACAGCTGATCACCAGGACTTGGGCCAATGCTGCTCTTCTGTTACTTTTTTGCCGTCAATTCTGTGACATTACTATTTGTTCTTCTACATTGTTGCTATGTGCATTGGTTGTCCCTTGGAGGAGCAGTGGCTGTGTCTGGAGTGGGGCTGGGACCTGAGTGGGGCTGGGTCCTGAGTGGGGCTGTGCTTCTCTGTGCAGGCTGGATGGTGGGGGTGGATCCTGGGGGTGTTTCTGTGCAGGATTTACAGGCGGCTCCGTTAAGGCTTCTCACTTCTCCAGATCTGGCACCATGGCTGACGGTGACCATAAGCAGCGCAGGATCCACGGCAGCGGTGAAAACCTCAGTAAGAATCCTGGGATCACACTGTGAGAGGGAGAATGGGGCAGCATACTGTGTGGGGGGCACATGTTACGTCACTGCTCCCTGACTGCAGTGATAGTATTACGGCATCTACTGACGGCTGCTCATGCCGGACCTTATGTCAGCTGTCATTGGTGACGTACATAGGGGGCTAATAATTATTAGTTTTGTTGGATTAATGACAACATTGAATTTGGAGGTCTCAGTTTTGTTACATTCTTAGTTTTGCCATATTTTGTTACATGATGGTGGTTGTAGTTCTTATCGGTGAGGAATGTTTGGGAATCTTTGAATCTCACCATGCACATTCCCAATACATTTTTCATTTTGTCTTCTGTTGGGGGTGCGGTAACAGTATGTTGGGCTTGGCTTGATTTCTTGTTTATCACAGGAGCCCAACATATGTCAGTTTTGCTCATGAAGGGCAGGTAGGAGACATTGCCCAGCCTGAAGACGTGTCCGCCAAAAAAACTAAATTTGTGTCAGTCTCAAAACTTTTGACCACCACTGTAAATCCCGTACCCATGTTGGGTATACCCAACAGATAGCTGTAAGGTCAGCACTCAGTTCTCTCCCCTATATGCATTAACACTTAGAACATCCGATAGGTATAGAAGAGAAAGCTACTGCCAGACAAAGACTTGTCTGTCACCCTTAGAATCCAATGTCTTCCCTCCTCCTCCAGACCCCTCCTCTGTCCCCCTTACTCTTCTTCCACTCTCCTTCCCTGTCCCCCTACTCTCACTCCAGACTCATCCATTGTCCCCCTACTGACTTTTGATAACCTTTCTCCTCCCTCTGGACTCATTGGTCACCTTCCTTCTCTCTCTGGAACCTTTGGTCACCTTCCTTCTCCCCATGAACTCCTTGGCCACCTTCCTTCTCCCTCTGGACTCTGTGGTCACTTTCTTCCTCCCTCTGGACTCTGTGGTCACATTCTTCACCCCTCTGGACTCTGTGGTCAACTTCCTCCTCCCTCTGGACTCTTTGGTCACCTTCCTCCTCCCTCTGGACTCTTTGGTCACCTTCCTCCTCCCTCTGGACTCTTTGGTCACCTTCCTCCTCTACCTGGACTCTTTGGTCACCTTCCTCCTCCTTCTCTGGACATTTTGGTTACCTTTCTCCTCTCTCTGGACTCATTGGTCACCTTCCTTCTGTCTCTGGAACCTTAGTTCACCTTCCATCTCACTCTGTACTCTTTGGTCACCTTCATCCTCCATATGGACTCTATGGTCACCTTCCTCCTCCCTTTGGACTCTTTGGTCACCTTCCTCTTCCCTCTGGACTCTCTGGTCACCTTCCTTTTCCTTCTGGACTCTTTTGTCACCTTCCTCCTTCCTCTGGACTCTGGTCAACTCCCTTCGCCCTCTGGACTCCTTGATCACCTTCCTCCTCCCTCTAGACTCTTTGTTCACCTTCCTCCTCCCTCTGGGCTCTTTGGTCACCTTCCTCCTCCCTCTGGGCTCTTTGGTCACCTTCCTCCTCTCTCTGGACTCTTTGTTCACCTTCCTCCTCCCTCTGGACTCTTTGTTCACCTTCTTCCTCCCTCTGAACTCTTTTTTCACCTTCCTCCTCCCTCTGGACTGTTTTGTCACCTTCTTCCTCCCTCTGAACTCTTTTTTCACCTTCCTCCTCCCTCTGGACTCTTTGGTCACCTTCCTCCTCCCTCTGGACTCTTTGGTCACCTTCCTCCTCTACCTGGACTCTTTGGTCACCTTCCTCCTCCTTCTCTGGACATTTTGGTTACCTTTCTCCTCTCTCTGGACTCATTGGTCACCTTCCTTCTGTCTCTGGAACCTTAGTTCACCTTCCATCTCACTCTGTACTCTTTGGTCACCTTCCTCCTCCATATGGACTCTATGGTCACCTTCCTCCTCCCTTTGGACTCTTTGGTCACCTTCCTCTTCCCTCTGGACTCTCTGGTCACCTTCCTTTTCCTTCTGGACTCTTTTGTCACCTTCCTCCTTCCTCTGGACTCTGGTCAACTCCCTTCGCCCTCTGGACTCCTTGATCACCTTCCTCCTCCCTCTAGACTCTTTGTTCACCTTCCTCCTCCCTCTGGGCTCTTTGGTCACCTTCCTCCTCCCTCTGGGCTCTTTGGTCACCTTCCTCCTCTCTCTGGACTCTTTGTTCACCTTCCTCCTCCCTCTGGACTCTTTGTTCACCTTCTTCCTCCCTCTGAACTCTTTTTTCACCTTCCTCCTCCCTCTGGACTGTTTTGTCACCTTCTTCCTCCCTCTGAACTCTTTTTTCACCTTCCTCCTCCCTCTGGACTCTTTGGTCACCTTCCTCCTCCCTCTGGACTCTTTGGTCACCTTCCTCCTCTACCTGGACTCTTTGGTCACCTTCCTCCTCCTTCTCTGGACATTTTGGTTACCTTTCTCCTCTCTCTGGACTCATTGGTCACCTTCCTTCTGTCTCTGGAACCTTAGTTCACCTTCCATCTCACTCTGTACTCTTTGGTCACCTTCATCCTCCATATGGACTCTATGGTCACCTTCCTCCTCCCTTTGGACTCTTTGGTCACCTTCCTCTTCCCTCTGGACTCTCTGGTCACCTTCCTTTTCCTTCTGGACTCTTTTGTCACCTTCCTCCTTCCTCTGGACTCTGGTCAACTCCCTTCGCCCTCTGGACTCCTTGATCACCTTCCTCCTCCCTCTAGACTCTTTGTTCACCTTCCTCCTCCCTCTGGGCTCTTTGGTCACCTTCCTCCTCCCTCTGGACTCTTTGTTCACCTTCCTCCTCCCTCTGGACTCTTTGTTCACCTTCCTCCTCCCTCTGGACTCTTTGTTCACCTTCCTCCTCCCTCTAGACTCCTTGTTCACCTTCCTCCTCCCTCTGGACTGTTTTGTCACCTTCTTCCTCCCTCTGAACTCTTTTTTCACCTTCCTCCTCCCTCTGGACTCTTTGGTCACCTTCCTCCTCCCTCTGGACTCTTTGGTCACCTTCATCCTCCCTCTGGACTCTTTGGTCACCTTCATCCTCCCTCTGGACTCTCTGGTCATCCTCCTCCTGCCTCTAACCTCCTCTGGCAGCAGCTTATCCACGTGGAAACAATATGATTGGACATGTAACACAACGGGTGGGTTCGGACAACGTTCATCTAATGTGTATCGAGGTCTTTTAGATGAAAACAGCTTTTATATTAACTCCAACCATTGTGAAAGACAACACCCAGGACTTCCTCTGAGGGGGCTGTCAGCATGTTGGGAGTTACAGGTATCCTTACTGTAGGGATGGAGTAAGTGACATCTCCGGCACAGTCAGGTGTGATATTGAAGATCCGAAGACCCCCCCCCCCCCCCACCACCACTTCCCCCACCGCCTGTGGAAAACACAGCACCATATAATTATCTTGTTTGGCTGAGATGTGAGGGTTGTACTGATCAGCACTGTACTACTACTACTCCTCCTATTATCTTTGGTCACCACACAGTACTCATTTTCTTTCTGGACACTGCACAGTACCACTGGTCCTATTCTCTCTGGACACCGCACAGTACTATCACTCCTATTCTCTCTCCATGGACCCCGCACAGTACTACTACTCCTATTAACTCTAGACACTGCACAGTACCACTACTCCTAATCTGTCTGGACATCGCACAGTACTATCACTCCTATTCTCTCTCCATGGACCCCGCACAGTACTGCAACTCCTATTGTCTCTGGACAGGCACAGTACTACTACGTCTATTCTTTGTGAACACTGCACATTACTACTACTATTCTCTCTGGATACTGCAGAGTACTATTACTCCGTTAAATCATACATCTGAGGGCATACAGGCTTTGTGGGGATACATAAATTATCAAATTGTAGAGAACCCCAAATAAACCCTCTCTAGAAAAGCGAGACTTCTCTAGCGTGGGTTTATCTGAGGTTCTCTGCAATTTGATAATAATATACTATTACTCCTGTTCTCTCTCCATGGACGCAGCACAGTACTACTACTCCTATTCACTCTAGACACTGCACAGTACCACTACTCCTAATCTCTCTGGACATCGCGCAGTACTACTACTCCAAATTCTCTCTCCATGGACACCGCACAGTATCACTACTCATTTTCTCTTTGGACACCGCACAGTACCACTGCTCCTGTTTTCTCTATGGACACCGCACAGTACCACTGCTCCTATTCTCTCTTCATGGACATCGCACAGTACCACTGCTCCTATTGTCTCTGGAAACCGCGTGGTACCACTGTACTTATTCTCGCTCCCTGGACAACGCACAGTACCATTGCTTCTATTGTCTCTGGACACCGCACAATACCACTACTCCTATTCTCTCTGGACACCGCACAGTACCACTGCTCCTATTGTCTCTGGACACTGCACAGTACCACTGCTCCTATTCTCTCTCCATGGACAGCGCACAGAACCACTGTTCCTATTCTCTCTGGACACCACACAGTACCATTGCTTCTATTGTCTCAGGACACCGCACAGTACCACTGCTCCTATTGTCTCTGGACACAGCACAGTACCACTGATCCTATTCTCTCTCCATGGACAAAGCACACTACCACTGCTTCTATTCTCTCTGGACACTGCACAGTACCACTGCTCCTATTCTCTCTGGACACCACACAGTACCACTGCTCCTATTCTCTCTAGACACCACACAGTACCACTGCTCCTATTCTCTCTGGACACTGAACAGTACCACTACTCCTATTGTCTCTGGACACTCCACAGTACCAGGACTCCTATTCTCTCTGAACACTGCACAGTACCACTACTCCTATTCTCTCTGGATACCGCACAGTACCACTGTTCCTATTCTCTCTGGACACCACACAGTACCAGTGCTCCTATTCTCTCTGGACACCGCACAGTACCACTGTTCCTATTGTCTCTGAACACAGCACAGTACCACTGTTCCTATTCTCTCTCCATGGACAGCGCACAGTACCACTGCTCCTATTCTCTCTGGACACCACGCAGTACTAGTTCTCCTATTGTCTCTGGACACCGCACAGTACCACTGCTCCTATTGTCTCTGGACACCGCACAGTACCACTGCTCCTATTGTCTCTGGACACCGCACAGTACCACTGCTCCTATTGTCTCTGGACACCGCACAGTACCACTAATCCTATTCTCTCTCCCTGAACACCACACAGTACCACTGCTCCTATTCTCTCTGGACACTGCACAGTACCACTGCTCCTATTCTCTCTGGACACCGCACAGTACCACTACTCCTATTCTCTCTGGACACCACACTGTACCACTGCTCCTATTGTCTCTGGACACCGCACAGTACCACTGCTCCTATTGTCTCTGGACACCGCACAGTACCACTGCTCCTATTGTCTCTGGGCACCGCACAGTACTATCACTCCTATTCTCTCTCCATGGACCCCGCACAGTATCACTACTCCTATTCACTCTAGTCACTGCACAGTACCACTACTCCTAATCTGTCTGGACATCGCACAGTACTATCACTCCTATTCTCTCTCCATGGACCCCGCACAGTACTGCTACTCCTATTGTCTCTGGACAGGCACAGTACTACTACTCTATTTGCACAGCACTACTACGTCTATTCTTTGTGAACACTGCACATTACTACTACTATTCTCTCTGGATACTGCAGAGTACTATTACTCCGTTAAATCATACATCTGAGGGCATACAGGCTTTGTGGGGATACATAAATTATCAAATTGTAGAGAACCCCAAATAAACCCTCTCTAGAAAAGCAAGACTTCTATAGCGTGGGTTTATCTGAGGTTCTCTGCAATTTGATATTAATATACTATTACTCCTGTTCGCTCTCCATGGACGCCGCACAGTACTACTACTCCTATTCACTCTAGACACTGCACAGTACCACTACTCCTAATCTCTCTGGACATCGCACAGTACTACTACTCCAAATTCTCTCTCCATGGACACCGCACAGTATCACTACTCATTTTCTCTTTGGACACCGCACAGTACCACTGCTCCTGTTTTCTCTATGGACACCGCACAGTACCACTGCTCCTATTCTCTCTTCATGGACATCGCACAGTACCACTGCTCCTATTGTCTCTGGAAACCGCGTGGTACCGCTGTTCTTATTCTCGCTCCCTGGACATCGCACAGTACCACTGCTCCTATTGTCTCTGGAAACCGCGTGGTACCACTGTTCTTATTCTCGCTCCCTGGACAACGCACAGTACCATTGCTTCTATTGTCTCTGGACACCGCACAATACCACTACTCCTATTCTCTCTGGACACCGCACAGTACCACTGCTCCAATTCTCTCTGGACACTCCACAGTACCAGGACTCCTATTCTCTCTGAACACTGCACAGTACCACTACTCCTATTCTCTCTGGATACCGCACAGTACCACTGTTCCTATTCTCTCTGGACACCACACAGTACCAGTGCTCCTATTCTCTCTGGACACCGCACAGTACCACTGTTCCTATTGTCTCTGGGCACCGCACAGTACCACTGATCCTATCCTCTCTCCCTGGACACCGCACAGTACCACTGCTCCAATTCTCTCTGGACACTCCACAGTACCAGGACTCCTATTCTCTCTGAACACTGCACAGTACCACTACTCCTATTCTCTCTGGATACCGCACAGTACCACTGTTCCTATTCTCTCTGGACACCACACAGTACCAGTGCTCCTATTCTCTCTGGACACCGCACAGTACCACTGCTCCTATTGTCTCTGGGCACCGCACAGTACCACTGATCCTATCCTCTCTCCCTGGACACCAAACAGTACCACTGCTCCTATTCTCTCTGGACACCGCACCGTACCACTGCTCCTGTTTTCTCTATGGACACCGCACAGTACCACTGCTCCTATTCTCTCTTCATGGACATCGCACAGTACCACTGCTCCTATTGTCTCTGGAAACCGCGTGGTACCACTGTTCTTATTCTCGCTCCCTGGACAATGCACAGTACCATTGCTTCTATTGTCTCTGGACACCGCACAATACCACTACTCCTATTCTCTCTGGACACCGCACAGTACCACTGCTCCTATTGTCTCTGGACACTGCACAGTACCACTGCTCCTATTCTCTCTCCATGGACAGCACACAGTACCACTGTTCCTATTCTCTCTGGACACCACGCAGTACCATTGCTTCTATTGTCTCAGGACACCGCACAGTACCACTGCTCCTATTGTCTCAGGACACAGCACAGTACCACTGATCCTATTCTCTCTCCATGGACAAAGCACACTACCACTGCTTCTATTCTCTCTGGACACTGCACAGTACCACTGTTCCTATTCTCTCTGGACACCACACAGTACCACTGCTCCTATTCTCTCTGGACACCGCACAGTACCACTGCTCCTATTGTCTCTGGACACCGCACAGTACCACTAATCCTATTCTCTCTCCCTGAACACCACACAGTACCACTGCTCCTATTCTCTCTAGACACCGCACAGTACCACTGCTCCTATTCTCTCTGGACACCGCACAGTACCACTACTCCTATTCTCTCTGGACACCACACTGTACCACTGCTCCTATTCTCTCTGGACACCGCACAGTACCACTAATCCTATTCTCTCTCCCTGAACACCACACAGTACCACTGCTCCTATTCTCTCTGGACACCACACAATACCACTGCTCCTATTCTCTCTGGACACCGCACAGTACCACTACTCCTATTCTCTCTGGACACCACACTGTACCACTGCTCCTATTCTCTCTGGACACCGCACAGTACCAATACTCCTATTCTCTCTGGACACCACATTGTACCACTGCTCCTATTCTCTCTGGACACCGCACAGTACCACTACTCCTATTCTCTCTGGACACCACACTGTACCACTGCTCCTATTGTCTCTGGACACCGCACAGTACCACTGCTCCTATTGTCTCTGGGCACCGCACAGTACCACTGATCCTATCCTCTCTCCCTGGACACCAAACAGTACCACTGCTCCTATTCTCTCTGGACACCGCACAGTACCACTGCTCCTATTTTCTCTGGACACTGCACAGTACCACTGCTCCTATTTTCTCTGGACACTGCACAGTACCACTGGTCCTATTCTCTCTGGACATCGCACAGTACTATCACTCCTATTCTCTCTCCATGGACCCCGCACAGTACTGCTACTCCTATTGTCTCTGGACACGCACAGTACTACTATGTCTATTCTTTGTGAACACTGCACATTACTACTACTATTCTCTCTGGATACTGCAGAGTACTATTACTCCTTTAAATCATACATTTGAGGGCATACAGGCTTTGTGGGGATACATAAATTTTCAAATCTTAGAGAACCCCAAATAAACCCTCTCTAGAAAAGCAAGACTTCTCTAGCGTGGGTTTATCTGAGGTTCTCTGCAATTTGATATTAATATACTATTACTCCTGTTCGCTCTCCATGGACGCCGCACAGTACTACTACTCCTATTCACTCTAGACACTGCACAGTACCACTACTCCTAATCTCTCTGGACATCGCACAGTACTACTACTCCAAATTCTCTCTCCATGGACACCGCACAGTATCACTACTCATTTTCTCTTTGGGCACCGCACAGTACCACTGCTCCTGTTTTCTCTATGGACACCGCACAGTACCACTGCTCCTATTCTCTCTTCATGGACATCGCACAGTACCACTGCTCCTATTGTCTCTGGAAACCGCTTGGTACCACTGTTCTCGCTCCCTGGACAACGCACAGTACCATTGCTTCTATTGTCTCTGGACACCGCACAATAACACTACTCCTATTCTCTCTGGACACCGCACAGTACCACTGCTCCTATTGTCTCTGGACACTGCACAGTACCACTGCTCCTATTCTCTCTCCATGGACAGCGCACAGTACCACTGTTCCTATTCTCTCTGGACACCACGCAGTACCATTGCTTTTATTGTCTCAGGACACCGCACAGTACAACTGGTCCTATTGTCTCTGGACACAGCACAGTACCACTGTTCCTATTCTCTCTGGACACCACACAGTACCAGTGCTCCTGTTCTCTCTGGACAACTCACAGTACCACTGCTCCTACTGTCTCTGAACACCGCACAGTACCACTGCTCCTCTTGGCTCTGGACACCGCACAGTACCACTGATCCTATTCTCTCTCCCTGGACACCACACAGTACCACTGCTCCTATTCTCTCTGGACACCACACAGTACCACTGCTCCTATTCTCTCTGGACACCACACAGTACCACTGCTCCTATTCTCTCTTGTCTCTGCACAGTACCATTACTATTCTCTCTGGACACCGCACAGTACTACTACTCCTATTCTCTCTGGACACTGCACAGTACCACTGCTCCCATTCTTTCTGGACACCGCACAGTACTACTGCTCCTATTCTCTCTTGTCTCTGCACAGTACCATTACTATTCTCTCTGGACACCGCACAATACCAGCACTCCTATTTTCTCTGGACACAACGCATAGTACCACTACTCCTAATGTCTCAGGACTCCGCAAAATACCACTGCTCTATTGTCTCTGGACACCGCACAATATCACTGCTCCTATTATCTCTGGATACCGCACAGTACAACTGCTCTTATTGCCTCGGGATACCGCACAGTACAACTGCTCTTATTGTCTCGGGATACCGCACAATACAACTACATCTATTCTCTCTCCATGGATACCGCACAGTACCATTGCTCTTATTGTCTCTGGACACTGCACAGTAGCACTACTCCTATTGTCTCTGGATACCGCACAGTACCACTGCTCCTAATTTCTCAGGGCACTGCACAATACCACTGTTCTTATTGTCTCTGGACAATGCACAGTACCACTAGTCCTATATTTTATGGACACTGCACAGTTCCACTACTCATATATTCTCTCTAGACACTGCACAGTACGACTACCCCTATTCTCTCTCCTTGGACCCCACACAGTACTACTACTCTTTTCTTTGGACACTGCCCAGAACCACTGCTCCTATTGTCTCTGGACACCGCTCAGTACCGCTACTCATATTCTCTACTGCACAGTACTACTATTCCTAGCCTCTCTCCATGGACCCCATGCAGTACCACTACTTCTATTGTCTCTGTGTGGATACTGTTGCTGTTGTGACACAGTTTGTGGATTGCGTCCTCACAGAGCTGCAGTGTTGTCACAGTGGTTTCCCAGAAGCAGGGTCATGTGACTGTATGAAAGTCCTATCCTTGCTCTTAACAACGGCTGTCAAACGCTGCATTAATGGTAGTAGGGCTGCCATGACAGCAGTGTGGGAGGGGGGCTTTTGCCTGTCAGCGAGTGTAATACTGCCCCCTCCAGGACTATAGTGCAGACTGACAGGAGGAGCAGTAGAGGATTGGGATGAGACCTGCGCCTTCCTGCAACCATGAACACTATCAGGGCCCTATTAGACGTGTCAAGATAAGGGCCCCTCAGAGGTCTTATCCCCCGAAATGGCCAGATATAAAGTTATTGAGGGATAAACCTGAACCCCACCCTCTCCCCATAACCCAGAACCTTAGAAGGCAACAGGGTCAGTAACCATGAAGTTGGAGGGGGTTAGGGCCAGTTGGGTCAGTAGTTGTAGGGGGTTGGTGGATCTGTTGAGCGCTGCCTGGCTTGTGCTGGTGCGGTCTTATTGTTCACTTGCATTTCCCGCAATCGCGATTCCCCGAGTCCCAGATGTTTATTCCAGTCAATAATGAAGTCTCAAGAGGAATCAAGTTGATGCTGTTGATCGTCACCTCATCAGCCACACACCTCTGCTTTCTAATGCTGCCCTGTGATTGAGACACAAGCCACATGTGCCATTGTACTGTACTATATGATACACGCGGGTGGAGGTGGATACCGTGAGATTGTACAGTAATATAAGATACATGTTGGTGGAGGTGGATATGGTGGCATTGTACGGTAATATATGATACATGTTGGTGGAGGTGGTTACGGTGGCATTGTACGGTAATATATGATACACGCGGGTGGAGGTGGATACGGTGACATTGTATGGTAATATATGATACATGTTGGTGGAGGTGGATATGGTGACATTGTACGGTAATATATGATACATATTGGTGGAGGTGGATACGGTGCGATTGTACGGTAATATATGATACATGTGGGTGGAGGTGGATACGGTGACATTGTATGGTAATATATGATACATATTGGTGGAGGTGGATACGGTGCGATTGTACGGTAATATATGATACATGTTGGTGGAGGTGGATATGGTGACATTGTACGGTAATATATGATACATATTGGTGGAGGTGGATACGGTGCGATTGTACGGTAATATATGATACATGTGGGTGGAGGTGGATACGGTGGCATTGTATGGTAATATATGATACATATTGGTGGAGTTGGATATGGTGACATTGTACGGTAATATATGATACACGTGGGTGGAGGTGGATACAGTGACATTGTACGGTAATATATGATTCACGCGGGTGGAGGTGGATACGGTGGCATTGTATGATAATATATGATACATATTGGTGGAGTTGGATATGGTGACATTGTACGGTAATATATGATACACGTGGGTGGAGGTGGATACAGTGACATTGTACGGTAATATATGATACATATTGGTGGAGGTGGATATGGTGACATTGTACGGTAATATATGATACACGTGGGTGGAGGTGGATACAGTGACATTGTACGGTAATATATGATACATATTGGTGGAGGTGGATACGGTGCGATTTTACGGTAATATATGATACACGTGGGTGGAGGTGGATACGGTGCGATTTTACGGTAATATATGATACACGTGGGTGGAAGTGGATACGGTGACATTGTACGGTAATATATGATACACGCGGGTGGAGGTGGATACGGTGAGATTGTACGGTAATATATGATACATGTTGGTGGAGGTGGATACGGTGACATTGTACGGTAATATATGATACACGTGGGTGGAGGTGGATACGGTGGCATTGTATGGTAATATATGATACATATTGGTGGAGGTGAATATGGTGACATTGTACGGTAATATGATACACGCGGGTCGAGGTGGATACAGTGACATTGTACGGTAATATATGATACACGTGGGTGGAGGTGGATACGGTGGCATTGTATGGTAATATATGATATACAACTGGAACTGAACTGAAAGTGGCCGCGCTTAAAGCACTGTGTAATAAAAATGCAACCAAACTGGAAATGGCGGTAGGACTTTAAAATGTAGAATGCAAATGCATACAGCCAAAAAGCAGATGACGTTACTCACTGTTATGAAGACTGGCTGTTGATGAACATAATGCTCTTGAAGTCACAAGTGGATAAAAAGAAGGGCCACTAAGCATAGAAGACTGAAGCAAATCCAGGGAGCGTCCTCCCGTTTGCAAAAGAAACAGCTCCCCACAAGGGAACGTGTACCCCAGAGCGGCAGGCAGCCACGGCCGATGGCGCCGCCGAACAGTGGCGTGGTGAACGAGGGGCGTGACGTGTGGGCGGTGACGTCACCGGTCCGTACAAGACGGACATGTGCAAGGGCCAATCCTGACGCGTTTCGGGGGAACCGTCCCCCTTCCTCAAAGGTAACACATTGCTTTAAGCGCGGCCACTTTCAGTTCAGTTCCAGTTGTGTTTTCTAGTGGCGGAGAGCACACTCACTCTGCCAGGTGTGCCAGCAGCTTTTTGATTGACTGTGTATTTGTAGCGCCGGTGTGTATTTGTTTATTCTAATATAGGATACACGCGGGTGGAGGTGGATACGGTGAGATTTACGGTAATATATGATACACGGTGGAGGTGGATACGGTGACATTGTACGGTAATTTATGATAGACGCGGGTGGCGGTGGATACGGTGACATTGTAAGCTAATTATTTTAAAAATATAAATCTGAAAATTGCGAGGTGCATTTGTATTCAGTCCCCTGAGTCAATATTTTGTAGGACCACCTTTCACTGCAATTACTGCTGCAAGTCCTTTGGTGTCTGTTTCTACCAGCTCTGCACAGCTGGAGGTGACATTTTTTCCCATTCTTCTTTGCACACTCACTCACGGTCAGTGAGATTGGATGGAGATGTCTGTGAACAGCAATTTCCGTGTCTTGTCACAAATTCTCAATGGGATTTCGGTCTGGACTGTGATGGGGCCATTCACACACATGAATATACTTTGCTCTAAACCATCCATTGTAATTCTGGCAGGATGTTTAGGGTCGTTGTCCTGCTGGAAGGAGAACCTATGCCCCAATCTCAAGTCTTTTTCAACCTCTAACAGGTTTTCCTCCAGGATTGCCCTGTACTTGACTCCTTCCATCTTTCCATAAACTCTGACCTGCTTTTCTGACCCTGCTGAAGAAAAGCCTCCCCACAGCATGATTCTCCCACCACCATGTGTGACGGTGGGGATGATGTTTTCAGGGTGTTGTGCTGTGTTGGTTTTCCACCGCACATAGCCTTTTGCAATTAGCCCAAAAAAATTCTCCCTTGGTCTCATCTGACAGTGCACCTTTTTCTACATACTGGCTGTGTCCCCTATATGTCTTTTTGAAAACTGCAAACAGGACCTCTTATGGCTTTCTTTCAAAAATGTCTTTTCTTGTGCCACTCTTCCATAAGGGTCAGATTTGTGGAGTATACAAATAATAGTTGGCCTGTGGACATATCCTCTCACCTGAGCTGTAGATCTCGGCAGCTGCTCCATACTCATTCCATTTCTGGATGATGGATTGAACAGTGCTTCATGAGATCTTCAGAGCTTAGACTATTTTTTATAACCTAACTCAGCTTTACTCTTCTCCACAACTTTATCCCTAACCTGTATGGTGTGTTCATTGGTTTTCATGATGCTGTTTGATTCGTAATGTTTTAAAAAAAAAATCCCTATGAGGTCTTCACAGAACAGCTGCAGTTATACTGAGAAGAAATTACACACAGGTGGACTCAATGTACTGATTATGTGACTTTT
The DNA here is from genome assembly GCF_039654945.1 of Dendrobates tinctorius. NCBI lineage: Eukaryota > Metazoa > Chordata > Amphibia > Anura > Dendrobatidae > Dendrobates > Dendrobates tinctorius. The sequence goes on from NW_027361681.1 coordinate 10,827,871, forward strand.
GGCTGCAAGTGGATACTCAGGATTTTATTTAGGGGTATCAGACTACAGGGGGTGCATACAAATGCATGTCACAATTTTCAGATTTATATTTTTACAATAATTAGAAAGCCATGTGTTTCCTTACACTTCACAAATACTTAAATTTAAGTTTGTGAGTGTAACGTAAAAACATATGGAAAACTTCATGGAGTATGAATAGTTTTTTAAGGAACTGCATGATACCTGCAGGTGGATGTGGTACCATTGTACGGTAATATATGATACCTGCGGGTGGAGGTGGATGCGGTGTCATTGTACAGTAATATATGATGCGTACAGGTGGAGGTGGATGGGGTGCAGCAGTTTCACGCACGGTGCCAGGGTCGGGTCGGTGAATTCTGGTAATATGTATATGACTGTGATGACATCTGGACATTCATGACATTTTCCCTTCTGCGGGGGTCAGAGTTTCACCAGAGATTGCAGCTATTGTCACGAGGCAGTGATGTAACTACATCCTATACCATTTCTCAATAACAGCACAAGAGCACGATGGGAGTTGTCTCCACTGAAATCACAAGACTGCAGGGGTGATCTTCTAATTTACATGGGGGCAATTCTTCCTTGTACAAGGTGACATGGGGCCATTAGTCACCTCCTCCATATCTCACTGTTACCAGAGGAAGAATAAACATAAACACGTGGTTATTATCTGAGCCGCGCCCCAAGGGTTGTGTAACAGCTAAACCTGAGATCAAGGAGTTGTGGGTTATTACACCTTCCTGCAGTAATACATTGTACATCATGGGGGAGGGGGTCATTACATCTTCCTGCAGTGATACATTGTACATCATGGGGGAGGGGGTCATTACACCTTCCTGCAGTGATACATTGTACATCATGGGGGAGGGGGTCATTACATCTTCCTGCAGTGATACATTGTACATCATGGGAGAGGGGGTCATTACACCTTCCTGCAGTAATACATTGTACATCATGGGGGAGGGGGGTCATTACACCTTCCTGCAGTGATACATTGTACATCATGGGGGAGGGGGTCATTACACCTTCCTGCAGTGATACATTGTACATCATGGGGGAGGGGGTCATTACACCTTCCTGCAGTGATACATTGTACATCATGGGGGAGGGGGTCATTACACCTTCCTGCAGTAATACATTGTACATCATGGGGGAGGGGGTCATTACACCTTCCTGCAGTGATACATTGTACATCATGGGGGAGGGGGGTCATTACACCTTCCTGCAGTGATACATTGTACATCATGGGAGAGGGGGGGGTCATTACACCTTCCTGCAGTGATACATTGTACATCATGGGAGAGGGGGGGTCATTACACCTTCCTGCAGTAATACATTGTACATCATGGGGGAGGGGGTCATTACATCTTCCTGCAGTGATACATTGTACATCATGGGGGAGGGGGGTCATTACACCTTCCTGCAGTAATACATTGTACATCATGGGGAGGGGGGTCATTACACCTTCCTGCAGTAATACATTGTACATCATGGGGGAGGGGGTCATTACATCTTCCTGCAGTGATACATTGTACATCATGGGGGAGGGGGGTCATTACACCTTCCTGCAGTGATACATTGTACATCATGGGAGGGGGGGGTCATTACACCTTCCTGCAGTGATACATTGTACATCATGGGGGAGGGGGTCATTACACCTTCCTGCAGTGATACATTGTACATCATGGGGGAGGGGGTCATTACATCTTCCTGCAGTGATACATTGTACATCATGGGGGAGGGGGTCATTACATCTTCCTGCAGTGATACATTGTACATCATGGGGGAGGGGGTCATTACACCTTCCTGCAGTGATACATTGTACATCATGGGGGAGGGGGTCATTACACCTTCCTGCAGTGATACATTGTACATCATGGGAGAGGGGGGGTCATTACATCTTCCTGCAGTGATACATTGTACATCATGGGGGAGGGGGTCACTACATCTTCCTACAGTGATACATTGTACATCATGGGGGAGGGGGGTCATTACACCTTCCTGCAGTGATACATTGTACATCATGGGAGAGGGGGGGTCATTACATCTTCCTGCAGTGATACATTGTACATCATGGGGGAGGGGGTCATTACATCTTCCTGCAGTGATACATTGTACATCATGGGGGAGGGGGGTCATTACACCTTCCTGCAGTGATACATTGTACATCATGGGGGAGGGGGGTCATTACACCTTCCTGCAGTGATACATTGTACATCATGGGAGAGGGGGGGGTCATTACACCTTCCTGCAGTGATACATTGTACATCATGGGGGAGGGGGTCATTACACCTTCCTGCAGTGATACATTGTACATCATGGGGGAGGGGGGTCATTACACCTTCCTGCAGTGATACATTGTACATCATGGGAGAGGGGGGGTCATTACACCTTCCTGCAGTGATACATTGTACATCATGGGAGAGGGGGGGTCATTACACCTTCCTGCAGTAATACATTGTACATCATGGGGGAGGGGGTCATTACATCTTCCTGCAGTGATACATTGTACATCATGGGGGAGGGGGGTCATTACACCTTCCTGCAGTAATACATTGTACATCATGGGGAGGGGGGTCATTACACCTTCCTGCAGTAATACATTGTACATCATGGGGGAGGGGGTCATTACATCTTCCTGCAGTGATACATTGTACATCATGGGGGAGGGGGGTCATTACACCTTCCTGCAGTGATACATTGTACATCATGGGAGGGGGGGGGTCATTACACCTTCCTGCAGTGATACATTGTACATCATGGGGGAGGGGGTCATTACACCTTCCTGCAGTGATACATTGTACATCATGGGGGAGGGGGTCATTACATCTTCCTGCAGTGATACATTGTACATCATGGGGGAGGGGGGTCATTACACCTTCCTGCAGTGATACATTGTACATCATGGGAGAGGGGGGGTCATTACACCTTCCTGCAGTAATACATTGTACATCATGGGGGAGGGGGTCATTACATCTTCCTGCAGTGATACATTGTACATCATGGGGGAGGGGGGTCATTACACCTTCCTGCAGTAATACATTGTACATCATGGGGAGGGGGGTCATTACACCTTCCTGAAGTAATACATTGTACATCATGGGGGAGGGGGTCATTACATCTTCCTGCAATGATACATTGTACATCATGGGAGAGGGGGGGTCATTACACCTTCCTGCAGTGATACATTGTACATCATGGGGGAGGGGGTCATTACATCTTCCTGCAGTGATACATTGTACATCATGGGGGAGGGGGGTCATTACACCTTCCTGCAGTGATACATTGTACATCATGGGAGAGGGGGGGGTCATTACACCTTCCTGCAGTAATACATTGTACATCATGGGGGAGGGGGTCATTACATCTTCCTGCAGTGATACATTGTACATCATGGGGGAGGGGGGTCATTACACCTTCCTGCAGTGATACATTGTACATCATGGGAGAGGGGGGGTCATTACACCTTCCTGCAGTAATACATTGTACATCATGGGGGAGGGGGTCATTACATCTTCCTGCAGTGATACATTGTACATCATGGGGGAGGGGGTCATTACATCTTCCTGCAGTGATACATTGTACATCATGGGGGAGGGGGGTCATTACACCTTCCTGCAGTGATACATTGTACATCATGGGAGAGGGGGGGTCATTACACCTTCCTGCAGTGATACATTGTACATCATGGGGAGGGGGGTCATTACACCTTCCTGCAGTGATACATTGTACATCATGGGGGAGGGGGTCATTACATCTTCCTGCAGTGATACATTGTACATCATGGGGGAGGGGGGTCATTACACCTTCCTGCAGTGATACATTGTACATCATGGGAGGGGGGGTCATTACACCTTCCTGCAGTGATACATTGTACATCATGGGGGAGGGGGTCATTACATCTTCCTGCAGTGATACATTGTACATCATGGGGGAGGGGGTCATTACACCTTCCTGCAGTGATACATTGTACATCATGGGGGAGGGGGTCATTACACCTTCCTGCAGTGATACATTGTACATCATGGGGGAGGGGGTCATTACACCTTCCGGCAGTGTTACATTGTACATCATGGGGGAGGGGGTCATTACACCTTCCTGCAGTGATACATTGTACATCATGGGGGAGGGGGTCATTACACCTTCCTGCAGTGATACATTGTACATCATGGGGGAGGGGGTCATTACACCATCCTGCAGTGATACATTGTACATCATGGGGAGGGGGGTCATTACACCTTCCTGCAGTGATACATTGTACATCATGGGGGAGGGGGTCATTACACCTTCCTGCAGTGATACATTGTACATCATGGGGAGGGGGGTCATTACACCTTCCTACAGTGATACATTGTACATCATGGGGAGGGGGTCATTACACCTTCCTGCAGTGATACATTGTACATCATGGGGAGAGGGTCATTACACCTTCCTGCAGTAATACATTGTACATCATGGGGAGGGGGGTCATTACACCTTCCTGCAGTAATACATTGTACATCATGGGGAGGGGGGTCATTACACCTTCCTTCAGTAATACATTGTACATCATGGGGGAGGGGGTCATTACATCTTCCTGCAGTGATACATTGTACATCATGGGAGAGGGGGGGGTCATTACATCTTCCTGCAGTGATACATTGTACATCATGGGAGAGGGGGGGGTCATTACATCTTCCTGCAGTGATACATTGTACATCATGGGAGGGGGGGGTCATTACACCTTCCTGCAGTGATACATTGTACATCATGGGGGAGGGGGTCATTACACCTTCATGCAGTGATACATTGTACATAATGGGGAGGGGGGTCATTACACCTTCCTGCAGTGATACATTGTACATCATGGGGGAGGGGGTCATTACACCTTCCTGCAGTGATACATTGTACATCATGGGAGAGGGGGGGGTCATTACACCTTCCTGCAGTGATACATTGTACATCATGGGAGAGGGGGGGTCATTACACCTTCCTGCAGTGATACATTGTACATCATGGGGAGGGGGTCATTACACCTTCCTGCAGTGATACATTGTACATCATGGGGGAGGGGGTCATTACACCTTCCTGCAGTGATTCATTGTACATCATGGGGGAGGGGGTCATTACATCTTCCTGCAGTGATACATTGTACATCATGGGGGAGGGGGTCATTACATCTTCCTGCAGTGATACATTGTACATCATGGGGGAGGGGGTCATTACACCTTCCTGCAGTGATACATTGTACATCATGGGGGAGGGGGTCATTACATCTTCCTGCACTATACAGGAAGTCACATATCTGTCCGAACCCCCCCTCCCTGTCAATGCTATACAATGCATCATTGCGGGAAGTCACATGTCTCCTGTAGTGAAACCTCCACCAGGGGGAGCTGGTGAGGAAAGAGAGGTTATACACTAAGAGCAGCAACCCTGAGCAACAGCACAGGTGCCACAGGTAACGAGAAAGAATAGTCAGACGAACCGAGTCAGAAACTAACAGGAGCAGATGTACCAGAAGGAGCAGCAATACACGTAGTCAAAATACCAAAGCCGAGAGTCAGAAAGCCAGAACATGAGCACGGGGTCCAAAACGTGAGACGAAATACGTGGTCGGGGTACAAGCCAGGGAGTCAGATGCCAGAGAGGGAACGTAACAGCAGAGACGAATACCAAGAGACGGGGTCAGAAATCAGTCCGGGTCATACACGTGAATATCAGTCAAAGGCAGGAGGATCACCAGGGTACAAGGGTCAGCGGCTCTAAACTGCAAGCTTGAGCTATCACTAACACTGGTCAGCAGGCTGTGAGGGATTGAAATAGCCCAGCTAGCTCCAGAACGAGGCTGAGGAGATTAACCCCCGCATGACCAGTCCGGAGTGAAGACGGCAGAAGATAAACTCCGGACTGGACCATGACAGTACCCCCCTCTCAATGGGGGGGCCACTGGACCTCCAGGCTTCCCTGGATGACGAGCGTGAAAGGCCCGGACCAACCGATCCGCATGGACCGAACGTGCCGGCACCCATGACCGATCCTCAGGACCGTATCCTTTCCAATGGACCAAGTACTGAAGTGAACGACGGAGCATACGAGAATCCACCACCTGTTCCACCTCGTACTCGGTCTGCCCATCTACCATAACAGGCGGCGGGTGCGAGGGAGACTCGTCAGAGGAAGGCACCGACGGCTTCAGAAGCGCTTTATGGAACACATTAGGAATCCGTAATGACGGAGGCAACCGCAGGCGAAAGACCACAGGATTAATCACCTCTAAAATCTCATACGGACCAATAAACTTGGGACCCAACTTAGCAAAGGGAATTCTCAGCCTTATGTTTTTGGTGGATAACCATACCTTATCCCCCACCTGATAAGTCGGCCGCACCGAGAGTCGTTTATCTGCAAAAAAATTATATTTGCCCTGAGCCTCCCCAATGTTTCTCTGAACTTCCCTCCAAACCTCCTCCAACCGCAAAAAGGCTGAATCAGCCCCTGGACACTCCGAATCTAGTCTGGAGAATTCACCAAAATGAGGGTGAAACCCATAGTTGCAGAAGAAAGGAGAAGTACCAGTAGACTGATTGACACGATTATTGAAGGCGAATTCCGCCATAGGTATCATAGAGCACCAATCATCCTGTCTGGATGTGACAAGACACCGCAGGATCTGCTCTAAAGACTGATTGGTCCTGATGCCCAGCCTTTTACAAAAAGCTCTCCAGAATTTTGACACGAATTGCACCCCTCTATCAGACACCACACTGACAGGCACACCATGCAACCGAATCACATGCTCAATGAATAGCTTAGATAGAGTCTCAGCATTAGGAAGGCCCGTTAAGGGTACAAAATGTGCTTGTTTACTGAACCTATCCACAACTACCCAGATCACGGTTTTGCCATTAGAGGGTGGGAGATCGGTGATAAAATCCATGGACAGGTGAGTCCACGGTCTATCCGGAATTGGCAGTGGCACCAATTCCCCGGCCGGCCGGTTGTGGGAGGCTTTAGCGCGGGCACAAGTTCCACAGGAGGACACAAAACCAGTGACGTCAGAAGTCAACGAGGGCCACCAGAATAGCCTAGTGATGGCTTTACGAGTGGCCGAGATTCCTGGATGCCCACTCAGAGCTGAGTCGTGGAACTCCCGAAGCACCCTTAACCGATACTGGACAGGCACAAAGAGCTTATTTTCAGGTATGGACGGGGGAGCAAGAGATTGGGCCTCACAAATCTCCTGCTCCAATCTCTGGGACACCAAAGCCACCACCACCCCGCGCTGAAGAATGGAGGAAGGAGGCTCCGGAGGCGATACCGGATCTAGGCTGCGAGACAAGGCATCCGCCTTCACATTCTTGGAACCTGGTCTGAAAGTGATGGAAAACTGAAATAGGGGAAAAAAAAAAAGTGACCACCTTGCCTGTCTCGGAGTCAGACGTTTGGCAGATTCGATGTAAGACAGATTCTTGTGATCTGTAATGACAGTGATACGATGGACAGCCCCCTCCAAAAAATGCCTCCATTCTTCAAAAGCCAATTTAATGGCCAACAACTCTCGGTTACCCACATTATAATTCCTTTCAGCAGAGGAAAATTTTTTTAGAAAAGAAGGCACAGGGTCTTAAGTTTGTTAATGTGGTGGGCCCCTGGGACAACACAGCCCCCACTCCCACCTCAGAGGCATCCACTTCTACGATGAATGGTTTAGACAAGTCAGGTTGCACCAGTACCGGAGCAGTCATGAAACGTTTAATTAACAAAGAAAACGCCGCCACAGCTGGAGCTGACCAGTTTTTAAGATCCGCTCCCTTTTGGGTGAGATCAGTGAGGGGTTTGACCACTTGAGAGAACCCCTTGATGAATTTTTTATAATAATTGGCGAAACCCAGAAATCGCTGAAGACCCTTGAGATCTCTGGGTTGCACCCAATCCACAATGGCCTGTACCTTCCTAGGGTCCATACGAAACCCCTCAGCGGACAGGATGACCCCTAGAAAGGACACTTCTTGAGTAAAAAATGAACACTTCTCCAATTTGGCAAAGAGTGAGTTCTCCCTGAGCCTCTGGAGAACCGCATGAAGATGACCCATATGACTTTGTCTATCAGAAGAATATATAAGTATATCGTCAAGATAAACAACTACAAAACGTCCAATAAAATCAGAAAAAACATGGTTAAAGAAATTCTGGAATACCGCTGGTGCGGTAGTCAAACCGAAGGGCATAACCAAATTTTCAAACAGACCCTCAGAGGTGAGAAACGCAGTTTTCCATTCATCCCCCTCCCGCATACGGATGAGATTGTATGCTCCCCTGAGGTCCAACTTAGAGAACCACCTGGCCCCCGACAATTGATTGTACAAATCAGGTATCAGTGGGAGAGGGTAGGCGTTTCTTATGGTTATTTTATTCAGTTCTCGAAAATCGAGGCATGGGCGTAAACCACCATCCTTCTTTTTTACAAAAAAGAACCCCGCTGCCACGGGAGAGACAGATGGCCGTATATGCCCTTTACGGAGGCTCTCAGAGATATAGTCCTTCATAGCAGCCCGCTCAGGGCCGGAGAGATTGTACAGCCGGGCTTTGGGCAATTTGGGAGGGGGGACAGACATGTGAATTCCCGTATTGATACAATGTACACCATTGCCGGGGAGATAAACATTTGACTTTCCATAATGATACATTGTACATCATTACCCGGGGGGGGGGGACAGACATATGACTTCCGGTGCTGATACATTGTACACCATTGCCGGGGGGACAAACATTTAATCTTTATTTTTATATAGCGCGCCGCTAACATATTCCGCAGCGCTTTACAGTTTGCACACATTTTCATCACTGTCCCCGATGGGGCTCACAATCTAAATTCCCTATCAGTATGTCTTTGGAATGTGGGAGGAAACCAGAGTACCTGGAGGAAACCCACGCAAACACGGGGAGAACATACAAACTCCTTGCAGATGTTGTCCTTGGTGGGATTCGAACCCAGGACTCCAGCGCTGCAAGGGGGGGGGGGGGGACAGACATGTGACTTCCTGTAGTGATACATTGTACACCTTGTGACTTCCCGGGCGGAGTTGTGTGACTTTTTGTAATGATACATTGTGCACTATTGCCGGGGGGAGGGGACAGACATGTGACTTTTTGTAATGATACTTAGTACACTATTGCCGGGGGACAGACATGTGACTTCCTGGTTCCTCTGTGCAGCTACTCCTCTACCTCCAAAGATCACAGCTGCAGTAAAGGGTCATGTGGAAGGAGTTACCTTCGCACTAGGGGTGCCCATAGATGTGGGGGCGTGGCCTAATTGTTTGCTACAAATGTTTCCCGTATTTTTTTTTTTTTTACAAAGGTTAGAAATGATTGGCTGCCGAGCACAGATCATGTGACAAGGCAGTGACATGACAGATTCTCTACGCTCTTGCAGGAGATCCAGATCCCGGGCTCGGCTGCTGCGGGTGGGTCCTGGTGATTGTATCCTTCTTCTTCACCATTGTCACATTTCCTGTATCAGTATGGATGTGTATAAAGGTAAGTAGGAGACGCAGCGATGGCCGGACATGTATATGTGGACTGTGGCGGCACCTGGCCATGCCCATCACTACGTCGCTCCTCTGACGTCATGGTTCTTCTAATTTCAGATTGTGAAGGAATATGAGCGGGCAATCATCTTCAGACTGGGGCGTATCCTGCGCGGAGGAGCAAAGGGTCCAGGTCAGGTTCTGCACAATGTCCTGTACACAGGACCACTGCAGTCCCATGTAAACAAAACATGAACTTCCTGAACGACATCATGCCCTCCCCATCTAATATATAAAGCTCAATGTGTATGTATGTGTGTATGTATGTCCGGGATTGGCATCTGTACCGTCGCAGCTACAGCCACAAAACTTTGCACAGTCACACGTCTGGACCCCGAGAGCGTCATAGGCTATGTTGTGAGGCAAAATTTTCACCCCGCGCGTTCCAATTCACCAAACAATTTTGCCCCTATCTACATAATAGGGAAAAAGTGAAAAGAAAAGTGTTGGAGGCAAATTGACAGCTGCCAGATGTGAACAAGGGGGACTGAAAGAATGAGAGCGATGGCGCCAAAGAGTATATACCGTACAGTTGCCAATGTGGGGCCCTGACATGGGATACTCACCACACACGGGGATATGAACACACACACAAAATGCGCCACACACTACCACGTGCTTCACCACATATACCACCCTCAGCACACATTTCACCACACATACACCAACCTCGCCACATAAAAGGCGAAACACAAAAGTCGCCACTCAAAACTCGCCACGCTGTCCCAGAGCTGTTTAAAAGATGAAAAATGAGCTGTGATTGGTTGCTATCAGCAACAGTTTTCTTTGTAGACAGTTGTGGTAACTGAGGCCTATTATTCTTATCATTTCTATGGTGTTATCGTCCTTCTGTAAAGCTGGAAATAACACAATTTATTACCGTGCCAACACAGACCACCCTCTGACACAGACTGCAGGGAGAGCCCAGTATCACACAGGATAGGATTAGATACACGGCTCAGCAGTCAGTATCACACAGGATAGGATTAGATACACAGCTCAGCAGTCAGTATCACACAGGAGGGGATTAGATACACAGCTCAGCAGTCAGTATCACACAGGATAGGATTAGACACATGGCTCAGTAGTCAGTATCACACAGAATAGGATTAGATACACAGCTCAGCAGTCAGTATCACACAGAATAGGATTAGATACACAGCTCAGTAGTCAGTATCACACAGGATAGGATTAGATACACGGCTCAGCACACAGTATCACACAGGATAGGATTAGATACACAGCTCAGCAGTCAGTATCACACAGGATAGGATTAGATACACAGCTCAGCAGTCAGTATCACACAGGAGAGGATTAGGCACATGGCTCAGCAGTCAGTATCACACAGGACAGGATTAGATACACAGCTCAGCAGTCAGTATCACACAGGATAGGATTAGATACGCAGCTCAGCAGTCAGTATCACACAGGAGGGGATTAGATAAACGGCTCAGCAGTCAGTATCACACAGGATAGGATTAGATACACGGCTCAGCAGACAGTATCACACAGAATAGGATTAGATACACGGCTCAGCACACAGTATCACACAGGATAGGATTAGATACACAGCTCAGCAGTCAGTATCACGCAGGAGAGGATTAGGCACATGGCTCAGCAGTCAGTATCACGCAGGATAGGATTAGATACGCAGCTCAGCACACAGTATCACACAGAATAGTATTAGATACACGGCTCAGCAGACAGTATCACACAGAATAGGATTAGATACCCGGCTCAGCAGTCAGTATCACACAGGATTGGATTAGATGCACAGCTCAGCAGTCAGTATCACACAGGAGAGGATTAGATACACGGCTCAGCAGTCAGTATCACACAGGATAGGATTAGATACGCAGCTCAGCACACAGTATCACACAGAATAGTATTAGATACACGGCTCAGCAGACAGTATCACACAGAATAGGATTAGATACACGGCTCAGCAGTCAGTATCACACAGGATTGGATTAGATGCACAGCTCAGCAGTCAGTATCACACAGGAGAGGATTAGGTACATGGCTCAGCAGACAGTATCACACAGAATAGGATTAGATACACGGCTCAGCAGTCAGTATCACACAGGATAGGATTAGATACACGGCTCAGCACACAGTATCACACAGGATAGGACTAGATACAGTCTGCTGAGCTGTGTATCACACAGAATAGGATTAGATACACGGCTCAGCAGTCAGTATCACACAGGATAGGATTAGATACACAGCTCAACACACAGTATCACACAGAATAGGATTAGATACACGGCTCAGCAGACAGTATCACACAGGATAGGATTAGATGCATGGTTTTTATGTGCAATATAATCATTATAATTTGTTATAACTAACCACAGTTGGTTACTATGCCCAGGCAACGCCGGGCTCTTCAGCTAGTTATCAATATTTCTGCTAGCAGACAGAGAGCAGAAACCTTTGCTCACATCCACAGGCTGTCACTCTATACAGACCCAGACTTCTGACAGCTGCACATGTTTTACAATGGATCAGCGCAGGACATGTCATCACCTCCTGATGTTAGAAATTTTTCCCAGTATTCAGATGATGGGAGGTGCCAAGATGAAATTAATCCAGAGCAGAGCGGTTATAATTAGTCACATGATCCCATTCATAACCGACAGCGCAGGGGACGACAGTCCAGGACCCCTCACTGCACTGAGCATGCGTTACAGTAACCGCTGCCCTGAGGTTACCTTTAATCACTGCCCTCACTGACCATGTGACTCCTCTACAGGTCTCTTCTTTGTCTTGCCCTGCACCGACAACTTCATCAAGGTGGATATGAGGACCATCTCATTCGACATCCCACCCCAAGAGGTAAGAAAGACAGCAAGAGGCTGGACTGCAAGGCTAGTGACTGCGGAGCCAGAGGAGACTGGGCTACAGTGCCAGTGACTGCAGGGCTAGAGGAGGGCTGGGCTGCAGGGCCATTGACTGCAGGGCTAGAGGAGACTGGGCTACAGTGCCAGTGACTGCGGAGCCAGAGGAGACTGGGCTACAGTGCCAGTGACTGCAGGGCTAGAGGAGGGCTGGGCTGCAGGGCCATTGACTGCAGGGCTAGAGGAGACTGGGCTACAGTGCCAGTGACTGCAGGGCTAGAGGAGACTGGGCTACAGTGCCAGTGACTGCAGGGCTAGAGGAGACTGGGCTACAGTGCCAGTGACTGCAGGGCTAGAGGAGACTGGGCTACAGTGCCAGTGACTGCAGGGCTAGAGGAGACTGGGCTGCAGGGCCATTGACTGCAGGGCTAGAGGAGACTGGGCTACAGTGCCAGTGACTGCAGGGCTAGAGGAGGGCTGGGCTGCAGGGCCATTGACTGCAGGGCTAGAGGAGACTGGGCTACAGTGCCAGTGACTGCGGAGCCAGAGGAGACTGGGCTACAGTGCCAGTGACTGCAGGGCTAGAGGAGGGCTGGGCTGCAGGGCCATTGACTGCAGGGCTAGAGGAGACTGGGCTACAGTGCCAGTGACTGCAGGGCTAGAGGAGACTGGGCTACAGTGCCAGTGACTGCAGGGCTAGAGGAGACTGGGCTACAGTGCCAGTGACTGCAGGGCTAGAGGAGACTGGGCTACAGTGCCAGTGACTGCAGGGCTAGAGGAGACTGGGCTGCAGGGCCATTGACTGCAGGGCTAGAGGAGACTGGGCTACAGTGCCAGTGACTGCAGGGCTAGAGGAGGGCTGGGCTGCAGGGCCATTGACTGCAGGGCTAGAGGAGACTGGGCTACAGTGCCAGTGACTGCAGGGCTAGAGGAGACTGGGCTACAGTGCCAGTGACTGCAGGGCTAGAGGAGACTGGGCTACAGTGCCAGTGACTGCAGGGCTAGAGGAGACTGGGCTGCAGGGCCTGTGACTACGAGGATTCAAGACCAGCGGAGACTGGGCAACAGAGATGGTGTTTGCACTGCAGGGCCAGAGGATGCTGACTTGCGGAGCTGATGATTGTGGGGCTACAGGGCTGATGACTGTGGGGCTACAGTTGTGGAACAGGTTGAGCTGTGGGGGCCAGTGACTATGGGGCTCCAGTGCCACAAGAGGCTGGGACAGAGCCGTTGACTGCAGAATTGGAGGAGGCTGGTCTGCTGAGTTGATTGCTGCAGGCCCAAAGGAGGCTGGGCTGCAGGGCCAGTGACTGGGGGGCTTTAGGGCCAGTGATTGCAGGACCAAAGAGGCTCGGCTGAAAAACCGGTGACTGCAGCACTAGAGGATGAGCTGCAGCACTGGTGACAGTGGGGTTATAGCGCTGGAACTGGCTGAGCTGCGGGTCCAATGACTGCAGGGCCAGAGGAGGCTGGGCTTAAGGGCCTCTGACTATGGGGCTCCAGGGCCAGAGGCTGGGACAGAGCTGTTGACTGCAGGGTCAGAGGAGGCTGGGCTGCAGGGCCAGTGACTATACAGCTGAAGGTTCAAGACAAGGTATTTTTGTGTCCTAGGCAGATTAGACAGATCTGATAGAGTACCTGTGAACCTGCCAGTGGTCGCTTGACAAAGGAGCGAAAAGCTCTTCTGGTTGGTCAGGTCTTTAGAGCGTTTATGACCCCTTTAGATCTTGGCTGTTTTAAGATCAGCTGATTGTTTCCACAGTGCAATGACCAATCCGATGGTTGTGTGCAGACTCAACATCACTTTATCAGAAGCACATATTGGTTACACTAGCGATGTGCTGCCGAGTAAAAGGACTCGTAAAGGTGCAGAAAGGCATCGCAGCCAAAAAACAAGTGTGACAATTTGTCAGATGTTTAGCCAGGTGGATAGTTTGGCGGCCATCATTGCTTCATGTAAAGGGTCCAATATGTTGATATACTGTATAAACTCCCTGTCAGGGACAATGTCAGGACTTGATTTTTATGTGCTGACCTCGCATTTGTTTTCACCATCGTATCGTAGATCAGACATTTCATCTATTCCTATAGTATTTTTCGCAGACTGCGCAGCGACCAGCTAATCCCACTATTTCGGTGTTATAACTTACTGTTGCTGTGTCAAGTTAAGTTGGTAAAAAGTCCGAACTTTTATTTTTTTATTGTTTGTTTAGCTGTTAAAAGGTACTAAAAAGTAACGAAAGTGACGACAGCCACTGCTTGTCTGTAATGTCTCTGTTTTTAGTGAGGGAAAGTAAGTGGTGAGGGGACACAATTATTACGGTACTTCCTTTTTAAAATGTAAAAAAAAAATGTAAAAAATATTTAGACATCAGACGAATGGAGCAGATATCGCCCAACATTTACTGCAGTCAGAAGGCAACCACACCATGTTTCACGTCAAATGTCAGCAGCTGCTCCCCCTAGTGGTTAAAAGTGTAAAATGAAAAAAAATAGAGGATAGAGAGAAATACACTGGTGTCAGGCACTTTTCATTTCTCCCGTGTTTTCTCAGATCCTCACTAAAGACTCTGTGACGGTCAGCGTGGACGGTGTGGTATACTATCGGGTCCAGAATGCCACCCTAGCCGTGGCCAATATCACCAACGCCGATTCTGCCACTCGCCTCCTGGCGCAGACCACCCTGAGGAATGTGCTGGGAACCAAGAACCTATCTCAGATCCTGTCCGACCGGGAGGAGATTGCACATAGCATGCAGGTAAGGGACACTGCCGCGAGGCGCTCGGCCTGCGACTACGACCATGCCTGACACCCGGCTTCCTCTCCCTGCAGTCCACGCTGGATGTTGCCACAGATGACTGGGGTATCAAGGTGGAGCGTGTGGAGATCAAAGACGTCAAGTTACCTGTCCAGCTGCAGAGGGCGATGGCGGCAGAAGCGGAGGCTGCTCGAGAGGCCAGGGCCAAGGTATGTACTCTACAGCAGCAGAGTGTTTCAGGTGATAGTGTCAGATATCCCTGCACATATTTCAGCAGACAAGTATTTCCAAACTCATCAGTCATCAGGTGTATGGGGCACAACCACCAACCATGAGGGTGATAATAG
Organism: Dendrobates tinctorius; assembly: GCF_039654945.1. NCBI lineage: Eukaryota > Metazoa > Chordata > Amphibia > Anura > Dendrobatidae > Dendrobates > Dendrobates tinctorius. The sequence continues at coordinate 10,843,409 of NW_027361681.1, forward strand.
TCAGAACCCAACTCTCATTTAATCCTTCATCATCAGATATTGCCCACAATCACACCCCTGTTCCGCACAAGTCCTATAGGGAGAGGCCGGTGATTGACCAGACCCACCTTATCTACCCCAAGAGTATCCCGCTTCGCTGCCCATCCCCCGGCCAGAACATCACATGACGCTACAGTATCCAGGCAGCAGCTCATGGCACCAGTCTATTTCCAGCCTTGGGCATTGTCCCAGTACATACCAGTCCTTCCTGGGAAGTTGAAGGATTAGCAGATGCAGCAGCTTCCAGACGTTGAGCAGATCTGGCAATGCACACAAGCCGGAAACGTCCAATGTCTGTTTCTTCAGATTAACCCTTCCTCTGGGAATGTCATGGAGCTACATCCTAGAAGGTGCAAGAGATGACCCTCTGTACCACACTGCGCTCAGATCAATCACACACCTGACTGACCGCTGTTATATCACAGGGATTTTATATTCACTACGTAATACGGACAAAAGTTAGAAAATTATAATCAGGATTCAAAATCTTCATCCCTTCACTTTCTGCCTGCAGCCACCACTAGGAGCTCCCTGTAGACAGATACATAATACAGTGCCTGCAGCCACCACTAGGTGAAGCACTCTGTATACAGACACAGGATGAGACCCTACCTGCAGTAACCACTAGGTGGAGCTTTCTGTAGACAGTGATACATAATATAATGCCTGCAGCCACCACTAGGTGGAAATCCCCTGTAGTCAGACACACATTGTCACGCACAGTGTAGTAATGACTAAGTGCAACACCAAGTGATAAGGGGAAGGGAAGCCAACACTAGGGAAGGATGGAGTGGAGACCCTTAGGCAGATCTATCATCACCCTGTCTGCCCTAAGCGTCCCTATACAGGTTCCACACCTATTGCCGAGCAAGCTACCTAACCCCTGCCTGACCCTGGCAATAAGCAAGGACAAGACGAGCATTAGTCGATTCCCACTACCTCTAAATACAGATGTGATACACAAACAAGGGGAACACTAAGCTTGTGTAGACTCAGAAATACCAAAGAGTTAGATAGGCTTGGAGCTATAGCAGTCGGCTCAACAGGGAAATGGAAATATCACCGACAACTTCCAGCAGCAAGCTGGGAGTTATAAACTCCCGATCCAGGTGTGTCAACTAGAGCCGGGGGAAGGCTGCCACTGGGTCCTAGAGTCAGGTGCAGCTCTCTCTAGATAGATACATAATATGACTGCAGCCACCACTGGTTGGAGCTCCCTGTAAACAGAGATAAATGAGATAATGCCTGCAGCCACCACTTTCTGGAGCTCTCTGTAGACAGAGATACATAATATGTCTACAGCCACCATTAGGGGGAGATCTCTATAGACAGAAATATATAAGGTCCTGTCTGCAGACACTGCTCAAAAAAAATAAAGGGAACACTAAGATACCACATCCTAGATATCACTGAATGAAATATTCCAGTTACAAATCTTTGAGCATTTTTGTTTTATTTTTTTCCACGCATTCCACTATGTAATAAATAATGTAAATCAAAATTAATATCCCATGGAGGTCTGGAATTGAAATGATACTCAAAATCAAAGTGGAAAATCAAATTACAGGTTGATCCAACTTCAGTGGAAATGCCTCAAGACAAGGAAATGATGCTTAGTAGTGTGTATGTGGCCTCCACGTGCCTGTATGATTTACTTACAACACCTGTTCATGCTCCTGAGGAGGCGGAGGATGTTGTCCTTAAAGAGTCAGTCAACTCCTGGACAGTCTGTTGTGCAACATGGAATTGGTAAGATGGAGCAAGACATGATGTCCCAGATGTGCTCATTTGGATTCATGTCTGGGTAACGGGCAGACCAGTCCATAGCATCAATGCCTTCATCATGCAGAAATTGCTTACACATGAGGCCTAGCATTGCCAGGCGGAACCCAGGGCCCACTGCACCTGCATGATTTCACAATGGGTCTGGGGATCTCATCCCGGTACCTAATGGCAGTCTGGGTACCTCTGGCTAGCACATGGAGGGCTGTGCAGCCTTCCAAAGAAACATGGATTTTTGTGAGAACTCACCGTAAAATCCTTTTCTCCGAGACGCTCATTGGGGGACACAGAGACTGTGGGTGTATGCTTCTGCCGCTAGGAGGCTGACACTAAGTGAAAAAAAGAGGTTAGCTCCTCCTCCGCAGTATACATGCAGGTACAACATGTCCAACGAAAAACACCACCCCTATATCAAATAAGTAAACATATATTAACTTAAACAAAACAAGAGCCAACTGGCTAATAGGGTGGGTGCTGTGTCACTCAATGAGCGTCTCGGAGAAAAGGATTTTACGGTGAGTTCTCACAAAAATCCATGTTTCTCCTTCGCCTCATTGGGGGACACAGAGACTGTGGGACGACCAAAAGCAGTCCCTAGGTGGGAGATTGACTCACCGATCCAAGCTACATGCACCTCTTGTTTAAAGGTGCGCCACCGCTGCTTGGAGAATCCTTCTACCAAGGCTCGCATCCGCTGAGGCCTGAGTATGGATATTGTAATGTTTGGCAAATGTGTGCAGGCTGGACCAGGTTGCTGCCTTGCAAACCTGTTCCGTCGAAGCTTGATGCCGAAGCGCCCAAGAGGCGCCCACAGCCCGAGTAGAGTGCGCTCCGATCCCTGCTGGAATCGGCGTGCCTCTAATGCGGTAGGACTCCTGAATAGTCAAATGAATCCATCTGGCTATGGTCGATTTTGAGGCAGCGAGTCCATTCCTGCGCCCTTCGGGGAGCACGAACAGCGTGTCCGTCTGACGAACGGGCGCAGTCCTCGACACGTACCTCCGGAGGGCTCTTACCAGGTCTAACGTGTGAAGAGCCTTTTCCACACGGTGCACCAGTGCTGGACAAAAAGAAGGCAAGACAACATCCTCATTAATGTGAAATGAGGACACGACCTTTGGGAGAAAAGGAGGGGCTGGTCTGAGCACCACCTTATCCTTATGGAAAGTGAGGAACAGAGCTCGGCCGGATAGGGCTGCCAGCTCCGAGACCCGCCTGATAGAAGTGATGGCCACCAGGAACACCACTTTCCAGGAAAGGTACCTCAAAGACACATTCTGCAATGGTTCAAATGGAGCTTCCTGCAGAACACTTAGTACCAGGTTAAGGTCCCAGGTGTCCATAGGCACCCTATAGGGAGGTACCAAATGGGAGACTCCCTGGATAAAAGTCTTCACCTGCAAATTGGTAGCAATTCTGCGCTGGAACAAAACAGATAAGGCCGATATTTTTCTCCTGAGGGAACTCGGGGCCAAGCCCGAGTCTAGGCTCGACTGGAGAAAAACCAAGATGTTGGGGATCGAGAATCTCAGCGGAGAAACACCACGGCCTCGACACCAAGTGAATAACACCTTCCAGGTGTGGTGATAAGCTCGTGCTGAAGCAGGCTTCCGGGCACTAATCATTGTAGCGACCACCTTGCTCCCGAACCCTGCCTGGGTTAGAATCCAAGATTCAACGGCCATGACGTCAAACACAGGGCCCCTGAGTCCGGGTGGCAAATCGGCCCTTGAAAAAGTAGATCCGGGTGCTCTGGTAGACGCCAAGGGACGTCGGCGAGTAGCAGCATTAAATCTGCGTACCACTCTCGACGGGGCCAATCTGGGGCCAGCAGGATTGCCGGCACACCTTCCATCTTGATCTTCTTGACGACTCTCAGAAGTAGCGGCAGCGGGGGAAAGAGATACGGGAGGCGAAACTGGTTCCATGGCAGGACCAACGCATCCACCGCGATCGCCTGCGGGTCCCTGGCCCGAGCGACATATGTGGGCACCTTGGCGTTCACTCTGGAAGCCATCAGGTCCACATCCGGTGTTCCCCACCGCTGACAAATCTGCTGGAAGACTTGGGGATGTAGAGACCACTCTCCGGACGCAAGACCCTCCCGGCTGAGAAAGTCTGCTGCCCAGTTTTCCACCCCCGGGATGTGAACTGCTGAAATCACCGAGTGGTTTGCTTCGGCCCACTGAAGAACATGCCCTACCTCGCACATGGTTGCTCTGCTGCGAATGCCCCCTTGGTGATTTATGTAAGCAACCGCCATGGCGTTGTCCGATTGAATTCGGACAGGGCGGCCTGCTAGGAGGTGATGAAACTTCTGGAGTGCCAGCCGAATTGCTCGTATCTCCAATAACTTGATCGGGAGGCGTGCCTCCTGTGGCGACCACCGTCCCTGGGTTGTGTGGTGGTGAAACACCGCTCCCCAGCCGAGGAGACTGGCGTCGGTTGCCACCACCAGCCAGTGGTCTGGGGGAAATGGTTTCCCCTGGGTCAGAGAGGAACTGGTTATCCACCATCCGAGAGACTGTCTGACCTGAGAGGACAGACGACACTGCCGACCGAGCATGAAAGGGTTCTTGTCCCAAGCTGACAGGAGGGCATGCTGCAGGGGGCGAAGATGGAACTAGGCGAAAGGTATCGCTTCCATTGCTGCCACCATTTTTCCTAGAATCCTCATCCCAGATCGGATGGTATGAGGGACTGGTTGGCGAAGTGCCCGGACTCCCTGCCGGAGAGCCAGTACCTTTACCTGAGGGAGAATCACCAACCCTCGGCAAGTGTCGACGATCATTCCCAAGAAGGAGATCTTCTGAGCTGGCACAAGGGATGACTTCTTTGCATTGACCAACCACCCTAAGCGGGCAAGAGTATCCAGCGTGATGCTGACATTTTCTGCGCATGCCCGTATTGAAGGGCCTTTGACCAAGAGGTCATCCAGATAAGGCAAGACGACTATGCCTCAAGAATGCAGTATGGCCATGACAACTGCCATAACCTTTGTGAACACTCTGGGAGCCGTGGCTAGCCCGAAGGGTAGAGCTACGAACTGAAAATGTTGATCGTTGATGGCAAAGCGTAGGAACCTCTGATGAGGAGGAAAAATGGGAATATGCAGATATGCATCTTGGATGTCTATTGAGGCCAAGTATTCTCCCTGCTCCATGGCCGATATGACTGAACGGAGAGACTCCATCCGAAAATGTCTGATCCTGACGAATCTGTTCAGAAGCTTCAGGTCCAACACAGGCCTGACGGACCAGTCCTTTTTGAGAACCACAAAGAGGTTGGAATAGAATCCCTGAGCTCTTTCGTGTTCCGGCACTGGAATAATGACTCCGTTGTGCTGGAGTGATTTGATGGCTCCCAATAGAGCCCTTGCCTGGGCATCTACCCTGGGAAGCCGGGAAAGAAAAAACCGTCTTGGAGGGCATCTGACAAATTCTATTTTATAACCTGAGTACACCAATTCTTCTACCCATGCGTCGTGAGCGACGTTGGCCCAGATGTGGTGACACCAGAGTAGGCGGCCGCCCACCCTGCTGGTGTCGTCTGGTAAGGGCCTCAAGTCATTTGGCTGATGATCTTTGGGATCTGGATCCTCTCGATCTGGCCTGTTGAGCACACATTCTCCCCAATGGGTTGGCTCTATATGAGACCTGCCACTCCCTATCCTGGTTGGGGCGGCCTGAGGTGGCGGAATTGGGCCCTGTAGTCCACCCGGCGTTGCGAAAGGCCCGAAAACATGCCTGAAAAAGCGGTTTGACCTTTTGTTGAGGGAGAAACCCGCTCTTTCCTCCTGTGGAGTCGGAGATAAGTTGGTCCAACTTTTCCCCAAATAGGCGGCCGCACTGATAAGGCAGGGAAGTCAAGGACTTCTTAGAAGTAGAATCGGCTCGCCATGTCCTTAACCACAGGGCTCTTCTGATAGAGATTGCATTAGCGGCAGCAAATGCCGAATAACTGGCCGCATCCAAAGACGCATTAATTACATAGTCTCCGGCCATCACCATCTGACCTGCGACCTCTGAAATCTCTGCAGGTAGATCCTGTTCCTGCGCGATCTTGATTGTTTCTGACCATGATATCATGGCCTTAGCTACCCAAATTGCTGCGAACGAGGGAGCGAGTGCAGACCCTGACGCCTCATATACTGACCGAGCTAAACTCTCAATAAGGCAGTCCGTGGGATCCTTAATCGAGGAAACACTAGAGACAGACAACAGGGTCTTAGTGGCCAGGCGTGAAACCGGCAGATCAACTATCGGGGATTCCATCCATTTTTTACGGAGGTCCGGAGCAAATGGATACCTTGTTTCGAGTGCCTTTTGACCCGAGAAATCCCGGTCTGGACGTTCTCTATTCCGCTGCACTATGTCCTCAAACTCAGGGCGAGTGGAAAAAATTCTGTGCGTGCGCTTCACTCACATAAATGCCACCTTATGCCCCGTAGCCGCTGCGGGATCATCCTCAATCCCCAGGGTCTGATTGACGGCTTCTATGAGGCTGTCCACTGTTTCACGTGACCCTGGAGTATCCAGGTCAAGGGGCTCATCTGAGTCGCAATCCGAGGTCTGCTCGCTATCAACCACTGGTGACGGGGAGCAAGAAGCAGAGCTTACGGATGCCAAGGCACCGGATGGAATGGGCAACACCGTTTGGATTCATTTCCTCCGGGTCTGCCTGGAGTTACAGCGGCCCCTGCAGGTCGGAGACTCTAGTGAGGTGGAGGTTCCTTCTAAAGACAGCGAGCCACAGTCCCTGCCCTTATCTGTGACAGTGATCGTGCCCACTCCGGGGGATTTGACACATTGGTCGCGGTCGCAGGGGAGGGCTCCTGGGCGCGTTCGGAATCGCAGGCTTCGCATAAACGCTTGCTCTGCGCCCGCGGAAACGCAGCCCGACAAGAGATGCATGCAGCGTAAAAGAACGTGTGCGTCTTTTCCTTCTCGGACATGCTGTATCTGTCCGCTGCTGGGTCTACAGTCATGGCCAAAAGTTTAGAGAATGACATAAATATTATATTTTCACATGATCTGCTGGCCTCTGCTTTTTATGTGTGTTTGTCAGATGTTTTTATCACATACAGAAATATAATTGCAATCATATTATGAGTAGCAAAAGGTTATATTGACAGTTAGAATGAGTTAATGCAGCAAGTCAATATTTGCAGTGTTGACCCTTCTTCTTCAGGACCTCAGCAATTCTCCCTGGCATGCTCTCAATCAACTTCTGGATCAAATCCTGACTGATAGCAGTCCATTCTTGCAAAATCAATGCTTTTATTTTGTCTGAATTTGAAGGTTTTTGTTTGTCCACCCGTCTCTTGATGATTGACCACAAGTTCTCAATGGGATTAAGATCTGGGGAGTTTCCAGGCCATGGTCCCAAAATCTCTATGTTTTGTTACCTGAGCCATTTAGTGATCACCTTTGCTTTATGGCAAGGTGCTCCATCATGTTGAAAAAGGCATTGTTGATCGCCAAACTGCTCTTGGACGGTTGGGAGAAGTTGCTCTTGGAGGACATGCTGGTACCATTCTTTATTCATGGCTGTGTTTTTAGGCAAGACTGAGAGAGAGCCCATTACCTTGGCTGAGAAGCAACCCCACACATGAATAGTTTCAGGATGCTTGACAGTTGGCATGAGACAAGACTGGTGGTAGCGCTCACCTGGTCTTCTCCGAATAAGCTGTTTTCCAGATGTCCCAAAAAATCGAAAAGGGGATTCATCAGAGAAAATGACTTTACCCCAGTCCTCAGCAGTCCACTCCCTGTACCTCTTGCAGAATATCAGTCTGTCCATGATGTTTTTTTCTGGAGAGAAGTGGCTTCTTTGCTGCCCTCCTTGAGACCAGGCCTTGCTCCAAGAGTCTCCGCCTCACAGTGCGTGCAGATGCACTCACACCTGCCTGCTGCCATTCCTGAACAAGCTCTGCACTTCTGGTAGCCCGATCCCACAGCTGAAACACTTTTAAGAGACGGTCCTGGCGCTTGCTGGTCTTTCTTGGGCGCCCTGGAGCCTTTTTGGCAACAAGGGAACCTCTCTCCTTGAAGTTCTTGATGATGCAATAGATTGTTGACTGAGGTGCAATCTTTCTAGCTGCGATACACTTCCCTGTTAGGCCATTTTTGTGCAGTGCAATGATGACTGCACGTGTTTCTTTAGAGATAACCATGGTTAACAGAAGAGAAACAATTATGCCAAGCACCAGCCTCCTTTTAAAGTGTCCAGTGGTGTCATTCTTACTTAATCATGACAGATTGATCTCCAGCCCTGTCCTCATCAACACCCACACCTGTGTTAATGGCGCAATCACTGAAACGACGTTAGCTGGTCCTTTTAAGGCAGGGCTGCAATGATGTTGAAATGTGTTTTGGGGGATAAAGTTCATTTTCTAGGCAAATATTGACTTTGTAAGTAATTGCTGTTAAGCTGATCACTCTTTATAACATTCTGGAGTATATGCAAATTGCCATTAGAAAAAATGAAGCAGTAGACTTTGTAAAAATTAATATTTGTGTCATTCTCTAAACTTTTGGCCATGACTGTATGGGGAGGAGGTAGCACCTCGTTTTTCCCTGTAGCGTGGCCTCTCGGGCACTTACCCCAGTCCTGCACCCCCCCCCCCGACGTGGATCTTCCATCAAATCGCGCGCCAACATCTGCGGTGCGCGCCAGCCTGTGAAAACGGGCCTAGGGGCGGTACTTCTGCTTTGCGGCCTAGCCGCGCTCCGAAGCCGGGGCCTCGATTTCTATCGTCGCCCAGTGCAGGGCGGGCGGAAGTGACGCGCGGTCCCGGGGGTGGGACTTCCGGCCGCGGCCTAGCTCCGGCCTCAATTTTTCCCCCTACCCGACCCGGGGGGGGCGGTATGGCGCTACTGACCGGTGCGGCGTTCCAGGTTGCCGCCTGACGTATCTAGCGCTGTGGGCTCCAGCCCAAAGACTTCCAGGAGCCCTCCCAGACCCTCTCTCCGATGATTCTCTTCCGTGAGGGGGTCTTTGACAAAAAAAAACAGATGGGATGGTGCAGGTACCCTAGCTCCATCTAACCCCTTCAGGGGGTGAGGAGAGGGACTGTCTGCCACCTTGCAGCGCCGCAGTCCGAGCATTGGTGGAGCAGTGGGGGCCACACGGACTAGTCTTGTGCCTCTGTACAGCCCATGGTTTCAATACCTAGGGGTGGTCAGGGCTAAGTCCGGCATTGTGTCCCACGTCGTGGGAGAGGATACGTGGAGGCGACACTCTCACGTGCTCGCCCGTTGGTTTGGGGAAATCGGACCGTTTCAATAGGATCCGTTGCCCTTGCCACATCTTCATGGGAAAAAGACGAAGAAACGGTCTGGAGAAAAAACAGACGTGTGCCTCCATGGACACTAAGCAAAAAACTGATTTCCGCCTGCAATAGGGGTGAGGGTGTATACTGCGGAGGAGCTAACCTTTTTTTCACTTAGTGTCAGCCTCCTAGCGGCAGAAGCATACACCCACAGTCTGTGTCCCCCAATGAGGCGAAAGAGAAATGGCTCCCCACACCATTACTGACTCAATGCCAAACTGGTCATGTTAGAAGATGTTGCAGGCAGAATGTTCTCCACGGCATCTTGATACTCTGTCACATGTGCTCAGTGTGAACCTATAACAGTGAAGAGCATAGGGCACCAATGTCAAATCTGCCAATTGCCCTGTAAGCTCTACACCCACTTGTGGACATCAGGCTCTCATACTACTCTTATGGAGTCTGTTTCTGACAGTTTGAGCAGACACATGGATGTTATTGGCCTGCTAGGGGTCATTTTGCAGTGCTCTGGCACTGCTCCTCCTCACACAAAGGATGTAGCAGTCCTGGCTGCTGGGTTGTTGCCCTCCTACGGCCCCCTCCACGTTTCCTGGTGTACTGGCCTGTCGCCTGCCATCTTCTCCATGCTCTGGACACTGTGCTGACAGACACAGCTACCCTTCTTGCCACAGCTCGCATTGATGAGCCATACTGGATGAGCAGCACTACCTGAGCCACTTTTGTGGATTGTAGACACCGCCTCATGCTACTGTATCTCTAGGGGTGAGAGCAATGACAAAATGCAGAAGTGACCAAAACAACAGCCAAAAAGGATGAGAACTGAGAAATGGTCTGTGGTCACCACCTGCAGAACCACTTGCTAAATTTAACTATCATTTCTACCTATTATCTGTTCCATTTGCACAACAGCAGGAGAAACTGATTCACTATCAGTTTTGCATAACTGGACAGGTTGATTTCACAGAAGTGTTCCCTTTATTTTTTGAGCAGCTAAGTATAATCACCCCTTGACCCTTTGATATGGTCATGCATTAACCCAATAATGTACACATCTCTCCAGGTTATCGCCGCAGAAGGTGAAATGAATGCGTCTCGTGCACTGAAAGAAGCCTCCATGGTGATTTCAGAATCCCCTGCCGCCCTGCAGTTACGTTACCTTCAGACATTGACCACCATCGCTGCGGAGAAGAACTCAACCATTGTCTTCCCTCTCCCCATTGACATGCTGCATGGAATGCTCGCCGGACGCAAGTAACACGTCAGTACGTCCAGTGCGAGGAGAGACACCGCAGCTGCAAGAAGTAATTCTATACAATGTAGCCATTTACTCAGATAACTCTGTGGTGCTGGTTGTCCCATGACGCTCAGGGGCAGGTTGCACTTACAGGGACCCCCCCCAAACACAGCACCTGCAGCCTTCCTCTTGTCACCACACAATGAGCACCACACTCTCTTCATCTTTGCTGCTTAGTTGTAATTTATGCATTTTCTACTTTTTACCATAATTCTGTGAATCGCATTGAACTTATTAATCATATTTTATATATTGTGTCTAATAAATGAAGATTTCTATATGTGGAAAGAAGTCCAATAAGACTAAGACTAGCTCTGCATCACCTTTATCTTATATTCTAGTCACAGCGAGAGCTGCAACCCCAAGACTGCTGACGTTACATCACGAACGTTTCAGCAAAACCCTGCTAAGTTAAACTATAGACACTGTCATGTTGCTGCTGGTTTCTCTGGCCTAGAGCAGAAAGATAAGACTCTGCCTACAGTGCCACCCCAGAGCACGGGCATCTCATTAGCTGAAAACGTCTAACACTGATTGCAAAGACAACCACAAGACTTCACCCCAGGTATCATTTTAATCAGTATAACAGCAGCAACATGACAGTGTCTGTAGTTTACTGAGCATAATCCTCCTAACAGGTTCACTTTAAATGTCTGTGGTCAGAGCTCACTGAGGAGTCTTACATTACTGACATCTTTCAGACCTGCAGTCACTATTCTGCTTTAACACTGGGTCTTAACCTACAGTCAAATCCAGAGCTGAGGTCACTATGTTGCTGTTACATAGCGTCTTATTATGAGTGCAGATTTCGCTATGTGCGGAGCAGGAGCAGCAGTTTCAGTAGGAGACGTGTTACATTGGAACATTTGTGCCGCCCACAGAACATTTTGGCGCTGGATCCAGTTGAAGCTTTTATTGCTTTTAAATATTGAAAAACTATTGTGGGTTCCATATGATTGGTGACTGCACAGCGAGGGAGGGGTGGAGAGTGGTCAGTCTCTAGTAAGAGGGGGGAGGGTTCAGGCAGTGAAGGCACAAAGGTCGCAGAGCACTAGTCCAGGTCACATGTTCAGCTCCGCCAGCGCCTTCTCCAGAGGGTCCACCGCCCAGAAGTCATTGTCCCAGCCCAGGAACCAGCCAGTGAAGGTAGGGGGCTCGAATCCCTGCTTGATCAAAGCCACAGGGGTCCTTCTGTCTCTGCCAGATGGATCTGTCTCTATGTATTTAGAAGCTGAAAATCAGAAGTGGCAGAAGGTGAGATGTTGACCCCCATTATGTAAGCAACCTTGGTCTGCAGACCCCATAGAGAGAGCACCCTGGAGCAACACTCTGCAGACCCCATACAATGAACGCCCTGGAGCGACACCCTGCAGACCCCATACAGAGAATACTCTGAAGGGACAGGCTGCAGACCCCATACAGCAAACACCCTGTAACAGCTCTCAGAGTACCCTGTACAGAGAACCTCCTGTAGCGACACGCTGCAGACCATACAGAGAATATCTTCCCCCCCCTTGTTACCTGAGGCCTGCGCTTCCTTCTTCTCTTCCTCTTGGGCTTCATTTCCGATCCAGACAAACACCTGAAAACACAGATGAGAAGTTGATTGTATGGAGCTGCTGCTCTCTGGTTTATGCTCCTTCCAGGGTTAGGAGCCAGGAGCTTTAACCCCAACAGTGGCCGTCGTGTTATACCTGGTCCCAGGTGTCCAGCAGCATCACGTCATCGGTGGCCAGGTCGTCTTGTGTGATCTCTCCCGGAACCTCCTCAATCTACAGAATATAGCGAAAAATGAGATGGGGGAATGTCAACAGCGAGATCGAGTGGTGTGAGGAGAGGAGAGACGGAGAGGCAGCCACTTACAATGAATCTGCCGGTCTTGTTGGAGCAGGCAAAGAGGCGGGGAGGGTGGGCATTCAGCTTGTCCTTCAGCCTGGCGGAGGTGCGATATGGAGCCTTCCCGCCCAGCGCTGCCCAGAAGTCATCTGCAACGGGAGCAAAAGTGTTAATATGGACTGTCCAGGGTTGGAGGGGAGGTCACATGACCACTGTACCAATGAATTGCAGGAAAAGGTAAAATGTAACTTTAATCATTGGCAGCGAAACAGAGACGACAGGTGGAATTCCAGCACGGGAGGCGATCCAACCACCGGGAGCTCCGCCCAATAGACAAAATCCCCACCAATCCGACCGCCGCACCAGGAGTGCAATTCCTTGAGATCTGAACATGTGAGCCCAAAGAGGATTTACAGTGATGTCCAGGCGCAGCATCAATCTCCTCCTCCGCTTGTGAAGAGGTGAGGATGCAGCTGAAGAGGTGGGATTTGTGAGATTTCAGGTTGGTGTCACAAGACAATTTGTAGGTCAGCTCGTTAGAAGACAGACGGCAGGCAGCACATACTTCATAGCGACACACTCAGCCGGAAACACAGACGTTGCGTCCACGGGACCGATCATAATGATTCGGAAGAGACACTCACCCCACAATCCCCTATTTCTGCCCGGGCAAGAGTTATCGCTTACCCCATTGTCCCCTGTTGAGTTTCTTACCAGTTTCTCTTCCTTCTGCAATCTCTGAGCCGGAGATCCCGAGGACAGTTAATAATTCGCGAGCCCCCTGCTTCTCTGGATTGCTGGAGCCTTGACCCACCCACAGGAATGCAGTGGTCGGTGTCTTCAGGACAAACGCATCATTGGAGTTCAGACTGTCAGCAGAGGCTTCCACCTATGAATGACACAAGCAGAGCGCCGGTCACAGGAAGCGGGAGACAAGCGGGGCGCCAGTCACAGGAGACCCAAGCAGGGCGCCGGTCCCAGGAGGCGAACTAGGGCTACACAGGCTGATACAGTAGAAAAGCCTTACCTCCACGGCTCTGGAGAAGCCCGCAGATGATGCCCGCACTTGGAAGAGACGTACAGCTGAGTCTGTGCTCTGTCCGCCTTCTCTGGAGGTTCCACCCTTATAGACGATCAGCGGTTTCCCACCAAACAAGCTTAGGAGATGAGCCGGCTCCTTGCCTTGCACCACGCGCACCTGTCACACAGACTATTCATATTACACTCCAGCCTCATCACTGGGGAAACCCACCAGCCGGCCCTCGCACTTCAGGTGACAGTCACTAGATGGGCACACAGTGGGGTGGGGGAAGGGGGGAGCATTTGAAATGTGCAGTTTATGACGACACTCCATGCACAGGGGAGGGGGGGTGAGGGACATACAAATTCTAAACCAGCACCACATACATTTCCCAAAATGCTCGGCACAAAACCATCAGGAATCACTGATACAGTGTAATGTAAGCAGTGACCAACACAGCAATGGATGCCACTTCAAATCACAAAGATCATTAGGGTTCAGGTTGTATGGTCGCCGTCATGAGAGGGAAAATAATATACTAAGCTGCAGACCCTGTAAATCAGCAGCCACCCATTACATAACATGGGGGCACATATCAGCCCAACCAGCACAGAAAGGGTGTCCCCAGCATAACATGCAGCACACCCATGTACCTGACTCCTGGGCCCCTGCACAGAGAGAAGAGCGAAGGCTTCAATACATAAAGGAGACACCGAGGTCAACTCACTGCACAGAGCCGCAACAGTCACAGCAGAGACCTGCACATACAATCTGTATGCCACGAGCTCCCTCTAATAGTGACAGTATGCACACATCTGTATGCGAGAAGCCCCCCTCAAGTTGTGACTGTATGGCTGTATGTGAGGAGCCCCCCCCTCTAATGGTGACTGCAAATTACACTCACCTGTATGTGAAGAGCTCCCTCTAGTTGTGAATGAATGACTATGTACACATCTGTACGTGAGGATCTCCCTCTAGTGGTGACTGTGCATACACACACATCTGTACATGAGGATCTCCATCTAGTGGTGACTGTGTATTCTCACACACACACACCCCTGTACGTGAAGATCTCCATCTAGTGGTGACTGTGTATTCACACACACACACCTGTACGCGAAGATCTCCATATAGTGGTGACTGTATACACACATACACACACCCCTGTACACGAGGATCTCCATCTAGTAATGACTGTGTATACATACACATTTCTATGTGAGGTGCCCCCTCTAGTGACTGTGTGTGTGTATATGTATAATACAGAGCCATACAGATGTGGGCATATACAGTCACCACTAGAGGGAGATCCTCACATAGAGATGTGTATGTAGATAGCAGTGGTGGCGAACCTATGGCAAGCGTGCCAGAGGGGGCACACAGAGCCCTCCCGGTGGGCACACGTGCCATCTCAAAACTAGCGCTGCCACCACTCTCCTCAGCCTGCTCATAATCTCCTGGACCCTCATCACTAACGCCGGCGTCACGGCCACTCTCCCATCAGGTCACACGCTGTTCCATCAGTCTATGCATGTGCTGAGGACGGGGATGGCGCACGGGCTGAGGAGAGTGGCGGCAGCGCTATTGCAGAGATGGCACGCGTACCCACAGGTAGGATTGATATATGAAGAGACGAGATCAGCGTTGGAACGGGCAGAGGCGAGTAGTTTTTTTTTTTTAATACAAGGCCATTATACAGAATGGAGCAGTATATGGGGCCATTATACTGTATGCAGCATCACGTGGGGCCATTATACTGTATGCAGCATCACGTGGGGCCATTATACTGTATGCAGCATCACGTGGGGCCATTATACTGTATGCAGCATCACGTGGGGCCATTATACTGTATGGAGTATTATGTGTGGCCATTATACAGTATGGAGTGTTATGTGTGGCCATTATACAGTGTGGAGCATCATGTGTGGCCATTATACAGTAGGGAGCATCATATGGGGCGATTATACTACATGCAGCATCATATGGGGCCATTACACTGTATGCATCATCATGTGGTACCATTATACATCTCTTCCCGGATTTCATCACTATGAAGGAGGAAGAGAAAACATATATCCTGCTGGGGGAAGAAGAGAGAGCAGTGGAGATAGCAGCGCGGTATGTGAGCGAATGTCAGACTGCGAGAAAGACAGTCATGATATGCCATGGACTTTTATGGCCCCCCACCCTGGATCTGCCCCCATCCACCTTCCCTATGCCATGGACCTCTATAGCCCCCATCCTGGATCTGCCCCCATCCACCTTTCTTACAGCCCTTACCCAACACCCCTACAGTCCCTATTCCCTTTTGTACACTTGCTTTGGCAAAACTAATGTGTATTTAGTCCTGCCAATAAAGCTTCTTTGAATCTTGAATCTATACAGTATGGAGCACTGTGTGGCCATTATACTGCATGCAGCATCATGTGGGGCCATTATACTGCATGCAGCATCATGTGGGGCCATTATACTGCATGCAGCATCATGTGGGGCCATTATACTGCATGCAGCATCATGTGGGGCCATTATACTGCATGCAGCATCATGTGGGGCCATTATACTGCATGCAGCATCATGTGGGGCCATTATACTGCATGCAGCATCATGTGGGGCCATTATACTGCATGCAGCATCATGTGGGGCCATTATACTGCATGCAGCATCATGTGGGGCCATTATACTGCATGCAGCATCATGTGGGGCCATAACATAATACTGCATGCATCATCATGTGTGGCCATTATACAGTATGGAGAATTATGTGTAGCCATTATACAGAATGGAGCATCATATGTGCAATTTTACTCTTGAATAAAAATCCTATCCATTCTCAAGAACAGATCTCCACTGCAATCGGTGGCTAGTATCTTAGGCTTGGTGTGCAGAGCTTACAAGCTCTTTGCTATAGCGCGCTAATGTAGGAGTTCTTTTTCTAATCTAAAACCTCAGTATTCTGGTTAAATTGCCGTGTTGGCACTTTGCGATAAATAAGTGGGTTTTAGATTGCTGTTTGGGCACCCGGTCTCTAAAAGGTTCGCCATCACTGGTATATACAGTACAGTCACCACTTGAGGGAGATCCTCACATAGAGATACGCGTGTATACACAGTCACCACAAGAGGGAGATCCTCACATACAGATGTGTATGTATACACAGTCACCACTAGAGGGATATCCTCACATAGAGATGTGTATGTATACACAGTCACTACAAGAGGGAGATCCTCACAGAGATACGCATGTATACACAGAAACCACTAGAGGGAGATCCTCACAGAGGTACGCGTGTATACACAGTCACAACTAAAGGGAGATCCTCACATAGAGATGTGTATGTATACACTGTCACCAATAGAGGGATATCCTCACACAGAGATGTGTATGTATACACAGTCACCACTAGAGGGATATCCTCACAGAGATGTGTATGTATACATAGTCACCACAAGAGGGAGATCCTCACATAGAAATATGTGTGTATACACAGTCACAACTAGAGGGAAATACTCACATGTGTATGTATACAGTCACCACTAGAGGTGGCTCCTCACATACTGCTGTAGGTATGTATACACAGTCACCACTAGAGTGGGTGTGTGTATGTGTGCGTGTGTAAATATACAGTATATACACACACGCATACATACTGAACTGTTCCAATATTTACAGTCACAGCTGTTTCTCCCCTGCCCATACTGATAGTTCAGCTTCAGGTCACTTGTCTTATCTATTGCCTTATTCCGGTGACCTGTTGTGTATATGTGACTCTTCAGATTTTGTGTTACTCTATGCCTGATGAAGGGACCCGAATAGTCTACGCTGAGTCAGGCCATCAAGGCAATTGAGAAATTAGTTTCTCTGTCTCCTCCGCACCTGTGCTGCTATTCTCTGATACGAGAGGTTCAGAACACGGGTCAATGACACTTGGATCACGCTTGCAGTGGAGCAGAAGCTCAGGGTCATTAGTATATCGGGTGTGTGTGATATACATAAGCAGTACGTGAGGAGCCCCTAATTGTGATGGATTCCGGATCATGCTCAAGGAATTTATACCCTATAATAGATGGCAAGGTGGGTTCCCTTTATCCATCTCCCTCCCCCGGAGTGACTGCTCTGACACATTCAAAACACAAGCCGCGGAGACACCATCACATGTTTCTCAACGCAAGCAATGACTAGCCAGGTCTTTCCCCGGGAAGGAACAACCACGGGAAGGGCAGTCTCCAATGAAGGAAACCACCTATGCCAAAACATGGTATCCATCCACAGACAGCTGGGGCATTGCTCTAGAATCACTGCGTTGAGAAACATGTGATGGTGTCTCCGCAGTGTTGGATGTTGATCTCCATGAGGTCACTCATCCTATACCAATACCCCGAAACAGCTGTCTGTGGATGGATACCATGTTTTGGCATAGGTGGTTTCCTTCATTGGAGACTGCCCTTCCCATGGTTGTTCCTTCCCGGGGAAAGACCTGGCTAGTCATTGCTTGCGTTGAGAAACATGTGATGGCGTCTCCGCGGCTTGTGTTTTGCATGTTTTTGCATATTTCCCATAAGGGATGGGGGCATTGCTCTAGAATCACTGCGTTGAGAAACATGTGATGGTGTCTCCGCAGTGTTGGATGTTCATCTCCATGAGGTCACTCATCCTCATTTTCACAGTCTTTTACTAGGCATTGCTCCTACTAGCCAGTTTCCTACTCCACACTGATGAGGGGCAATACCCCGAACAGCTGTCTGTGGATGGATACCATGTTTTGGCATAGGTGGTTTCCTTCATTGGAGACTGCCCTTCCCGTGGTTGTTCCTTCCCGGGGAAAGACCTGGCTAGTCATTGCTTGCGTTGAGAAACATGTGATGGCGTCTCCGCGGCTTGTGTTTTGCATGTTTTTGCATATTTCCCATAAGGGATGGGGGCATTGCTATAGAATCACTGCGTTGAGAAACATGTGATGGTGTCTCTGCAGTGTTGGATGTTGCTCTGACACATTGTCCTGCACATCTGCTGTGTGAACATGCGGTGATGCTGACCTGCACTGGGCCGCCTCCTAGCTCCTCGTCCAGCTGGGCGCTCAGGAAGGCGGAGGCCGTGATCTCATCCTTTGAGGAGTCCAGTCCCTGCCTGTAATGAGACCAGACGTCAGACCCAACGTGAAATTACCACACAATGGTCAAGCACAAGGTCCACACACCCCCAATAATAGAGCCCCCAACATGAGAGGAGGACCCCCACACTGCAGGAAGGTGGAGAAGACTAAGTTCATGGACAGATGCTCAGACATATCCCATTTTCTCAGTTTATCCCCATGCATAAGATGTCATGTTCACTGACATCTAGAATAGATCTAGAAACTCTAGTCAGCAACAGAAGATCTAGAAAATAGTGAAGGAACAAATGGCCAGAAGAAGGCTCCAGAAAGGAGGCAATGATGGGGCATCATTTACATAGGACTGCCCTATGGTAATTATCAGGTTCTGATGGGGCATCATTTACATAGGACTGCACTGTGGTCATTACCATGTGCTGATGGGGCATCATTTACATAGGACTGCACTGTGGTCATTACCATGTGCTGATGGGGCATCATTTATATAGGACTGCACTGTGGTCATTACCAGGTGTAGATGATCTGTCCTTTCTTCCCGCCGTGACTGTAGTTGTACAGGATGATGTAACTGTCTCCTCCATAGAACTGACCGTGCTGAGATGCCGCCACCGGAACCTTCTCTGAGGATTCAATGCGCCAAATCTGCAAGAGTGTGCAGATGAGTATGCTGCCACCCGCAGGAGGTACATGATACTACCACCACCATCATCTGCAGTGACAACCCCAGGAGATCAGGCCACACCTGCTTCTCACCACGCCCATCGTCCACCATCCCGTGCTGCGCAGCCATGGCCGGAGACTCATGCAGGGAGCTGACATCAAACGGAACGTTCTCGATCTTGGCGATGTGGTTGGGGATGTACGCGATGCCCATCCCCTCTGTCTGATCCATATCGCGCCAGTTCTTGAAGAATTGCTTGAAGAGTGGCGTCTCCCCAGACTCAGGGAGGACTTGTACCTGCAGAGACAGAAGCAATGGATGTGTGTAGAGCACCCCCATGTGGATACCCCAAGCATCACTCGGACACCTCCTCCTAGAGAAGATGGGATTGTTACTCCTTCAGTGCTCCAGATGACCATGTTATAGGTCACACATCAGCCTCAGAGCCTACCCTACAAGTGCAGCTTCTGCGGGCCCCAAGGATGGAAAGGGCATGTACAGGATGATCAACTCACGTATTATCACCTCAGCCAAAGCGTTAGCAGAGGTCTGTCCACTAGCCTGCTGACTATTTCCAATACATCACTTGTGCTCCATCCACTAGCCTGCTGACTGTTTCCAATACATCTCTTGAGCTCCATCAACTAGCCTGCTGACCGTTTCCAATACATCTCTCGTTAGTCCCCTGCTCTGGCCTGGAATGTGGGGAGGATTACACTTGCTGCGGGTGACCCTTGCCCCTCACCTGTGTCTGCTTGGGATATCCCATTTTGGAGATGAACTCTGTAGCGGTTTTAAGAGCCATCTTCTTCTCCTCCATGTTGGCGTTCTTACCTATAAGGAAGGTAAGATGGGGGTTATGCATGTCACCTTCAGGGGGAAGGCCAAAAAGAGCGCAAGAGAGAGCACTCCACCAAGGTCTCACTTGAGGCCAGGCATCACCAGGGGCCTGACCATTTAGCACAATAACAGTCATTTGGATAAGGGGTACACTAGGGACTTCTACATTGAGACCTTAATATTCCGCTGGTGCCCCCTGTAGAAGAGCTGAAAGCCACCCCCGCTGCAGCCTGGTAACGGAGATCGTAGGCGGAGGGAACAAGACACCACTCATCCTCTGGGTACATTCACTGACTGTAAGCGGAAGTAGTGATCGGCTGGTCCATCGCTGAGGACCAGGCAGTTTCCACTCCTGCGCAGAGCTTGGTGGATGTGGTGCTGTCCCCTCCCCAGTTTCTGCCATGTCACACTCAATACGAACCTTTCCAGACAAAGATCTTGCCATCAGATCCGTGGTCCAGGATGAAGCAGTCGTCAGAGTTGAGAGCAGATTGCGTGAAGGGGTTTTCATCAGCGACCAGAGAGACTGACATCTCCCCGCCACCATTAGACACCTGGAAACCAGAAGAGAAATGTGTCAGTGGTGGTTGGTGCATGGAGAGGTACGGCGGTGCCCGGCACTCACCCTATATAGCTTCGCCAGCTTTCTGTTTGTGGCATCGGCTTTCACGTCATCGGCTGTACCCTCCGGCAAATCCGGTTTCTCCCCTAGAACCTGTGAGAGCGAGAGGGAAGCGGTAATGGATTCATAGCTGCACACCTGATAATCCAATGTGAGGCTATCAGACATCCATAAACTTCTGCAGAACCAGGGACTACAACTCCAAGCATATCGGGTATGAACTTGGAAGCCTGCAGTGCTCACTGATTGGGCTGCAGCCTTCTGTAATAACAGCAACTCCTGCCCCGACCACAGTGCTCACAGCAGCACAGAGCACAGGAAGGCATCGTACATGGAGGAACTACAGGACAAGCAGAGGCCTGTGGGCAAAATTAACCCACAGAACCTAGGACTGGAGATCTGGGGCGTCTTACTATGGTAAACCATTGCAGGGGTCGTCCTCTCGCGGCCAGGCGAAGCTTTCCAGGAAGAGGGCACCTCCTCCCAGGATCAGACGAAGCGTTACCAGGGGGAGTCGTGTCCTACCAGGGCCAAACTAAGCGTTACCAGGGGGAGGGGTCGTGCTCTCAGGCTGCGTTCACACGTTGCGAATTTTGATGCATTCCTGCAGCATTTTTGGACGCACAGAATTGCATCAAATCTGCAGTGTAGTACAGTACCAATGATAGTCAATGGTAATTTGAGAATTGCTGTGCACATGCTGCGTTTTTTTTTTCCGCAGTATGTCAATTCTTTGTCCGAAAACGCAGAGTTTCTGCACCCACTGACTATACATTGAGTAAGGCAAATCCGCACATCAAAAAACGCATGACAATCTGCAATAAATCCGCAAGCATTTTGGTCTGCGCTGTCTGCCAAGAGATGCAGATTCTGTGCGGAAAATTCTGCAGGCCAGTCCGCAACGTGTGCACATACCCTTAGGGTCAGACGAAACGATACAGTTGTGCGTGTGTGTTGGGGGGGGGGGACGAAGCGTTACGGAGAGGGGGGTCCTCCCGGAGCCAGACGAGGCATTACAGGGGGACCTCCTCCCGGAGCCAGACGAGGCATTACAGGGGGACCTCCTCCCGGAGCCAGACGAGGCATTACAGGGGGACCTCCTCCCGGAGCCAGACGAGGCATTACAGGGGGACCTCCTCCCGGAGCCAGACGAGGCATTACAGGGGGACCCCCTTCCGGAGCCAGACGAGGCATTACAGGGGGACCCCCTCCCGGAGCCAGACGAGGCATTACAGGGGGAGGGGGCGTCTTCCCGGAGCCAGACGAGGCATTACAGGGGGACCTCCTCCCGGAGCCAGACGTGGCATTACAGGGGGGCCTCCTCCCGGAGCCAGACGAGGCATTACAGGGGGAGGGGGCGTCTTCCCAGAGCCAGACGAGGCATTACAGGAGGACCACCTCCCGGAGCCAGACGTGGCATTACAGGTGGGCCTCCTCCCGGAGACAGACGAGGCATTACAGGGGGCATCTTCCTAGGGCCAAACATTTTAGGGGCACACCCACTGCTTCATGGGGGCGCTTTACCTTGACCCATACACAGAGCAGTGAAGCAATAGCTGCCACTTTCACGCTCTGTGTCTGGATTGCTCATCACCCTGTAACCAGATCCGACTGCTCAGAGCATCACAAACCTATTCCAGATGCAGGAATTTACTTCCAACCTCAGAATGCGTGCCATGTGTTCCCATCCCCCCACAAGAAGGCGGCCAAGCGACAAGTGAAGGCTCTGCACAAGATGTGAGCTGTTATCAGAAAATCTGTACAACAACCCCTGCGCAGCTGCCGTCATGTGACAATCTACTGTCCAATAGGAAAGCAGTAGTGAGATGATGCCTAGCCCTTCTCTTGTAGTGAAAGCTCCACCCACAGTAACACAGTGTCCCAATATCCCCATAAAGATTCAGCACCTGGATCATCTTCTCACGCTCCATCCCCTCCTCCACCACGTACACTCTGGCACGGCCATGGCGCTCGTTGTCCCGGATGTCTTTGGCAACGGCAGTGGCCTTCAGTTTTTCAAATCTGTTTGCCTTTGACCCGCACCACTGGTAAATCTCCTGCAAAAGAACGGGCAAGTGAGATGGTCCCAACAGGGAAGGGAAGTGGGGGAGAGGGTGACATTGCCTCCTGCTGTCTCCATGGCTGCTCCATGTGATCAGTCACACTTACATCTCCAAGGTCCAGGATGAAGCAATCTCCCTGGGTGAAGCTCTCCCAGGACACGGGCACTTCTGTAGCACGCGCCAGGCGCCGGCCCTTCACCTGCAGCAGCCGCTCCACACTCACATCATTGGGGACCACGTGAGTGAATCCGGAGGCCACGCCGCCAGCCTGGAGACAGAGGACGCAGATCAATGGCATTGAACAGTGTGCGCCAGGACGCAGCGGCCTTCCCCCTTACACCTCGGCATATGGTCCTTGTGGACAGTGATGCGGACGGCCTCCTGGCTATTATTTGCCTCCACGTGTAAAGCCTGACACACTAAATGACAATGCGAATTCCTCACCTTGTATTTGATGCCAGATTTAAAGTAACCCAGGAAGGTGGGCGACTCATAGCCCTGCACCTCACGGTTCTGGATGGGTTTCCCTCCGAGGTGATCGTCCATCTGGACAGTGAAGATGGCAGCAGATCCGCTCTCATCCTGCGTGCACTCATCGCCTAGAGGAAGAAGACGAAGCACATGATACCACCCCCTGCACTGCAGCATACCAGCTACTGTCAGCTGGTGTCAGCCACTCCCATCAAAGTAGTAGAAGACACTGGGGAGGTGTGTACAGCGCACCACACTAGACCAAGGGGGCAGGGCATACAGAGCAGCACACTACACCAAGTGGGTGGGGCGGCCTGCTTCACAGCGCTTTGGATCAGCCCAGTAGATGGATACTTAGCACCATATTTCAGAGAGTTCTTGCAGTGGGTGAGAGGATTAGGCTTATCTGGATTAGGATTATAAAATGATCACTCAGCACCACGCACTTCAACAACCACCATCATCCGTGGGCAGGACTCACCCAGCCAGTAATGGAGGTCGTACTGCAGGTTCCCTGAGCGCTGCTTGATGGTGCTCAGCACAATGTAGGTATCTCCAGTGAAGAAGGATCCATACTGGTTCTGCGGCACGGCCACCAGATCAAACTTCTCGATCCTCCAGACCTGCAGCCCCGGCGCTTTCCCCGCCCTCTCAAACTCTGGGTGATCAACCACCATTTCTGACAGCTGAAAAACACGAAAGCGTCACACAGAAGAGCCAGCATCCCACACTAAGCACAACCCATCATTCACAAGATTTCTGCTTACTGACAATCCGGTCCTGACCCAACACGTCTCACAGCAAAAGGTCTGAATTTAGACTGTTAGTTTCTACAGACCCTGACACACTGTAACAATACCTCAGCTGTGTGAGCAGGACTCAGCCCTCTTCTGAATGTGACGCTCAGGATAAGAGAAGTAGTCCGCAGCGAATGTGCCTTCCACAACTGTCTAGTCACCTGACTGCTGGCTCAGGACTCCCATCATTAGTAGGGCTGCGTGCAGTAAACGGCCGCACATCCTCAATACCCGTGCTGATCATTGGCCTCTCCATACGCAGGTGGAGCAGACTTCACCTCTGTCTAATCCTCTTATAATGACATGTGATTATTCAGGCGCAGACACTGCTAATCCCACATCTAAGAGACTGCACCAAGCTCTCTGCGAGCACCAGAAATAATCACCGGGATGGTGCCGGCGGTCTAAAGCAACTAATGTCATCTACTCCAGGCACCTCCAGAGCTGCAGTCACTGCTCTGCTGCTACATCTTGTCCTTCAGTCACCTCTAGAGCTGCAGTCACTGCTCTACTGCTACATCTTGTCCTTCAGTCACCTCTAGAGCTGCAGGCACTGCTCTGCTGCTACAT
The DNA here is from genome assembly GCF_039654945.1 of Dendrobates tinctorius. Classification (NCBI taxonomy): domain Eukaryota; kingdom Metazoa; phylum Chordata; class Amphibia; order Anura; family Dendrobatidae; genus Dendrobates; species Dendrobates tinctorius. The sequence continues at coordinate 10,867,809 of NW_027361681.1, forward strand.
CTAATCATCCAGTCACCTCTAGAGCTGCGGTCACTACTCTGCTGCTACATCTTATCCTTCAGTCCCCTCTAGAGCTGCGGTCACTACTCTGCTGCTACAGCTAATCATCCAGTCACCTCTAGAGCTGCGGTCACTACTCTGCTGCTACATCTTATCCTTCAGTCACCTCTAGAGCTGCGGTCACTACTCTGCTGCTACATCTAATCCTTCAGTCACCTCTAGAGCTGCAGGCACTGCTCTGCTGCTACATCTAATCATCCAGTCACTGCTCTGCTGCTACATTTAATCCTACAGTCACTGCTCTGCTGCTACATTTAATCCTCCAGTCACTGCTCTGCTGCTACATCTAATCCTCCAGTCGCCTCTAGAGCTGCAGTCACTGCTCTGCTGCTACATCTAATCATCCAGTCACTGCTCTGCTGCTACATCTAATCATCCAGTCACTGCTCTGCTGCTACATCTAATCATCCAGTCACTGCTCTGCTGCTACATCTAATCATCCAGTCACTGCTCTGCTGCTACATCTAATCATCCAGTCACTGCTCTGCTGCTACATCTAATCATCCAGTCACTGCTCTGCTGCTACATCTAATCATCCAGTCACTGCTCTGCTGCTACATCTAATCATCCAGTCACTGCTCTGCTGCTACATCTAATCATCCAGTCACTGCTCTGCTGCTACATCTAATCATCCAGTCACTGCTCTGCTGCTACATCTAATCATCCAGTCACTGCTCTGCTGCTACATCTAATCATCCAGTCACTGCTCTGCTGCTACATCTAATCATCCAGTCACTGCTCTGCTGCTACATCTAATCATCCAGTCACTGCTCTGCTGCTACATCTAATCATCCAGTCACTGCTCTGCTGCTACATCTAATCATCCAGTCACTGCTCTGCTGCTACATCTAATCATCCAGTCACTGCTCTGCTGCTACATCTAATCATCCAGTCACCTCTGGAGCTGCAGTCACTGCTCTGCTGCTACATCTAATCCTTCAGTCACCTTTAGAGCTGCAGTCACTGCTCTGCTGCTACATCTAATCATCCAGTCACTGCTCTGCTGCTACATCTAATCATCCAGTCACCTCTGGAGCTGCAGTCACTGCTCTGCTGCTACATCTAATCCTTCAGTCACCTTTAGAGCTGCAGTCACTGCTCTGCTGCTACATCTAATCCTCTAGACACCTCTAGAGCTGCGGTCACTACTCTGCTGCTTCATCTAATCCTTCAGTCACCTCTAGAGCTGCAGACACTGCTCTGCTGCTACATCTAATCATCCAGTCATTGCTCTGCTGCTACATCTAATCATCCAGTCACTGCTCTGCTGCTACATCTAATCCTCCAGTCACCTCTGGAGCTGCAGTCACTGCTCTGCTGCTACATCTAATCATCCAGGCACTGCTCTGCTGCTACATCTAATCATCCAGTCACTGCTCTGCTGCTACATCTAATCATCCAGTCAGTGCTCTGCTGCTACATCTAATCATCCAGTCACTGCTCTGCTGCTACATCTAAATCATCCAGTCACTGCTCTGCTGCTACATCTAATCATCCAGTCAGTGCTCTGCTGCTACATCTAATCATCCAGTCACTGCTCTGCTGCTACATCAAATCCTCCAGTCACCTCTGGAACTGCAGTCACTGCTCTGCTGCTTCATCTAATCCTCCAGTCACCTCTGGAGCTGCAGTAACTGCTCTGCTGCTTCATCTAATCCTCCAGTCACCTCTGGAACTGCAGTCACTGCTCTGCTGCTACATCTAATCATCCAGTCACTGCTCTGCTGCTACATCTAATCATCCAGTCACTGCTCTGCTGCTACATCTAATCATCCAGTCACTGCTCTGCTGCTACATCTAATCATCCAGTCACCTCTAGAGCTGCAGTCACTGCTCTGCTGCTACATCTAATCCTCCAGACACCTCTAGAGCTGCGGTCACTACTCTGCTGCTTCATCTAATCCTTCAGTCACCTCTAGAGCTGCAGGCACTGCTCTGCTGCTACATCTAATCATCCAGTCACTGCTCTGCTGCTACATCTAATCATCCAGTCACTGCTCTGCTGCTACATCTAATCATCCAGTCACTGCTCTGCTGCTACATCTAATCATCCAGTCACTGCTCTGCTGCTACATCTAATCATCCAGTCACTGCTCTGCTGCTACATCTAATCATCCAGTCACTGCTCTGCTGCTACATCTAATCATCCAGTCACTGCTCTGCTGCTACATCTAATCATCCAGTCACTGCTCTGCTGCTACATCTAATCATCCAGTCACTGCTCTGCTGCTACATCTAATCATCCAGTCACTGCTCTGCTGCTACATCTAATCATCCAGTCACTGCTCTGCTGCTTCATCTAATCATCCAGTCACTGCTCTGCTGCTACATCTAATCCTCCAGTCACCTTTAGAGCTGCAGTCACTGCTCTGCTGCTACATCTAATCCTCCAGACACCTCTAGAGCTGCGGTCACTACTCTGCTGCTTCATCTAATCCTTCAGTCACCTCTAGAGCTGCAGGCACTGCTCTGCTGCTACATCTAATCCTCCAGACACCTCTAGAGCTGCGGTCACTACTCTGCTGCTTCATCTAATCCTTCAGTCACCTCTAGAGCTGCAGGCACTGCTCTGCTGCTACATCTAATCCTCCAGACACCTCTAGAGCTGCGGTCACTACTCTGCTGCTTCATCTAATCCTCCAGTCACCTCTGGAGCTGTAGTCACTGCTCTGCTGCTACATCTAATCCTCCAGTCACCTCTAGAACTGCAGTCACTGCTCTGCTGCTACATCTAATCCTTCAGTCACCTTTAGAGCTGCAGTCACTGCTCTGCTGCTACATCTAATCCTCCAGACACCTCTAGAGCTGCGGTCACTACTCTGCTGCTTCATCTAATCCTTCAGTCACCTCTAGAGCTGCAGGCACTGCTCTGCTTCTACATCTAATCCTCCAGACACCTCTAGAGCTGCGGTCACTACTCTGCTGCTTCATCTAATCCTTCAGTCACCTCTAGAGCTGCAGTCACTGCTCTGCTGCTACATCTAATCATCCAGTCACTGCTCTACTGCTACATCTAATCATCCAGTCACTGCTCTGCTGCTACATCTAATCATCCAGTCACTGCTCTGCTGCTACATCTAATCATCCAGTCACTGCTCTGCTGCTACATCTAATCATCCAGTCACTGCTCTGCTGCTACATCTAATCATCCAGTCACTGCTCTGCTGCTACATCTAATCATCCAGTCACTGCTCTGCTGCTACATCTAATCATCCAGTCACTGCTCTGCTGCTACATCTAATCATCCAGTCACTGCTCTGCTGCTACATCTAATCATCCAGTCACTGCTCTGCTGCTACATCTAATCATCCAGTCACTGCTCTGCTGCTACATCTAATCATCCAGTCACTGCTCTGCTGCTACATCTAATCATCCAGTCACTGCTCTGCTGCTACATCTAATCATCCAGTCACCTCTGGAGCTGCAGTCACTTCTCTGCTGCTACATCTAATCCTCCAGTCACCTCTAGAACTGCAGTCACTGCTCTGCTGCTACATCTAATCCTTCAGTCACCTTTAGAGCTGCAGTCACTGCTCTGCTGCTACATCTAATCCTCTAGACACCTCTAGAGCTGCGGTCACTACTCTGCTGCTTCATCTAATCCTTCAGTCACCTCTAGAGCTGCAGGCACTGCTCTGCTGCTACATCTAATCATCCAGTCATTGCTCTGCTGCTACATCTAATCATCCAGTCACTGCTCTGCTGCTACATCTAATCCTCCAGTCACCTCTGGAGCTGCAGTCACTGCTCTGCTGCTACATCTAATCATCCAGTCACTGCTCTGCTGCTACATCTAATCATCCAGTCACTGCTCTGCTGCTACATCTAATCATCCAGTCACTGCTCTGCTGCTACATCTAATCATCCAGTCACTGCTCTGCTGCTACATCTAATCATCCAGTCACTGCTCTGCTGCTACATCTAATCATCCAGTCACTGCTCTGCTGCTACATCTAAATCATCCAGTCACTGCTCTGCTGCTACATCTAATCATCCAGTCAGTGCTCTGCTGCTACATCTAATCATCCAGTCACTGCTCTGCTGCTACATCAAATCCTCCAGTCACCTCTGGAACTGCAGTCACTGCTCTGCTGCTTCATCTAATCCTCCAGTCACCTCTGGAACTGCAGTCACTGCTCTGCTGCTACATCTAATCATCCAGTCACTGCTCTGCTGCTACATCAAATCCTCCAGTCACCTCTGGAGCTGCAGTAACTGCTCTGCTGCTTCATCTAATCCTCCAGTCACCTCTGGAACTGCAGTCACTGCTCTGCTGCTACATCTAATCATCCAGTCACTGCTCTGCTGCTACATCTAATCATCCAGTCACTGCTCTGCTGCTACATCTAATCATCCAGTCACTGCTCTGCTGCTACATCTAATCATCCAGTCACTGCTCTGCTGCTACATCTAATCATCCAGTCACCTCTAGAGCTGCAGTCACTGCTCTGCTGCTACATCTAATCCTCCAGACACCTCTAGAGCTGCGGTCACTACTCTGCTGCTTCATCTAATCCTTCAGTCACCTCTAGAGCTGCAGGCACTGCTCTGCTGCTACATCTAATCATCCAGTCACTGCTCTGCTGCTACATCTAATCATCCAGTCACTGCTCTGCTGCTACATCTAATCATCCAGTCACTGCTCTGCTGCTACATCTAATCATCCAGTCACTGCTCTGCTGCTACATCTAATCATCCAGTCACTGCTCTGCTGCTACATCTAATCATCCAGTCACTGCTCTGCTGCTACATCTAATCATCCAGTCACTGCTCTGCTGCTACATCTAATCATCCAGTCACTGCTCTGCTGCTACATCTAATCATCCAGTCACTGCTCTGCTGCTACATCTAAATCATCCAGTCACTGCTCTGCTGCTACATCTAATCATCCAGTCACTGCTCTGCTGCTTCATCTAATCATCCAGTCACTGCTCTGCTGCTACATCTAATCCTCCAGTCACCTTTAGAGCTGCAGTCACTGCTCTGCTGCTACATCTAATCCTCCAGACACCTCTAGAGCTGCGGTCACTACTCTGCTGCTTCATCTAATCCTTCAGTCACCTCTAGAGCTGCAGGCACTGCTCTGCTGCTACATCTAATCCTCCAGACACCTCTAGAGCTGCGGTCACTACTCTGCTGCTTCATCTAATCCTCCAGTCACCTCTGGAGCTGTAGTCACTGCTCTGCTGCTACATCTAATCCTCCAGTCACCTCTAGAACTGCAGTCACTGCTCTGCTGCTACATCTAATCCTTCAGTCACCTTTAGAGCTGCAGTCACTGCTCTGCTGCTACATCTAATCCTCCAGACACCTCTAGAGCTGCGGTCACTACTCTGCTGCTTCATCTAATCCTTCAGTCACCTCTAGAGCTGCAGGCACTGCTCTGCTTCTACATCTAATCCTCCAGACACCTCTAGAGCTGCGGTCACTACTCTGCTGCTTCATCTAATCCTTCAGTCACCTCTAGAGCTGCAGTCACTGCTCTGCTGCTACATCTAATCATCCAGTCACTGCTCTACTGCTACATCTAATCATCCAGTCACTGCTCTGCTGCTACATCTAATCATCCAGTCACTGCTCTGCTGCTACATCTAATCATCCAGTCACTGCTCTGCTGCTACATCTAATCATCCAGTCACTGCTCTGCTGCTACATCTAATCATCCAGTCACTGCTCTGCTGCTACATCTAATCATCCAGTCACTGCTCTGCTGCTACATCTAATCATCCAGTCACTGCTCTGCTGCTACATCTAATCATCCAGTCACTGCTCTGCTGCTACATCTAATCATCCAGTCACTGCTCTGCTGCTACATCTAATCATCCAGTCACTGCTCTGCTGCTACATCTAATCATCCAGTCACCTCTGGAGCTGCAGTCACTGCTCTGCTGCTACATCTAATCCTCCAGTCACCTCTAGAACTGCAGTCACTGCTCTGCTGCTACATCTAATCCTTCAGTCACCTTTAGAGCTGCAGTCACTGCTCTGCTGCTACATCTAATCCTCTAGACACCTCTAGAGCTGCGGTCACTACTCTGCTGCTTCATCTAATCCTTCAGTCACCTCTAGAGCTGCAGGCACTGCTCTGCTGCTACATCTAATCATCAAGTCATTGCTCTGCTGCTACATCTAATCATCCAGTCACTGCTCTGCTGCTACATCTATCTAATCATCCAGTCACTGCTCTGCTGCTACATCTAATCCTCCAGTCACCTCTGGAGCTGCAGTCACTGCTCTGCTGCTACATCTAATCATCCAGGCACTGCTCTGCTGCTACATCTAATCATCCAGTCACTGCTCTGCTGCTACATCTAATCATCCAGTCACTGCTCTGCTGCTACATCTAATCATCCAGTCACTGCTCTGCTGCTACATCTAATCATCCAGTCAGTGCTCTGCTGCTACATCTAATCATCCAGTCACTGCTCTGCTGCTACATCTAATCATCCAGTCACTGCTCTGCTGCTACATCTAATCATCCAGTCACTGCTCTGCTGCTACATCTAATCATCCAGTCACTGCTCTGCTGCTACATCTAATCATCCAGTCACTGCTCTGCTGCTACATCTAATCATCCAGTCACTGCTCTGCTGCTTCATCAAATCCTCCAGTCACCTCTGGAACTGCAGTCACTGCTCTGCTGCTTCATCTAATCCTCCAGTCACCTCTGGAGCTGCAGTAACTGCTCTGCTGCTTCATCTAATCCTCCAGTCACCTCTGGAACTGCAGTCACTGCTCTGCTGCTACATCTAATCATCCAGTCACTGCTCTGCTGCTACATCTAATCATCCAGTCACTGCTCTGCTGCTACATCTAATCATCCAGTCACTGCTCTGCTGCTACATCTAATCCTCCAGACACCTCTAGAGCTGCGGTCACTACTCTGCTGCTTCATCTAATCCTTCAGTCACCTCTAGAGCTGCAGGCACTGCTCTGCTGCTACATCTAATCCTCCAGACACCTCTAGAGCTGCGGTCACTACTCTGCTGCTTCATCTAATCCTCCAGTCACCTCTGGAGCTGTAGTCACTGCTCTGCTGCTACATCTAATCCTCCAGTCACCTCTAGAACTGCAGTCACTGCTCTGCTGCTACATCTAATCCTTCAGTCACCTTTAGAGCTGCAGTCACTGCTCTGCTGCTACATCTAATCCTCCAGACACCTCTAGAGCTGCGGTCACTACTCTGCTGCTTCATCTAATCCTTCAGTCACCTCTAGAGCTGCAGGCACTGCTCTGCTTCTACATCTAATCCTCCAGACACCTCTAGAGCTGCGGTCACTACTCTGCTGCTTCATCTAATCCTTCAGTCACCTCTAGAGCTGCAGTCACTGCTCTGCTGCTACATCTAATCATCCAGTCACTGCTCTGCTGCTACATCTAATCATCCAGTCACTGCTCTGCTGCTACATCTAATCATCCAGTCACTGCTCTGCTGCTACATCTAATCATCCAGTCACTGCTCTGCTGCTACATCTAATCATCCAGTCACTGCTCTGCTGCTACATCTAATCATCCAGTCACTGCTCTGCTGCTACATCTAATCATCCAGTCACTGCTCTGCTGCTACATCTAATCATCCAGTCACTGCTCTGCTGCTACATCTAATCATCCAGTCACTGCTCTGCTGCTACATCTAATCATCCAGTCACTGCTCTGCTGCTACATCTAATCATCCAGTCACTGCTCTGCTGCTACATCTAATCATCCAGTCACTGCTCTGCTGCTACATCTAATCATCCAGTCACTGCTCTGCTGCTACATCTAATCATCCAGTCACTGCTCTGCTGCTACATCTAATCATCCAGTCACCTCTGGAGCTGCAGTCACTGCTCTGCTGCTACATCTAATCCTCCAGTCACCTCTAGAACTGCAGTCACTGCTCTGCTGCTACATCTAATCCTTCAGTCACCTTTAGAGCTGCAGTCACTGCTCTGCTGCTACATCTAATCCTCTAGACACCTCTAGAGCTGCGGTCACTACTCTGCTGCTTCATCTAATCCTTCAGTCACCTCTAGAGCTGCAGGCACTGCTCTGCTGCTACATCTAATCATCAAGTCATTGCTCTGCTGCTACATCTAATCATCCAGTCACTGCTCTGCTGCTACATCTATCTAATCATCCAGTCACTGCTCTGCTGCTACATCTAATCCTCCAGTCACCTCTGGAGCTGCAGTCACTGCTCTGCTGCTACATCTAATCATCCAGGCACTGCTCTGCTGCTACATCTAATCATCCAGTCACTGCTCTGCTGCTACATCTAATCATCCAGTCACTGCTCTGCTGCTACATCTAATCATCCAGTCACTGCTCTGCTGCTACATCTAATCATCCAGTCAGTGCTCTGCTGCTACATCTAATCATCCAGTCAGTGCTCTGCTGCTACATCTAATCATCCAGTCAGTGCTCTGCTGCTACATCTAATCATCCAGTCAGTGCTCTGCTGCTACATCTAATCATCCAGTCAGTGCTCTGCTGCTACATCTAATCATCCAGTCACTGCTCTGCTGCTACATCTAATCATCCAGTCACTGCTCTGCTGCTACATCTAATCATCCAGTCACTGCTCTGCTGCTACATCTAATCATCCAGTCACTGCTCTGCTGCTACATCTAATCATCCAGTCACTGCTCTGCTGCTTCATCAAATCCTCCAGTCACCTCTGGAACTGCAGTCACTGCTCTGCTGCTTCATCTAATCCTCCAGTCACCTCTGGAGCTGCAGTAACTGCTCTGCTGCTTCATCTAATCCTCCAGTCACCTCTGGAACTGCAGTCACTGCTCTGCTGCTACATCTAATCATCCAGTCACTGCTCTGCTGCTACATCTAATCATCCAGTCACTGCTCTGCTGCTACATCTAATCATCCAGTCACTGCTCTGCTGCTACATCTAATCATCCAGTCACTGCTCTGCTGCTACATCTAATCATCCAGTCACTGCTCTGCTGCTACATCTAATCCTCCAGTCACCTTTAGAGCTGCAGTCACTGCTCTGCTGCTACATCTAATCCTCCAGACACCTCTAGAGCTGCGGTCACTACTCTGCTGCTTCATCTAATCCTTCAGTCACCTCTAGAGCTGCAGGCACTGCTCTGCTGCTACATCTAATCCTCCAGTCACCTCTAGAACTGCAGTCACTGCTCTGCTGCTACATCTAATCCTTCAGTCACCTTTAGAGCTGCAGTCACTGCTCTGCTGCTACATCTAATCCTCCAGACACCTCTAGAGCTGCGGTCACTACTCTGCTGCTTCATCTAATCCTTCAGTCACCTCTAGAGCTGCAGGCACTGCTCTGCTGCTACATCTAATCCTCCAGACACCTCTAGAGCTGCGGTCACTACTCTGCTGCTTCATCTAATCCTTCAGTCACCTCTAGAGCTGCAGTCACTGCTCTGCTGCTACATCTAATCATCCAGTCACTGCTCTGCTGCTACATCTAATCATCCAGTCACTGCTCTGCTGCTACATCTAATCATCCAGTCACTGCTGTGCTGCTACATCTAATCATCCAGTCACTGCTCTGCTGCTACATCTAATCCTCCAGTCACCTCTGGAGCTGCAGTCACTGCTCTGCTGCTACATCTAATCATCCAGGCACTGCTCTGCTGCTACATCTAATCATCCAGTCACCTCTGGAGCTGCAGTCACTGCTCTGCTGCTACATCTAATCCTCCAGTCACCTCTAGAACTGCAGTCACTGCTCTGCTGCTACATCTAATCCTCCAACTCTTTTATTTTACAAAATTATCAAAATTACACTCAGAAACAAACCACAATACATAAACTAAAGAAAACCAACATAGACAGACATAAAATGTGCAAAACATGCGCAAACAACTGAAAGTCCAAATCCTTTCCTTGTCCTCCACTGAACTCGGCAGCTTAGGGTCCCCCAGCAGGAATCCACTTAAAAGAGAATACAAAGAAACATAAACCCCACTCCCCACTCTCACTCCATTCACCCCCATTCACACCTCACCGATTTTACTAGTTTACTATTTACAATTTTACTATTTACAAAAACCAAACGAAAATAACCCTTTCCTGGCCCTCCGCCTTGAAAAAAACAAGAACTCTGCCACTTTGGCCGACAAACCTTACCTCCTATTACACAGCAAAGATTTTTTTTTTTTTTTTTTTTTTCCTCTCCCACACATGGCAACAAGTTCGCAGCCTTTTTTTTCCCACCACCTTGCACCGCAGGTCCTACAAGTTTGTAGCCTTGTCACTTCACAATCTGGTCCACGAAAGTTTATGGCCTTTTGATTCCACACAAAAATTATTTCCAGGGTCCGCAGAGTCTACTTCTCCTGCCCTGCTCCTCTGCTCCTTCATGTTGCTCTTGGCATCCGGTCATCCATCCACCACCCCCCATGCACCCCCCTCCCAACCTGACTACACCCCATCCACACATTCTAACTAAAAAAACAAAAAAAAAAAAAAAAACGTGTGTTATATGTTTTTCCTTTTACCAAAGCACAACCAAAAGACATTTTCCAAAACTCTCAATACCATCCCATCTACTTACGCATTAATATACAAACTAAACACAGCATTTACATACCCAAGGCCCAAGTTTGGCACCTGTAAGCCCAATATCCATTATATGTCCTGTTTTTAAAACAAAAAGCTAAGGTGGCATGCACCAGCCCACCACCAGGAAAACGGGGTTCTAGAGGCTCCATCCCTCACTAACACATTCATCCTATCCCTCAAGAACTAAGACTGTCCCTACTTCTGTCCCTAAAAAAAAGAAACCTGTCCCTATCTGTCCCTACCTGCCCCTACTCTACCTAACTTATCATAACTAACTCTCTATCTGTCCCTCAGTGCCTGTCCCTCCCTGTCCCTATCTGCCCCTACTTCTGTCCCTAACACACCCAGTGAAACTTATGCTATCCCTACCCTCATTCACACGGAGCTAGCTCTCCCTTGAGTGCGTTTTTAAAAGGAGAGGCCTCTCCAAAGCCAAGAGGCCTTCCTCACACCCAACCTTTCGAACTCCAAAGAACGGACCTTCACCAGGTCACCCAAGATGTTTCCTACCACCTCATCCCTTGGGAGGGTTTTTTTCCGCGTCGTAACTAGGCACCGTGCATTCCAAGTGTGGAACCTAACCGCTGCACTGACTAGGAATAAAGTGCACGGGTCCCGGCCACCCAGGGATCTGAACGCTCCATAGGCCCATTCAGTGTAGGAGAGGGACGCCAGCCGCGGCCAACGTATGGAGGCACCCACCCTGTTGTAAACCTCTGCATTAAAGGGACAATGAAGCAGGAAGTGCTCCATGCTTTCCAGCACGTCGCCACACTCCTCACGAGGGCAACCCCGGTCATCGGAGTTCCTGCACTTCAAGTTGTCCCTTACATACAGCCTCCCGTGGAAGCAACGCCAGGTCAAGTCCCAAAACTTCATGGGGATCCGCTTAGAATTTAAAAGCCCCAGCCCGACCTCCAGATCCCGGCCTGGGCAATCCTTAAGGGCCAGGGGCTTCTGGAAATGGGTCAACAGGACCCTCCTGTCAAGGCACTGCCTCGACATGGTCCTGATTTCCCACATTCCCAGACCCCACCGGCGGATCACCTTCAGAACCGGGGTAGCGTAAGCCGGAAGATGCCCATGAGGTGTGCGTAGGTCCTTCACCCGCCCTCCTGTCTCCCATTCCTGGAAGAAAGGCCAAAGCCAACCCTTGCAGGAGACTACCCACGGAGGAGCCCTCTCTAGCCAGAGGTTAGAGATGTTAGTCTTAAGAAAGGTGTTTACTAGAAACACCACCGGGTTGACCATACCCAACCCGCCTAGTCTCCTCGTACGGTATGTAACCTCCCTCTTGATTAGGTTAAGCCTATTCCCCCATAACAATTGGAAGAACAGGCTATAGACCCGCGTCCAGAGAGGTTCCGGCAAGATGCACACACTGCCCAGGTATATCAATAAAGGTAGCAGATAGCCTTTAGCCAGGGCAACCCTTTCCCTCAGGGTTAAAGACCAACCCTTCCATTGGTCCACCTTTTGGGCGGCGATCTTAAGTCTGCCCTCCCAATTTTGCTGGGGGTAGTCCCCGGGGCCAAATTCGATGCCTAGAATTTTGGCGGTGGCCTGGGGCCCTGGAAGGGTGTCCGGGAGATCAAAACTAGGATCTCCCCCTCCCAGCCAGAGACTTTCACACTTATCCCGGTTGATCATGGACCCGGATGCCTCCGAGTAGCGCACTACCTCCGACATGACCCAGTCCGCCTCCCCTCTCGAGGATACGAACAGGGAAACATCATCGGCGTACGCCACCACCCTCAGAGAGGAGCCAGAGCCCGCCCGGTCCATCCCGACTCCCGCCAACAGTCCACGATCTACCCTCCTTAGGAAGGGATCGATCGCGAACACGTATAAAAGCGGGCTCAGCGGACAGCCCTGACGGACCCCAGAACCCACCTCAAAAGGACGACCTGACCAACCATTCACCAGCGGAAAAGTCTCAGCCCCTTGGTACAAGATCTCTAACCATTTTACAAACCTCCCAGGCAGACCATACCTCAAAAGGACGGACCAGAGGTACTCGTGGTTGACCCGGTCAAAGGCTTTCGCTTGATCTAATGACAGCAAGTACCCCTTCCAGTGACCTGCCCTACCCTGCTCCACTGCCTCTCGGACACCGAGCACAGCACTAAAAGTACTGCGGCCTGGAACAGAGCAATGCTGGGCCCCTGAAAGGAGCCGGGGTGCAAACTTCACCAGCCGATTAAACAGCACCTTGGCCAGAACCTTCCGGTCCGTATCGAGAAGCGCTATGGGACGCCAGTTCTCGATTCGGGACGGATCCTTACCCTTTGACAGAATAATGAGGGCTGACTTCCTCATTGAGCCGGGAAGAGTGCCCGAGGAGAGACACTCATTAAAGACCCCTGTCAAGAGGGGGACCAAGGAGTCCCTAAAAGTCTTATAGAACTCAGATGTTAAGCCATCCGGACCTGGCGATTTCTTGAGCCGAAGCCCATCAATGGCCAGTCTCACTTCCTCTTCCCTGATTTCTTCTGCCAAAACACCAAGAGAGGGGTCACCCCCTGGCTCAGGGATGGCTTCAGCCAGGAAAGCCGACATCCTGTCCCGATCCAGATCCTTCTTTTCCAAGAGGTGTGAGTAGAAGGATCTGACCACCTCCAGGATCCCTGATTTGGATCTGTTCAGGGACCCCGTACTGTCGATCAGTCCTGTCACCATCTTACAATTCACTGACATCTTACAGTTTCTGTAAGGGTCGGGCGAGCGGTACTTCCCGAAGTCCCTCTCAAAAACCAAAGATGTGTGCCTATCATACTGACACCTCTTGAGCAAAGATTTCACTCTGGAGATTTCCTCTCGGTCACCTCCAGTCGAGACAAGCTGCTCGAGTTTCCTCCCCAGAGCCTGGTACAAGCGGTGCCTGTTCAGACTCCTGAGGCTCGAGAGCTGACGGAAGAACCCCGCCACCCGCTTTTTGAAGATCTCCCACCACTCTGACTTACTACTACAGAGATCCAACAGCGGTACCTGGCTCTGAAGAAAATCCTCGAAGGATTGTCTCACCTCCGCTTCTTCCAGCAGGGACGAATTGAGCTTCCACAGCCCTCTTCCCATCCGAGGAGTCTCTGCAACATTCAGAGAAAAGAAAATTAGACAGTGATCGGAGAACTCCACCTCAACGGCGGACACAGCAGAAAAGATGGCGTCCTCCTTCAAAAAAAACCTGTCTATTCTAGACCTACAGCTACCCCTATGGTAGGTGAAACCTCCGTGACCTGGGGTGTGCCGGATGTGGGCATCCACCAGGCGAGCTTCACTGGCTATGCTATTCAACGCGACGCTATCATAAGCCAGGCGATCTCCGGGACCCCCCCGGTCACGGGACCTCGTAATGGTGTTGAAGTCCCCACCGAAGACCACCTGTCGGCTCGTAAAAAGAAAGGGCTTGATCCTCAGGAAGAGACATTTGCGGTCCCACTTGGACTGCGGGCCGTAGATGTTGATGAGCCGGAGCTCTTGTCCCCTCATGAAGACATCTAGGATCAGGCACCTCCCCATTTCCAACTCAGTAACCCGTCGGCATTCAACTGCTGCAGTCTTAAAAAGGACTGCCACCCCGCTATACGGCTCGGCCGCAAGAGACCAGTATGAGGGCCCGCACCTCCACTCCCTCCGTGATTTATAGATGGCCCCCATGTCTGTTAGTCTGGTCTCTTGCAAGAATAAAATTTCTGCCTCAATCCGGGAGAAAAAATCAAAGGCCGTGAAGCGAGCCGCATCTGACTTAATGCTGGCGACATTAATAGACGCCAGCGTCAACGGGGCGAGTTCAGCCATCATGGGTGATCGAGTTGGATGGCCAATTTCTTCCCTACCCCGCTATTACCTCCTCCTGGGGAGGGGTCAGACACCTTCCTTTTCAGGGAAGCTCCCGACGTGTCCATCCCACCCCCCCCGGTGTCCTCGCCCCCGGGTTCCAGGTCTGTCCCCCCCTCAGGAGGAGCAATGCCCCCTGAGGGACGGACTCCGCCATCCCCCGAAGGACCCTCCGGTGTTACCCCCGGCCCAGTACCCTCGTCTTGCGGTTCATCATCTGAACCCCCGAGGGCGCTGAACCGGTTGGAGAGTCTGATCAGAGGGGGGTCAGCGGGCCCTTCCGTATGCACCCTTGTGGTCGGGGGCGGGGGGGACTTTGAAGGCTTGTCAGCCTTCCTCCCCACCGCTTTGCGCTTGGCACGCCTGGTTTTGCCACCTGGTGCTGTAGGCTGCTCTTGGACATCCTCATCAACACTTTCATACTGAGAGGAATTGTCCGAGTCAGCCGCTTTCTCCTCTCTCTCCATCCTCCTGATCTCCTCACTCACCGCACTCTCCCCCAGGGCCTCAGAGGCTTTGGCCACGGGCCTGGAGGGAGGAGCAGGCATCACCCCGGTTGCCCGAGGCTCCACCTGTCCCTTACCTCCCTGGCGTTTTTCCTGCCTCCGCTGGTACGCGGGGCCCCTTGCAGCATTGCCCTTCCTCACTGGCCCCTCAGCCCTTCCCCCTTCGCCACCACCTGCCACAGCAGAAGCAGCGCCACCGGGGGTTGCCCCCCCGCGGTCTCCCCCCACCGGGCCTGTGGCGGCATTAGAGAAAGAGCGAGGGCAGCGGCTGAGAGGGT
The DNA here is from genome assembly GCF_039654945.1 of Dendrobates tinctorius. Lineage (NCBI taxonomy): Eukaryota > Metazoa > Chordata > Amphibia > Anura > Dendrobatidae > Dendrobates > Dendrobates tinctorius. The sequence goes on from NW_027361681.1 coordinate 10,883,023, forward strand.
GACCCAGGTCACCACACAGGTGGCACCGAATGTCTTTGCACAAGGCAGCCAGGTGACCTACCCCACCACACAACGCGCACTTCTGCACCTTGCAGTTGGCGCTGAAGTGAGTGGGGTCGCCGCACTTGTGGCAGACCTTCGGTTGCCCCTGGTAGAAGACCAGGATCCTGTCCCTTCCCAGGAACGCCGAGGAAGGGATGTGGGTGACCGTGCCGCCGGAAACCTTCAATTTGACCATGAAGGTCCAGCCCCCCGACCAGATGCCAAACTCGTCCCTGTTCTTTTTTGGGACCTCGGTGACCTCCCCGTAACGGGAAAGCCACGTCATGATGTCCACGCCTGCGAGTGACTCGTTACATGTAACCACGGTCACTCGCTTGACGGAATTTTGGCGAGACACCGCTTGAGCCACGAAGTCTCGCCATCCGGGCTCTTCTCGCACCAGCTCGTAGTTTGACCAGAAGAGCTCAAGCCCCTCTGGCCGCACGAAGCTGACGTCGAAGAAGCGGGACGCCGAAGGGTGTATCAGGGCAAAGATGTCATTCGCCCCGAAGCCCATCTTAAGGAGGAGCTCCACCACCTTGCTCCTAGGTGGACGAGCTTCACTGCCCCCCCACCTAAGACGGACCACATTCCTTCTTGGCGGCCCCTGCCCGGCTGTGGGGAGAGACCAAACAGTCCCTCCCTCCCTTTGATTTTGGAAGGCTGCTAGGCCATGTCTCTCTATCCAGAAAGACAGGTCCACTGTCCTCCCCTCTACCATGATCGATCTTTCTCCCCTTTGGAGGGCCTCCAGGAAACGGCGGTGCAAACCGCCGTCCCCGGAGCCCGGAGGCGAGGAGACCCCCCCGGAACCACCCCGACCCCCAGCCGCGACCCCCGCATAATTACGTTGGGGCCTCGCGGCTGGGGGGGCAGACGGGCCAGCCCTCCCACCACTACCACCACTTGTGCCAGCACCCTCATTCACTCTCCCGTTCACTCTTTTATTATTTCCACTCGCTCCGGCACTCACTCCAGCATTTACTGCCACATTCACACTCACTCCCTCATCCATATCGCTCACATCACCATTTATGTCCTCAAACAGCTCTTCAAAAATATCTCCTATCTCACTCCCACTCTCACTTCCAGATAGACCACTATTTACATTAGCAGACTTGGTGTTGCAGTACCCCTGCCTGCCTGCTGGGGGCCCTGACTGGCCAGTGCTCTGCTCCTTGGAGCTGCTGGCACTGCTCCAACTCTTGTCCAGGAGTGCCGCTGCCCCTTTAAATACCTCCGAGCAGAGCGCACTCAGTACGCCCTGCCCGAGCCTGGGAGCAGCAGCAGCTCCTGGGTTCTCTGGCTCCACTTTTTTTCCTTTTTGCGGTGTCTTTGCACTGAGGACAGGGACGGCCACTGCCACCGCACCCTGCCCTCTGCTGTTCGCCCCTGCCGGCTTCCCAAGGAGCGCCAGAGCCCCCGCACCACCAGATGGAGGTAAGCGGGCTGGGGACCCCGACAACTCCCTACCGACTTTTGGGGGCACTATGCTGCTTGAGGGGGTAGGCGGGACAGGAGGCAGTGGGCCCGCCAAGGCCACGCCCCCCCCGCCGGCCGCAGCCACCCCGGGCAGAGCAGTGACCCCTTGCGAGGCCACGCCCTCCCCAGGTGACGCGGGCACAGCGGGCGGGACAGCGGCCGAGGAGGACACGCCCCCCCCGCATGCCGCAGCCTTTGCAGGCTGGGCAACACTCGGGGAGGCCACGCCCCCCTCACGGACTGTCACTGCGCCCCTGAACCCACCACTTGATGTTGGCAGGGCTGGCCACTCCCCCTCATCGCCCAGCGGCGGCGGTGCCCCCAGCACGGACCCCTTTTTGGGTCTACGCGCCGGGGACCCCGCTCTTGCCACGGGCGCCGTCAGAGGAGCTACCAGCCCCTTGCATTTTTTTAGCTGCTGCTTCACAGCAGCCTCCGCGCCCTTTCTAGGTCTCTGGACCCCCATAAGTGGACCAGACTTAACGGACCCGTGCGTGGGGGATCCAGGGACCCCAGCACTCACCGCCGGAGGTGCGGTCCTGGCTGTACCCGTGCTGAGCGCCAGGCCAGCCCCCCCTGCCACCGGGGACTGAGCCCGGACACCACTACTGCCAATACCGCCAGCGGCTGTTACACCACTGGCACCAGCACCGACCTCCATGTCGCTGCCTGAACCCTCACCGCCACCACCAGATGTGACGGTAAGGCCCAGGCACACATCACTCTGCCCGCGCCCCCGCTGCGGACCCACCACAGGGCCCGAGCCGGGGTGGGCAGCGGGTTCCATACAGCGGGACAGAGGGGCCCCGGAAAGAGGGACAAACATAAGTTTGTCAGCCACGGTGTTTTTTGGCTTGCGCTTGTTTTTTTTCTTTTTCCTCTTTCCGGTTGCCTCGTCCTCAGGGCAGACCTCATCCCCAAAGAGCAGTGTGCCAAACCGCTCTGGGGACTCGATCTGCCTCACCTGCTGTAGGACGAGGCAGCCCCCCTCACTACTACTGTCCCCACTCCCACCAGCCTCCCCCTCGCCCCCACTTTCCTCCGAGTAACTGGAGTCCGGTGGGAGAGCCACTTGCTCAGGGGCCACCCCGCTGCATGTTACCTGGGTGTTGTTGCTCACCAGGCCTTCAGGTGGGGCAGGCGTAGATGTTCCGCCATCCTCCTCCTCTTGGCCCTCCACCTGGCAGGGGCCTCCCGACCCCCCAGGAGACCCTCCGGTCATGGCTCTAAACCGGTCATCGTTTTTCAGTTTCTCTGCAAAGGGGCCGCTCCCACTCAGGATAGCCGCCCGTATCTCCTCCAAGGCCCTGATAGCCCCCTTCAGCCTCTCCACCGTGGCGGAGACCTCAGCTCGTCTCGAGGCGGGGAGCCGGTTCTTAGCCACCGCTCGTGCTCCCCTTAACTCCTCCCGGAGTTTTCTCAGCTGTTTGGCGGCCTCCTCATATTCGCAGAGGTGCGCATGGATGCGGGAGGCGTAGATGGTGGATGGCTCTCCCTCAGCTCTGGAGCCCCAGATGTTGGGGGGCTCTGCCACTGCACCTCTGCTCTGGGCCGCCACTCCTCCGGGAGGAGGAGCCGCCACGGTACCAGCTTCGGGGGGCCCGGTGTCCCGGGGCTCCTGGGTCCTGCGACCCCCTCTCTCCTGGCTCCGTCTCTTCCCCATCTCCCTGGGACTGGCTGGCTGCACCCTGGCCTCTGGATGGTGCTGAGGCCCCCCACCCCCAGCTGGCTTGCCGGAGGGTGGGAGCCAGGGGCACAGCCCCGGCGCTCAGTCCCAGGGAAAGTCCTCTTTCCTGGGAAGGGGGCAGATGGAAAGTCCTTGCAGGAAAAAACCTCCCTTCCCAGGAGCTTAGCAAGGCCCTAGCCTGCAGACGCTCAGCACAGATGCTCCTCCTCTTCCTGGGCGTGCTCTATCCTCCAGTCACCTCCAGAGCTGCAGTCACTATTCTGCTGTTACATCCTGTCTTATCCTCCAGTCACCTTTAGAGCTGCAGTCACTGCTCTGCTGCTACATCTAATCCTCTAGACACCTCTAGAGCTGCGGTCACTACTCTGCTGCTTCATCTAATCCTTCAGTCACCTCTAGAGCTGCAGACACTGCTCTGCTGCTACATCTAATCATCCAGTCATTGCTCTGCTGCTACATCTAATCATCCAGTCACTGCTCTGCTGCTACATCTAATCATCCAGTCACTGCTCTGCTGCTACATCTAATCATCCAGTCAGTGCTCTGCTGCTACATCTAATCATCCAGTCACTGCTCTGCTGCTACATCTAAATCATCCAGTCACTGCTCTGCTGCTACATCTAATCATCCAGTCAGTGCTCTGCTGCTACATCTAATCATCCAGTCACTGCTCTGCTGCTACATCAAATCCTCCAGTCACCTCTGGAACTGCAGTCACTGCTCTGCTGCTTCATCTAATCCTCCAGTCACCTCTGGAGCTGCAGTAACTGCTCTGCTGCTTCATCTAATCCTCCAGTCACCTCTGGAACTGCAGTCACTGCTCTGCTGCTACATCTAATCATCCAGTCACTGCTCTGCTGCTACATCTAATCATCCAGTCACTGCTCTGCTGCTACATCTAATCATCCAGTCACTGCTCTGCTGCTACATCTAATCATCCAGTCACCTCTAGAGCTGCAGTCACTGCTCTGCTGCTACATCTAATCCTCCAGACACCTCTAGAGCTGCGGTCACTACTCTGCTGCTTCATCTAATCCTTCAGTCACCTCTAGAGCTGCAGGCACTGCTCTGCTGCTACATCTAATCATCCAGTCACTGCTCTGCTGCTACATCTAATCATCCAGTCACTGCTCTGCTGCTACATCTAATCATCCAGTCACTGCTCTGCTGCTACATCTAATCATCCAGTCACTGCTCTGCTGCTACATCTAATCATCCAGTCACTGCTCTGCTGCTACATCTAATCATCCAGTCACTGCTCTGCTGCTACATCTAATCATCCAGTCACTGCTCTGCTGCTACATCTAATCATCCAGTCACTGCTCTGCTGCTACATCTAATCATCCAGTCACTGCTCTGCTGCTACATCTAATCATCCAGTCACTGCTCTGCTGCTACATCTAATCATCCAGTCACTGCTCTGCTGCTTCATCTAATCATCCAGTCACTGCTCTGCTGCTACATCTAATCCTCCAGTCACCTTTAGAGCTGCAGTCACTGCTCTGCTGCTACATCTAATCCTCCAGACACCTCTAGAGCTGCGGTCACTACTCTGCTGCTTCATCTAATCCTTCAGTCACCTCTAGAGCTGCAGGCACTGCTCTGCTGCTACATCTAATCCTCCAGACACCTCTAGAGCTGCGGTCACTACTCTGCTGCTTCATCTAATCCTTCAGTCACCTCTAGAGCTGCAGGCACTGCTCTGCTGCTACATCTAATCCTCCAGACACCTCTAGAGCTGCGGTCACTACTCTGCTGCTTCATCTAATCCTCCAGTCACCTCTGGAGCTGTAGTCACTGCTCTGCTGCTACATCTAATCCTCCAGTCACCTCTAGAACTGCAGTCACTGCTCTGCTGCTACATCTAATCCTTCAGTCACCTTTAGAGCTGCAGTCACTGCTCTGCTGCTACATCTAATCCTCCAGACACCTCTAGAGCTGCGGTCACTACTCTGCTGCTTCATCTAATCCTTCAGTCACCTCTAGAGCTGCAGGCACTGCTCTGCTTCTACATCTAATCCTCCAGACACCTCTAGAGCTGCGGTCACTACTCTGCTGCTTCATCTAATCCTTCAGTCACCTCTAGAGCTGCAGTCACTGCTCTGCTGCTACATCTAATCATCCAGTCACTGCTCTACTGCTACATCTAATCATCCAGTCACTGCTCTGCTGCTACATCTAATCATCCAGTCACTGCTCTGCTGCTACATCTAATCATCCAGTCACTGCTCTGCTGCTACATCTAATCATCCAGTCACTGCTCTGCTGCTACATCTAATCATCCAGTCACTGCTCTGCTGCTACATCTAATCATCCAGTCACTGCTCTGCTGCTACATCTAATCATCCAGTCACTGCTCTGCTGCTACATCTAATCATCCAGTCACTGCTCTGCTGCTACATCTAATCATCCAGTCACTGCTCTGCTGCTACATCTAATCATCCAGTCACTGCTCTGCTGCTACATCTAATCATCCAGTCACTGCTCTGCTGCTACATCTAATCATCCAGTCACTGCTCTGCTGCTACATCTAATCATCCAGTCACCTCTGGAGCTGCAGTCACTTCTCTGCTGCTACATCTAATCCTCCAGTCACCTCTAGAACTGCAGTCACTGCTCTGCTGCTACATCTAATCCTTCAGTCACCTTTAGAGCTGCAGTCACTGCTCTGCTGCTACATCTAATCCTCTAGACACCTCTAGAGCTGCGGTCACTACTCTGCTGCTTCATCTAATCCTTCAGTCACCTCTAGAGCTGCAGGCACTGCTCTGCTGCTACATCTAATCATCCAGTCATTGCTCTGCTGCTACATCTAATCATCCAGTCACTGCTCTGCTGCTACATCTAATCCTCCAGTCACCTCTGGAGCTGCAGTCACTGCTCTGCTGCTACATCTAATCATCCAGTCACTGCTCTGCTGCTACATCTAATCATCCAGTCACTGCTCTGCTGCTACATCTAATCATCCAGTCACTGCTCTGCTGCTACATCTAATCATCCAGTCACTGCTCTGCTGCTACATCTAATCATCCAGTCACTGCTCTGCTGCTACATCTAATCATCCAGTCACTGCTCTGCTGCTACATCTAAATCATCCAGTCACTGCTCTGCTGCTACATCTAATCATCCAGTCAGTGCTCTGCTGCTACATCTAATCATCCAGTCACTGCTCTGCTGCTACATCAAATCCTCCAGTCACCTCTGGAACTGCAGTCACTGCTCTGCTGCTTCATCTAATCCTCCAGTCACCTCTGGAACTGCAGTCACTGCTCTGCTGCTACATCTAATCATCCAGTCACTGCTCTGCTGCTACATCAAATCCTCCAGTCACCTCTGGAGCTGCAGTAACTGCTCTGCTGCTTCATCTAATCCTCCAGTCACCTCTGGAACTGCAGTCACTGCTCTGCTGCTACATCTAATCATCCAGTCACTGCTCTGCTGCTACATCTAATCATCCAGTCACTGCTCTGCTGCTACATCTAATCATCCAGTCACTGCTCTGCTGCTACATCTAATCATCCAGTCACTGCTCTGCTGCTACATCTAATCATCCAGTCACCTCTAGAGCTGCAGTCACTGCTCTGCTGCTACATCTAATCCTCCAGACACCTCTAGAGCTGCGGTCACTACTCTGCTGCTTCATCTAATCCTTCAGTCACCTCTAGAGCTGCAGGCACTGCTCTGCTGCTACATCTAATCATCCAGTCACTGCTCTGCTGCTACATCTAATCATCCAGTCACTGCTCTGCTGCTACATCTAATCATCCAGTCACTGCTCTGCTGCTACATCTAATCATCCAGTCACTGCTCTGCTGCTACATCTAATCATCCAGTCACTGCTCTGCTGCTACATCTAATCATCCAGTCACTGCTCTGCTGCTACATCTAATCATCCAGTCACTGCTCTGCTGCTACATCTAATCATCCAGTCACTGCTCTGCTGCTACATCTAAATCATCCAGTCACTGCTCTGCTGCTACATCTAATCATCCAGTCACTGCTCTGCTGCTTCATCTAATCATCCAGTCACTGCTCTGCTGCTACATCTAATCCTCCAGTCACCTTTAGAGCTGCAGTCACTGCTCTGCTGCTACATCTAATCCTCCAGACACCTCTAGAGCTGCGGTCACTACTCTGCTGCTTCATCTAATCCTTCAGTCACCTCTAGAGCTGCAGGCACTGCTCTGCTGCTACATCTAATCCTCCAGACACCTCTAGAGCTGCGGTCACTACTCTGCTGCTTCATCTAATCCTCCAGTCACCTCTGGAGCTGTAGTCACTGCTCTGCTGCTACATCTAATCCTCCAGTCACCTCTAGAACTGCAGTCACTGCTCTGCTGCTACATCTAATCCTTCAGTCACCTTTAGAGCTGCAGTCACTGCTCTGCTGCTACATCTAATCCTCCAGACACCTCTAGAGCTGCGGTCACTACTCTGCTGCTTCATCTAATCCTTCAGTCACCTCTAGAGCTGCAGGCACTGCTCTGCTTCTACATCTAATCCTCCAGACACCTCTAGAGCTGCGGTCACTACTCTGCTGCTTCATCTAATCCTTCAGTCACCTCTAGAGCTGCAGTCACTGCTCTGCTGCTACATCTAATCATCCAGTCACTGCTCTACTGCTACATCTAATCATCCAGTCACTGCTCTGCTGCTACATCTAATCATCCAGTCACTGCTCTGCTGCTACATCTAATCATCCAGTCACTGCTCTGCTGCTACATCTAATCATCCAGTCACTGCTCTGCTGCTACATCTAATCATCCAGTCACTGCTCTGCTGCTACATCTAATCATCCAGTCACTGCTCTGCTGCTACATCTAATCATCCAGTCACTGCTCTGCTGCTACATCTAATCATCCAGTCACTGCTCTGCTGCTACATCTAATCATCCAGTCACTGCTCTGCTGCTACATCTAATCATCCAGTCACTGCTCTGCTGCTACATCTAATCATCCAGTCACCTCTGGAGCTGCAGTCACTGCTCTGCTGCTACATCTAATCCTCCAGTCACCTCTAGAACTGCAGTCACTGCTCTGCTGCTACATCTAATCCTTCAGTCACCTTTAGAGCTGCAGTCACTGCTCTGCTGCTACATCTAATCCTCTAGACACCTCTAGAGCTGCGGTCACTACTCTGCTGCTTCATCTAATCCTTCAGTCACCTCTAGAGCTGCAGGCACTGCTCTGCTGCTACATCTAATCATCAAGTCATTGCTCTGCTGCTACATCTAATCATCCAGTCACTGCTCTGCTGCTACATCTATCTAATCATCCAGTCACTGCTCTGCTGCTACATCTAATCCTCCAGTCACCTCTGGAGCTGCAGTCACTGCTCTGCTGCTACATCTAATCATCCAGGCACTGCTCTGCTGCTACATCTAATCATCCAGTCACTGCTCTGCTGCTACATCTAATCATCCAGTCACTGCTCTGCTGCTACATCTAATCATCCAGTCACTGCTCTGCTGCTACATCTAATCATCCAGTCAGTGCTCTGCTGCTACATCTAATCATCCAGTCACTGCTCTGCTGCTACATCTAATCATCCAGTCACTGCTCTGCTGCTACATCTAATCATCCAGTCACTGCTCTGCTGCTACATCTAATCATCCAGTCACTGCTCTGCTGCTACATCTAATCATCCAGTCACTGCTCTGCTGCTACATCTAATCATCCAGTCACTGCTCTGCTGCTTCATCAAATCCTCCAGTCACCTCTGGAACTGCAGTCACTGCTCTGCTGCTTCATCTAATCCTCCAGTCACCTCTGGAGCTGCAGTAACTGCTCTGCTGCTTCATCTAATCCTCCAGTCACCTCTGGAACTGCAGTCACTGCTCTGCTGCTACATCTAATCATCCAGTCACTGCTCTGCTGCTACATCTAATCATCCAGTCACTGCTCTGCTGCTACATCTAATCATCCAGTCACTGCTCTGCTGCTACATCTAATCCTCCAGACACCTCTAGAGCTGCGGTCACTACTCTGCTGCTTCATCTAATCCTTCAGTCACCTCTAGAGCTGCAGGCACTGCTCTGCTGCTACATCTAATCCTCCAGACACCTCTAGAGCTGCGGTCACTACTCTGCTGCTTCATCTAATCCTCCAGTCACCTCTGGAGCTGTAGTCACTGCTCTGCTGCTACATCTAATCCTCCAGTCACCTCTAGAACTGCAGTCACTGCTCTGCTGCTACATCTAATCCTTCAGTCACCTTTAGAGCTGCAGTCACTGCTCTGCTGCTACATCTAATCCTCCAGACACCTCTAGAGCTGCGGTCACTACTCTGCTGCTTCATCTAATCCTTCAGTCACCTCTAGAGCTGCAGGCACTGCTCTGCTTCTACATCTAATCCTCCAGACACCTCTAGAGCTGCGGTCACTACTCTGCTGCTTCATCTAATCCTTCAGTCACCTCTAGAGCTGCAGTCACTGCTCTGCTGCTACATCTAATCATCCAGTCACTGCTCTGCTGCTACATCTAATCATCCAGTCACTGCTCTGCTGCTACATCTAATCATCCAGTCACTGCTCTGCTGCTACATCTAATCATCCAGTCACTGCTCTGCTGCTACATCTAATCATCCAGTCACTGCTCTGCTGCTACATCTAATCATCCAGTCACTGCTCTGCTGCTACATCTAATCATCCAGTCACTGCTCTGCTGCTACATCTAATCATCCAGTCACTGCTCTGCTGCTACATCTAATCATCCAGTCACTGCTCTGCTGCTACATCTAATCATCCAGTCACTGCTCTGCTGCTACATCTAATCATCCAGTCACTGCTCTGCTGCTACATCTAATCATCCAGTCACTGCTCTGCTGCTACATCTAATCATCCAGTCACTGCTCTGCTGCTACATCTAATCATCCAGTCACTGCTCTGCTGCTACATCTAATCATCCAGTCACCTCTGGAGCTGCAGTCACTGCTCTGCTGCTACATCTAATCCTCCAGTCACCTCTAGAACTGCAGTCACTGCTCTGCTGCTACATCTAATCCTTCAGTCACCTTTAGAGCTGCAGTCACTGCTCTGCTGCTACATCTAATCCTCTAGACACCTCTAGAGCTGCGGTCACTACTCTGCTGCTTCATCTAATCCTTCAGTCACCTCTAGAGCTGCAGGCACTGCTCTGCTGCTACATCTAATCATCAAGTCATTGCTCTGCTGCTACATCTAATCATCCAGTCACTGCTCTGCTGCTACATCTATCTAATCATCCAGTCACTGCTCTGCTGCTACATCTAATCCTCCAGTCACCTCTGGAGCTGCAGTCACTGCTCTGCTGCTACATCTAATCATCCAGGCACTGCTCTGCTGCTACATCTAATCATCCAGTCACTGCTCTGCTGCTACATCTAATCATCCAGTCACTGCTCTGCTGCTACATCTAATCATCCAGTCACTGCTCTGCTGCTACATCTAATCATCCAGTCACTGCTCTGCTGCTACATCTAATCATCCAGTCAGTGCTCTGCTGCTACATCTAATCATCCAGTCAGTGCTCTGCTGCTACATCTAATCATCCAGTCAGTGCTCTGCTGCTACATCTAATCATCCAGTCAGTGCTCTGCTGCTACATCTAATCATCCAGTCACTGCTCTGCTGCTACATCTAATCATCCAGTCACTGCTCTGCTGCTACATCTAATCATCCAGTCACTGCTCTGCTGCTACATCTAATCATCCAGTCACTGCTCTGCTGCTTCATCAAATCCTCCAGTCACCTCTGGAACTGCAGTCACTGCTCTGCTGCTTCATCTAATCCTCCAGTCACCTCTGGAGCTGCAGTAACTGCTCTGCTGCTTCATCTAATCCTCCAGTCACCTCTGGAACTGCAGTCACTGCTCTGCTGCTACATCTAATCATCCAGTCACTGCTCTGCTGCTACATCTAATCATCCAGTCACTGCTCTGCTGCTACATCTAATCATCCAGTCACTGCTCTGCTGCTACATCTAATCATCCAGTCACTGCTCTGCTGCTACATCTAATCATCCAGTCACTGCTCTGCTGCTACATCTAATCCTCCAGTCACCTTTAGAGCTGCAGTCACTGCTCTGCTGCTACATCTAATCCTCCAGACACCTCTAGAGCTGCGGTCACTACTCTGCTGCTTCATCTAATCCTTCAGTCACCTCTAGAGCTGCAGGCACTGCTCTGCTGCTACATCTAATCCTCCAGTCACCTCTAGAACTGCAGTCACTGCTCTGCTGCTACATCTAATCCTTCAGTCACCTTTAGAGCTGCAGTCACTGCTCTGCTGCTACATCTAATCCTCCAGACACCTCTAGAGCTGCGGTCACTACTCTGCTGCTTCATCTAATCCTTCAGTCACCTCTAGAGCTGCAGGCACTGCTCTGCTGCTACATCTAATCCTCCAGACACCTCTAGAGCTGCGGTCACTACTCTGCTGCTTCATCTAATCCTTCAGTCACCTCTAGAGCTGCAGTCACTGCTCTGCTGCTACATCTAATCATCCAGTCACTGCTCTGCTGCTACATCTAATCATCCAGTCACTGCTCTGCTGCTACATCTAATCATCCAGTCACTGCTGTGCTGCTACATCTAATCATCCAGTCACTGCTCTGCTGCTACATCTAATCCTCCAGTCACCTCTGGAGCTGCAGTCACTGCTCTGCTGCTACATCTAATCATCCAGGCACTGCTCTGCTGCTACATCTAATCATCCAGTCACCTCTGGAGCTGCAGTCACTGCTCTGCTGCTACATCTAATCCTCCAGTCACCTCTAGAACTGCAGTCACTGCTCTGCTGCTACATCTAATCCTCCAGACACCTCTAGAGCTGTGGTCACTACTCTGCTGCTTCATCTAATCCTTCAGTCACCTCTAGAGCTGCAGGCACTGCTCTGCTGCTACATCTAATCATCCAGTCACTGCTCTGCTGCTAAATCTAATCATCCAGTCACCTCTGGAGCTGCAGTCACTGCTCTGCTGCTACATCTAATCCTCTAGTCACTGCTCTGCTGCTAAATCTAATCCTCCAGTCACCTCTAGAGCTGCAGTCACTGCTCTATCTAATCATCCAGTCACTGCTCTGCTGCTTCATCTAATCCTCCAGTCACCTCTAGAGCTGCAGTCACTGCTCTTATCTAATCATCCAGTCACTGCTCTGCCAAATCTAATCCTCCAGTCACCTCTAGAGCTGCAGGCACTGCTCTGCTGCTACATCTAATCCTTCAGTCACCTCTAGAGCTGCAGTCACTGCTCTGCTGCTACTTCTAATCCTCCAGTCATCTCTAGAGCTGCTGTCGCTGCTACATCTTATCCCACTGGCGGACACAGACAGAAAAGGGTCCCTGTGCAAGAACATTATATGGACCCTTTGCAGCCCAAGAGCTCCTAAAAAATGCAAAATTGCACGTGCTTTGTAAGTAGAAATGGGCCCCCTTACCTCTTGGGACCCTGAGTGGCCACACAGGTTGCAACAATGAGATGTCCGTCCCTGTCTTATCCTCCAGTTACGTCTAGAGCAGCAGTCACTATTCTGCAAGCCTAGAATGTCAGCTGTAGTGTTGGGTGGGGGGCAGCGGCAGCTGTGTGGCAAGGTGGGGGTGATGCGAATATTTCTATATTTGGGCACTTTGCAACTCCCCCCCAACCGAGGCTGACTTTTACCATCATGTGCAGATGAGTTGGCGGAGCAGAGGGTCCCCCCCCCCCCCCCCCCCGGCTCCTGAAAGATTTGTTCTGGGGAAAGCTAATCAACATTCAATATGGTAGTTGAGAATAAGAACCAGCATGTCCATCATTCCACTGGACCACAGCAATGGCATCCCTGCGGAGCCCGCACCGGCAGTGACTCAGTCTCTCCACTAGTGTTGCGCAAAAACCAAAAATATTTTTGGGCTCAGAAACAAGGGAGTTAACCCTTATGGACAGCGGCACTCACAGCTCCACCAGTCATCACTACTAATACAGCTGAGGATCCATTACAGTGTAAGGATTCCTCCGGCAGATTATGGGGGAGCGGTGACCCCAAGATGCTGCCGTAGTATTATGGGTGTGACACCCAAAGATGAGGCCAGCATAGTCATCAGCCCTGGGGGGGGGGTCTTGAGCTCTGCTCATCCTGAACCTCCTAGTTCTGGAATGTAATGTCAGATCAACGGCAAGGACAGGCAAAGGATGCAGAACCAACACTGCAGCTGTGATCATCCCCCATAGTGCAGACCCTCTGTTGCACTTCCTGGCAGGAGTCACCATCTCCTACAGCGAGTCAGCGCTGCTTGTCATCACAGCTGATCAGGATATCCTACAGGCACCTGGCAAGGGGAGTCCTTGTGGCTGGACTGGGACTGTTCAAAAATGAGTCACAAGTTAGACTACACCCAGTGGAAGTAGTGTCTGCACCGTTATGACCCAAGGAGCTTGTGATAGGAGCCCCTCCCTCACCTCATTGGGGTCCCCCCAGAGCTGGGGACCCCCCTGGAGGAGCCACAGCAGCAATATATAAACCTGATAATGAGTGAGCGCAGATCACAGGGGTAAGACGATGCACGGCCTCCCAGATTGCAGCTTCTTGTCCCACAGCACTGGATCAGTGCATAAAGGCACCTCTGACCCCAAAGATTCACACCCGACATAACATGAAAGCAGAGCAACAATGACATCTAGAATGTTGTGGGAGAGGAGTAGGTCTGAGGGTGCAGTATAAGTGAGCGTGCGCTGTGTGCAGGCTCAAGGGGCACAGTATAAGTGAGCGTGCAATGTGTGCAGGCTCAGGCGGCACAGTATAAGTGAGCATGCGCTGTGTGTGCAGGCTCAGAGGGCACAGTATAAGTGAGTGTGCTGTGTGTGCAGGCTCAGAGGGCACAGTATAAGTGAGCGTGCCGTGTGTGCAGGCTCAGAGGGCACAGTATAAGTGAGCGTGCCCTGTGTGCAGGCTCAGAGGGCACAGTATAAGTGAGCGTGCCCTGTGTGCAGGCTCAGAGGGCACAGTATAAGTGAGCATGCTCCGTGTGTGCAGGCTCAGGGGGCACAGTATAAGTGAGGATGTGCTGTGTGTGCAGGCTCAGAGGGCACAGTATAAGTGAGTGTGCTGTGTGTGCAGGCTCAGAGGGCACAGTATAAGTGAGCATGCTCCGTGTGTGCAGGCTCAGGCGGCACAGTATAAGTGAGCATGCGCTGTGTGTGCAGGCTCAGAGGGCACAGTATAAGTGAGTGTGCTGTGTGTGCAGGCTCAGAGGGCACAGTATAAGTGAGCGTGCCGTGTGTGCAGGCTCAGAGGGCACAGTATAAGTGAGCGTGCCCTGTGTGCAGGCTCAGAGGGCACAGTATAAGTGAGCGTGCCCTGTGTGCAGGCTCAGAGGGCACAGTATAAGTGAGCATGCTCCGTGTGTGCAGGCTCAGGGGGCACAGTATAAGTGAGGATGTGCTGTGTGTGCAGGCTCAGGGGGCACAGTATAAGTGAGCATGCGCTGTGTGTGCAGGCTCAGGGGGCACAGTATAAGTGAGCATGCGCTGTGTGTGCAGGCTCAGGGGGCACAGTATAAGTGAGCTTGCTTTGTGTGCAGGCTCAGGGGGCACAGTAGTGAGCTTGCTTTGTGTGCAGGCTAAGGGGGCACAGTATAAGTGAGGATGTGCTGTGTGTGCAGGCTCAGAGGGCACAGTATAAGTGAACGTGCACTGTGGGCAGGCTTAGGAGGCACAGCATAAGTGAGCTTACACTGTGTGCAGGCTCAGGAGGCACAGTATAAGTGAGCTTGCACTGTGTGCAGGCTCAGGTGGCATCGTATAAGTGAGGATGTGCTGTGTGCAGGCTCAGAGGGCACAGTATGGCTAAGTTCACACGTTGCGGAACTCCAGCGGAAGTTACCGCGAGAATTCCAGAATTCCATTCAGCAGGAAAATCGCATTTTAAATTCCCGTGGAAAAACTAGCGTTTTGCAAGTGTAATTAGCTTGCAGAATGCTAGCGTTTTCCAAGCGATCTGTAGCATCGCTTGAAGAACTGATTGACAGGATGGTCACACTCGTCAAACATAGTGTTTGACTAGTGTGACCAACTTTTTACTATTGAGGCTGCCTATGCAGCATCAGTAGTAAAAAGATCTAATGTTAATAATAATTAAAAAAAAAAATAAAAAAAAAAAAAATCGGGTTATATTCACCTTCCGATGTCCCGCATAGCGTACCCAGGCCTCCGCGATGCTCCGGCAGGTCCCGTTCCCAGTGATGCATTGCGGCAATGACCTTTGATGACGTCGCGGTCTCGCGAGACGCAACGTCAGCAAAGGTCATCGCAATGCATCACTGGGAACGGGAGCTGTCGTGTGTATCGCTGAAGCCTGGGGACGCTATGCGGGACATCGGAAGGTGAATATAACTCGATTTTTTTATTTTAATTCTATTTTTTACAGGGATATGGTACACACAGCCTGGAGGACAGTCTCCTCTCCTCCAGACCATGGGTACTATCCGCAAATGTTCTGCTTACTTTTCGCATGGTGGGCACAGCCACATGCGGAAAGTAAGCAGGGCAATGCATTCCTATGTCGGCAGAATCACAAATTAATGAGCATGCTGCGGATTTTTCCGTAATGCGATTCCGCCGCCTGAAAATCCGCAGCATTAGCACAGCATTGCGGAATCCCATAGGATTGCATGGGATGCTGTTCTTTTGCGTTTTCGCGGCAAAATCAGGCGGTAAAAACCGCCGCGAAAAAACCTGAACGTGTGAACGCAGCCTATAAGTGAGAATGCAGCGTGTGCAGGCTCCGGGGGCACAATGTAAGTGAGGGCGCAGTGTGTGCAGGCTCAGGAGGCACAGTGTAAGTGAGCACACAGCATGTGCAGGCTAAGGGGTGCACAGTATAAGTGAATGTGCGCAATGTGAAGGCGGGACAGGCAAAGTATATGTGTGAGAGGGGGGTGCCGAACCAGCCTCCAAGGGGGGGGGGGGCGGTGCTGAGCTGGCCTCCGGGGCCATCGGTTTGGCTGCTATAAATACATGCTGGCAGTCACATGAGGGGGGGAAGAGATGCATCTATATGGGAGCGCAAGAACATAGAGGTAGTAGTTCAGGTTACTGTTTTAGAGAGCTGGAATCCAGTTTCTTTGGCCCAATCCATTGTGGGTCTGTTTCTCCATTCACTGACAGCAAGCATCTCACTGCAGGGTTATAAACTGCTGGGTGGGAATCCATCGGACCCAGCATCTTCTTTCAAAAGGTGCAGCGCTGAGGCCGCACATTACCCAGAATAGAATGAGGATGAAGGGAGTTTTGTTTAGGGGTCTGGTTTCTTAGCAACAAAAACAATTTATAAATAGTGGAAATGAAAAAACATCCGGAAACTAATGTGGGGAGAGGGGGTGTTCATAACTGGAGAGTAATACACCACAGGAAATTATATTATCACTGGGGGTGGCCCCTACAACTACCAGGACTGAAATTTAAAGGGCCAGCGCAGTCTCCTGCAGGCCAGCTTCAGCACTGTCATACAAGACACAGAATTACCTGCACTGATACAATGTTTCCAGCCTCCCGCTATGAGCAGCACGAACAGGATCATTTTCATTTCTTCATGTGAACAAGAGTGATCTTATTCACTGACAATAAACAGAGGTTAAAGATCTAATGCACAAATCCAACTAGAAAGTTGCACAACTTTTCACAATAGCTGACAAGGCTTAAACTGCAGCAGTGGAAGGGATTAGACAGGAGACGACCAGGCAGGACCAGGGGGGGCCTGAGAGAGCAGCAGGGCGGGGACAGCAGACCAGAGGGCACAGGTGAGGACAGAGGTGCCAGGAGGCCCGAGAGGCACAGAGCAGGAGGGGCACAGGGTGAGGATGCTGGGGGTCACATGGTGGGACAGGTTGTTTTGGGCATCAAGATACAGAATTTGTTTCCTACCTCTATTTTTGGGGGCTGTCGTGGTGGTCCGTCGCCCCTTATACATTACGCCCTGATGTGTGGCGGCTCCTCGCCCAGAGGCTCATATTCTGATATTGCCTCAGCACAGGTGTGGATGTAGCAGAGCCGCACCCAGTCCACACCTCAGCACGGCTATGCCAAGCAAGCAGTGCAGGAGGCTCGGGGCCATTTTCCATCACGACAGTCACAGTCCACAGGAAAACCCCACGCCTCATAAAGAGCAAAGATCTAAAAGATCCGGACAAAAAAGTCGTAGTTACTCATCGGTTAACGGTATTTTTCGGAGTCCATGACAGCACCACCTAAGAGAGGGGATCCGCCCTCCAGGAACAGGAAATCCTACAGATACATAAGGGCGGCACCTCTCCCACGCATCAGTTGGTTTACAGAGCACAAGAGGACCGCAATGGTTAATAGCATAATTTATATACAATACTCTACACGACTATTAATTACCCGTGTACATATAAGAGGAAGAAGTGCACACCCAAATTAAACTAAAGGGAGGGAATATACGGGTGCTGTCATGGACTCCGAAAAATACCGTTAACCGGTGAGTAACTACGACTTTATTCGGTCGTCCATGACAGCACCACCTGAGAGAATTACAGAGAGTAATAATTACTTTAGGGAGGGACTACAGCCTGCAGAACCCTGACACCAAAGGAGAGGTCTGAGGAAGCACCCAGGTCTAGTCTATAATGGTTGTAGAAGGTGCTCGGAGAGGACCAAGTAGCTGCCTTACATATCTGGTCGATCGAGACCTCCGATCTCTCTGCCCAAGAGGTTGCCATGGCCCTGGTGGAATACGCCCTCAGCTTGCCAGGGGCCGGTTTGCCTTTTGAGGTGTATGCTAAAGAAATGGCCTCCCTAATCCATCTCGCTAGCGATCTTTTTGAAGCCCTAAGGCCCTTTCTAGTGCCCTGATAGGAAATAAATAAGGCATTATCTTTTTTCCAGGGGTCGGTAACTGTCAGGTACTCTAGGAGACATCTCCTAACGTCTAGAGTGTGTAATTTCCTTTCCTTATCGTTTGTGGGATTAGGGAGGAAGGATGGAAGAACTATCTCCTGAGTTCTATGGAAACTGGAGGCTACTTTAGGCAGGTATGCTGGATCGGGTGTAAGAATTACCCTGTCATCCCTGAATTGTATGTAAGGAGGAAGTCTAGCTAGCGCCTGGATGTCACTCACTCTACGGGCTGATGTCAACGCTACCAGTAGAGCCACTTTAAGGGACAGGTTTTTCGTGGAAGCTGATGAGATAGGTTCAAACGGGGCCTCTGTCATGGCCCTAAGAACTAGGTTTAGATCCCATGGCATAAATTTATTCCTCACCATCAGTCTAGACCTGCCTGTTGCTTTAATAAACCTATTGATCCAATGGTTACTGGCGATGTTGCAGTTGAACAGTGCCCCTAGAGCCGACACCTGTACTTTAAGGGTGCTAGTGGAGAGTACCATGTCCAGACCTTTTTGCAAGAACTCTAAGATCTGTGCTATGGGAGTGGACTGTCCAGCTACTACCCCTGAGCTCTGAAGGAATCTCTTCCAGATCCTCACGTAGATTTTGGTTGTAACCGGCTTTCTGCTTTTAAGCAGGGTGTTAATTAGGGCCGGGGAAAAACCTCTCTCTTTTAGCAGTGCCCAATCAAAATCCACGCCGTCAAATGTAGGCCAGCTACCTGAGGATGGCAAACTGGGCCCTGGGACAGGAGGTCTGGGATGTTTGGTAGGACCCAAGGGTCGGATACCGACATGGTCCTGAGGCATGAGAACCATGCCCTCCTGGGCCAAAATGGGGCGATCACTATAATCCTCGCTTTGTGCTTCCTGACTTTCCTCATCACCAGGGGTAGTAGAGCCAGGGGATGGAAGGCGTATGCTAGGCCGAAGTCCCATTTGATTAGAAGAGCATCTACTGCCAGAGGGTTCTCCCTGGGATTCAGAGAGCAGAACTGAGGCACCTTCCTGTTCTCTCTGGTGGCGAAGAGGTCCACTTCTGGCTGCCCCCATTTTTGTACTATCTGGTTGAAGATGGACGCTTTTAAAGGACCATTCCCCTTGCTTTAGAAGGTTGCGGCTTAAGAAGTCTGCTGTGGTGTTTTCCCTTCCTTTTATGTGCAGAGCTGTTAAAGATAGGAGATGTTGCTCTGCCCACTGGAACAGCCGTTCTGCTACCTCCATCAGGGGCCTGGACAGAGTGCCGCCTTGGTGGTTGATGTAAGCCACGGTGACCTGATTGTCGGAGAATATTCTAACATGGCGACCCTGTAGATACACAAGAAGGTTTTTAACTGCCTTCTCTATGGCTGTTAGCTCTTTCAGGTTGGAGGACATTCCCAACTGATGGCCCTCCCACAGGTCCTGGATCAAGATTTCCCCCATGAGGGCTCCCCAACCCGTAGGGCTTGCGTCTGTGGTGACTACTCGGGTTATGTTATATTCCCAGGGTACCCCTCTGGCTAGATTGTTTTTCGTCTAGCCACCACTCAAGTGATCTCAAAGTGTGTTGGGATAGAGTCAACTGGCCTTCTAGATAACTGCCCAGGATCTTTTGATGGCGTAAAACCTCGCCCTGTAGCCCCCTTGTGTGGAACTGGGCCCACCGGACCGCGGGGATGCAGGATGAGAGAGAACCCAGGAGGGACATTGCCTTCCTGAGAGACATGGTAGGGTTATTGGAGGCGTTCAAGACCTGCTGACGTAGGCGAACTAATTTTTTGGGTGGAAGACGACATTCCTGATTCTGCGAATCTAGGATTAAGCCCAAGAACTGCTGGACCTTCATGGGCTGTAGACAGAACTTCTTAATGTTTAATAGCCACCCTAACCGTTCCAAAGCAGATTTTGCTTTCTGCAATTGATCCAGACAATGGACTGCTGTTTTGCCTACAATAAGGAAGTCATCCAGGTAGGGGATTACTAGGATGTCTGCCTCCCGTAGATGGGCCATAACTTCCGCTATAATCTTAGTGAACACCTGGGGGGGCGACTGCTATACCAAAGGGAAGGGCGACATATTGAAAATGCTGTAACAACCCCTCCAAATGAACTGCCACTCTAAGGAAACGCTGATGAGACGCATCGATGGGTATATGGTAATAAGAGTCTTTTAAATCCAACACCACCATAAAGCAATTTTCAAACAGCAATTTTATTGTGGAACTGATCGTTTCCATTTTGAAAGGCTGAATGACCAGGTATCTATTGAGTGCTATCAGATTAATTATGGTCCTGTAGGAATTATCTGGTTTACGGACCAAAAATAGGGGGGAGTAGAAGCCTTCGCCCTTCTCCGCCTCTGGTACCTTTATCAATACTCCCTTCTGACATAGGTCAACAACTTCGGTTTCTAGGGCAGTCTGTTCCGCCAAGGAAGACCTGAGCGGGGTGACCCTAAAACTGTTCTGGGGGACACAGGCAAATTCGAGCTTTAGGCCTGAGCCTACCAACCCCAGGATCCAGTTACTGTTCGAGATCCGCGACTAGGCTTGGAAGAAGGCCGATAGTCTACCTCCCACCGGGGCCTCTAGTCATTGGGGAGGTTTCTTGGTCTCACGGGATGCTTCTTGGCATCCCCCTCCAAACATAAAACCGGTACCTTTCCTCTTCTTATTTTCCCATCTGCCCCGGTCCCTGGATGACCTCCTCCGAAAAAAATCTCTTCCTAGCAAAGGGACGTCTATAGGAAGGGGTGGGCAGGGAAGGGAATTTCTTTTTATCGTCGCCAGCCTTCTCCAGGACTGGTCCGAATAGATATTCCCCCTCACACGGGATGGAGCACAGCCGAAATCTGGCCTGGATATCCCCGGGCCAGCATTTTAGCCATATAGCCCGTCGGGCTACATTTGATAGCTCTGCAGCCTTGGCCGCCATTCTTGAGGAATCTGCCAAAGCGTCAGCTAAAAAGGCTGCCGCATCCTGGATGGTGGGTAGGGTTTTCAAGATAGATTCCCTCGAGGCTCTGTCCTCTAACTGCGTTTCTAGCTGGTCCAGCCAGACCATCATAGATCTGGCCGTGCAGGTAGCTGTGACCGCCGGTCTCAGGGCGCCAGCCGACATCTCCCATGTGCCTTTCAAGTAGGAATCCGCCATTTTATCCAGCTGATCCTTTAACGAGACAATGTCATCAAAGGGGATAGCGGATTTTTTGGACGCCTTAGCCACTGCTGCATCCAATTTTGGGGCTTTATCCCATTTATTCACTACAGGGTCCTCAAAGGGAAATTGCCGTTTAAAGGCTGGTGGTAGGGAGCCTTTTCTTTCAGGTTTCCTCCATTCCCTGTTAATCAAATTTTGGACCTTGTCGTTTAACGGGAACAACTTACGTTTCCTGGGGTCTAAAACCCCGAACATTAGGTCCTGTGCAGACCGTTCAGGTTTGGTGTTTGTTACCCCCATGGTAGCCCTAACTGCCTTGACTAGTTTGTCCACTTGTTCCAGACCTAGGCAGAAATGACTGGCGTCTTCCTCTGAAGAGGATGCAGACGCAGAGGTGGAGGGCTCTGAGGAGTCTTCATTCCCTCTAGGGTCAGCTGAAGAGCCTGACCCTGAAAAACTCGCCCTCTTTCTCTTCCTAGACGACTCCCCCTGGGGTACGGATTTTAGGGCTTTAACCTCCGTCCTGATTATTTCCCTTAGACTTGTAGCCAGGGCTGTGGAGTCGGTAAGCCACAGTTGCGACTCCGACTCCTGGATTTTATCAGGCTCCGACTCCGGCTCCGACTCCTTCATAAATGGCCAATTCATAACAAATTTACTGTTGTAAAATATTAAACATCGTGCTTATTCAGTTTCTCACCATCATATAAGTAATCAGACCACTTAGAGCAAAAACTACATTTATTAGAATACAATTAGAATATAGCAAATAACTTTTATAAACTTTTCTAAACTGTAAGTAAATATGCAATAAACACTTTTATGCAGTTAATAAGAAGAAATCTATAAATTTGTCCTCAGAAAAAGTATTGCCTCTGTCAGATCCTCCTTCATGGATGCCCTCAAATCTGATCTAATTATTTTGAGAGCAGAGAACAACCTCTCTACACTAACTTGTGTTGGTGGCAAAGCAGTAACCACTCGGGCAACATCTCTGACAATGTCAGGATACAGAGGAATCGCTTGTTGCACTGTTATTTTTGATGAACGGTCAAATTTCTCAATTTCTTTTAGTGCACATGAAAAATTCTGCTGAAATGTACTGGCTGTGTTCCTTGATGGGGATGACTCTTCTTCTATGCGGGAATGCTTTGCACGGTCCTTGTGATCCAAATATTTTTCGAAATTAAATTCTTCATCAGTTGATGATGAGGGTGAAGATGTGGCAGGACAACCAAATTCTTCTTGTTCCTCCTGACTGTTCTGCAACCCTTTCATCCTTACTGCTATTTCAAACAGAGCTTCTTTTCCTTTACTTAGCTGTTGATCATCTAGAAGAATCCGATGCATTGGGTCTACATAAACAGCTGCCAAAAGAATGTTATTTTGTAATAGTAGCTCCTCTCTCCGTTTCATTTATGTAGCAATGCCACTTGCAATTAACCCTCCTCTTTGGGACAGGCGAAACATCAGGTTCTTCCACTCCTTTAAGAAAATACCTGGAGTTAAGTCCTCTGCTTGTAATTTTTTAGTCACTGTAAATGGGTGCTCTAGCAATTTTTCCAGCTCAGTCACCTGATTCCACTGACTTTCATTTAGCGTCAGTTGAGGGTTAGCCATGTCTACAAGAAAGGTTTTCAGTTCAACCAAGCGCTGAATCATTAAGTACTGCCCCATCGTGTGGCTTGATCAATAATTGCCCCTTTTCCAGCACGTCTCTTCAAAATTGAGTCAACTTTAGGGGTTCTGGCAACAGTAGCCAATTTTCTCACCTTGCCAATCAGTGCAGCAGCATGTCCTTCTTGCAGACTGTCTCTTATAGCCAGCTGTAGCGTATGCACAACACAGCGCATGTGATGAAAGAACATATTGACACAGTTTCAACAAGATCATCTAAACTATCATGTTGCTGTTCATCTGAAGCAACTTCAGTTTGCTCCTCAGTTACAATACTGTGTTCCTCTATTTCAAATATTTCTGTGTCTGTGGACCCAGAATGTTCTTCTAGCTGCTGGTCACCATCATTACTCTCATTCATTAGCTTAATAGTGCTTATCGTATTTGAAGCATTGTCAGTTACGACAGAAAGAACTTGCTCTTTAAGTTCATAGTCTTGCAGAACCTTTTCCACCAAGACCTGGAGAAACTCACTGGTGTGATGAGCTTTGGTGTCTTTTACTGCCAATGTCTTGGTAACTATTTCATTTTTGTCACAAACAAATCGGACATTGATGGCAAAATAGTTCACTCTGTGACGTGTGCAGGCATCCATTTTAAGAAACAGAAAGCGTCCCTTGAGAGTTTTTTTAAGTTCTTCCTTTTGTTTAAAAGCTTCTTCGATTACTAATTTTCTAATACTCTCTCTCTCCAGAGAAACACCAAGCTTGCGGGCCATTTCCCCATTCAGACACATAAAAGCTGGTCGTGAAAATCAGGGCTGTGGAGTCGGAGTTAGTTTTGGTTGGAGTCGGAGTCGGTAGAAATGTACCGACTCCAGCTTTAAAAAAATTGTATTAATATTTCATAATTGAACTTTCATATGAATTTTATAAATGTTACTCTAATATATATGTTCTATCAAACTATGAACAACAGTGATAAGCAGTTCTGCTGGAGATAGAGACATTTCTTACTTCTTGTGTGTCACTGTTCTCCACTGCCCTTATCTAATCTTATACTTGGTTAACCTCATGCTGCCCCAACCCCCCTACTTATAATGTATGAAACTGAAAGTGAAAATGTGTTGCAAATTCTTAGTAGTAAAGCTCCTCCTCTAGACTAGATCATACTAGGTGTGCGTCTTCCAAGCATCTCACAGCTGCCTGCTACTCAGAAGAGGAAGACTGTAAGAAGTATTATCCTTTCAACAAACTTTGCATCAGTTAACTGTGAGTACATGAGGAATAATAACAGTATTACTGACCACTATATCAGTTGTACGACCTGGCAATAATGTTGTACAATTGTTTTTAGGAAAAACAATTGTCATTTGGATTGTGAATGCAGAATTAAAAACCTGAGAATGTCAAAGAAGCATCACATTAAATCAGCTGTATTTGAACATTTCACCATCACTCAAGATAGAAAACATTATGTCTGTCAGTGTATGACAAATGATCCAGACGAAAACAAATGCTGTGAAGCCAAGATGAGTGCATATTCAGGCAAAGATAAAAATGCTCCTACAAGAGCTTCTAATCTAAAGAGACATTTACAGCGCTTTCATCCAGAAGTACTGAAAGCAGTGGATGAGAAAGACTGCATCCAAACCAATGAACCAGTGCCCAGCTCTTCCAGCCAAACAAAGGAGCAGAGAACTTTGCAGCCATCAGTTGCAAGATATTTTGTCAGTGACAAAGTTACTGTGACAATGACAGTAGATACATTTAAAAAACAGATCATAGAGCTTGTTGTAAAGGATAGTGTGCCTATTTCATTATTTTCACGACCAGCTTTTATGTGTCTGAATGGGGAAATGGCCCGCAAGATTGGTGTTTCTCTGGAGAGAGAGAGTATTAGAAAATTAGTAATCGAAGAAGCTTTTAAACAAAAGGAAGAACTTAAAAAAACTCTCAAGGGACGCTTTCTGTTTCTTAAAATGGATGCCTGCACACGTCACAGAGTGAACTATTTTGCCATCAATGTCCGATTTGTTTGTGACAAAAATGAAATAGTTACCAAGACATTGGCAGTAAAAGACACCAAAGCGCATCACACCAGTGAGTTTCTCCAGGTCTTGGTGGAAAAGGTTCTGCAAGACTATGAACTTAAAAAAGAGCAAGTTCTTTCTGTCGTAACTGACAATGCTTCAAATATGATAAGTACTATTAAGCTAATGAATGAGAGTAATGATGGTGACCAGCAGCTAGAAGAACATTCTGGGTCCACAGACACAGAAATGTTTGAAATAGAGGAACACAGTATTGTAACTGAGGAGCAAACTGAAGTTGCTTCAGATGAACAGCAACATGATAGTTTAGATGATCTTGTTGAAACGGCGTCAATATGTTCTTTCATTCATCACATGCGCTGTGTTGTGCATACGCTACAGCTGGCTATAAGAGACAGTCTGCAAGAAGGACATGCTGCTGCACTGATTGGAAAATTGGCTACTGTTGCCAGAACCCCTAAAGTTGACTCAATTTTGAAGAGACGTGCTGGAAAAGGGGCAATTATTGATCAAGCCACACGATGGGGCAGTACTTACTTAATGATTCAGCGCTTGGTTGAACTGAAAACCTTTCTTGTAGACATGGCTAACCCTCAACTGACGCTAAATGAAAGTCAGTGGAATCAGGTGACTGAGCTGGAAAAATTGCTAGAGCACCCATTTACAGTGACTAAAAAATTACAAGCAGAGGACTTAACTCCAGGTATTTTCTTAAAGGAGTGGAAGAACCTGATGTTTCGCCTGTCCCAAAGAGGAGGGTTAATTGCAAGTGGCATTGCTACATCAATGAAACGGAGAGAGGAGCTACTATTACAAAATAACATTCTTTTGGCAGCTGTTTATGTAGACCCAATGCATCGGATTCTTCTAGATGATCAACAGCTAAGTAAAGGAAAAGAAGCTCTGTTTGAAATAGCAGTAAGGATGAAAGGGTTGCAGAACAGTCAGGAGGAACAAGAAGAATTTGGTTGTCCTGCCACATCTTCACCCTCATCATCAACTGATGAAGAATTTAATTTCGAAAAATATTTGGATCACAAGGACCGTGCAAAGCGTTCCCGCATAGAAGAAGAGTCATCCCCATCAAGGAACACAGCCAGTACATTTCAGCAGAATTTTTCATGTGCACTAAAAGAAATTGAGAAATTTGACTGTTCATCAAAAATAACAGTGCAACAAGCGATTCCTCTGTATCCTGACATTGTCAGAGATGTTGCCCGAGTGGTTACTGCTTTGCCACCAACACAAGTTAGTGTAGAGAGGTTGTTCTCTGCTCTCAAAATAATTAGATCAGATTTGAGGGCATCCATGAAGGAGGATCTGACAGAGGCAATACTTTTTCTGAGAACAAATTTATAGATTCCTTCTTATTAACTGCATAAAAGTGTTTATTGCATATTTACTTACAGTTTAGAAAAGTTTATAAAAGTTATTTGCTATATTCTAATTGTATTCTAATAAATGTAGTTTTTGCTCTAAGTGGTCTGATTACTTATATGATGGTGAGAAACTGAATAAGCACGATGTTTAATATTTTACAACAGTAAATTTGTTGTTATGAATTGGCCATTTATGAAGGAGTCGGAGCCTGATAAAATCCAGGAGTTGGAGTCGGAGTCGCAACTGTGGCTTACCGACTCCACAGCCCTGGTGAAAATAATGAAATAGGCACACTATCCTTTACAACAAGCTCTATGATCTGTTTTTTTAAATGTATCTACTGTCATTGTCACAGTAACTTTGTCACTGACAATATATCTTGCAACTGATGGCTGCAAAGTTCTCTGCTCCTTTGTTTGGCTGGAAGAGCTGGGCACTGGTTCATTGGTTTGGATGCAGTCTTTCTCATCCACTGCTTTCAGTACTTCTGGATGAAAGCGCTGTAAATGTCTCTTTAGATTAGAAGCTCTTGTAGGAGCATTTTTATCTTTGCCTGAATATGCACTCATCTTGGCTTCACAGCATTTGTTTTCGTCTGGATCATTTGTCATACACTGACCAGGGCTGTGGAGTCGGTAAGCCAAACCTGCAACTCCGACTCCTCAATTTCTCTTACACCGACTCCGACTCCAACTCCGACTCCGACTCCACGACTCCGACACATATTGCTTATATTTAAGTGAAAAATTTATTGTAGTACAATGTGAACCTCAGACATTTAATCATTTTTATGATCCCATAATCAAGATATTTAGATAGAACAGAATATATATTGGTGTACTACCTGGTTTTTATTCTTTTTGGTACAGATAAGATATGGATAGACAGATATGGATAAATGGATAGATAGAGCAGATTTCTAATCTGCTTTTGCTATTGAAAACATTATCTATGAGCTCAAAAGCCTTTCAGGTGATGCGGTTTTTTAAAAAGATGATCAGCTTTTGCAGCTGAAAAACGTATCCTCAAAAAACACAGGAAAAACGCTGTGTGTGAATGTAGCCTTAGATCAGGAATAGAACAGCCATTTATAGGACATTTCATAACTTTCCCAAATTCCTATGAAAAAATATTCAGCACATCCTGCATTGAATTACTGTACCCAATTTATTATATATTTTAGGAGTCGGAGTCGGTCCATTTTATACCGACTCCAACTCCACCAAAATGAGCACCGACTCAGACTCCACAGCCCTGACACTGACAGACATAATGTTTTCTATCTTGAGTGATGGTGAAATGTTCAAATACAGCTGATTTAACGTGATGCTTCTTTGACATTCTTAGGTTTTTAATTCTGCATTCACAATCCAAATGACAATTGTTTTTCCTAAAAACAATTGTACAAAATTATTGCCAGGTCGTACAACTAATATAGTGGTCAGTAATACTGTTATTATTCCTCATGTACTCACAGTTAACTGATGCAAAGTTTGTTGAAAGGATAATACTTCTTACAGTCTTCCTCTTCTGAGTAGCAGGCAGCTGTAAGATGCTTGGAAGATGCACACCTAGTATGATCTAGTCTAGAGGAGGAGCTTTACTACTAAGAATTTGCAACACATTTTCACTTTCAGTTTCATACATTGTAAGTAGGGGGGTTGGGGCAGCATGAGGTTAACCAAGTATAAGATTAGATAAGGGCAGTGGAGAACAGTGACACAAGAAGTAAGAAATGTCTCTATCTCCAGCAGAACTGCTTATCACTGTTGTTCATAGTTTGATAGAACATATATATTTGAGTAACATTTATAAAATTCATATAAAAGTTCAATTATGAAATATTAATACATTTTTTTTTAAAGCTGGAGTCGGAGTCGGTACATTTCTACCGACTCCGACTCCAACCAAAACTAACTCCGACTCCACGACTCCGACTCCACAGCCCTGCTTGTAGCGAAGTCAGGGATTTCTTCCGCCACCTACAGGAGGGGGACAGAGTAAGGAAGTATGCCTGTAATTTTTTCTTTTTTATTGGGACTACGCCGCCCCCCCCTTTTTTTTTTTTTTCCCCCCACAGTCTGCCGTGTGCATAACTGGCACAGCCTCTTAGGGTAGGCATCCGGCAAGGGGCATTTGCAAAGGGCGCATTCCCTGTTTTTTGCCTTGTCAGTGCATTTCTTTCCCTATAGGAGAAAAACATAAGGGGAACACTGTGTCAGGGTACATTCACAAAGATCTCTTACCCTGAGCAGAAGGCATAGGTACCGGATCACGGGGGGGGCGAGCTGGATCCTTCGGCTTGGAGGAACTTCTATGACCGGATTGTCCAGTTCGTTTCTTCTTTTGCTGGGAGCTGCTTTGGGACCTCTCTGGGGTACGTTCCTGCTCTTTGTCCAGCTGGGGCACGGGAGCTTCCTGCTCATCCATCCTGCATCTGAGCTGAAGCCGCTCGTCAGTGCCTCTGTGCCCTTTTTCCCCCCCGGTAATCCGGGTTCACAGGTGACGTGGCCAGGGGTTGATTTTTGCCCCTCCCCCCCCACTTTCCCCGACGTCCCTCCCTCTGCGTGCCGCCCCCCCCGCCCCCGATGCCCTGCCGCCGCCCGCGCCCAGCGACGCACGGGGAGAGAGAAAACCGCCGGCACCCGACTTCCGGTCCGGCGCCGCGTCACTTCCGGTCCGGGCGCGCGCGAGGACGCGCAGGCCGCCACTGGCCCCGTCCCCAGCCGCGTCACTTTCAGTCTGGACGCGTGCGAGGACGCGCAGACCACCAGCGCTACCGGCCCCGCCCCCGCCGCATCCTTTCCAGTACGGGCGCGTGCGAGGACGCGCAGGCCACCAGCACCATGGCGGCGCCCGACACACAGCGCCCCCCCGGACGCCACCGAGGCACAGCCGCACGCCCCCAACCGCGATTCAGGCTGAGGGGGACCGCACCGGCCAGAACAAGAACCGGGATCAGGGGAGGAGAGGCCATACTTACCTGCCGGTGCAGGCCCAGGAGACGGGCATCCGCCGGACCTCGCTCCCACCTGCCCCACACACTGCCGTGGAACCCTGCGCGGGCCACCGTGGCGCTTCCAGGGGACTCCACACTGCCCGAGGTAGGAGACCCCCCGCTACCTGAGTCGGACAGCCGGCCTGGGGATTCCTCATCCATGATGGCATGATCTGTAGGGAATCCTGTCCTCCAGGAACAGGAAACCAACTGATGTGTGGGAGAGGTGCCGCCCTTATGTATCTGTAGGATTTCCTGTTCCTGGAGGGCGGATCCCCTCTCTTAGGTGGTGCTGTCATGGACGACCGAATAAAGACACATTTGCGAGAACGGAACACCACAAAGGCAGGTGCAGCACAAATAGCCGGCAATGGCGATCCATGGCCGCCCCTGGAGCTAGATCTAAGTAACCACCGGCAACATAGTGATGGGAGATGATGATCGCCCGGTCATGTGACCTGTCCATGCGGTGACCAGCCAAATTTCCCTCCTGCTCTGCGGAAGACACAGTCTCTACAATTACACCTAGTTATAATAGAGCCGTTGCCCATTATGACCACAGAGGCACACAGTGCAGACAGCCGCAAGTCACCGCCAAGTCTGATGGGAAACCAGATCACAGACTTTCTCATCACTGCTTGCTGTCACTGAACAAAAAGAATCTTGTTCACATACAGAACCTGCAAACAAAACACAAGAGCTGAGGGTTTGTTATAATGTATCAGCGCGAGAATCCTGTGACCACACGGCTGTTAAAATCTGTGTACAGCACTTGGTAACAACCCTCCTGTGTGATCTGGAGCCTTGGATTTATGTTCCCAGTCAATTACAGCAAGCAAAGCTTTACAAAGGAGAACCACCAAATTTTAAATCACAGGTGGGGATATACAGGAGGGAGCTGAGCCCCCCAGTATCAGCAGGCCGGGGGGATTACATAGAAATGGTCATATTAGTCAGGTAAAAAAGCCTGCACTCCTTCACTACAACCCCCAACATCCCTGCACTGAGGGCATAGAAAACATGATGGCCGGAGCTTCAGCTACAGAAAACGAGGGAGATTATAGATGGTGAGCTCCGGTGCTCAACAATGATGGGAGTGATAGAGGCCTACCTCTATACCTTGCACAGGACTGCCACCTCCTCCTCCTCTCATCGCTCCTATAGAACTGCTCCTCCCCTCATCTCTTGCACAGGACTGCCGCTTCTTCCCCCCCATCTCTTGCCCAGGACTGCCGCCTTCTCCCCCCATCTCTTGCCCAGGACTGCCGCCTTCTCCCCCCATCTCTTGCCCAGGACTGCCGCCTTCTCCCCCCATCTCTTGCCCAGGACTGCCGCCTTCTCCCCCCATCTCTTGCCCAGGACTGCCGCCTTCTCCCCCCATCTCTTGCCCAGGACTGCCGCCTTCTCCCCCCATCTCTTGCCCAGGACTGCCGCCTTCTCCCCCCATCTCTTGCCCAGGACTGCCGTCTTCTCCCCCCATCTCTTGCCCAGGACTGCCGTCTTCTCCCCCCATCTCTTGCCCAGGACTGCAGTCTTCTCCCCCCATCTCTTGCCCAGGACTGCCGTCTTCTCCCCCCATCTCTTGCCCAGGACTGCCGTCTTCTCCCCCCATCTCTTGCCCAGGACTGCCGTCTTCTCCCCCCATCTCTTGCCCAGGACTGCCGCCTTCTCCCCCATCTCTTGCACAGGACTGCCGCCTCCTCCCCCCATCTCTTGCACAGGACTGCCGCCTTCTCCCCCCATCTCTTGCCCAGGACTGTCGCATTCTCCTCTCATTTTTGCCCATGCATGCCACTTTCTTCCCCCCCCATCTCTTGCCTAGGACTGCCGCCTCCTGCCCTCATCTCTTGCCCAGGACTGCCGCCTCCTGCCCTCATCTCTTGCCCAGGACTGCCGCCTCCTGCCCTCATCTCTTGCCCAGGACTGCCGCCTCCTGCCCTCATCTCTTGCCCAGGACTGCCGCCTCCTGCCCTCATCTCTTGCCCAGGACTGCCGCCTCCTGCCCTCATCTCTTGCCCAGGACTGCCGCCTCCTGCCCTCATCTCTTGCCCAGGACTGCCGCCTCCTGCCCTCATCTCTTGCCCAGGACTGCCGCCTCCTGCCCTCATCTCTTGCCCAGGACTGCCGCCTCCTGCCCTCATCTCTTGCCCAGGACTGCCGCCTCCTGCCCTCATCTCTTGCCCAGGACTGCCACCTCCAGCCCTCATTCTTGCCCAGGACTGCCACCTCCAGCCCTCATCTCTTGCCCAGGACTGCCGCCTCCAGCCCTCATCTCTTGCCCAGGACTGCCGCCTCCAGCCCTCATCTCTTGCCCAGGACTGCCACCTCCTGCCCTCATCTCTTGCCCAGGACTGCCACCTCCTGCCCTCATCCTCTCTTGCACAGGACTGCCACCTCATCCTCTCTTGCACAGGACTGCCACCTCATCCTCTCATCTCTTGCACAGGACTGCCACCTCCTGCCCTCATCTCTTGCACAGGACTGCCACCTCCTGCCCTCATCTCTTGCACAGGACTGCCACCTCCTGCCCTCATCTCTTGCACAGGACTGCCACCTCATCCTCTCATCTCTTGCACAGGACTGCCACCTCATCCTCTCATCTCTTGCACAGGACTGCCACCTCATCCTCTCATCTCTTGCACAGGACTGCCACCTCATCTCTTGCATAGTCCTGCCATCTCCCCATCTCTTGCACAGGACTGCCACCTCCTGCCCTCATCTCTTGCACAGGACTGCTGCCCTCTCCCCTCATCTCTTGCATAGGACTGCCACCTCATCTTCCGCTTATCTCTTGCACAGGGCTGCCACCTCCTGCCCTCATCTCTTGCACAGGACTGCCACCTCATCCTTTCATCTCTTGCAAAGGACTGCCATCACCTCATCAACTTGCACAGTACTGTGGCCCCGTCACACACATATCTCTGTGCTCCCGGACTGCCCTCATTATCAGCAGTGTGTGACTGACTATATATGGAGATTGTGCGCACATAGAACAATAAGAAAAAAAAAGTCTGCACAGACTACCCCAAGCTGCACCCGACCCCGGCTGTTATCTCCCTCAAGGGGGTACTCACCGTACAGCGGGAAGCGTTAACAGGACAAGAAACCTCAGCACCGACACCCGAACTGACTGCGAGCAAAAAAAGTGCGGAAGATAAAACCTCAGCGGCCACCACCCTGTGATTCATCCCGGCTCTGCTGCCACCACCTGGAGGGAGGTGGAACTGCAGTCACTGAGGACGGGAACGAAAACTGAAGCAAGGACCACAAGGCACAACACAACAAAGGAGAGAAACGATCCAACAATGGGGAGAGGACCCCAACACTAAGGCAAGAAATGACAAAACACTGGGAGTCTACCGCAACACTGAGGAGAGGATCCAACACTGAAGAGAGGGCCCCAACACAGTACGCCAACACTGAGGAGAGAGAGGACCCCAACACTGAGGAGAGAGGATCCCAACACTGAGGACAGAGACAGGACCCCAACACTGAGAAGAGACAGGACCCCAACACTGGGGAGAGAAACAGGACCCCAACACTGAGGAGAGAGACAGGACCCCAACACTGAGGAGAGAGACAGGACCCCAACACTGAGGAGAGATAGGACCCCAACACTGAGGAGAGATAGGACCCCAACACTGAGGAGAGAGAGGACCCCACGATGAGGAGAGAGGATCCCAACATTGAGGACAGAGAGAGGACCCCAACACTGAGAAGAGACAGGACCCCAACACTGAGGAGAGAGAGGACCCCAACACTGAGGAGAGAGAGGACCCCACTATGAGGAGAGAGGATCCCAACACTGAGGACAGAGAGAGGACCCCAACACTGAGAAGAGACAGGACCCCAACACTGAGGAGAGAGAGGACCCCAACACTGAGGAGAGAGAGGACCCCAACACTGAGAAGAGACAGGACCCCGACACAGAGGAGAGAAACAGGACCCCAACACTGAGGAGAGAGACAGGACCCCAACACTGAGGAGAGATAGGACCCCAACACTGAGGAGAGAGAGGACCCCACGATGAGGAGAGAGAACCCCAACACCGAGAAGAGACAGGACCCCAACACTGAGGAGAGAAACAGGACCCCAACACTGAGGAGAGAGGCAGGACCCCAACACTGAGGAGAGAGGACCCCAACACTGAGGAGAGAGGATCCCAACACTGAGGAGAGAGGATCCCAACACTGAGGACAGAGAGAGGACCCCAACACTGAGAAGAGACAGGACCCCAACACTGAGGAGAGAAACAGGACCCCAACACTGAGGAGAGAGACAGGACCCCAACACTGAGGAGAGATAGGACCCCAACACTGAGGAGAGAGAGGACCCCACGATGAGGAGAGAGGACCCCAACACTGAGAAGAGACAGGACCCCAACACTGAGGAGAGAAACAGGACCCCAACACTGAGGAGAGAGACAGGACCCCAACACTGAGGAGAGATAGGACCCCCAACACTGAGGAGAGTGACCCATATCTGAGAAGAGAACCCCAACAATGAGGAGAGAAAAGATCCCAACACTGAGAAGAGAAGACCCCAACACTGAGGAGTGAATGGATCCCAACACTGAGAAGAGAGGAGATCCAACTCTAAGAAAAGGAACCATACACTGATGAGAGAAAGGATCCTTACACTGAGGAGAGGGCGCAACATTTGCTAGATAAAGGACCCCGACACTGAGAAACGGACCCAACACTAAGGAGAGGACCCAATTCTGAAAAGAGAGAGGACTACAGCACTGAGGAGAGACAGCACCCCAGCACTGAAGAGAGATAGGATCCCAACACTGAGGAGAGTGACCCAAATCCGAGAAGAG
The DNA here is from genome assembly GCF_039654945.1 of Dendrobates tinctorius. NCBI lineage: Eukaryota > Metazoa > Chordata > Amphibia > Anura > Dendrobatidae > Dendrobates > Dendrobates tinctorius. The sequence continues at coordinate 10,917,104 of NW_027361681.1, forward strand.
AACCTCAACAATGAGGGGAGAAAGGATCCCAACACTGAGAACAGAGGACCCCAACACTGAGGAGAGAAAGGACCCAAACACCTATACCCGACATTGCTATTTCTGTGGGTGGTTCCACTATTACTCCCCAGCAACAGGCCCGCTGTCTTGGGGTCATACTTGATTCCGAGCTTTCCTTTGCCCCCCACATTCGATCACTGGCTCGCTCTTGTCATCTGCACCTCAAAAACATTTCTAGAATTCGACCTTTTCTTACTTTTGACTCTGCAAAAACTCTTACTGTTTCTCTTCATTCTCGTCTCGACTATTGTAACTCTCTTCTAATCGGTCTCCCTCTTACCAAACTCTCCCCTCTCCAGTCTGTCTTGAATGCTGCAGCCAGGATCATATTCCTCACCAATCGTTACACCGATGCCTCTACCTTGTGCCAGTCATTACACTGGCTACCCATCCACTCCAGAATTCAGTATAAACTTATTACCCTCACCCACAAAGCCCTCCATGGCTCAGCACCACCCTACATCTCCTCCCTTGTTTCAGTATATCACCCTACCTGCACGCTCCGTTCTGCTGATGACCTGAGGTTAGCATCCTCAATAGTCAGAACCTCCCACTCCTGTTTCCAAGACTTTACACGTGCTGCGCCAATTCTTTGGAATGCACTTCCCAGGTCAATACGATTAGTCCCCAATCCCCACTATTTTAAGCATGCCCTGAAAACGCATTTATTCAGACTGGCCTATCGCCTCAACACATTAACCTAATCTATCCCTGTGTGGCACAGCCAAAAGTTTTACCATAACCAGATTTCCCGCATCATGTTCCCACATGCTTTATGCATCCATTAGCCCTCTGTGTCTGTACTGTTACACACTTAACATTATGGCTGGTCCATACAATCAGGGCAACTGTTACCACCCACCTTTCGTGTCTACCTCTTTCCTCATAGACTGTAAGCTTGCGCCCTCTTTCCTCTTGGTATTTGTTATAATCTACTGTATGTGATTATTGTTATGCTGTAATGTCTATTGTCTGTACAAATCCCCTCTGAAATGTAAAGTGCTGCGGAATATGTCGGCGCTATAAAAATAAAATTTATTATTATTATTAATAAACACCGAGGAGTGAAAGGATCCCAACACTGGGAAGAGAGGAGATCCAACACTGAGGAGAGACAGGACCCAAACACTGGGGAGAGAGACATGACCCCCAACACTGAGGAGAGACAGGACCCCACACTGAAGAGAGCCAGGACCCCAACACTGAGGAGAGACAAGACCCCAACACTGAGGAGAGACAGGACCCAAACACTGGGGAGAGAGACAGGACCCCAACCCTGAGGAGAGACAGGACCCAAACACTGGGGAGAGAGACAGGACCCCAACACTGAGGAGAGATAGGACCCCCAACACTGAGGAGAGTGACCCAAATCTGAGAAGAGAACCCCAACAATGAGGAGAGAAAGGATCCCAACACTGAGAAGACCCCCAACACTGAGAAGTGAATGGATCCCAACACTGAGAAGAGAGGAGATCCAACTCTAAGAAAAGGAACCATACACTGATGAGAGAAAGGATCCTTACACTGAGGAGAGGGCGCAACATTTGCTAGATAAAGGACCCCGACACTGAGAAACGGACCCAACACTAAGGGGAGGACCCAATTCTGAAAAGAGAGAAGACTACAGCACTGAGGAGAGACAGCACCCCAGCACTGAAGAGAGATAGGATCCCAACACTGAGGAGAGTGACCCAAATCCGAGAAGAGAACCTCAACAGTGAGGGGAGAAAGGATCCCAACACTGAGAACAGAGGACCCCAACACTGAGGAGAGAAAGGACCCAAACACCGAGGAGTGAAAGGATCCCAACACTGGGAAGAGAGGAGATCCAACACTGAGGAGAGACAGGACCCAAACACTGGGGAGAGAGACATGACCCCAACACTGAGGAGAGACAGGACCCCACACTGAAGAGAGCCAGGACCCCAACACTGAGGAGAGACAAGACCCCAACACTGAGGAGAGACAGGACCCAAACACTGGGGAGAGAGACAGGACCCCAACCCTGAGGAGAGACAGGACCCCAACACTGAGGAGAGACAGGACCCAAACACTGGGGAGAGAGACAGGACCCCAACACTGAGGAGAGACAGGACCCCAACACTGAGGAGAGACAGGACCCAAACACTGGGGAGAGAGACAGGACCCCAACACTGAGGAGAGACAGGACCCCAACACTGAGGAGAGACAAGACCCCAACACTGAGGAGAGACAAGACCCCAACACTGAGGAGAGACAAGACCCCAACACTGAGGAGAGACAGGACCCCACACTGAAGAGAGACAGGACCCCAACACTGAGGAGAGACAAGACCCCAACACTGAGGAGAGACAGGACCCCAACACTGAGGAGAGACCGGACCCCAACACTGAGGAGAGACAGGACCCCAACACTGAGGAGAGACAGGACCCCAACATTAAATTGAGACAGGACCCCAACACTTGGGAAATAGTGAAGACCCCAACACTAAGGAGAGAGGACCGCAACATGGAGGGGAGGACTCCTACACTGAGGCAAGAGGGTGCACCAACACTAGAGGGAGGCAGGGTTCCAACACTGAGAAAAGGACAATGCTTTGGTAATAACTTGGTGTCTTATTCAGCAGTATTTTTTCTGTTTTTTACAAGTTTAATGACAAAAAATAAAAATTACAGTAATAAAATACAATACAGCGAGGTGATGTGAATACACGCAAACGCAGCTACATAAGTTATAAAACTGGCACAAAAGTGGGCACCGAAGGGTGTCATTGAAAGAGTTAAATTACTTTGGGGCCACTGATCTCACACTGCAGACACAGATAAGAAGCCACACATCAAATTCAGGTCACTTCAGCCTGGCCTAAGTATGATCTGGGTATCCGAACTGGCATATAAGTGGGCAGACAGTCGATTTTCATGATTTGAATAAGGAACTGGTGTTTTACAGGAGTCAAATAACTTTTTGGAATTGTTCCTAAACTACTGTTAGGCTATGTGCACACGTATGCAGAAAATTTCTGCATAAAAACAGGACTACTTCCCAGAAAACGCGCGTTTATGTCGCGATTAGGCCGGTTTCACATTAGCGCATTTTCAGCGCGCGCACGGCCGGGGGTAGCTCCGCCCCCGATCCGGCTCTCTGCCCGGCGTGCCCGCCCCTTCCTTGTAGCGCCGCCTCCTAGCGGACAGCGGCGCCTGCGATCGGCGCACCCTATCTTTAGCATAGGGTGCGCCGATCGTGCGCAGGCCGTGCGCTAGTTGCGCTTTGACCTGCGCTGCGCACTTTTGACGGTGCGCCGTGCGCGCCAAAATCAAACTTTTCGGATTTTGGCGCGCACGGCGCACCGTCAAAAGTGCGCAGCGCAGGTCAAAGCGCAACTAGCGCACGGCCTGCGCACGATCGGCGCACCCTATGCTAAAGATAGGGTGCGCCGATCGCAGGCGCCGCTGTCCGCTAGGAGGCGGCGCTACAAGGAAGGGGCGGGCACGCCGGGCAGAGAGCCGGATCGGGGGCGGAGCTACCCCCGGCCGTGCGCGCGCTGAAAATGCGCTAATGTGAAACCGGCCTTATTGCGCGTTTTTGCCGCGATTTTTACCGCGCGTCCCCAGACACATAGAAAATAGCCAGAAATGCAGAATTTTCCACGAAATTAATGAGCATGCTGCGTTTTTTTTTACCACTAAACGTTTTTTTCGCGGAGAAAAACGCATCAATATGCACAAAAAGTGCAAAATGCATTAAAACGAATGGGAAGCTTCTTTTAAGCATTTTTTTAAGCTGATTTTTTGTTAAATCCATGAAAAAAGACGCTGTGTGTGAACACAGCCTTAACGGCCAGCGTCAAATTCAGGTAATTCCAGCCTGGCCCAAATGGGTTCTGGGAATCAATGGGCAGCAAAGTGGGCAAATAGTCACTTTTCACAGATTTGAATAAGTAACTGGTGTTTTCAGGGGTTCAATGAGTGACCTGAATTTGATGTGGGCTATCACTATGTACATAATGGTAGTATAAGATCAGTGGCCAAAAGTCATTTAACCCCTGAAAAACACCAGTTACTTATTCAAATCTGTGAAAATTGGTTATTTGCCCACCCTGATGCCAGTTCTCATGCCCATAACATTTTAGCCAGGCTAGAGTGACGTGAATTTATTGTGGACCATCACTATGTATGTAATGGTGGTGTGAGATCAGTAACCCAAAGTCATTTAACCCCTTGAAAACACCAGTTAATTATTCAAATTTGTCAAAAGGTCTAATTACCCACTTTGATGCCTAGAAAAAATTTGAGCCAGGCTGGAGTGACCTGAATTTGATGTGGGGCACACTGATCTATGTGTCTGCAGTGTGAGATCAGTGGACCAAAGTCATTTAACCCTTTCAATAACACCCTTCAGTGCCCACTTTGATGCCCATGTCTGTGCCAGTTTTATAACTTTTGTAGCCACTTTTAAGAGTATTCACATCAGGGCACCTCACTACATTGTATTTTATCATTGTGCTTACGGTATTTATTTTTGTAGTTAAGCCTGTAAAAAAAAACAGAAAAAAAAGAAATTGACGAATAAGAAGCCAATTTAAGCATTGTGAGAAATTACCCCAACCCTAAGTAGAGAGGGAATCCAACACTGAAGAGAGAACTCAACACTGAGGAGCAGGGGCTGGCTGGCACTTTTCAGCCTGGGGGGCAATCACAAGGCAGCGGCCCTCGAATTGTGGTGGCCCACCTCTGCCCTGCTTATCTCTGGCCGCTGCAATAAAGCAGCAGCGATGACAAGCTTTAAAGACAGGCTGGTACACAGACATGGGAACAGAACAAAGCTTGCTGCATAGATATGGGAGTAGAACCAAGCTTACTGCCTACATAGATACAGTAACAGAAGCAAGCTAACTACATAGACACAAGAACGGAGCCAAGATTACTACGTAGATAAGGGAACTGAAACGAGCTTACTCCAGAGATATGGGAGCTGAACCGAGATTACTAAGTCTGCTACATAAATACGGGAACAATACCAAGCTTACTGCATACATATGGTACCAGAATCTAGATTACTACATCGATACAGTACCAGAACCAAGCTTACTGCTTAGATATGGTACCATAACTGAGCTTACCTTCAAACATACAACTCCAGAAACACAGACATGTAAACACACAGTATGCAGGAGCGTTGCTAGGGTCCTAAAAGACCAGGGGTCCAAGCCCCAAAGTGCATGTTTCCCCATATGACCCCCCCTATATCCATATAAAATAGCATCTGTACATATGTAATTACAGTCTATCACTGTTGCTAGCCAACAACACACAATGCAAAGACCAATATTATCAAAATGACTACTACAAAAGACCAAACAATACGGCTACACAATGTCCACTACCATCACCAATACACAGAGAATACATAATAATATGACCATTATCTCTACATAACAAAACACTCTATACAAAGACCAATGACACCACCACACACCTTCTACTACATAATGACTGAGACACATTAACCTGTTACTAAATAAAAAAAATAAAAACACTACTAGAAAGAGCAATATTTCCACCTTACAGTAACCATACATTGGTAGATAAAAGTCCCACAGAACATACACGTGATTATAGTACAGTTTAACTTACAGATGACGTTCTTTCTGATTCGGGTTGTTCACTTTTCCAGTTTTTTCCATCTGGCCCAGACCTCCATTACCACTTCTCCAGCCACAGCTTGTCTGCACAGATTACAACAAAAACACATTGAAAGCGACGTCGCCATCTATTTCCAACCTACAAAAACTCCCCACTCTGCGTGCACTTGCGGTGTGGAGCACTGACACCAATATTTAAAAAATTGTGCCATTATTAGGATTACTCCCTCCCCAAAAAATTAAAGTGTCCCATAGAAAGTATTAATGCCCCTACTGTGCAAAGGCCTGTATTCTATATAATATCCCAAGTGCCCCCTTCCAGCAACAAATACCCTTGAGTGTCCACTTAAAGTTAATAATGCCCCCAAACAAAAATAAATAATGGGACCTGAGTGCCACTATCAAAACTAATAATGTCCCCTTTGTGATAAAACACTCCGGGATCGCCTTTGCTGGGGTCAAAGGTCACGTGCGTTCAGCATGAAACTCAGGCGCAGAGCTGGGATTCGGGTATAACTGACACTGGGTCAGGTTTATTAATGGTGAAAGCAATGCATAAAGAAATAAAACATAAAACAAATCCTTGCCTGTCCGGCACTAACTAAACAATGGACAACCTAACTACCAACTGGCGGGCTTCTCCCGTCCAGCCAAACCACAGTTGCAGTGGGCACTGCTTTCACTCACGTGTGTCTCTCACACAGACAGGCTCTGTGTTCCCAGGCTGAGACACTCACACAACCACCTGGCATCCTTTTATATCCACCTCCCATTATCCATTAGTAAGCAGGTGCGATACTGACCAGACTAGGCCACATAGGAAAGGAATCTGGGCGAGATATACCTGCCCTCATCCACTATTCCCACATGATTCTCACATATCCCCCCCCTCTGCTCAGACCACTCCGGTCGAGCAATGACACCCGCCAAACAGTGCACTCGGGACAGGGCATCTGCATTTCCCATCTGTACCCCTGGGCGGTGCTCCACCGTAAAAGTGTAGGCCTGCAGGGCAAGGAACCACCGGGTCACCTGGCTATTCCGTTCCTTGTTCAAGTGCATCCACTTGAGAGGGGCATGGTCAGTGATCAGCCTGAACTTTCGGCCCACCAGGTAATATTTGAGGGCCTCTAGAGCCCACTTAATGGCGAGGCACTCTTTTTCCACAACTGCATACCTTTGCTCGTGTTTATTCAGCTTCCTGCTGAGATAGAGGACTGGGTGTTCCACTCCGTCCCTCACTTGTGAGAGTACGGCCCCGATACCGGTATCAGAGGCATCCGTTTGTACCACAAACTCGCTGCGGAAGTCCGGAGTCACCAGTACGGGCTGAGAGCAAAGTGCCCGTTTTAGGCCATGGAAGGCTTCTTCAGCCGCTAAACTCCATTTAATCATGACGGAGTCTTTCCCTTTTGTAAGATCCGTCAGGGGGGTAGCGATGGCTGCAAAATTGGGTATGAACCGGCGATAATAGCCGGCGATCCCCAGGAAGGCTTGCACCTGCTTCTTGTTGACAGGTTGTGGCCAGTCCTGAACCGCCTGAATCTTATCAACCTGGGGTTTAACAACACCCCTCCCAATTACATACCCCAAATACCAGGCTTCTTCTAGCCCGATGTGACATTTCTTGGGGTTCGCGGTTAGACCTGCCTCCCACAGGTCGTCAATCACAGCTTGTACTTTCTGGAGATGAGTCTCCCAGTCCAAGCTGTAAATGACATTGTCATCCAAATAGGCCGAAGCGTACCGCCTATGTGGCCTCAGGACTCGATCCATCAGTCTCTGGAAGGTGGCCGGTGCCCCGTGCAGTCCAAACGGCATATACACATACTGAAATAAACCTTCCGGCGTAGCAAATGCCGTCTTTTCTCTGGCAGCCTCAGCCAGAGGGATCTGCCAATACCCCTTTGTTAGATCTAGGGTCGTAATATACCGGGCTTTTCCTAACCGATCTATTAACTCGTCGACCCGGGGCATAGGATAGGCATCAAATTTTGAGACCGCATTCAGTTTCCTGAAGTCATTGCAGAACCGGATGGTGCCGTCCGGTTTAGGAATTAGCACAATCGGGCTGGACCACGCACTGTGCGATTCCTCAATGACTCCTAACTCTAACATTGCCTTCACTTCTCGGGAAACGGCTTCACGGCGCGCTTCCGGGATTCGGTAGGGCTTTACGTGAACTGTGACACCAGGTTCCGTTACGATGTCATGTTTCATTAGCATAGTCTGCCCGGGTTTTTCTGAGAAAAACTTTTGGTTGTGAAGTAGAAACTGCCTGACCTCAATCTTTTGCCGCTCCGAGAGAGTCTCTGCAACCCGTACCTCCGGTATGGTATGCGAGCAGACAGGACGGGCCAGCTCCGCTGACAAGGCAGACCGATCCTTCCAGGGCTTTATCAGATTTACATGATAAATCTGTTCAGGTTTCCGTTTACCTGCCTGGTATACTTTGTAGTTTACTTCACCAACTCTTTCCTTGATCTCAAAGGGGCCCTGCCACTTTGCCAGGAACTTACTGTCCACCGTGGGGACCAGGATCAACACCCTATCTCCGGGTGCAAACGTACGGATCTTGGCGCCCCTATCATAGATTCTTTTTTGGGCTCCTTGAGCCTGTATCATGTGTTCTTTGACGACAGGCTTAACAGCCGCAATACGATCCTGCATTTGTGTGACGTGATCTATCACTGTTTTAAACGGAGTGACCTGACCCTCCCAGGTTTCTTTTGCCACGTCTAATAGTCCGCGAGGACGTTGGGCGTACAATAACTCGAAAGGCGAGAATTCCGTGGAAGACTGGGGTACTTCCCTGATGGCAAAAAGCAAATACGGAAGTAAATAGTCCCAGTTCTTCCCATCCTTGTCTATCACCTTTCTCAGCATCTGCTTCAGAGTTTTATTGAACCGTTCGACCAACCCGTCTGAGGGTGATACACGGATGTGCGTAACGGTTCGATTTGTAACAACCGGCAGAGCTCCTTCATTACCCTGGACATAAAGGGGGTCCCCTGGTCGGTGAGTATCTGTTTCGGTATACCGACCCGACTAAACACATGCACCAGTTCCTTGGCAATCGTCTTGGTGGCCGTGTTATGCAAAGGGATGGCCTCTGGGTAACGAGTGGCATAATCCAAGATGACCAGGATATGTTGGTGTCCACCTGCAGACCGTGGAAGGGGCCCAACTAAATCCATCCCAATCCTCTCAAACGGGACTTCAATAATAGGTAGGGGTACCAAAGGGCTACAGAACCGGGGCTTAGGTGCAGAGGCTTGGCAGTCAGGACAAGACTCACAATATACACGAATATCGTGATGCATGCCTGGCCAAACAAAACAGTGTAATATCCTTTCGGTGGTTTTCTGGACTCCCAGGTGACCTCCCATCACGTCCGTGGGCCAGGTCCAGCACCTGCCGCCGGTAGGGTTTTGGCACGACTAATAGTTGCACCGTATCTTCCCCCTTTTTCTCTATCTGATAGCGTAAATCATTCTCCAGAACCATGTAAGGATATGCCAGCCTAGAGCCAGGTTCTACGGGTACCCCATTTATCACTTTTACATTTGTCCTAGCCTGAGAAAGGGTGGGATCCTTTATTTGCTCGCTTTGGAAGTCATCTTTCTGAACTTCTAAATCCGGCAAACGGGGAGGTGGACGGCTGTCGGCCTCCTCCTCTTCCCCGGTCTCCTCCGTATCACCCGCCATGACTGAAAACGGGAACTGTAGGTCATTTCCAGCAGACTCTTCCCCAGAGTCTTCCGGGGAGACCTCTTCCAGGGGTTCGGGACCCACACGTGCCCTGGGAGAAGAATCATGTACACTATTACCCGAGGGCATCAACTGATTCTCCCACAATTGCCAGAAGTGGGGAAAATCCCGGCCCAGGATAACATCATGCAATAACGCCGGGACGAGTCCCACTTTATGTTGCACAGACCCATAGGAAGTAGTAATGCATATGACCGCGGTGAGGTACGAACAGGTGTCTCCATGCACACACGTTACAGAAAATTTGTCTGATGGTCCAGTCGGGGCTGACACCAGACTGGCCTTCACCAGAGTCACCACACTTCCCGAGTCTAACAATGCCACCACATTTTTGCCATCAACAGTTAAATCACACAAATGTTTTTCCACATCTTTTTGACCGGCATTCACACTCACTACCCGTGCAACCATAGACATGCGGTTTTTAGAGTCTGTGACGTCGCACTGCATGGGTTCAGTAGTGACCGGACAGTTCGCAGCAATATGTCCCATCTCTTGGCAGCGGAAACACCTAACGGGCCCCTTGCTTAGACCTTAGTTTGTTACTCTCGGCCTCGTAGTGCGGGCAGTCCCGTTTTCCTCCCCCACTGTCTTAGGGATTTTTCCATCTCCCCATCTCCCTGGAACAGTCTTACCGGTTCCCCGTGGAGATGATGAAGAACGAGGTGGGGTAGCGTCGTCTCGGAGTCCCTCCGCCACAGAGTAACGTTCAACCAGATCCACCAGTTGATCTGCCGTCGTAGGATTTCCATGGCTTACCCACTTCCTCAGGGCTGGCGGTAGAGCTCTCAGGTACTTGTCCATGACGACTCTCTGAATTATCTCTGGCGCTGTCAACACCTCGGGTTGTAGCCACTTCTTCGTCACGTGGATCAGGTCGAACATCTGTGACCGCGGTGGTTTATCCGGCTGATAAGTCCATTGATGCACTCTCTGTGCACGGACAGTGGTCGTCACTCCCAGCCGGGCCAAGATCTCGGATTTCAATTTGTCAAAGTCCTGCGCAGCTTCAGGTTCCAAGTCATAATACGCCTTTTGGGCCTCACCGGAAAGAAACGGGGCAATCAGGCCAGCCCATCGTGCCTTCGGCCATTTTTCTCGCACCGCCGTCCGTTCAAACGTGGTCAGGTATGCCTCGACGTCATCTTCGGTCGTCATCTTCTGCCAGTACCGACTCACGTGAAACACTCCCGACTCGGCTTCCAGGTTAACCTCCTGTATGCTTGCCAGGCGCTGCGCCACCTGCTGGAGAAGCGAACGATCGGTAGCTGTCATGTCCACCAATTCCTTCAGCTGGGCCATCATCACCTGATTAGCTTCTTGCTGGACGGCGGTGGACTGTACCAGCGCTTTCACCACGTCCTCCATGCTCATGCTTGCAACGTGATGCCCGCGTTCTCCACCACAATGTGATAAAACACTCCGGGATCACCTTTGCTGGGGTCAAAGGTCACGTGCGTTCAGCATGAAACTCAGGCGCAGAGCAGGGATTCGGGTATAACTGACACTGGGTCAGGTTTATTAATGGTGAAAGCAATGCATAAAGAAATAAAACATAAAACAAATCCTTGCCTGTCCGGCACTAACTAAACAATGGACAACCTAACTACCAACTGGCGGGCTTCTCCCGTCCAGCCAAACCACAGTTGCAGTGGGCACTGCTTTCACTCACGTGTGTCTCTCACACAGACAGGCTCTCTGTGTTCCCAGGCTGAGACACACAACCACCTGGCATCCTTTTATATCCACCTCCCATTATCCATTAGTAAGCAGGTGCGATACTGACCAGACTAGGCCACATAGGAAAGGAATCTGGGCGAGATATACCTGCCCTCATCCACTATTCCCACATGATTCTCACACCTTTTATAACAAATAATGTCCTCTGAGTACCCACACAGCTCCATATATACAGAATGATAGTCCTACAGCCCTGAATACACAATATGATGGTCCCCAAAGCACTTTATAATACATTGAGGACCCCAGAGCTCCCTATATATAGTAAAATGGCTACATAGCCCCTATATACAATATGATGTCCCCAATGCCCCCTATATATAGTATGAAGGTCCTCACTGTCCTATACGTATTATACAGTGGGGAAAAAAAGTATTTAGTCAGCCACCAATTGTGCAAGTTCTCCCACTTAAAAAGATGAGAGAGGCCTGTAATTGACATCATAGGTAGACCACAACTATGAGAGTCAAAATGAGAAAACAAACCCAGAAAATCACCTTGTCTGATTTAGCAAGATTTATTTTGCAAATTATGGTGGAAAATAAGTATTTGATCACCTAAAAACATGCAAGATTTCTGGTTCTCACAGACCTGTAACTTCTTTAAGAGGCTCCTCTGTCCTCCACTTATTACCTGTAGTAATGGCAGCTGTTTGAACTTGTTATCAGTATAAAAGAAACCTGTCCACAACCTCAAACAGTCACACTCCAAACTCTACTATGGGGAAGACCAAAGAGCTGTCGAAGGACACCAGAAAAAAACTGTAGCCCTGCACCAGGCTGGCAAGACTGAATCTGCAATAGGCAAACAGCTTGGTGTCATGAAATCAACTGTGGGAGCAATAGTAAGAAAATGGAAGACATACAAGACCACTGATAATCTCCCTCGATCTGGGGCTCCACACAAGGTCTCACCCCGTCGGGTCAAATTGATCACAAGTACGGTGAGCAAAAATCCCAGAACCACGCGGGGGGACCCAGTGAATGACCTGCACAGAGCTGGGACCATCGTAACAAAGGCTACCATCAGTAACACACTACGCCGCCAGGGACTCAGATCCTCCAGTTCAAAACGTTCCCCCTGCCAGTACATGTCCGGGCCCGTCTGAAGTTTGCTAGAGAGCATTTGGATTATCCAGAAGAGTATTCTGAGAATGTCATATGGTCTGATGAAACCAAAGTAGAATTATTTGGTAGAAACAAAACTCGTCGTGTTTGGAGGAGACAGACTGCTGAGTTACATCCAAAGAACATCACCATACCTACTGTGAAGCATGGGGATGGCAACAACCAGGACGACTGATCCGTGTAGATGAAAGAATGAATGGGGCCATGTATTGTGAGATTTTGAGTGCAAACCTCCTCCCATCAGCAAGGACATTGAAGATGAAACATGGATGGGTCTTTCAGCATGATAATGATCCCAAGCACACCCCCAGGGCAACGAAGGAGTGGCTTCGTAAGAAGCATATGAAGGTCCTGGAGTGGCCTAGCCAGTCTTCAGATCTCAACCCCATAGAAAACCTTTGGAAGGATTTGAAAGTTCGTGTTGCCCAGGGACAGGCCCAAAACATCACTGCTCTAGAGGAGATCTGCATGGAGGAATGCATACCACCAACAGTGTGTGCCAACCTTGTGAAGACTTAGATAATTCGTTTGACCTCTCTCATTGCCAACAAAGGATATATAAAAAAAATATTGAGATGAACTTTTATTAATCGACAAATACTTATTTTCCACGATAATTTGCAAAATAAATCCTGCCAAATCAGACAAGGTGATTTTCTGGATTTGTCTCCTCATTTTGACTCTCATACTTGTGGTCTACCTATGATGTCAATTACAAGCCTCTCGTCTTTTTAAGTGGGAGAACTTGCACAATTGGTGGCTGAATACATATTTTTCCCCCACTGTGTGTGTGTATATATATATATATATATATATATACACACACACATTATGAAGGCCCTCACCCCCACCACTCCTCACACAGAGCCTCATCATCCCAACCATCCCTCACACAGCCCCTCATTATCCCCCCTTCTCCCCAGAGCCCCTCATCATCCCCCCTTCTCCCCACAGCCCCTCATCATCCCCCCTTCTCCCCACAGCCCCTCATCATCCCCCCTTCTCCCCACAGCCCATCATCCCCCCTTCTCCCCACAGCCACTCATCATCTTGCCACAGCCCCCCTCTCCCTACAGCCGCTCGTCATCTTGCCACAGCCCCCCTTCTCCCCACAGCCCCTCATCATCCCCCCTTCTCCCCACAGCCCCTCATAATCCCCTTCTAGCCACAGCCCCTCATCATCCCCCCTTCTCCCCACAGCCCCTCATCATCCCCTCTTCTCCCCACAGCCCCTCATCATCCCCCTTCTCCCCACAGCCCCTCATAATCCCCCCTTCTCCCCACAGCCCCTCATAATCCCCCCTTCTCCCCACAGCCCCTCATCATCCCCTTCTCCCCACAGCCCCTCATCATCCCCCTTCTCCCCAGAGCCCCTCATCATTGTCCTCCCCACAGCCCCTCATCATCCCCCCTTCTCCCCACAGCCAATCATCCCCCTTCTCCCCACAGCCCCTCATCATCCCCCCTTCTCCCTACAGCCCCTCATCATCTTGCCACAGCCCCCTCTCTCCACAGCCCCTCATCATCTTGCCACAGCCCCCCTTCTCCCCACAGCCCCTCATCATCCTCCCTTCTCCCCACAGCCCCTCATAATCCCCCCTTCTAGCCACAGCCCCTCATCATCCCCCATTCTCCCCACAGCCCCACATCATGCCCCTTCTCCCCACAGCCCCTCATCATCCCCCTTCTCCCCACAGCCCCCCTTCTCCCCACAGCCCCCCTTCTCCCCACAGCCCCTCATCATCACCCCTTCTCCCCACAGCCCCTCATAATCCCCCTTCTCCCCACAGCCCCTCATCATCCCCCCTTCTCCCCACAGCCCCTCATCATCCCCCCTTCTCCCCACAGCCCCTCATCATCCCCCTTCTCCCCACAGCCCCTCATCATCCCCCTTCTCTCCACAGCCCCTCATCATCCCCCCTTCTCCCCACAGCCCATCATCCCCCTTCTCCCCACAGCCCCTCATCATCCCCCCTTCTCTCCACAGCCCCTCATCATCTTGCCACAGCCCCTGTTATGATCGGGTAGCCGAGGAGGAAATAAAAAACAATACAAGCTAAGTCTCAGAAAACCAAAGAGGTTGGTAACTATGCAGACTGCAGAACCCTGATCCTAACAAGCAACTAGCAGCAGTCGTGTAGCGTTCCTACGGTGGTCCTAGATGCCTCGTCACAACCGGAGAACTAGATAAGCCTAAAGCAAGAAAAGAGGAAAACTAACTGCCCCAGAGCAGACCCCAAAAGAGAGACAGCCCCCCACATGTATTGACGGTGAAAAAAGATGAAAACACAAACAAAAGCAGGAAAATAGGCTGGGCAAACGATGGGGCCCGACTAACTAGAAAGGACAGGAAAGGAAAGACACTGTCTGCAGTCTGCCAAAAAACCCTACAAAATGTCCAACACAACTGATAGCAAAATTAACCCTGAAGTCACTAGACTTCTCCCACTATATCAGCACTCTGAAATATTCTGAGACAGAGCAAAAAGAGGCCAATCTAATAAGGGACAAAAAAAAGGGTAATTTGGCAAATAAGAGTGGAAATTCAACACAGCCCTGCCGGTCTGGCTGACCACACAAAAAACTGAAAAGACCAACAAGAGCAAGTGTGAACATTAGCAAAAAACAAACTTATCTTTGAGAAGACTGGAACAGAGCTGAGTCCTAGCTGAGTCCTAGACCTGAGAAGCAAATTGAATCACCAGCACCTGGATAGGGCGTCGGCTGTCTTATATCCAGTCTGATACTCCAGAGATCCAATCATTATCTTCCTCACCAGGTGGCTGATCACTACCACACAAGCCAACCTCCCTACCTCCTGTCACCACCAGAGGGAGAATGGAAGGGGAACTCTCAACTGGTGGAGCAGAAAGTGAGCTCATAACAAGCCCCCCTCTCCCCACAGCCCCTCATCATCTTGCCACAGCCCCCCTTCTCCCCACAGCCCCTCATCATCCCCTCTTCTCCCCACAGCCCCTCATAATCCCCCCTTCTCCCCACAGCCCCTCATCATCCCCCTTCTCCCCACAGCCCCTCATCATCCCCCTTCTCCCCACAGCCCCTCATCATCCCCCCTTCTCCCCACAGCCCCTCATCATTCCTTCTCCCCACAGCCCCTCATCATCCCCTTCTCCCCACAGCCCCTCATCATCCCCCCTTCTCCCCACAGCCCCTTATCAACCCCCCTTCTCCCCACAGCCCCTCATCATCCCCCCTTCTCCCCACAGCCGCTCATCCCCTTTCTCCCCACAGCCCCTTATCTTCCCCCTTCTCCCCACAGCACTTTATCATCTTGCCACAGCCCCTCATCTCCCCACAGCCCCTCATCATCCCCCCTTCTCCCCACAGCCCCTTATCAACCCCCCTTCTCCCCACAGCCCCTCATCATCCCCCTTCTCCCCACAGCCGCTCATCATCCCCCTTCTCCCCACAGCACTTTATCATCTTGACACAGCCCCTCATCTCCCCACAGCCCCTTATCTCACCACAGCCCCTCATGTACCCACAGCCCCTCATCATCCCTTCTCCCCACAGCCCCTCATCATCCCCCTTCTCCCCACAGCCCCTCATCATCCCTTCTCAGCACACACAGCTCCTCATCACCCCCCCTTTCTCCCCACAAAGCCCCTCATCATCCCCCCCATTCCCCACACAGCACCTCATCACAATCTTCCCTTTGCAGGCCCACTCAAGTAGCATCAACCCCTTTCCAAAATGCATCCTCAGGGTCCTCACACCAAGTCCTGCGTCCTCACTCCCATTTGCAGCCCCTCAGTCCTCTCCTCACAGGGCTCCATGCTGCAGCACCTCAGTTTCCTTCTCCAGGAGCCTTGCCAAAACACAGCTTCACTTCCTGCTATTGGATCGTCACTGGTCTGAAGGAGGCCCCGCCCCTTCCAGTGACATTACCTGAAGAAATCAACTCCGATCTTCTAGACACAAACCATGCTGCCAGCCGCATCACACAGACAGTACTGTGCAGCACAGCAGACATGGCCACACGCAGTTTGCTGTGTGCAGCCATCAGGAGGCCGGCCCTGCACAGCTGCTGGGTGAGTGGCCCAGGGGGCATTTGCCTGCCTGCCACCCGGCCCAGCCCGCCCCTGCTGAGGAGAGAGGAGTCCACCAACACTGGGGAGAAAGAAATTTCCAACATTGACGAGATGACCCCAAGACAGGCTAGTTTCACAATAGCGTTTGGAGGAGCTGCGGAGGGATGCGGGCTTCCTCTGTGAAGCTCCGCCCACTGCCGCTCCTCCCCATTCAGCTCCGCCGGCGTGCGGCCTGCGTACCCTATCTTTAGCATTAGGTACGCAGGCTGTGCCGATGTATGCGGATGCCTCCGCATGTGTCGTTTTGACGGTGCGGCGACCTGCGCCGAACACACCGTGTTGCATTTTGGTGCATTATGAGGTCTTAACTCTGGAACGCTTCAATGTATCCCACTGATTCTGACGTTTTCTCGTGATATACTGTACTTCATGATAGTGGTAAAATTTGTTCAATATGACTTCTGTTTATTTGTGAAAATATCGGAAATTTGTTGAAAATTTAGCAGCTTTCAAACTTTTAATTTTTATGCCCTAAAACCAGAGAGTTATGTCACACAAAATTTACAATACCATTTTTAAGGCATTTGAAGTGACGTTGAGGGGCCTATATGACAGAAAATATCCAAAATTTCCACCATTCTAAAAACTGCACCCCTCAAGGTGCTCAAAACCACATTCAAGAAGTTTACTTTTGCAATATGGAAGGAAAAAAATAAAAAAAATAACACTTAACTTTTTCTCACAAAATTTTTACTTTATATCCAAACGTCTTTATTTTCACATAGGTAACAGGAGAAAATGGAAACAAAAACTTATTGTGAAATTTCTCCTGAGCATGCCAATACCCCAAATGTGGGGGAAATCCACTGTTTGGGTGCACGGCAGACCTCAGAAGGGAAGGAGCACCATATGACTTTTTGAACACAAAATTGTTTGGAATCGAGAGTGGACGCCATGTCGCGTTTGGAGAGCCCCTGATATGTCTAAACAGTGGAAACCTCCCACAAGTGACCCTGTTTTTGAATGTAGACACCTCAAGGAATTTATCTAGATGTGTGTTTAGCACCTTGATCCCCAGGTGCTTCACAGAAATGTATAACGTTAAGCTGAGAAAACAAATTGCCCTATTTTTTGGACTATAAGACGCACTGGACCATAAGACCCACCCCAAATTTTCAGAAGGAAAATAGAGGAAAAAAAAATGTGTCAAATGGGGGTCCGTCTTACAGTCCAAATTCAGCTTACCCAGGGGGATCAGCAGCGCTGGTAGAGCGGGGTCACAGGGAGTGTTTGGTAGTTCAGCGATATGACTACCATCCCAGGCTGGTGCGGCAGGTGCGGTGGCCTATCCATTGCTGTGATGCTTTGGCCTCCGGGAAATCCCATCCCAGGCTGGTGCAGGTATGGCAGTGGTGCTCTGGGGTGCGGGGGGCTCCGCCGGCATCTTGTGAAAGCCCAGAGGCCCCACATATTCATTGCTGTTATGAGGTGGCCTCCGGGAAAATCGCCGCTGCGGGTCGGCGCACGCTCAGATTGTGATCTCGACAACGAGATCTAGTCCAAAGATCTCGGGAAACGAGATCCTCAGGACGACATCTTGGGAGACAAGTGTTGCCGAGATCTCAATCTGAGCATGCGCCCCCGGCAGCCATTTTCCCGTAGGCAACGCATCGCAACAATGGATGTGCAGGGCCTCCGGGTTTTCACAAAATGCCAGCGGAGCCCTCCCGCACCACCGCCGAACCTGCCGCACCAGCCTGGGAAGGGAGTGTGATCATCGCCCGGCAACGTTGGACCAAGCCCACCGCAGAATCCCCCGACTCCTGCTGCCGCAACAGTATTTGTAACTATATGCCAACTATAAGACACACCCCCATTTTCCCCAAAAGATTTGGAGTAAATAGTGCATCTAATAGTCCGAAAATGCGGTATATTTTTTTCCACAAAAATGTTCTTTTAACCCCAAATTTTATACAGTGCGTTGTGAAAGTATTCGGCTCCCTCGAACTTTTCAACCTTTTCCCACATATCATGCTTCAAACATAAAGATACCAAGTGTAAATTTTTGATAAAGAATTAACAACAAGTGGAACACAATTGTGAAGTTGAACGAAATTTATTGGTTATTTTAAATTTTTGTGGAAATTCAAAAACTGAATTCAGTGCAGCAAACTCACTCCAGAAGTTCATTGTGGATCTCTGAATAATCCAATGTTGTCCTAAATGACTAATGATGATAAATATAAGCCACATGTGTATAATCAAGTCTCTGTATAAATGCACCTGCTCTGTGATAGTCTCAGGGTTCTGTTTGAAGCACAGAGAGCATCATGAAGACCAAGGAACACAACAGGCAGGTCCGTGATACTGTTGTGGAGAAGTTTAAAGCCAGATTTGGATATAAAATGATTTCCAAAACAATAAACATCTCAAGGAGCAATGTGCAAGCTATCATATTGAAATGGAAGGAGTATCATACCACTGCAAATCTACCAAGACCCGGCCGTCCCTCTAAACTTTCATCTCAAACAAGGAGAAGACTGATCAAAGATGCAGCCAAGAGGCCCATGATCACTCTGGATGAACTGCAGAGATCTACAGCTGAGGTGGGACAATCTGTCCATAGGACAACAATCAGTCGTACACTGCACAAATCTGGCCTTTATGGAAGAGTGGCAAGAAGAAAGCCATTTCTCAAAGCTATCTATAAAAAGTGTTGTTTAAAATTTGCAACAAGCCACCTGGGAGACACACCAAACATGTGGAAGAAGGTGCTCTGGTCAGATGAAACCAAAATCGAACTTTTTGGCAACAATGCCAAACGATATGTTTGGCGTAAAGGCAACACAGCTCATCACTCTGAACACACCATTCCCACTGTCAAACGTGGTGGCAGCATCATGGTTTGGGCCTGCTTTTCTTCAGCAGGGTCAGGGAAGATGGTTAAAATTGTTGGGAAGATGGATGGAGCCAAATACAGGACCATTCTTGAAGAAAACCTGTTGGAGTCTGCAAAAGACCTGAGACTATGATGGAGATTTGTCTTCCAACAAGACAATGATCCCAAACATAAAGCAAAATCTACAATGGAATGGTTCACAAATAAACGTATCCAGGTATTAGAATGGCCAAGTCAAAGTCCAGACCTGAATCCAATCGAGAATCTGTGGAAAGAGCTGAAAATTGCTGTTCACAAACGATATCCATCAAACATCACTGAGCTCGAGCTGTTTGCCAAGGAAGAATGGGCAAGAATTTCAGTCTCTCTGTACAAAACTGATGGAGACATACCCCAAGCGACTTGCAGCTGTAATCGCAGCAAAAGGTGGCGCAACAAAGTATTAAGTTAAAGGGGCCAAATAATATTGCATGCCCCACTTTTCAGATTTTGAATTTCCACAAAAATGTAAAATAACCAATACATTTCGTTCAACTTCACAATTGTGTCCCACTTGTTGTTGATTCTTCACCAAAAATTTACATTTGGTATCTTTATGTTTGAAGCATGATATGTGGGGAAAGGTTGAAACGTTCCAGGGAGCTGAATGCGTTCGCAAGGCACTGTATTTTCACAAGTGTTACAGGAGAAAATGGACCCCAAAAATTTCTCCTGAGTACGCCAATAGCCCATATGTGGGAGAATATTATTGTTTGGTGCAAGGAAGGGAAGGAGCGCCATTTGACTTTTTTAAGGTAAAATTGGCTGGGATCATTAGTTGATGCCATGTCACTTTTGAAGAGCCTTTAATGTGCCTAAACAGTGAAAAAAAAATCACAAGTGACCCCATTTTGGAAACTAGACCCCTCAAGGAATGTATCTAGATGTGCGGTGAGCACCTTGAACTCACAGGTGCTTCACAAAAGTTTATAGCAGGCTGTGAAAATAAACAATCACATTTTTCAGAAAATGTTTCAAAAATGTTATTTCAGCCCTAATTTTTTATTTTCACAAAAGTAACGGGAAATTGCACCATATAATTTGTTGTACAATTCCTCCTGCGTATGCCAATACTCCATGCACGGAGAAAAACTACTGTTTTTACGGCAGGGCTCAGAAGGGAAGGAGAGCCATTTGACTTTCTGAATGCAAAATTTGCTGGAATCAATAGTGGAGGCCATGTGTCACGATCCATGCTGGATTGTGACAGATAAAAGCACATGTAACCTTTTTTTTTTCCTTTAAGCTGTTTGCTTAAAGTTAGTTTTGCCCCCGGTGGCCATTAGGGTCATTACACAGTGGTGTCTTTAGTTCTAGTTTTGCCCCCAGTGGTGGCTAGTATTATTGCACGGGAATCACTAGCAGGTGTGATTGCTCTGGCTCTTGCCTATAAAGGAGAGTCAGGTGGTCTCACTCACTGTTGGTGATATTGGTCATTTCCAACCATCCTTGGTGGAGGAAGAAGCTAGAGAAGAGTTCCTTGCAGCTCAGTCAGAGTCCTGGTGTGGAAGGAGCAACAGTGAGGAGTTCCTTGCAGCTCTGACAAAGCTTTGGTGAAGTAGCAGCTATTCAGGAGGAAAGCTGCACTCAGTTGCTGGACTCTGTTGCTGGGAGCAATAGCAACAGAGCAAAGCTAAGTGGTTTTTCCCTGTTTGTAACTTTCCTTATGTGTGTTTTAGTGCAGTGGTGGGATTAGTTTCTGCACCATCCAATTCATTAGAAAGGGATAGGTGCAGGGCGAGCTAGGGTACCCTGCTCGTCGCCAGGTGTGGAACCTGCCTAGGGACCGTCAGGAGTGTAGAGACACTGACTCAGGGGAGTGCAGGAGGTCTCCACGTCCCCGTTCCCTATTGCAGGGCCCTCCATTGTATCGGTTTCCCTGGTGTTTCCCTTAACTCTGTAAATTCGCCCTGCTGGAGGCTGTTTATCCAGATATACGTGTAATTATTGAAATTCGCCTGCTGGAGGCGGAGAATCCGGCTGCACGTTACATTGTTTAAATTCGCCCCGCTGGAGGCGGTGTATCCAGGGTCACGGGTCATAGAAATTCGCCCTGCTGGAGGCGGTGTATCCAGTCATCTGTGTCATCACATTATGCCCTGTTTGTAGAGCCCCTGATTTGCCTAAATAGTGGAAACCTCCCACAAGTGAGACCATTTTGGAAATTAGATGTCATGAGGGTGTCATGTCCCCCTGGAAGACTTGGAGTTAGATGGTCACATCGGGTAATGAATTGTAGTCCTCTTTAGAGATGATATGATTCATGTCCTAATTTAAATGGATTTCCCTTTCTTTCAGTGCTGCCACCCTGTCCTCTTCATTACTGATCATAAAAATATCTTATCGAATCCACTTATCATCTTAATCTTAGACAGACTAGATTATCTTTGATTTTCACCAGGTTAAATTGTATTTCCTTTATGGTCCTGGGATTAAAAACGTCAAAGCTGATGTTTTGTCTCCAAGTTTCCTTTGGGGCTGTTGTTCGAATGACTTTGTCCCTATTTTACAGGAAGGGGTGGTCGTCTCTGCTGTGTGTTCTGAGCTGGAGGGAGAGGTATTGGAGGCTCAGGGGGACTCCTGCTTGTCCTTCAGGGAAATTATTTGTACCATTGCTTCTGCATCTCAAAGTTTTAGGGGCACATCCTAACTCGGATCTCGCAAACCTCAGCCTGCATAAACTATTTAGAGATTATAAAAAATCCATCTCAGACTACTTAGCTCCCAAGCGCATTGCTCAAATGCTCCCCTCATCTTCTCAACTTTGTTGGAGGGGCTGCGGAGAGGTGGGATCACTCTTAAACATATGGTGGTCCTGTCCATTAGCATTGCAATATTGGGAAAAATTCTTTGATGCCATTTCATGCTGCACTGAAACTCATATTCCCCCCAACCCGGTCCTAGCTTTGTCACAGCCTTCCCTACAGCATAAGATGGGTTTGTTCACGAATATGAACGGCAGCCAGACAGGGTTAGCCTCAAAATGGAAATCCACGTCACTGCCATCAGTGGAGGAAATCTGAGCAAAGGTAGACTCATATATTTCATACGAAAGTTTGCTAGCTCCAGACTGCCAACGTGCCGATAAAACCCAACAAAGATTGGGTCCTTGGCAAGCTATCAGACACATTATAACATAAACCACATCTAATCATTAGCCATCTGACCTAAATACTAATCCAATGCTTAGAGATCATGACTCTACTTATGGTTTTACGATGCATTTGAAGCTAAATAATTACCGCATGATCAAAATCAGTTTAATGTTTCATGGACCATTGTATACCTTTCCCTCTTACCCCACCCCCTCCTTTCTCCCCTTAGTTCATGTGATTCCTATTTTTGTACTTCAGTTTTCCTTGTTTTTTCTTTTTTTCTAGGAACCAAGTCATATGTTATGTACCTATTACCGATTATATTATCTCTGCGCTGACTGTATGACTTGTATTAGTTTAGAACTTAATACAAATTTATTGGTTAAAAAAAATAGCTCGGCTCTCGCTGATCCTTCAGGTAGTAAAGAAACCTTGGACCTCCTTTCTTGTCGTTTTTCGCTGCCAAGGTAGCATTGATAGGGATGTAGTCGACTTCGTATCTTCCTGTAATGTCTGTGTGCATTCTAAGACCCAGCATACTCCTCCGTCTGGGGCTCTTCTATAATGAACCACACCTGACCGACCATGGACAGACTTATGCATGGATTTTATTACAGATCTTCCTTCCTCCTCTGTTAAGACTGTTATCTTAGTTGTGGTGGATCGAGTCAGTAAAATGGTGCACTTCGTTGCCTTACCTGCTCTCCCTAACACTAAGACCCTGGCACAGGTGCTTGTCAGCGAGATTGTGAAGCTTCATAGGGTTCCCTTCAATGTGGTGTCAGATCGTGGGACCCAGTTTGTATCTAAATTCTGGAGGGCATTTTGTTCTCACTTGGGGATGCATCTATCCTTTTCTTCGGCATTCCATTCAAAAAAATAATAGTCAGACTGAACGTCTAAACCAAAGTCTGGAGACATACATCAGGTATTTTGTTTCAGATAAGTGGGATTGGTCATCTTTTCTACCATTAGCTGAGTTTGCCTTAAACAGTTGCCGCAGTTAGTTCGCTGTTCGCCATTTTTTGGTGCATATGGCTTCCATCCTCAGACAACACACGGTAAGGATAAAACAGTGTGGCAATACTTTATTGAAACACAAAACAGGCAAATAACACATAGAAAAGTCAGAGCATAATACTCAATGTGGTGAAAACTACCAAGTCTCACCCTTCCGCTGACTCGATGGGATAAGAACAGCTCTGGCTTCAGAACTTCCAGGGCCGACTACCCCACCTGTGGCATGCACATAGAGAGGAGGTAACGACAAGCTTAGGAAGATGACAGTCCATTGAGGTACAATGCCAGTTGACTGGAGGGTCACAACCTGGCTTTTCTGAACATCTCCATGGAGCCAGGCAACCAGTGGGTCCAAGTGTGGTGGGGGCCCGGATTGGGGGGTGGTCCACTGCTTACCACGACCAGACGATGCAAAGACGAGACGGAGGCAGATTCCAATTGTAACAGGTCCGAGTTTATTGGCCGTCCTCCTGATGACCGTAGCCATACACTGCAGCACGTTTACAGCTCTCCGTTTCCAGGCCCGGGTACCTTCACCTTTCCTGCAGTCGTGATGACGTCCCTCGCGGATCTTTCGCTGGGGCTGTCCTAGACCAATCTACCGCCAGCGCTTCACCTGCCCGAGGTCGTCGTCCAATCGGTACCCCCGGGGCCTTGTCTGTCCTGCGGTCCATTGTGTCAGGGCCACCCCCCTGACTGTCTCTTCCTGTCAGTCCCCTGGTCGAGCTCTTCCACCGTTCTCAGTCTTCTGTCCTGAGTCTTCTCCTCCTGAGCTCCTCCCGGGACTAGCCTAGCCTGGAACCCCAACCTGTCCTATTTATCCCCTCTCTCACTGGGAATTTCCCTCCTGGGTTCCTATCTCCCCACCCCTCATGACTAAGCAGTTTCTATAGCCGTAAGCTGATGTCAAGTCCTGGACTAACACTCCCCCCTGCCATCTTGTGGTCAAATCTCGGTACTGCACTCCCTTTTCTGTCTTTCCCTGCTGTTACCTTTCTGTCATTGCCAATCTCCGTCTGTAGTGCACAAATTGTCCCCTCCTACTTCCAGTCAAGTCTGTCCGTCAAGTCACCTTCCCCACACTAGTCCTCGCTTTCTCTAAACATATCCATGGGGCTCAGGCGATGATGGTCAATGGAGCAGATCTGTATTCTTCTACCAGAGGCCGTGGTCCCCTAAGCTGATATCCTGTAGAATGACAAATCTGTGTCACTCATGATGGAGCCAAGATGTCTTGACAGCTGTCCTGCAGAGAGTCTCTGGTTCTTTGGATCTCTGGATGTCTTGGATGTCTGGACGTATAGCTGTCTCATGTTACAGAGGCATATATCCTCTTTTTATAGTTAACAACTATCCTTCACCCAGTATTCACAGGTAAAGGGGAAAATGGTGATAAGACCAACTCGCATTGTTTGATTATGTAATCTATTTGCATATTTTTCCACCTCCATTTTGCAAGTCCATAAACTGGCTTTCCTGGACAATGTGTAGTCAGCATATCAGCAAACACCAATGTTCCATGACCCTGTATCACTAGTCATCCTGGATAAAAGCATAATATGTTACAACAAGTTGTCAACTTACAAGTTAATATTACTGTCACAGTCCCACCCTTCAGGGTGTCTGGGATGCAGTTACTCAGCCTTCCAATCCGGTACAGGCGCGTGCTGAAGCTGTCAGTACTGTGATTTACAGCAGGGCCATGCAGTCTGATCAGGGGCTTGCTGAGCTGTCAGTGTGTTTATTGACAGCTCAGCTAGCCAATCTGTGACTGAGGGGCGTTGGCAGAGGCGTATCTAGGGCGGGCAGCTGGGGCATGTGCCTCCGGCGCAGCCGGCAGGGGGGCACAGTCAGGCCGCCTAATGCGGCGGTCTGCAGTGTCTCCCCTGGCGGCTGCATTCTGCCAACACCTGGACTGGGAGTCGGCAGTTCTCTGCGCTGGCTATCAAGCTGACAGTCGATGCAGAGAAGCTGCAGGGCGCTGGCTCCCAGGGATCAATTGTACTGGCGTCTGTACAGACGCCAGTACAATTGAAGCTCTGACCGCCAGGTCAGAGTGACGCCAGCAGCGTGATCAGGTCATGTGATCACACTGCTGACATCACTCGCCGGTGCCCAGAGCGAACACTGGTGGGTAAGTGCTCCACTGTGGAGCTGAAGACACTGAAGATGGGAGATGGGGGGATTTGAAGTGGAGGGTGTACATAATGTGTGGGGGGATTTGGAGTGGGGATGGGGGGTTATTTAATGTGTGGGGGATTTGGAGTGGGGATGGGGGATTACTTTGTGTGGGGGGATTTGGAGTGGGAATGGGGGATTACTTTATGTGTGGGGAGATTTGGAGTAGGGATGAGGGGCACTTTATGTGTGTGGGGGATTTGGAGTGGGGATGGGGGTATTTAATGTGTGTGTGGGGATTTGGAGTGGGGATGGGGGTACTTTTTGTGTGGGGGGTTTGGAGTGGGGATGGGGGGTACTTTTTTAACTCAAATAGATTTTTATTAAGAAGAACATCACAGTATTCATTTCAACAGTGGTACAAGCATTTTTGATTTTCCCATAAACCACCCCCCCCTCAACAATGCAAACTCACCCCACCCCCAGCCCTTCTCCCTTTAGACAGCTCGTATTATCCCTTTAACGCCACCTGTACACATTGTGGGGATGTGGCTCGTAGGTGCAGGAGGAGACAAATATGAGACAGGTTCTTCAACAGTGCTTGCGGTTTATTCACGTCATAAATGCACAAGGCAACGTAACACCAAAAAGTAGCCTTTAGCTCAGGCAAAATAACACAAAATGTCCGTAGTTGTAGACTCAGAGCAGGAGTCTCAGCACACATGGGAGGCTTAGTCCTCCCCACACACAACTCCCTGGTTCAGAAGCAGGCCACATTATAAGGCTGTAGCCACACCCACGAACTCAGCAGCTGACTGGTCACCTGACTGTGACCTCACCACAGGTCCTTCAAACAACAACAATAATAATATCTGGTACGCTTTACTTATGCCTTACATTATAGAGACAAGCCATTTATGAGGCACATATCTCCCATCGATTACACGACCCTTAGCCCT
This sequence comes from Dendrobates tinctorius, assembly GCF_039654945.1. Lineage (NCBI taxonomy): Eukaryota > Metazoa > Chordata > Amphibia > Anura > Dendrobatidae > Dendrobates > Dendrobates tinctorius. The sequence continues at coordinate 10,943,604 of NW_027361681.1, forward strand.
GCCACATACCTCCCCCCTCTGCCTAAAGCCGTGGGGCTTGGCACTTTCACCTATCAGGCAAGGGATTCTGGAGAGGGCATCAGCATTCCCATGTAGCTTCCCGGCCCTATGCTCTACATGGAAGCTGAAGTCTTGTAGGGCTAAGAACCAGCGGGTGACCCTAGCATTCTTGCCCTTTGTTTCCCTCATCCACCTGAGTGGGGCATGGTCGGATATTAACCTAAACTTCCATCCCACCAGGTAGTACCGTAATGTGTCCACTGCCCATTTTATGACCAAACACTCCTTCTCTACAACTGAGTAATTTCACAAGAAGTCAACTTCCTACTCAAGTAGAGAACAGGATGCTCCTCCCCACGTATCTCTTGGGAGAGGACTGCTCCTATCCCGACATCTGAGGCATCTGTCTGGAGGACAAATTCATGTTTAAAGTCCGGGGCCACCAAAACGGGTTGCTTTCAAAGAGCTCCCTTCATTTCTTGGAAGGCTGACTCTGCTTCTTCGGACCAGCTGACCATCACTGACTTTGTCCCCTTAAGCAGATCAGTTAGAGGGGCAGCCATTGTGGTGAAGTTTGGGATGAACCTCCTGTAATATCCTACAATCCCCAGGAAGGCTTTAACTTGTTTCTTTGACAGAGGTCTCGGCCATGTTTGAATTGCCTCCACTTTATTGATTTGGGGTTTGATCTCACCACGCCCCACTACATATCCATGGTACTTGGCTTCTTCTCTCCCCAAGGCACAGTTCTTCGGGTTTATTGTAAACCCTGCCTCTCTTAGAGCGTCAAACACTGCTTGGACCTTTTCCAGGTGAGTCTCCCAGTCTGGGGTAAAGATGACGATATCATCCAGATATGCGGCAGCATATAGCTTATGAGGCGCAAGGATTCTATCCATTGCCCTCTGGAAGGTTGCCGGAGCTCCATGTAGGCCAAACGGCATCCGGACATACTGGAAGCATCCGTCTGGTGTGGAGAATGCCGTCTTCTCCTTGGCTTCCTGTGCCATGGGAATCTGCCAATATCCCTTTGTCAGATCCAAAGTGGTTATGTACCTGGCCGGTCCAAGTCTCTCGATGAGCTCATCAACGCGTGGCATGGGATAAGAGTCAAACTTGGAGACCTCATTCAACTTTCGGTAATCGTTGCAGAACCTCCATTCACCATCAGGTTTTGGGACCAGGACAATCGGGCTCGACCAGCCACTCTTGGATTCCTCAATGACCCCGAGCTTCAACATACGCTGCACCTCCTTGGAGATTACCTCGCGCCGGGCTTCAGGAATACGATAGGGTTTCACGTTCACCCGCACATGTGGCTCGGTCAGAATTTCGTGCTCCACCACCTTCGTGCACCCCGGCAACTCTGAGAACAGGTCGCTGTTTTTCTGGAGTAACTCCCGGCACTGCTGTTTCTGGGCCTTCGATAAGAGTCTCCGCTATGGTAACGGCTCCAACCTCCCCTTCTAGGTTGCCCAGCAAGCACGGAGTTACCGCTGGCTCTCTATCTTGCCATGGCTTGATAAGGTTAACATGGTAAACCTGGTATGGCTTCCGTCTTCCGGGTTGGTGGATCTTGTAGTTTACGTCTCCCAGCTTCTCCACCACCTCATATGGCCCTTGCCACTTGGCCAAGAACTTACTTTCCACCGTCGGGATTAGCACGAGAACTCGGTCTCCCGGATTGAACTGCCTCACTCTGGCTGACCGGTTGTAGACCCTGGCCTGAGCCTCTTGTGACTGGCGGAGATGTTCTTTAACAATGGGCATCACCTTCGCAACCCTCTGCTGCATCAGTGCCACATGCTCAATGACGCTTCTGTGGGGCGTGACTTCGGCTTCCCAGGTTTCCTTGGCTATATCTAGGAGACCTCGCGGATGCCGGCTGTACAGAAGCTCGAAGGGGGAGAACCCCGTGGAGGCCTGGGGAACTTCACGGATAGAAAATAGTAAATACGGTAAGAGACAATCCCAGTCTCTACCATCTTCCTCTATGACTTTTCTCAGCATGCTCTTCAGGGTCTTGTTAAACCTCTCAACAAGGCCATCTGACTGCGGATGGTACACTGAAGTCCTCAACTGGGAAATTTGCAAGACTCTGCACAATTCTTTCATCACCTTGCTCATAAAAGGTGTCCCCTGGTCGGTCAGGATCTCCTTCGGCAAACCCGTCCGGGAAAACACATGGACCAGCTCACGGGCTATACTCTTCGCAGAGGAGTTTCTCAGGGGAATGGCCTCAGGATAGCGTGTGGCATAGTCCAGGATGACTAATATTGTTAGGCGTCGGATTTCCGGCGCTGCACAGCGGGAATCCCGAGACTTGCCTCCGACGGTCTCCCATTCCTCCCCAGCCACAGAGGAGCTTGCTCAGCAAACTCGTCAGTCCCGGCGCTCTGTCCAGACCAGCTCCGTGGGTTTGTTTGCTGCTGCCACCCCTGGTTCAGCTTTGGCAATGCATGCTGCTCAGCAGCAAGATCCTCCAGGGACTAAGTCCTCATGTCGGGCCACTGAGCATGCCTGTGGAGTGATCTCCCATTGGAGATCAAAGGTCATGTGCTCAGGTCCTGCTCGTGTTCGGATTGGCCCATCCGAGAAGCAAGGAGGATCACGGACGCCTGCGGCTATAAAAGGTTCGCATGGCCGCTCGGCCATGCGCTAAGATAGACTCAAATAGTTTGGTGTGTATGATGATGGATGCATGTATCTGGTGTCTGACTCATTATGAAACCCCTACCCTTTGATACGTCTGTTGTTAGGGTTTAGAGACTGAGTCAGCGCCTGCTAGTGGCTAGCCTGTAGGCCACAGTGCATACCGGCCGTCTGCACACTTGCACACGCCATTTATTTGATCCCTGTTGGTATCGCAGTCGCGGTGCCGGGCGCTAGCGGTCTAGAGGGACTTCAGTCCTGCTGTCTAAGGGCTGAGTTCTGTGACGTTACGCTAGCGCTTACTCTGCCGAGCTCTGTGAGCGAAAACAGGCTACGGCATCTATTATTTGCGGTAGTGCGGCTCTAAGTCATAAGAGTTCGCCTCGGTACACCTTGGGTGAGGTTAACCCCGTGTGTGCCGTTATTGCACCGCCATATCGCGTCCGCCATTACCGAGCAGCAGTTAACACCTCTGCACGGTGGACCCCGGGCTGCGAACGCACCTAAACACCATCTTATTATTTGGTGTGTTCCGCCAGCCCTTAACATTATCTTAGCGCCAGGGTCTGGCCGATAATGGCGGATGAACAACGACTGCATAGGTACATCCAGCAGCTGGAGGGTAGGTTGGCAGCGCTAGAGCGTTCCATCTCAGCTGCGGATGTTACCTCGGTCGCCGTTCAGGCAGCTACAGAGGCTGTCGCTCGTGTCTCCACGGCCAGTCCTGTCCCGACCTTGTCCCGCCTCCCGCTGCCCGAGAAGTTCTCAGGGGATAGTGCTTCGTGTAGGGGTTTCGTGAGTCAGTGCTCCATTCACCTAGAGCTGCTGGCTACACGATTTCCCTCTGAGCGGGCCAAGGTGGGATTTATCATCTCCCTCCTGTCGGGCAGGGCCTTGGAATGGGCCACTCCACTGTGGGAGCGTGGGGATCCCCTGGTACAGAGTGCCACCCACTTCTTGGTCGCTCTGAAACAGGTGTTCCTGGGACCTCAGGTCACACATGATACGGCACTCCAGTTGCTGGCGCTAACCCAGGGTTCGTCTTTGGTCAGCCAGTATGCCATCCTCTTCAGAACTCTGGCCTCTGAGCTGGAGTGGCCAGATAAGGTGCTCATACCCATATTCTGGAGAGGCCTGGCTGATCATGTCAAGGACGCCCTGGCCACCAGGGAGGTGCCCACCACCCTAGAGGAGCTCATTACAGTCTCCACCCGGATTGACGTTCGCTTCACTGAGCGAGGGTTGGAGCGCTCCAGGTCCCGCCAACGCTATAAGTTGGCTCCAAATTTTGCCAGACCGCCGGAACCCCTCGGCCCACCGCCTGAGCCTCCAGAGGCCATGGAGGTGTCCCGCACAGGGTCCAGGGCCCGGTCCGTGCGGGTACCCCCAGTCTGCTTCCGTTGTCGGCAGACTGGGCACCACGCTAACCAGTGCCCACAGCGGCCGGGAAACGCCCCCGTCTAGTGGTTATCGGAGGGGGCCTACTAGACACAGCTAATTTCTCCTCCAAGCTCCTGTTTAAAGGGGCGTTAGAGTTTGAGTCTTCCACTCTGATGGTGGAGGTTTGCGTGGACTCTGGGGCAGAGGGCAACTTTATGTCATCTGCCTTCGCTCAACAACACGCAGTCCCTCTGGTCTTGCTACCTCAGCCAGTCACCATTAGGGTGGTGAATGGGGCGACACTCCCGTCCCTAATCACCCACCAAACGGCTCCACTGAGACTCCCACTGTCTCCGTCTCATCAGAAGATGCTGTCTCTCCTTGTGATGCCAGAAGGTATCGACCAGGTCCTCCTAGGGGTTCCCTGGTTACGGGCCCACTCTCCCCACATAGACTGGTCCTCGGGGAAAATCCTCGCTTGGAGTAAGTCCTGCGAGGGTAGGTGTCTGAGGGACTGCATTCAGGTCGCTACTTCTGAGGTTCCTGCAGATCTCTCCTCGCTTCCCAAGCCATATCGGCAGTATGCAGACGTTTTCTCCAAGAAGGCGGCGGAGATCCTTCCGCCGCACCGCCCTTACGACTGTCCTATTGACCTCTTGCCCGGCGCTGAGCCTCCCCGGTGTCGAGTATACCCCCTATCTCTCCCAGAGGCAGAGGCCATGTCGCAGTATATCAGGGAGAATCTGGCAAGGGGATTCATTAGGAAGTCGGTGTCCCCGGCGGGAGCGGGATTCTTCTTTGTCCAAAAGAAGAATGGGGAATTACGTCCATGCATCGATTACAGGGGACTTAACGCCATAACCGTTAAGAACAAGTATCCTCTGCCCCTGATATCGGAACTATTTGATAGGCTACGGGGAGCGAGAGTGTTTACTAAGCTTGAACTGCGGGGAGCCTATAACCTGATTCGCATCCGTGATGGGGACGAATGGAAGACGGCATTTAACACCAGAGATGGGCACTATGAATATCTGGTGATGCCCTTCGGGCTATGTAACGCCCCAGCCGTCTTCCAAGATTTTGTGAACGATATCTTCCGGGATATGCTTGCCACCTCGGTAGTAGTCTATCTGGATGATATTCTTATTTTTTCTCCAGATATTGACTCCCACCGGAGAGATGTTCGCAAAGTTTTCGATCTCCTGCGGGCCAACTCCCTCTATGCCAAATTGGAGAAATGTGTGTTTGAGCAGGAGTCCTTGCCTTTCCTGGGTTACATCATCTCAGCCCAGGGTTTGGCCATGGATCCTGCAAAGCTACAGGCGGTGATGGATTGGCAGGAACCCCATTCTCTCAAAGCGGTGCAGCGCTTTATGGGGTTCATAAATTACTATCGCCAATTCATTCCCCATTTCTCAACTTTGGTTGCACCCGTGGTAGCCCTCACCAAGAAGGGTGCGAACCCCAAACTGTGGTCGGAGACTGTCTCCAAGGCTTTCGCCTCCATTAAGTCCCATTTTGCTAGCGCTCCCATTCTACATCGCCCTGATGTAGATAAGCCATTCATTCTAGAAGTGGATGCCTCCTCCGTCGGTGCTGGGGCAGTCCTTTTCCAGAAGGACTCGCAAGGTCGGAAGCACCCATGCTTCTTCTTCTCCAAGACCTTCACACCGGCGGAGAGGAATTATTCCATCGGGGACAGGGAGTTGCTAGCAATGAAGCTGGCCTTCTCAGAATGGAGACATCTCCTGGAGGGGGCTCGCCATCCTTTCCAGGTGTTCACCGATCACAAAAATTTGGTCTATTTGCAGACGGCTCAGCGGCTGAATTCTCGTCAGGCCAGATGGTCCTTGTTCTTCTCCCGGTTCCATTTCACACTACATTTTCTCTCCGGGGAGAAGAACGTCCGAGCCGATGCTCTTTCTCGCTCTGTGGTGTCATCAGAGGAGGAGGAGGAGCCTCGACTGATAGTCCCATCGGAGAGCCTGAGGACCGTGGCTCCGGTTGCTCTTGAGTCTGTACCTCCGGGCAAGACTTTTGTCGCTGTCCATCTGCGACCGGAGGTCCTCTCGTGGGCTCATTCGTCCAGAGTGGGAGGTCATTTCGGGATCAAACGGACCACTGAACTACTGGCGAGGACGTACTGGTGGCCGCATATGGCCCGTGACGTCAAGGACTATATTCAGGCGTGCGTCTCTTGCGCCCAGAATCGGCCCTCTCGGCAGCGGCCCGCTGGGTTACTCTATCCTCTGCCGGTTGCAGACAGGCCCTGGGAGATGGTTGGTATGGACTTTGTGGTGGGTCTGCCCAAGTCCAGTGGCAGCACCGTCATCTGGGTGATCACCGATCATTTCTCCAAGATGGTGCACCTAGTACCACTCTCTCGGCTACCGTCGGCACGAGGCCTAGCGGCATTGTTCATTAAACATGTTTTCCGCCTACACGGCATGCCGGATAAGATTGTCAGCGACCGGGGTCCCCAGTTTGCTTCTCGGTTCTGGAGAGAGCTCTGTTCTCTGCTCAGCATTGAGCTAAATCTCTCTTCGGCCTATCATCCCGAGACGAATGGGTTGGTGGAGAGAGCCAACCAGACCCTGGTGACATATCTGCGACATTTTGTCTCGGCTAGGCAGGATGATTGGGCATCCTTACTGCCGTGGGCGGAGTTCGCCTTGAACAACGCGGTAGCCGATTCCACCGGTCAGACTCCATTTCTCTTAAATTACGGTCAGCATCCGCGCGTCCCCGTGCCCATGCCCGTGTCATCCACCGACTCTAGGGTGGCAGACTGGGCGGTGGAAGCACGTGACATTTGGGACCGCACGCAGGATGCTATCCGGGCCTCCAAGGAGAGAATGAAGTCCTCCTCTGATACCCGCCGGCGCCCTGCTCTGACCTTTGCCCCTGGCGACTTAGTGTGGCTCTCTGCCCGTAACATCAGGCTGCGGGTGGAATCCGCTAAGTTCGCACCACGCTACATCGGTCCTTTCAAGGTCCTCGAGCAGATTAATCCTGTGGTCTACCGTCTAGCCCTTCCACCACACTTGGCTATCTCGGATACGTTTCATGTGTCTCTCCTCAAGCCAGTTCACATGTCCCGGTTTTCTGAGCCAGCTGCCAGAACATCAGATCTGTCGTCTGACGAGTTTGAGGTCAATGCCATCGTGGGATGCAAGGTGATGCGGGGCAAAAAGTTTTACTTGGTGGATTGGAAGGGTCATGGTCCAGAGGCCCGGACCTGGGAGCCGGTGGAGAATATCCACGCTCCTCTTCTCATTGCAGAGTTTGAGCGGAGCGAGGCTCAGAGGGGAGGGGGCCCTAGGAGGGGGGGTAATGTTAGGCGTCGGATTTCCGGCGCTGCACAGCGGGAATCCCGAGCCTTGCCTCCGACGGTCTCCCATTCCTCCCCAGCCGCAGAGGAGCTTGCTCAGCAAACTCGTCGGTCCCGGCGCTCTGTCCAGACCAGCTCCGTGGGTTTGCTTGCTGCTGCCACCCCTGGTTCAGCTTTGGCAATGCATGCTGCTCAGCAGCAAGATCCTCCAGGGACTAAGTCCTCATGTCGGGCCACTGAGCATGCCTGTGGAGTGATCTCCCATTGGAGATCAAAGGTCATGTGCTCAGGTCCTGCTCGTGTTCGGATTGGCCCATCCGAGAAGCAAGGAGGATCACGGACGCCTGCGGCTATAAAAGGTTCGCATGGCCGCTCGGCCATTGCGCTAAGATAGACTCAAATAGTTTGGTGTGTATGATGATGGATGCATGTATCTGGTGTCTGACTCATTATGAAACCCCTACCCTTTGATACGTCTGTTGTTAGGGTTTAGAGACTGAGTCAGCGCCTGCTAGTGGCTAGCCTGTAGGCCACAGTGCATACCGGCCGTCTGCACACGCCATTTATTTGATCCCTGTTGGTATCGCAGTCGCGGTGCCGGGCGCTAGCGGTCTAGAGGGACTTCAGTCCTGCTGTCTAAGGGCTGAGTTCTGTGACGTTACGCTAGCGCTTACTCTGCCGAGCTCTGTGAGCGAAAACAGGCTACGGCATCTATTATTTGCGGTAGTGCGGCTCTAAGTCATAAGAGTTCGCCTCGGTACACCTTGGGTGAGGTTAACCCCGTGTGTGCCGTTATTGCACCGCCATATCGCGTCCGCCATTACCGAGCAGCAGTTAACACCTCTGCACGGTGGACCCCGGGCTGCGAACGCACCTAAACACCATCTTATTATTTGGTGTGTTCCGCCAGCCCTTAACAAATATATACTGATGGCCCCGAGCTGATTTAACTAAGGGACCAACCAAGTCCATGGCAATTCTCTCAAATGGCACCTCAATAATGGGCAGTGGCACAAGAGGGTTCCGAAAATGAGATGTGGGGGCAGTTAACTGACATGTCGGGCAGGACCTGCAATAGTTTACTATTTCCCGGTGACACCCAGGCCAATAGAACCTCTGTACAATCCGTTCTTGGGTTTTTTCCACCCCCAGGTGTCCCCCCAAGATGTGTGAATGGGCCATGTCCAACACTTTTCGTCTATAGGGGCCTGGTACGATTACCTGCTCTGCCACCTCCTCCCTTATTTTCGTGACCCGGTACAACAATTCCCCACTCAACATAAAATGGGGAAACCTTGTGTCTGCTCCCGGCTCTTGTGCAACCCCATTAATGACGGTGACATTATTAAAGGCTTCCCTTAGTGTGGGGTCCCTATGTTGGGCAGTCCCAAAAATCTCCCCGGCCACCCCTAACTCCGGGATGTCAGGTACAGGGGACCCTTCCTCTTCATCCCAAACAAGGACACATAAAGGAAACTCGTCTGCGTCTGGTGGTGGCGATACCTCAGTGGGGTGGATTGGTTCCTTGCTCTGGCTAGCACACTCAGAACCCACCCCCCACAGATCCCAAAACAGACAGAAATCCCGGCCAATAATTATAGGATGCAACAGGTCTCGAACAACGCCAACTTCATGCGACTCGGTGCCTTTGCATCGCCATGTATGCACCGAACACCAATCTTTTTACCCGGGAGTATGTTTAGAGGAAAACTGGCCCTCACAAGGGTCACCAAGCTCCCGGAGTCTAGAAGCGCCATTACTGCTCGACCGTTCACCTTCACGGGACATGCTTGTGGCCCCTTGTTAGGTAGCGAGTTCACACTGCAGGCTGGATATGCGTAGTATGAACTACGGCGTCCCATGCTGCAGTCCATCTGCTCGGTGGTCTGGGGACAACGGGCCGCTATATGTACTGGCCCATGACACTTCCAGCAAATAACACCCGAGGGGACCTTGGGCACCGCCTCCCCCGCCCCTTTTGACCTTGGACGCACCACCCCTTTTTGTGACTCCGCCCCCTGCTGGGACCCCCAATACGGAATGGGCTGCTTCCCCAAGGAATCTTCCATCCCCTGGTATCTCTCGACCAGCCCAACCAGTTCATCCGCATTTTGGGGATCACCCTGGGCAACCCAAGTCTGTAGAGGTCTCGGCAGAGAATTCACAAACCGATCCATCACAACTCGCTCTACCATCTGTGCCGGGGAAGCCGACTCTGGCTGCAGCCATTTCTGGACCAGGTGCAACAGGTCAAACATTTGGGAGCGCGGGGGTTTGTCCCGGTGATAGGCCCAACGATGAACTCTCTGTGCCCTGGTAGTCATTGTTACCCCCAAGCGGGCGAGAATATCCGCTTTTAATTTGGGATACTCTCTGGCATCTTGTACCGTCAGGTTAATGTACGCCTTCTGGGGCTCTCCCGTTAGGTATGGGGCCAGTACCTCCGCCCACCGCTCTGGCTGAAGTTTTTCCCTCTCAGCCACCCTTTCAAACACCGTCAGGAAGGCCTCAACATCATCCTCAGGGGTCATTTTTTGTAATGCGCGTCTTACCGCCTTCTCGACGTCGGTGGCATCTGCCCGAGCTGGGGTTGGGGCGCTCGTCCTGCCATCCTGGATGGCGGTTGCCAGAAGCTGCATCTGCTGCCGTTGTTCCTGCTGGCTCTGCTGGAACTGCTGCCGCTGCTCTTGCTGGCTTTGCTGGATCTGCTGTAACAACAGCTTGTTGGTTTCCTGCTGCAGAGCCTGGGACTGGACCAGGTGTTTCAGCAGGTCCTCCATGATTCCAGGCAGTGCTTGTTGCCCCGCTGCAAACTTCACCCAGGACATGCAGCAACTGTCTCAAGTCTCTGCTGGGACCGCTGCCCGCACGTGTACCACCAATTGTGGGGATGTGGCTCGCTTAGGTGCAGCGGGAGACAAATATGAGACAGGTTCTTCAACAGTGCTTGCGGTTTATTCACGTCATAAACGCACAAGGCAACGTAACACCAAAAAGTAGCCTTTAGCTCAGGCAAAATAACACAAAATGTCCGTAGTTGTAGACTCAGAGCAGGAGTCTCAGCACACATGGGAGGCTTAGTCCTCCCCACACACAACTCCATGGTTCAGGAGCAGGCCACATTATAAGGCTGTAGCCACACCCACGAACTCAGCAGCTGACTGGTCACCTGACTGTGACCTCACCACAGGTCCTTCAAACAACAACAATAATAATATCTGGTACGCTTTACTTATGCCTTACATTATAGAGACAAGCCATTTATGAGGCACATATCTCCCATCGATTACACGACCCTTAGCCCTGCCACAACGTATAAAGAATTGCATTATACAACATCAACATTATAGCAGTGTAGACAAACAACCCACATATACATACCCCCGAGACCGTTCATTCACCTATCCACTCATCCCAATTCCATCCAAGGCATCCATAGTTTCTCATACATCACCAGTTTTCCCATTTTCTTGTAGACCCCCTTCTCCTGCTTAAGGACATACTTCACATAGGCAAGGTATTCTCCCCTTGAAGGTGGATCCTCCTTTATCCAATGGGGTGGGGGGTACTTAATGTGTGGGGAGATTTGGAGTGGGGATGGGGGGTTATTGAGTGGGGATGGGGGATACTTAATGTGTGAGGGGATTTGGAGTGGGGATGGGGATACCTAATGTGTGGGGAGATTTGGAGTAGGGATGAGGGGTTATTAAATGTGTGGGGAGATTTGGAGTGGGGATGGGGGGATTTAATGTGTGTGGGGATTTGGAGTGGGGATGGGGTGTACTTAATGTGTGTGGGGGATTTGGCATGGGAATGGGGGGGATTTGGAGGGGGGATAGGGGATTTAATGTGTGGGGGATTTGGATTGGGGATGGGGCGATTTAATATGTGTGGAGAGATTTGAGGACACAAAATGAAGAGTATGTATGTACTGTATGTATGAGGGCATGTATGAGGAAACGGTATGGGAGATGGGTGCAGACAGTATGGGGAGCGAACAGGTAAATGTATGTGGACACAGTATGAGCAGCGATGGGAAAAATGAATGTGGACACAGTATGGGGAGTGAGGGTGATGGGATGTGTGCACATACAGTATGGGAAGTCAGGGGTATGTGTGAGCAGACAGTATAGAGAGTGAGGGATAAATATATGAGGAGACAGTATAGTGAACAGGTGGGATGCTGTCATGCCCGCCATGTCTGATATGCCGCATGACCCCTGGAGCAGTGTGCAAGCGCACCTAACTGTCTTGCTCGTCATGTCTTGTGTGCTGCATGACCCCTGGAGCAGTGTGCACGAGCACCTCACTGTTATATCTGTCATGTCCGTTATGCTGCATGATCCCTGGAGCAGTATGCACATGCACCTCATGACTGTTGTGCTGCGTCACTCCTGCAGCAGTGTGCATGCGCACCTCCCCTCATGGCTGCATGCCGTTGCTGTATGCATGCCCGTCTCTGCTCTGCCTGCTGTGATCGTCTGTGTGGTCCTGGAGGCCCTGACCATGTGACCCTCTCTATGGTTCAGCAGAATCTGATCCAACAATCGTCTCTATGGTCCTGGAGGCCCTGACCATGTGACCCTCTCTATGGTTCAGCAGAATCTGATCCAGCAATCCTCGCTATGATCCTGGAGGATCTGAAACAGAAGTCCTCCCCTGGTCCTGACCCGGAAGTGCAGGTGCTAATGCACTATATCAGACCGCCGCTTCCTATGGTCGGGGCCTAAGTATCATGTTGCTTCCCTGCTAGGCGGCATGGTCCTGCTGGGTCGCTCTCTGTATTCTGTGCCCCTGCACTCTGCCTTGTTGTGCGTCTCTGCACACGCTCTGTGCTTGTATTCTGCCTCTTGTCTTGTGCCATGTCTTGTGTTGTCTTTTGTGCCATGTCTCGTCCTTGCTGTTCTTTGCCTTGTAGTGTTTCCTAAGTCTCTGATTTTGCCTGTTTCGCCATGTCTTGTCCTTGCTATTCTTTGCCTTGTAGTACTTTTTCTGTTCTCTGCCTTTGCCTGTTTCGCCATGTCTTGCCTTTGCTATTCTTAGCCTTGTAGTACTTCCACGTTCTCTGTCTGTGCCTGGTTTTCTTTACTCTGTCCTATGGTGCTCTTTAGCACATTTCCTGGCTAGTCTCAAGGTTCTGCCTTGACCCGGCTCTGGGCTTTGGCTTATGTTCCTCTGCTAGACCTATACTCTCTCTGACCCGACTCTGTGCTTCTGCCTACGTTCCACTCCTTGTTCTGTACTTTGCCTAGCCTTGCCTTGTTTCTTGCCTTGCCATGTTTCTTCGCGTGCCCTTTGCACGCGCCTGGCCTTCCCTCGCCCGCCTGTCTTTGCCTCAGCCGTGCCCGCCTTAGCCGTGCCCGCCTGCTTGTGCCTCAGCCGTGCTCGTCGGCCAGTGACTAAGCTGTGTCCGCCTGTTGTGCTTCAGCCGTGCTCGCCACTGTCTTGCCCGCCGGTCTGAGCCTCAGCCCGACCAGCTAGCCAGTGCCTCAGCCGTGCTCTGTGCTTCCTTGCACCCACGCTGCCCCGCACTGTGCATTGCGGGCCCTCTTAGCATGCACAGGCCCTTGCCTGCCCCATGGCATACCTCCCCGTGCTCCTCTAAAGAACATGCAGGTCCTGCCGTGTACCCTGTCGTGCCCTCTAGCACGCACAGGCCCTAGCCTGTACCCTGTTGTTCCCTCTTGCACGCACAGGCCCTAGCCTGTACCCTGGCGTGCCTCCTAGCACGCGCAGGCCCTTGCCTTAGCCTGAACCCTGGCATGCCTCCGAGCACACGCAGGCCCTTGCCTTAGCCTGAACCCTGGCGTGCCGCTTAGCACGCGCAGGCCCTTGCCCTAGCATTAACCCTGGCGTGCCCCTCTGCACGTGGGGGACCTTAGCCTGATCCTCGGTGTGCCCCTCTGCACGCGCAGGACTACGTCCTGAACCTCAAAGCCCGACGTGTTCCCTAGCACGTGTGGGACCTGCTGTTAACCATGTACCCTGGTGTGCTTCCTAGCACGGCCAGGACCATTCTTTGTACTGTTCCCCTGGCGTGGCTCTAGCACGCGCAGGACCTTGAATCTTGAATCCTGGCGGCTTCTCTAGCGCGCCTAGGACCTTGGTCCTTGAATCCTGGCGTGTCCCCTAAACACGCACCATGCCTAGTGTGTTGAACCCTGCCTTGCAGCTTGCCTTGGACCCTGGCGTGTCTCTAGCACGCACCCTGATTGCACCTTGCCTTGGACCCTGGCGTGTCCCTAGCACGCACCCTGCCTTAAACTTTGCCTTGGACCATGGCGTGTTCCCTAACACGCACCATGTCTGGAGCTCTGTCGTGCCTCCTTGCCTGAATCCTGGTTTGCCTGCCGGATGCCCGGAACCTGCTGATCGCTGCCAGAGACCGAAAGCCTGATGACTGCGGCCTGATGTCCGGAGCTGATGTCTGCAGCCTGATGCCCTGATTCTGTCGATCATTGCCAGCTGTCCGGAGTCCGATGCCATCAAGCCTTGCCTGTACCCAGGCGTGCCACCTGGCACATACCATGCCATGGACCTAGGCATGCCCACGCACGCACCTTGCTGTGTTTTCCTGTTTTCACGTCTTGCACCTGACGTTACCCTGAGTTTGCCTTAATGAAGATACCTTGAAATCACGTCTTGTCGTGTCTTGTTTCCTGCACGTCCCTTGTCGTCAGACACTCGTGTCTTCCTTGAGCCGGCCATCTGGTTCAAGCAGTCGTGGTGGCTCACCCCGTTGGTCTTGCCCCTGACACTCCCTGTATAGGGGGTGGTTCCTCACAAGGTCAGCTCACCCTCGGTGGGTGGGTGCCACGACTCAGAGGGTCCACTCCAGAAAACGACTCAGCTAAAGCTGACTCCGTCACAGATGCTAAAGGAGATAATATGAGGAGGGAGGGGAATAGTGTGAGGCGACAGTATATTGCAGATATTTTTATTCAGGAGCATTATAATTGTGGCGTCTGCCTGCGGTCTGGACTGCAGCCAGACAGCACCCCGAGAAACACTGAGACCCTTTACCCCTATACAGGGATCTGGATTTATAGCAGAGCCCAGGAGGCGCTGTCTGAATAGGAGCAATGACCAGAGCAGGACGGTCGCCAGAAAGGTGTTCCAATACAGGACACAGAGGCAATGATATCCGAGACTAAACCAGTCAGGCAGAAATGGTATAAAAACAGTAGACAGTAGCAGAGTCAGATTCCAGGTCGAAGCCAGAGTCATAAACCGGGAGGGCAGCAGAGGTACAAAGTCGTTAGGCAGAAGCAGAGTCAGAATCCAGGCCGAAGTCAGTGTCATAAACCAGGAGAGTCGCAGAGGTACAGAATCGTTAGGCAGAAGCAAAGTCAGAAGTCCAGGCAAAAGTCAGAGTCAGTAAAACAGCAATTCACACAGTAACACGCAGGGGAACCAAGAATATATCCGGCGGCCTGCAAGAGCAGTCCCAAGGTATTTAAGGGATCAGGTCATCCCTTACAGGCCCGTGGCCTGATGATGTCATCCGGACCGCCCCCAGGACCAGGCTGGATGGTAATGCACCAGCCCCTTCATGACTGACCGAGGAGCGAAGCCTGCGTCCAGCGGACGCCTGCGCAGGAGCCTCATGACTATCGCCGCCACCACTCGGGGTTGAAGCACAACGCCTCCCAGAGACCAAGGCCGAGACTGCAGGCCACGGGTCAGACGGTGATAGGACAGTCCGGCGCCTCCTAGTGGTCGAGGCCGGAACAGCAGGCCCTGAGTCTGACGGTGATGTGATAGTCCGGCGCCTCCTACTGGCCGAGGCCGGGACAGCAGGCCCTGTGTCTGGCGGTGATGTGATAGTCCGGCGCCTCCTACTGGCCGAGGCCGGGACAGCAGGCCCTGAGTCTGGCGGTGCCGTGACAATAATGACTCGTCTATCTTTAAGGGGATCGTGTGGAGATTTGCTGCAGAAGACCAGAGAAAATGGGAGTCTGCAGAGACAAGATGTGGATGAGAAAAATCCATAATGGGGTCTAGACAAGAAGCAGAAAAGAAGGAGAACGAATCTAGAGACGTCATCTATAAGGTACCTGTCATGATCCAGGACGGGATTTCGCTTTGACCCGTCCTGGTTAGACTATGGGTTAATTGTGCTGCCTCTCTCTGGCAGCAGGAGGTTATTTAGTGCTCACTGGACCTGGGTCCGGTGTCAGTTATACTCCTGCCCTCGGCTGAGTTAAGTGACCTCTTGTATACGTGTGCCTTGTGCCTGATATCTTGCTTGCTTGTTCGGTTGTGATCTGGTTCTGTCCCTGTTACGAGTTCTGCCTGACCCTCTTGTACTGCGCTACCTCTCGTGTATGACTCTCTGCTTGTGACCCGATTTCTTTCTGCTCGTCCCCTTGGTACCACATCGCCCTCTTGTGTATGACCTTTGGCTTTGTCTGACTACCCGTCTGTTTGTCCCTCCTGTACCTCGTTTGCCCGTACTGCTGTGACCTCTGTTTTGCCTGACTCTGAATTGTTTGTATGGTGTCCTGTCCTATCTGAAGACAGGACGCTAAGCCCCGCCCCCTTGCAGTCACATGACCATAGGTCCCGTGCAGATTACTCATTTTCAGTGTCCGCAGGTCCTATGCCTCTTTACTTTCCAGCGCTGACTGGACCCTGACACTACTAGCCTGAAGCACACATGGTCACCTCTGCTGCCCTGCTCCACAGGTATCTTTTAGCACTGCTTCTGTACTCAGGACATGCGCACTGGCTCTATGAGCAAGTGCAGTGCAGTGTCTCTGACAGTACCTGGATGTAAATGTTAAATGTTATTTGTGATACTGACTAATTCTCATGTTTTTATTTATGTTTGGAACATTAAAGCGGTTTTCCAGGTTTGTGCTGAGTCTGCAGTCATTCTGTGTGACTGCAGACTTCTAAATTCTCACAGTGCTCACTGAACGCTGTTAGGATTCTCTCATGCCGGTAATTTACATACATGCAGTCACATGCTGACTAGAAATGTGTGTCCTCAATGAAAATGAATGGAGCGAGGCCGGGCACGTCTAGTCGGAATGTGGCCAGAAGTATATAAATCACATACTTGTGCTGACATGACTGTAAATCGGCAAGGGAGAATCCTAAATGTGTGCAGTGCATTAGTTGTGAGAATTCAGAAGCTGCAATGTCAGGATTCAGCTCTGCAGGTTCCAGCAGTCAGCACATGGACACTTCACTCATATGCGATTTTCATACTTATGTTCCTGTGACAATGAGCTTCTCTTCCTGCTTCTTTCAGTTTTTCACTGAACAGTGAGAGCATTAAGGACCCGTTACACATAGCGATATCACTAGCAATATCGCTATAACGTCACTGGTTTTGTGACGCAGCAGCGATATTGCTAGCAATATCGCTACATGTGATACTTACCTCCGACCGGCTCCCCCGCTGGTTATCGCTGATCGCGCGAGAACGTCCTGGGCCATTTCTCGTCGTCAGCTTCCTGCTGTGGCGACGAGTGACGTGTGGACGCGGGCGGGAAGACCTCTTCATCGCCTCGTCTGACAGGTAAGTAGCGACTGCCGACCGGTGCTATGTCGCTGGTGAGGTCTGCCTGTTTGGCAGCTCACTAGCGACCACTTAGCGATGCATCAGCGATCCTGACCGGGTCATATCGTTGTCGGGATCACTGGTGCATCGCTAAGTGTAACGTACCCTTAGGGAGAGCAGCTCGTGGGTACATGATTAAGTGTGCAAATTGCATGTGTGCTGGGGGGGGGCCGAACCAAATTGTTGCCCCGGATGCCAGAAAGCCTAGATACACCTCTGGGTGTTGGCTGTCTCATGTGTTCATTATTCCAACTAATGGCCATTCTTAACTGAGCTGAGTTTCCCAGAACACTGCCAGACGTACATTCATCTTGTGAGGTTTGTGCTTTGTGCTTTCCTGTGCCTTGAGTTCTATATGCTTGATCTGTTGCCTGACTTTGGACTTGGTTCTGACAAAATCCGCCTGTTTAGCCCCTTCAGCTCTGATCCGTTGTCCTCACTGCACTCTGACCTTGGAACGTTACCTGACTACGCTTTTGTCTTTTCCTTCTGTTTATTACGTACCCTCCTGGCTTCTCACCTTGGACTCCTGGACCACTCTGACTCACGGCTTGGCCATGAGAAGTGACTAGCATCACAATTACAGGCTTACACGAACAAATGTCTGTGGATTCTTGACCAACCAGAAAGAAACACATAAATTCAAACGTTAACGTATAGCTAACAGTCTATTCTTCCTGGCTCGTTGAGAATACACGTCTGGCTAATTAATATAAAATGGCGGTGTCTTTGCAGGGGTCTTCAGCGGTTCCTGGGGAGGAACGAGTCTCTTCATCACTCTTATCTGTATAGCAAGGGGTTCAGAACAACTTAAAGATCATGGGGGACAGATACAAATGCATGGCTGATAAGAAACAGCTGTCAGGTCCAGACCTGGGTGTAAATGATTTAGTATAGCTGTCTACCAGAAATATTAAACTGAAAATTCCTTCTTGGAAATTAGGTCCTAGGTTCATTTGTCTGCACAAGGTTGTCACCTTAATTAACCCTGTGGCCTTTCGTCTTGAGCTTCCTCTAACTCTCAAAATCCAAAACGTTTTCCACAGCTCATTGCTCAAAAAATATGTAGCGCCTATGGAGTCGTCACCTTTTCAGCCGCCACCAATTATTGTTGATGGTAATTTGGAGTTTCAGGTGTCAAGAATTGTGGATTTTCATATGGTTCGCCGCTCTTTACAATACTTGGTGCACTGGAAGGGGTATGGTCCTGAGGAAGGGATGTAGGTGCGAGCATCTAAGGTTTATGTCAGTAAACTAATTTTGTCTTTACATTGGGCCCATCCAAATAAACCCGGTCCAGTGACCCCGCTTAGAAGAGAGGAAGAGTCCCGAGGGGAGAATTTGCATATTCCCAGTGTCTTCTGGGATAAGTGAAGAGTCTCCATGACCTCAAAGAACACTGGATTTTGACTGTTGCAGCTGAAAGGAGGAAATCAGTAAACCAAGGGAAGAGTCCTAAGGAGAGAATTTGCATATTCCCAATGCCTTCTGAGATAAGTGAAGAGTCTCCACGAGCTCAAAGAACACTGGATTTTGGCCGTTGCAGCTGAAAGGGGTATATCGGTAAACCGCACGCCGCACATTTTTCACCGCTTTGATATCTCTTTAACAATAAGAACATGGAAGAGGCCAGTAGCCATTTGGTGAGCTGCATTTCTTGCTACATGTTCACAGACTTACCAGTGGAAAAGCCAAACAACCTGGAAACCATCTGCAGAGACTTTGAAAATGTAGGTAAGAAAGTGAAAGAACTGGGAGCCAGGTGGTCTTCTCTTCCATCCTTCCAGTGGATGGCCATGGAACAAGGAGGTGGAATAAGATCCTGCAGGTGAACAACTGGCTATGTCGATGGTGCCGTCAGCAAGGATTTGGATTTCTGGATTACGGAGTGAATTATCTATATGATGGACTGCTTGTTAGAGATGGGATGCACCTTATGAAGACTGGAAAACATGTATTTGGAAGTCGCCTTTCTACACTCATAAGAAGAGCTTTAAACTAGAACAATGTGGGAAGGGAAGCAAAAAGACAGAAAAAGAAATACACCTGACAAATACTATTGAGAATTCTGCTATGAGAAGTGGAAGGGAAGAACAAAGACAAAAAAATCTAAATAATAAAAATATTGGAGAAAGAGAAACCAATCACAAACTAAAATGTTTCTATACGAATGCACAAAGCATGGGCAACAAACAAGGAGAATTGGAACTACTAACGTAGGAAAAGAAATATGATGAAATTGGAATCACTGAAACTTGGTGGGACGATACACATGATTGGAATACAAGGCTAGAAGGATACAACTTATTTTCAAGAAACAGACTTGATAAACGAAGAGGAGGTGTCACATTGTATGTTAGAAAAGCATATACAGTGGGGAAAAAAAGTATTTAGTCAGTCAGCAATAGTGCAAGTTCCACCACTTAAAAAGATGAGAGGCGTCTGTAATTTACATCATAGGTAGACCTCAACTATGGGAGACAAACTGAGAAAAAAAATCCAGAAAATCACATTGTCTGTTTTTTTTTCATTTTATTTGCATATTATGGTGGAAAATAAGTATTTGGTCAGAAACAAAATTTCATCTCAATACTTTGTGATATATCCTTTGTTGGCAATGACAGAGGTCAAACGTTTTCTGTAAGTCTTCACAAGGTTGCCACACACTGTTGTTGGTATGTTGGCCCATTCCTCCATGCAGATCTCCTCTAGAGCAGTGATGTTTTTGGCTTTTCGCTTGGCAACACGGACTTTCAACTCCCTCCAAAGGTTTTCTATAGGGTTGAGATCTGGAGACTGGCTAGGCCACTCCAGGACCTTGAAATGCTTCTTACGAAGCCACTCCTTCGTTGCCCTGGCAGTGTGCTTTGGATCATTGTCATGTTGAAAGACCCAGCCACGTTTCATCTTCAATGCCCTTGCTGATGGAAGGAGGTTTGCACTCAAAATCTTACGATACATGGCCCCATTCATTCTTTCATGTACCCGGATCAGTTGTCCTGGCCCCTTTGCAGAGAAACAGCCCCAAAGCATGATGTTTCCACCACCATGCTTTACAGTAGGTATGGTGTTTGATGGATGCAACTCAGTATTCTTTTTCCTCCAAACACGACAAGTTGTGTTTCTACCAAACAGTTCCAGTTTGGTTTCATCAGACCATAGGACATTCTCCCAAAAGTCCTCTGGATCATCCAAATGCTCTCTAGCAAACTTCAGACGGGCCCGGACATGTACAGGCTTAAGCAGTGGGACACGTCTGGCACTGCAGGATCTGAGTCCATGGTGGCGTAGTGTGTTACTTATGGTAGGCCTTGTTACATTGGTCCCAGCTCTCTGCAGTTCATTCACTAGGTCCCCCCGCGTGGTTCTGGGATTTTTGCTCACCGTTCTTGTGATCATTCTGACCCCACGGGGTGGGATTTTGCGTGGAGCACCAGATCGAGGGAGATTATCAGTGGCCTTGTATGTCTTCCATTTTCTAATTATTGCTCCCACAGTTGATTTCTTCACTCCAAGCTGGTTGGCTATTGCAGATTCAGTCTTCCCAGCCTGGTGCAGGGCTACAATTTTGTTTCTGGTGTCCTTTGACAGCTCTTTGGTCTTCACCATAGTGGAGTTTGGAGTCAGACTGTTTGAGGGTGTGCACAGGTGTCTTTTTATACTGATAACAAGTTTAAACAGGTGCCATTACTACAGGTAATGAGTGGAGGAAAGAGGAGACTCTTAAAGAAGAAGTTACAGGTCTGTGAGAGCCAGAAATCTTGATTGCTTGTTTCTGACCAAATACTTATTTTCCACCATAATATGCAAATAAAATGAAAAAAAAAACAGACAATGTGATTTTCTGGATTTTTTTTTCTCAGTTTGTCTCCCATAGTTGAGGTCTACCTATGATGTAAATTACAGACGCCTCTCATCTTTTTAAGTGGTGGAACTTGCACTATTGCTGACTGACTAAATACTTTTTTTCCCCACTGTATCTGCACAGAGATTAAAGGTTCAGACTGCACGCTGTGCCTATGCAGCAGCCGGCTCCCTGTGTGTCCCATCCTGCTTCTCAGAGTTCAGTTCTCTCCCCTTCCCCCACCTCCTGGCGTCCTGTGGGCAGGTCTTCAGGCAGAGCTATTAGGGCATGCGCGCACGCCCCCTGGCTTCTTAAAGGGACAGCGTGCATTTTTCAAAATAAGCAATTATCCAATGGCAGCACACTGGCTGATGTTTCTGGCCTCTCCTACATAGGGAGAGTGCCAGAGCAACGAGTATCAATCATTGCTACATCCGGTTCTGTTGCTAACCTGTCTGTGCGAAAGCCATCCCGTTCCACCAACAGCCATCCGAATCCGAGAACTGAGTCAAGGTTACCGGAGCCAGCTACACATCATCTACCCGGATCCAGAACCCGTCTCATTACGAACTCTGCTGTCATTTCTGTTATTCCTTTTGGTCCCGCTGGGACAGCTGCCACGTGTCCGGGGTCTAACGGGAGGTGGCACCTGTGTCCTCCGGGTATTCCATTCTGGTCCTGTCTGAGGGGCTTTACTACGGGTACCCGGGGCTCACTAATTATGCCCTCTTCGGAGCCCCCTGCACCTTGGTCCCGAGGTTCCACTTTAAAAATAAAAAAACGAATGTGAACTTCACCATCTCTTTCTCCGCTTCCATTCGTTACACAGAGACTGTGAGATCTGTGGAAACTGTTTGGGTAAGAATACAAGGACAGAACAATGGAAAGGACACCATTGTAGGCATTTACTACAGGCCACCTGTGCAAGCTGAAGATATGGATGAACTCTTTAAGCATCAAATGGCCAAGTTCTCAAAAAAATTACATAGTGGTCATGGGAGATTTCAACTACCTAGACATTTGTTGGGAATCTCTCACAGGCAAAAGTAACAGGTCAAGGAAATTCTTATCCTCTCTTGCTGACAACGTTATCTTCCAAAAGGTAGGGGAGAAAATAAGGGGATCTGCTACCTTGGATCTAAGGGTCCCGTCACACACAGCGATCTCGCTAGCGAGATCGCTGATTTTGTGACACATCAGCGATCTCGCCAGCGAGATCACTGTGTGTGACGGGGATCAGCGACCGGCCCCCCCGCCGGTTATCGCTGATCGTGCTCAAGTGGCCTGGGCCGTTTTTCGATCGCTGGTCTCCCGCTGCCCAGCACGCATCACTGCGTGTGGCAGCGAGAGACCAGCGATCAGCAACGCTGGACGCTGGTTTCTAATGTAAACGTCGGGTATCCAGGAGCCGCGGCTCCTGGATACCTGCTGTTTAAACTGGAAACCGGTATACACGCTGGTTTCCAAGGTAAACAGCGGGTATCCAGGAGTGAAATGATGAAATGGTAAGACAGGATGTTGAGAAGGCCGAACTTTTAAATTCTATTTTGCATCTGTTTTCTCGCAGAAAGGAAATGTAACATCAACTGATCTTCACTGTCCTATTAAGGGAATAGAAGAATCCAGGATATCTATAAACAGAAAAATAGTGAGGAAACACTTAGCTAACCTAAATGAATTCATGTCTCCAGGTCCAGATGAATTACACCCCAGAGTACTGAAGGAGATAGCAGAAGAAATTTTTGAACCATTCTCCATAATCTTTGAAAAGTCTTTGAGAACAGGAGAAGTCCCAGAAGACTGGAGAAGAGCACATGTTGTTCCTATCTTCAAAAAGGGCAAGAAGGAGGACCCAGGGAAGTATAGGCCGGTGAGTCTGACAACATGTATGTAAGTGCCTGGATAAGAATGAAGTGATTAAACAGAGTCAGCATGGGTTTGTAATTAATAAGTTATGTCAGAGTAACTTAATTTTCTTCTATGACAGAATCACTAACTGGGTAGATCAGGGAAAGTATATCTTGACTTCATCAAAGCATTTGACAAAGTATCTCACACAATCCTTATTAAAAAAATGACTAAGGATGGAATGGACAAGGCAACTGTTAGGTGGATTCATAACTGGCTTAGTGATCGGACCCAAAGAGTGGTCGTAAATGGCTGCACATCCAGTTGGAAGAATGTCTCAAGTGGGGTACTGTTGTGAGTTCATTTTCCCCTTCACCTTTGATGTCTGATGAACTCCCTCTGCTGGTGAAGAGAGGTAGTGAAATTGATTGGGATGGGAAGAAACTGAACAGGCGGAGTGTGATTGGACATCTGGAATTTCTGAGTGGATATAAGGCAGCCAACGCCCTGCAGGGTTTGCTGGTGATCCTTTCTGCTCTGAGCTCTGGCATCCAGTTTTAGTTCCTGTCTACTAAAAGCTAAGTTTTGCCCTGCTATTATTCCATGAGATTTTGTCTGGTTTCCTTAGTGTTTGTATTCAGCCAGTCCTGGATGGGACTGGCTGAATTCCATTTTTGTCTCTGATCAGTTGATCTCTTTGCTCTGTTTTCAGAATATACCTGAGTGCTGATATAGTGATTTTGAAGTCTAGCGACTTCAGGGCCTTTTTTCCTATCAGACGGTTGGGACATTTTTGTAGGTTTTTTTGCGGATTGCAGCCAGCATCTTTTCTGTCCTGTCCTATCTAGTTAGTTGGGCCCCATCGTTTGCTCAGCCTGTCTTTCTGTCTGTGTTTGTGTTTTCATCTGTTTTTCACCGACAATACATGTTGGGGGCTGTCTATTGCTTTGGGGTCTGCTCTGGGGCAGTTTAGATTTCCCCTTTCCTTCTTTAGGCTTATGTAGTTCTCCAGCTGTGACGAGGGGTCTAGGGCACCGTAGGAACCCCCCACGGCTACTGTTAGTTGTGGTGAATAGGATCAGGGGTCTGCAATCCGATAGCTACCAACCTCTCCGGTTTTCTGGACTTAGCTTGTATTTTTGTTTTCTCCTCCGGTGACTCATTCATAACAGAATCACCAGCCATACCGCAGATTCTAGGGTGCTCAATAGCAGGAAAGAATTGTAAAAAAAAAAAAAAAAAGGGTCAGAATTTTTTTTTTTGTGTATATTTTTTCCTCTATTTCTCTGAGGCCGTAGGAGGAATTTTTTCTCAATGGAGATTGAGCAATTGTCTGATCGTGTGGAGCAGCTTACTGCTGAAGTGCGGTAATTTCCGCCTACCTTGCTGATTCACATGCTGCTGAACCAAAGATCCCTACTCCTGATGTGTTTTTTGGGGATCGGTCTAAATTTCTGAATTTTAAGAATAATTGTAAATTATTTTTTGCCTTGAAGCCTAACTCATCGGGGAGCTCCGCGCAGCAGGTTAAAATTGTCATCTCTTTGCTGCGCGGCGATCCACAGGATTGGGCGTTTTCTTTGAAACCTGATGATCCTATTCTGACTGATGTGAACGCATATTTTCAGGCCTTGGGGTTGTTGTATGATGAACCTAATGCTATTGATCAGGCTGAAAAGGCCCTGTTGGCATTGAGCCAGGGTCAAGATTCTGCAGAGTTGTACAGTCAAAAATTCCGAAAGTGGGCGGTCCTTACTACCTGGAATGATGGTGCCTTGGCAGCTCTCTTTCGGAAGGGCTTGTCAGAAACCGTAAAAGATACTATGGTGGGATTTCCTGTTCCCTCTGGTCTTGACGATTCTATGTCATTAGCCATTCAGGTTGATCGGCGTTGGCGTGAACGCAAAACTGTACGAGAGGTGTTGCCACTTGTTGAACAAATGTCTGAACCTATGCAATGTGATAGAGTTTTGTCTAGGGCGCAATGTCAGGAGTTCAGAAGGCGTAATAAGCTGTGTTTTTTCTGTGGAGATGCCTCTCATATGATTTCTGTCTGCCCTAAACGAGACAAACGTTTTGCACACACATTTGCTGTGGGTGGTGTTCAACCTAAGTTTCTTCTGGCAATTACTCTGATCTGCTCTCTGTCCACATTTTCCGCTAAGGCTTTTGTGGATTCGGGAGCAGCTCTGAACCTGATGGACTTGGATTTTGCTAAACGTTGTGGGTTTCCTATGACACCTCTGCGGACGCCTATCCCTTTGAGGGGTATTGATGCTACTCGTTTGGCGAAGAATAAACCTCAGTTTTGGACCTAGGTGGTAATGCGGGTCGCCCCAGACCATCAAGAAAATTGCAGATTTTTGGTGTTGTATAATTTGCATGATACCATCGTTCTGGGGTTTTCCTGGTTGCAAATCCATAATCCAGTTTTGGATTGGAAATCTGTGTCTGTGGTGAGTTGGGGTTGCCGTTGTGCCCTTAGTGACGCTCCTGTTTTCTCCACCTCTCCCCAGTCGCATGATGTTCCTGACTATTTGGCTGATTTTTATGATGTATTTAGTGAGAATGAGTTTGCGTCTTTGCCTCCTCATAGGAGTTATGACTGTGCAATTGAGCTGAGCCCTGGGTGTAAATTTCCCAAGGGTCGACTTTTCAATTTATCTGTACCCGAGCACGAGGCTATGTGATCCTATATTAAGGAGTCGTTGGAGAAGGGTCATATTAGACCATCCTCTTCACCCTTAGGTGCTGTTTTTTTTTTTGTGGCCAAGAAAGATGGTTCATTAAGGACTTGTATTGACTATCGTTCCCTCAACAAAATTACTGTTAAATATCAGTATCCGTTACCCCTGATTTCTGATCTATTCTCCAGAGTTAAAGGTGCTTGCTGGTTTACCAAGCTTGACCTCAGGGGGGCGTATAATCTTACTCGCATTAAGCAGGGGGATGAATGGAAGACAGCATTTAATACTCCGGAGGGACATTTTGAGTACCTGGTGATGCCTTTTGGGCTCACTAATGCCCCTTCTGTCTTCCAGTGCTTCATGAATGATATTTTCCGATATTTTGTGGATACATTTTTGATCATCTATCTGGATGATATTTTGATCTTTTCCAAGGATTGGGACTCTCATGTGGAACATGTTCGGACTGTGTTCCGGATTTTGAGGGAGAATTCCCTGTATGTCAAGGGATCGAAATGCCTTTTTGGTGTACAGAGGATTTCATTTTTGGGATTTATTTTGTCTCCGTCAACTATTGAAATGGACCCGGCCAAGGTACAGGCCATTTATGATTGGGTTCAGCCCACTTCTTTGAAGGCCCTCCAGAAGTTTTTGGGTTTTGCTAATTTTTATCGTAAATTTATAGCTAATTTTTCTGGTATTGCCAAACCATTGACTGATTTGACTAAGAAGGGTGCTGATGTGCTGAATTGGTCTCCGGGTCTGTTTCTTCCTTTCAGGAGCTGAAGCGAAGGTTCACTTCTGCCCCGGTTTTGCGGCAACCTGATGTCTCACTCCCGTTTCAGGTAGAGGTGGACGCTTCTGAGATTGGTGCAGGAGCTGTTTTGTCCCAAAAAGATCCTGTAACATCTAAAATGAATCCCTGTGCTTTCTTTTCCCGAAAGTTCTCCCCATCCGAACGTAACTATGATGTGGGGAATCGGGAACTGTTAGCCATGAAATGGGCATTTGAGGAGTGGAGACATTGGTTGGAGGGAGCTAAACATCAAGTCGTGGTCCTTACTGACCACAAAAATTTGAATTACCTGGAGTCGACCAAACGCTTGAATCCTAGACAGGCTAGGTGGGCCTTGTTTTTCACACGTTTTGATTTTGTGGTCTCTTTTCTTCCGGGCACTAAGAATGTCAAGGCAGACGCCCTCTCTAGGAGTTTCTTTGCTGATTCTCCTATTGTGACCAAGCCTGCTACCATCTTAGGTGAGGGGGTAGTTCTTTCTGCCATCTCGCCCGATTTGAGACGTGCCCTGGAAGAGTTTCAGGAGGACAAACCTGAGCGTTGTCCCATTGGAAAATTGTATGTTCCTGACCAGTGGAGGAAGAGAGTGATGTCTGAGGTTCATTGCTCCGCATTGGCTGGTCATCCAGGTATTTTTGGTACTAGAGATTTGGTGAGTCGAGGGGGCGTGGCCTAGCACCTGATGTGAGCGGTCGGCTTCTGGAGCTCCTCCGCTGAGACCGGCAATTATCCTGACGATAGGACCCCTCTGGAGGCTGTTGAATCTCTGGGCGGCTGAGGAGAGACTCAGGAGGTCGGCCCCGACGGGTGTAGTGGTGCGGAGCTGCAGTGATGGTCTGGAGAAGGCAGCAGGACGCCAAGGCAGGAGCGGGGACCCGCACCCAAGATGGCGCCGACAGCGTGGAGGCGGCTGAGAGAGCGGACGCTGCAAATGCCTCTTATGCAAAGAGGCTAGAAGTGGCGGCCAAGCAGGAGAAATATGCCTGGGTGGAGGGAGCACGGCAGGAGATGGCTGAAGAGAAGGAGGAACAGGCTGGAGAACGGAGGAATGAGCAGGGAGAAGGCTCTGAGGATGATACGGTACAGGGGGGGCCGGAGGGGGAAGAAGATGGAAGGGGAAATGATGGTGTGGAACAAGAGAACGTGGAGGAGCTGGTTATAGGGGAGCCCACTTTGCGGGACATTTATGAGCTGATCAGATCATGCAAAATTGCGATAACAACGTTAACTCACAGAGTGGATGGAACTATAGCAGAAGTTACTACAATAAAGGCAGACATGGGCAAAATGGATAAGAGAGTGGGAGAGGTGGAGGAGAGAGTGAGTGTGTTGGAAGACCATATCTCTAAAATGCAAAAAGCCCACACTCAGTGTTTGCAAAAATGTGCTGCTCTGATTAATAAGACTGATGATTTGGAGAATCGTTCACGGAGGAACAATGTCAGATTAGTGGGTATCCCTGAGAAGACTGAAGGAAATGACCCTACAAAATTTATTGAAAAATGGCTCCAGGACAAGATAGGTGGTGATAACCTGTCTAAGATGTTTGTGGTGGAAAGGGCTCATCGAGTTCCTATGAAACCCCTTCCGATGGGATCCCCCCTCGTACGGTCCTTGCCAGGATCCTGAACTATAGAAATAGAGATGCCATATTGAGGTGTGTTCGTACGGCTGAAGACGTGTATTAATGGCCAGAAGATATCTATTTACCCAGACTATTCGGCTGAGGTACAAAAACAGAGGATGAGCTATGGAGGGGTTAAAAGGAGACTGAGAGATTTGAAATTGGTGTACTCTACTCTCTACCCAGCGAAATTGAGAGTTGTAGCACTGGGGACAGTTCATTTTTTTCCAACACCAGAAGATGCCACTAAGTGGCTGGACTTAAATCAGCAGAAGCTCTTGGCTAATAAAGAAAGAGGGAAGTGAAGGGATGAGGCCGGAAGTGAAGAAGTTGCTGCCATATCGCTGCCTTTGGACTTTGAGTTCACAGTTTATTGTGGTTTTCGGAGGACTTATTGTCAAAATGTTGTTTTATATGCGGAGGGGCTGGGGAGGTGTTTTAGTAACAGCGGATTAAGGGTACTGTGGAAGAGGTAGCTAGACGCTGGACTACCTACTCTCTAATAAGAGAGGTGAACGACAACAGCGGATTAGTTATGGGTTACTGTGTTAATGAACATGGGGGGGAGAGATGGGAGGGGAGGGTTGGGGATTGTTGCGGGGAAATGAGACTTACAATTTGCTGGGAACAGCGTCCTATCTTAAGGGGTCGGGAATTGGTACTTGGGAGGTATCATGGTGAGAGATATAATTAAAGTTGTTAGCTGGAATATAAGAGGACTGTCGGATGGGAACCGGAGAACGGCAATAATGGAGTATGTGAGAAAACGGGGCCCGGATGTCATTTGTCTCCAAGAGACACATTTGCTTGCAGAAAAAGTAGATGTGCTAAAAAGAAGGTGGATAGGGAGGTCTTATCATTCTACGTATTCCTCGTATGCTAGGGGGGTATCGGTGTTGATTGGGGCGTCCACGCCCTTTGAAGAAATTGAGTGCCATGTAGATAGGGATGGGCAATATGTTCTATTATTCTGTAAACTCTATGGGCAGTCACTGTGTCTTGCGGCTGTTTACTTCCCACCCCCATACTCGGGGAAAAAGGTACAAGAAATATTTGAACTGTATAAACGGGGTATGGGGTGTCCCATGTTAATCATTGGAGATGTCAATAATGTGATGGATGAAGGGTGGGATAGACATAAGAAAGATTCAAGCAAAGGTATTAAAAAACTGTCGAAGTTTGGGAATTATATGACGGAGATGGGGATGGTGGACCTCTGGAGGGTGAGGAATGAGAGCGTGGTGTGCTACTCATGCTATTCGGCAACTCATGGTTCCCTCTCCAGGATTGACCTGGCACTGGGAAATGATTTAATGACGCGTATGGTCTGTGGAATTGAATATCTGCCGAGGGTGATTTCAGACCATAGGCCTATAGAGCTTTTGATTAGACGGGTAGGTGGGAGGCATGGACGGGGAGTGGGATGGAAATTGCACCCCCTGTGGCTTGAACATATTGATATGGATATCATTAAGAAGGAAATCACAGAGTACTGGCAGTTTAATGAGGGAAGTGCGGAGAGGCGGGTGGTGTGGGATGCAATGAAAGCTTTTCTGAGGGGTCTTCTTTTTAGGGAAATTTCGAGATGTAAATCCAGGACTAAGTTGGAAGATAAGGAGATCATAGAGGATTTGGAAAGAGCAGAAAGGGACATGGTGTCGGACCCATCAGAGATAACTAAATGTAGTTTAAAAGAAGCTCAGGAAGCGGTTAATAAGCTATATATAAAAAAGGCGGAGAGAAGAAGAGCTTTCCAGAAAGTACAGTTTTTTGAGGATGGGGAAAGAGTGGGACACTTACTTTCGGTGGTAGCTGCTGCACAGAGGGAATCGGGGTACGTATACAAACTAAGAACGGGAGAGGGGACTGTATTGACGGAAGTAGAGGATATTTTAGGGGAGTTTAAAAGTTTTTATGAGCAGCTGTATACGTCAGGGGTGGGAGATATAATGGGGAATATTGAAAGTTTCCTGGGTGAGGCGAAACTGCCTAGGATTGGGGACGATGATAGGGGAAGGTTGGAGGAACCTATAACGGAGGAGATTAGATCTGCTATCATGTCAATGGCTAACAACAAGGCCCCTGGGGCTGATGGACTCCCGGTTGAGATATATAAGAATTTAATGGACATCTCAGTGGCCAAATTAAAAAGAGTCTTTGAGGAGGCGTTAAGGGTGGGAGAGCTGCCGGTGTCCATGAGAGAGGCGATAATAGTGGTCATTTTAAAGGAAGGAAAGGACCCGGAATTGGCGGAATCGTATAGGCCGGTTTCATTGTTGTCGGCGGACGTTAAGATTTTGGCTAAAGTGTTGGCTGGCCGGCTGGCGAGTGTGGTTCAGGGTTTGGTACATTCGGATCAATCTGGCTTTATGCCAAATAAGTCTACAGCGATTAATCTACGTAGATTATTCTTGAACTTGCAGGTGCCGTCGGATAATGAAGGGAATAGAATTGTAGTCTCCTTGGATGCGCGTAAGGCGTTTGATAGTGTTGAATGGTGTTATCTTTGGGAAGTGCTGAGATCTTTTGGTTTTGGACCAATTTTTGTTTCGTGGGTGAGGTTATTGTATTTTTCTCCGACTGCTAGGGTGAGAGTTAATGGGGAGGTTTCTGGAAGTTTTGGTTTGCATAGGGGGACTAGGCAGGGGTGTCCGCTGTCGCCGCTGCTTTTTGCGTTGGCAGTGGAGCCCCTGGCGCAGACAATCAGGAACTCGACTTTGGTTAAGGGATTCCAGTATGGTATGATAGAGGAGAAAATAGCCTTATACGCAGATGACATACTATTATTTTTAGGAAATTCTGGAGGGGCCTTGGAGGGGGCGATGAACATTCTTGGGGCATTTGGGGAGGTTTCGGGGCTGAAGATCAATTGGACAAAGTCAAATATTTTGCTGGTAGATGAGGGGGGCGGGGAGATTCCGATGGCACTGGAGGGTAGTAGGTTGCCGGTGGTTCAGCGGTTCAAATATCTGGGAGTTCAGGTGTCTCTTCCTCTTTCGAGTTATATTGATTTAAATCTGTCCCCATTACTGGACAAATTTAGGAAGAAAGTAGGGGTGTGGTGCAGGTTGTGCCTCTCTGTGGTGGGTAGGATAAACCTGGCTAAAATGATTCTTATGCCCCAATTGTTATATATATTGCATAACTCCCCTGTTTGGCTGCCTCGAAGGTGGTTTCGTACCATTAACTCTATATTTCGAGACCTGATATGGGGGAAAAAACAGCCAAGAATCAGACTGGAACTCATGCAGAGGCCTAAAGATGGGGGGGGATTGGCTCTTCCGAATCCCTGGATTTATTTTTTGGCGGCACAGGGTCAGCAGTTAAGGGGATGGAGTGAGGAGAAAGGACTGGGTTCGGTTCAAAGGATTATGGTTTGGTTGGTGGAAAGGGACCCATTGGTTCAAGGTCTGGAGGCAGGGAATTTTGGGAAGTTGGGTGGGACCTATCCTACTTTGATGCTAATCCACAGAGTTTGGGAGGCTATTAAAAGGACAAAAGAAGTGGGAGCATTAACAAATCTCTCCCCAATTTGGAACAATGAAGTACTGCCTGAATTTGTTAAAATGGGGGAATTTAAAAATTGGATATCACTAGGTATATTATATGTGGATCAGATACAGGACGAACGGGGGTTATTGTCCTTTGAGACACTGCAGGGGAGGTATGGGTTGCGGGAGACCAGTAGGTTTCAATATGGACAGCTGAGACATGCCTATCAGGCGCAGAGTAAAATGGTTGATATGAAAATTTGTAGAGATATTCTGGTGGACTATGTATGTGCGGTAGGTGGAACGAAGGGGGTAGTTTCAAATATTTACAGGGATTTATTACATACCTTTCTTAATAGATTTCCCATTAAAGCAAAAGAGAAATGGGAGGAAGAAGTGCGAAGGATAGAGGAGGATATATGGGAAGATATCATGGCATATATTCCTCAGTTATCATTAAGTGAGCCTGGTAGACTTTCACAATACTATGTACTTCACAGAGTATATAGAACTCCAGATAGGCTTTATAGGGCAGGGTTGAGACAGACTTCTGAATGTCCTAGGTGTCGTTCTGAGGGAGCGGGGATTCTGCATATGTTATGGCAATGTACGAGACTGAATGCATACTGGGTGGAGGTGGGAGAAGCAATTGGGAAATCGTATGGATGTACAATCGCATGGGACCCTGTGGTATGCATTTTGGGGTATGTAGAGGAGATCCAAGTTCAAAGTCATCATAAACTGGCCATAGCTAGATTATTGTATTTTGCACGTAAATTGATTGCCAGACACTGGTTGAGTGGAGAGCCGCCGACTCTGGGGGAATTTTATAGACAGTCTGATGTGGTTGTTAAAATGGAAAAGGATATTTATAAGAAAAGGAAAAGTGTGAAATCTTTTGAATCACTTTGGAAACCATGGGTGGAGAGAAACTGATTCCGGAGGGATGCTGTTTAAACGCATAAGTAATGGATGCTAATGTCTCATTATTGGCTATTGAGGATCTAAGGGAGGGGGGGTGGAGGGAGGGAAATGGGGGATTGGTTTTACAAATGTTTGTAAATATGTCTATGCTCCTTTTTTGGACACAATTGTGTGCAATGACATTTTGAATCTTGTTAATAAAAATTATCTGATTTAAAAAAAAAAGAGATTTGGTGAGTCTGTCTTTTTGGTGGCCCGCCTTGTCTCGTGATGTCAGGAATTCTGTGCAGTCCTGTGGGACTTGCTCCCGGTCTAAATCTTGTTCTCGCTCTAGTGGGTTGTTGATGCCTTTGCCGGTGCCCAGGAGGCCATGGACCCATATTTCAATGGATTTTATCTCTGATATGCCTGTCTCTCAGAGAATGACTGTTATTTGGGTGATTTGTGATAGATTCTCTAAGATGGTCCATCTTGTACCACTTCCTAAGTTGCCATCTTCCTCAGAGTTGGTGCCCTTGTTTTTGCAACAGGTGGTTCGCTTGCACGGGATTCCTGAGAACATTGTATCTGACAGAGGAGTTCAGTTTGTTTCTAGATTTTAGAGGACTTTCTGTTCCAAGCTGGGAATTCAGTTGTCCTTCTCCTCTGCGTTTCACCCTCAGACCAATGGGCAGACGGAGAGAACAAACCAGACTTTGGAGTCGTGTTTGAGATGTTTTATTTCTGCTGATCAGGATGATTGGGTTTCATTTTTGTCCTTGGCCGAATTTGCTTTAAATAATAGAGCTAGTTCTGCCACTTTGATGTCACCTTTTTTTTGTAACTTTGGGTTTCATCCTCGATTCTCTTCAGGGCAGGTGGAGTCTTCTACCTGCCCAGGTGTTGACACTGTGGTGGAGAGAATGCACCAGATCTGGGACCAAGTGGTGGATAAGTTGTCTCTCTCCCAGGAAAAGGCCCAGCGGTTTTCCAACCGGCATAGGACCATTGGTCCCCGGTTTAAGGTGGGTGATATGGTTTGGTTGTCATCAAAGAATATCTCTATGAAGGTGGCTTCTCCAAAGTTTAAACCTAGATTTATTGGACCTTACAAGATTTTGGAGATTCTTAATCCGGTCTCTTTTCAATTGGCTCTTCCTGTTACATTGAAGATCCATAACGTGTTTCATAAGTCTCTGTTAAAGAGGTTTGTTGAGCCAGTAGTTCCTGTGGTGGCACCTCCTGACCCTGTATTGGTTGAAGGTAATTTGGAATATGAGGTTGAGAAGATACTGGATTCTCGTCTGGTTAGACGGAGACTCCAGTATTTGGTTAAATGGAAGGGTTATGGCCAGGACGATAATTCTTGGGTCCCTGCATCCGATATTCATCCCGAAAGATTGGTTTGTGCTTTTCATAGGGCCCATCCTGATCGCCCTGGTGGCGTGGATGAGGGTTCGGTGACCCCTCCTCAAGGGGGAGGTACTGTTGTGAGGTCATTTTCCCCTTCACCTTTGATGTCTGATGAACTCCCTCTGCTGGTGAAGAGAGGTAGTGAAATTGATTGGGATGGGAAGAACCTGTTATCTGACCAGGCGGAGTGTGATTGGACATCTGTAATTTCTGAGTGGATATAAGGCAGCCGACGCCCTGCAAGGTTTGCTGGTGACACTTTCTGCTCTGAGCTCTGGCATCCAGTTTTAGTTCCTGTCTACTAAAAGCTAAGTTTTGCCCTGCTATTATTCCATGAGATTTTGTCTGGTTTCCTTAGTGTTTGTATTCAGCCAGTCCTGGTTGGGACTGGCTGAATTCCATTTTTGTCTCTGATCAGTTGATCTCTTTGCTCTGTTTTCAGAATATACCTGAGTGCTGATATAGTGATTTTGAAGTCTAGCGACTTCAGGGCCTTTTTTCCTATCAGACGGTTGGGACATTTTTGTAGGGTTTTTTGCAGATTGCAGCCAGCATCTTTTCTGTCCTGTCCTATCTAGTTAGTTGAGCCCCCTCATTTGCTCAGCCTGTCTTTCTGTCTGTGTTTGTGTTTTCATCTGTTTTTCACCGACAATACATGTTGGGGGCTGTCTATTGCTTTGGGGTCTGCTGTGGGGCAGTTTAGATTTCCCCTTTCCTTCTTTAGGCTTATGTAGTTCTCCAGCTGTGACGAGGGGTCTAAGGCACCGTAGGAACCCCCCACGGCTACTGTTAGTTGTGGTGAATAGGATCAGGGGTCTGCAATCCGATAGCTACCAACCTCTCCGGTTTTCTGGACTTAGCTTGTATTTTTGTTTTCTCCTCCTCCGGTAACTCATTCATAACAGGGTACCACAGGACTCTGTCCTGGGCCCTGTATTGTTCAACATCTTTATCAATGATATAGATGAAGGAATTGAGGGTAATCTGATTAAATTTGCTGCAACACAAGGCTAGGAGGGATAGCTAATACTAGAGAAGAGAGAGAGGATTCAAATAGATATAAATAAACTGGAGCAGTGGGCAGCAACTAACAGAATGGTTTTTAACAGGGAAAAATGTAAAGTACTACATCTGGGCAATAAAAATGAAGAAAGCATATACACAATGAGAGGAATAGGGCTAAGCAACAGCACATGTGAAAAAGACGTGGGTATACTGAGTCAACAGTGTGATGCAGCAGCAAAAAAGGCAAATACAATTCTAGGATGTATTAACAGAAGCATACAGTTTAGATCATGTGAAGTCATTATTGCCCTCTACTCCTCTTTGGTCAGACCTCATCTAAAATACTGTGTCCAGTTTTGGGCACCACATTTTAAAAAAAGACATAAACAAACTGGAGCAAGTTCAGAGAAAAGTGACCAAAATTGTGAGCGTTCTGCAAAACAAGTCCTATGAGGAACAGTTGCAGGATTTGGGAATGTTTAGCTTGCAAAAGAGAAGATTGAGAGGAGACTTAGTAGCTGTCTACAAATATCTGAAGGGCTGTCACATTGAAGAAGGATCATCTTTATTTTTATTTGCACAAGGAAAGACTAGAAGCAATGGGATGAAACAGAATGGGAGAAGACACAGATTAGATATTAGAAAAAAACTTTTTGACAGGGTGATCAATGAGTGGAATAGGCTGCCACGAGAGCTGGTGAGTTCTCCTTCATCAGAAGTATTCAAACAGAGGCTGGACAGACATCTGTCTGGGATGAGTTATTGAATCCTGCTTTGAGCAGGGGGTTGGACCAGATGTCCCAGGAGGTCCCTTCCAACTCTACCATTCTATGATTCTCCCTATTGTTGGTTAGTGCTTTTGTTTGATAGGTTTTCTGTAATCCCTGGCTTGTCTTTATACCTGGTTTACCTTTCATTTCTGTCCCGTGACTCATGGAGTTGGGGAGGGGACAGATTAGGGTTTTTACAGGAGCTTAGTAAGGTCGGAGACTCAGACATCTTTACCTTTAAGAGTACCTCCGGGACGGGGATAGTTAAGGTCCCAGCTCCAGGGACAGTTTGAGGCGCCTCTTTCTTACTGAAGACCATCACAACATGACATTAGACCCCAAAGA
This sequence comes from Dendrobates tinctorius, assembly GCF_039654945.1. NCBI lineage: Eukaryota > Metazoa > Chordata > Amphibia > Anura > Dendrobatidae > Dendrobates > Dendrobates tinctorius. Next base: position 10,979,264 of record NW_027361681.1, read on the forward strand.
GAATGTATCTAGATGTGTGGTGAGCACCTTCAACCCCCAGGTGCTTCACGGAATAAAAAAATAAAATTTTTCCCACAAAAAAGTTATTTTAGTTCCACATTTTTTATTTTCACAAGGGTATCAGTAGAAAATGAAACCCAAAATCTGTTGTGCAATTTATCCTGAGTACGCAGATACCCCATGTGACGACACAGCATTTAATCTTAATTATTAAGGCGTAAATTCAGTAATCCAGGAGGCATAGACTGTTATCAATATGTTGACTTTTGAATGTATGCGTTTGTTCTTCAGTTGGTCAAGAACCATACACTATTGTCATGAGTCTTAAACATTGATTTTTTAAATATTTTTAAATGGCTGATATCTGCCTCTTATATCAGCTCCTACAGCTTACTGCCTGCTATCTTTGCAAGACAGGGATGCAGGGTCATTGAACAATGGATGATTGATAATATGTTGATTGTCCATTGTGTGGGACCCTGTTGCTTGTTGACTTGCAAAACAAAGGAGTAAAAACTATGCAAATTGATTAAATGCTTAAACAATGCATTAATCTTATCACATCTTTCTTTTGACCTCTGGATGATAGCTTGAGGGACAACAGTTGTGAACTATATAATGGGGATATGCCTCTGTAACAAGAGATCCAGAGTCTCTTTACAAAACCACAGCCAGGAACACTCTACAAGACAGAAGCCAGGATATCATTGCTTAGGGAATCACAGACCCAGCTGAAAGAATACAGATCTGCTCCACTGACCATCACTGAACCTAGTGAGACGTTTGGGGAAGCCAGTATTTGGACCCAGCGGTCAACTGAGCCCCATGGATACGTTTTGGGAAAGTCAGGATTGGGACCCATCGGTCACCTAGCTCCATGGAGATGGTCAGAGAAGCCAGGTTGTGAACCTCCGGTCACCTGGCCTTGTACCTCAATGGACTGTCCACTTCCTAACCTTGATGTTACCTCCTCTCGGTGCATGCCACAGGTGGGGGTAGTCGGCCCTGGAAGCTCGGAAGTCGTAGCTGGTTTAATTCCTGGTGAGTCAGCGGAAGGGTGAGACTCTAATATTTTGCACCATCTTGGGTAATTTGCTGGGACTGTTCTATTTTTATTTGCCTGTTTTGTGGTTTAATAAAGCATTGCCAGACTGCCCATGGAAAAGGTGAGCGAGCGTTCGGTGAGATAAGCCCTGGTCCAAGGGGTTTCGGGCTAGCGGAATAGAGCGCCCGCTGACCCCCCATGTCTCCACATTTGTTGGCAGCATTGAAATCCTACTCAGCCCGGCCGATTCAAGGTAGCTACAGGGCACTGGTGTTCGTAGACTCCGTCCAAGGGCTCCATAACCAGAGAGGCATAGATACAGACTCATCATATCATACATGGGGCATACACAGCAAGTTTCGGACGCCACTATGTCCAACCCCACCAGATCTGCCCTTTGAAGAGAATCAGAGTGGATGTATAACCCCGACATTCAACAGCAACTACAGGAACTGTGTGTTGTGAGCTCATTTTCTCGTTCACCTTTGATGTCCGATGAACTCCCTCTGCTGGTGAAAGGAGATGGTGAAACTGATTTGGATGGGAGAAACCTGTCACCTGAACAGGTGGATTGCGATTGGACATCCGGAATCTCTGAGTGGATATAAGGCAGCCAATGCCCTGTAGGGTTGCTGGTGATTTCTCTGCTCTGAGCTCTGGCCTCCAGTTCAGTTCTGTCTTCTAAAGCTAAGTTTTGCTCTGTTATTGTTCCATGAGATTTTGTCTGATTTGCTTAGATTTGTGTTCTGCCAGCCCCGGCTGGGGCTCTGCTGAATTTCCATTTTTGTCCCTGATCGGTTAAATCTCTTTTGCTCTGTCTTCAGAATATATCGGAGTGCTGATATAGGGATTTTGAAGTCTAGTGACTTCAGGGCCGTTTTTCCTATCAGACATGTTGGGACATTTTTGGTAGGGTTTTTTTTGCAGATTGCAGCCAGCATCTTTTCTGTCCTTTCCTACCTAGTTAGTTGGGCCCCATCGTTTGCTCTGCCTCTCTTTCTGTGTTTGTGTTTTCATCTGTTTTCACCGACAATACATGTTGGGGGTTGTCTATTGCTTTGGGGTCTGCTCTGGGGCAGTTTAGATTTCCCCTTTCTTTCTTTAGGCTTATTTAGTTCTCCGGCTGTGAAGAGGCGTCTAGGACCACCGTAGGAACACTCCACGGCTACTGTTAGTTGTTGTGAATAGGATCAGGGGTCTGCAATCCGCTAGCTACCAACCTCTCCGGTTTTCTGGACTTAGCTTGCATTTTTGTTTTTTCCTCCTCCGGTGACTCACTCATAACACTGTGCCAGCTTCAAAGGATTGAATACCAGGCCACCGACATTCGATCAGATTTAATCCAGGAACCACTGCGTGCGGAGTAAGCCATGGATACGATTCTGTGCTATTCAATTACTTGTAGAGTTTATTCGCAAGTACAAGCAAGACATGGAATATGCTCTGAGGAGACTGAATAATACAAAGTTTTGTTCTCAAGAAGGAGAGAGCGCTTACATTTGTGTTCATGCTTAAAGACATGCTAATGGACTGTTCCCAATAATTGGGAGAAGGATGATTGAAAGCCTTTCGCAATTTCTCCCACTTAAAAAGATGAGCGAGGCCAGTATCTGATATCATATTTAGATCACAACTATGAGAGTCAAAATGAGAAAACAAATCCAGAAAATCACCTTGTCTGATTTGGCAAGATTTATTTTTCAAATTATGGTGGAAAATAATTATTTGGTCACCTAAAAACATGCAAGATTTCTGTCTCTCACAGACCTGTAACTTCTTCTTTAAGAGGCTCCTCTGTCCTCCACTCATTACCTGTAGTAATGGTACCTGTTTGAACTTGTTACCAGTATAAAAGAAACCTGTCCACAACCTCAAACAGTCTCACACTCCAAACTCCACTACGGTGAAGACCAAAGAGCTGTCGATGGACACTAAGAAACAAAATTGTAAATTCAGTAATCTAGGAGGCACAGACTGTTATCTATATGCTGACTTTTGAATGTATGCGTTTTTTCTTCAGTTGGTCAGGAACTGTTGTCATATGAGTTTTAAAAGTTTATTTTTGATATTTTTTAATAGCTGATGTTTGCCTCTTATATCAGCTCCTACAGCTTATTGTCTGCTATCTTTGCGCGACAAGGATGCAGGGTCACTGAACAATGGATGTTTGATAATATGTTGATTGTCCTTTGTGTGGGAGCCTGTGGCTTGTTGACTTGCAAAACAGAGGAATAAAAACTTTGTAAATTGATTAAATATTCAAACAATGAAAGTTAATCTCATCATATCCTCTTCTTGACCTATGGATGATGGCTTGAAGGATAACCGTTGGGAACTACAGTTGTGCGAAAAACTGTTTGCCCCCTTCTTGATTTCTGTTCTTTTGCATGTTTGCCAGAGATAAATGTTTCAGATCACCGAACAAATTTAAATATTAGACAATGATAACACAAATAAACACAAAATGCAGTTTTTAAATCAAGGTCTTCATTATTTAGGGAAAAAAAAATTTAAACCTCAATGAATTGTCCACTTCCTTAGCTTGTCGTTACATCCTCTCTGAGTGCCACAGGAGGGGATAGTCGACCCTAGAAGCTCAGAAGTCGCAGCTGGTTTTAAACCTGGCGCGTCAGTGGTAGAGTGAGACTCTGTTATTTTGCACCATTTTGGGTATTTTGCTGGGACTGTTCTGTAATTTGCCTGTTTTGTGGTTCAATAAAGTATTGCCACACTGTTTTACCCTCACCCTGTGTTGTCTGAGTAGTATTACCCCCATGGTTAAAGGAGAGCGGGCGTTCGGTGGGATGGGCCTGTCATGTCGGACGCTGTTCACACCACAGCGTCCGGCAGGCAGAGGTAGTTCCACCTCCAGCCACTATAGTCTCAGTGGCGCCGGCTTGATCTTCAGGCTCTCGGGGGTTAATCCTGCTGGAGACCAGGTTGGAAGGTTAGTCACGCCCACGGTCCTATGAGTCTTGAGGGCCCTGGGGTCCCTCGTAGAAGACGGGGTACTGTCATGTCGGACGCTGTTCACACCACAGCGTCCGGCAGGCAGAGGTAGTTCCACCTCCAGCCACTATAGTCTCAGTGGCGCCGGCTTGATCTTCAGGCTCTCGGGGGTTAATCCTGCTGGAGACCAGGTTGGAAGGTTAGTCACGCCCACGGTCTTTAAATAGTCTTACTGGCATATGGGCGTCGCCGATTATAGCTTGTGTTTCATACCAAGTGGTTCCGGTCTGGAGTGGAGGTGTTCAAGAGAGAGAGATTCATATCTGGTGTCGTATGATCCGTCGTTATCCTTTCTCCTTCCCATATTTGTGTTTAGTTGTGCCCTGTTCACATTACTGTATATTCCTGTGTGTGTGTGGCGCAGTGCAGTTTAAGTTCTCCCTGTCTGTCTTATTTGTGTGGGAGCTTTGGTGGTGTGTCTCCTCACTGGGTCGCGGGTGGAGGGTTAAGTGCAGGGCTGAGCAGGAGATAAGGAAAGGTCGGAGGCTCAGGCATTTGCACCTTCAGCAAAAACCCTGGGTTGAGGGTCAGACAGGGTTTCCCCTAGTAAAAGGGACACCACAGGGGCCCCGGGTATTTCAGCCTTAGTTGAACTAAGCCCTCGTGACATGGCCCTGGTTCATGCAGTTTTGGGCTAGCGAACTAGATCAATCAATGACCCCTCTGTTGGAAAACTACCGTTTGGGTGAACGGCAGGGCTCAGAAAGGAACGAGTGATGTTTTGGCAGGTAGACTTTGATGGAGTTGTCTGTGGGTGACATATCGCGTTTGAAGAGCCCCTGATGTGTTTAAACAGTGGAAAACCCCCACAATTTACCCCATTTTAGAAACTAGACCCCTCAAGGAATTTATCTAGATAAGTGGTGAGCACCTTGAATCCCCAGGTGCCTCACAGTATTTTACGTTCATCTGTGAAAATGATAAAAAATATTTTTCACACAGAAATGTTGTTTTAGCGCAAACTTTTTTAATTTCAGCAGGAGACATTTGACACAAAAATTTGATGTACAATTTCTCCTGAGTAGACCAATACCCCATGTGTGGTTGAAAGCTACTTTTGAGGCACAGTGCAAGGCTCAGAAGAGAAGAAGCGCCATATTAGAGTTCAGATTTTGATGAAATAGTGTGAGGGTGCCATGTCACATTGGCAGAGCCCCTGAGGTGCCATAACAGCAGAAACACCATCATATGTAACCACATTTTACAAACTACACTCTCCCAATTAATTAATCTAGGGTGCAGTGATCATATTGACACCACAAGTGCCTCATAGAATTTTATACCATTGGGCGGTGAAGAAAAAATAATTACATTTTTACCACTAAAATGTTGTTTTAGAACCAAGTTTTTAATTTTTTTAAGGGCTAATAGGAAAAAAATCGACCTCAGTTTATTGTAAACATTTCTCCTGATTGCGCCTATACCCTACATTTAATCGGGAACTATTTTTAAGGCACTGTACAAAGCTCAGAAGGGAAAGAGCGCCATATTATAGTGCATTTTCTACTGTAATGGTTTGATGGGTGCCATTACCTACTGGGAGAGCCCCTGAGGTGCCAGACCAGCAGAACCCTTCATAAATTACACCATTTAACAACCTACACATCCAAATTAATTCATCTAGGGGTGTAAGGACAGTATTGACACCACAGGTGTGTGACAGAATTTTATACCATTGGGCAGTGAAGAAAAAATAATGACATTTTTACTGGGTCGCCCTCCCAGGGCTGTGGGGTACTCGGTACCGGGCCGGTGTCAGGGGGATGTGTCACAGCAGCGGTGACCCGGTCCGTGGCCCTGGGCGCCCAAGTAATGGGGAAATGTAATGGTGTAACTGAATAGTTTGTGACGCCACCTGTGGTGTTTGGCAAGCAAGATGTTAAGCCAACGCTGCGTGCAGATCCTCTGTGGTTGATGGTTTGTTGCAGCATAGATGGTGTAGCTCCCCACAGGTGAAGCTGTAACCCCAGGGCAGTGTATAGGCGCAGGTAGTGTAACGGAGGATACCCAGATGTAGCGGTGCTGACGGTGTTGGCGCACAATGACTGGAAGACACCAGGGCTCGTAGTTCCAAAGCTTTACTCACAGTTCATGGTACACACTGGTGCCTGCCTCCGTGCCGTGTCCTTCGGGGTAGAGACTCAATCAACCTCCCGGGCAAGTCAGGCTTCTCCTCTCCAACACTCCGCCAACATGTACCTTTCCTGAACGACTCCTCTATTGCGCCTTTTAGTGTGAAGAGCTCCAGTACCGTGGTACTCTGAAGTTCCTCCTGTCAGATATTCCTAACAACTCTGCTTGTATGACAGACAGCTGTAGCCTCTATCGGGGACTCCTTTCTCCAGAGTCCTGGCTGTCTATTCAGTTGCTCTTGTGCCCCAAGTCTTGGATGGGAGTAGTGCATTTACAGCCAACTACTCCACCGGTGTCTGCTGCAGAACCATAAGTGTCCATACAACCTTGGGGACCGGGCCCCGGCCTTGCGCTGAGAACCTATAGGCAGGGTTCCTCTTCCAACCCACAACTCCTCTCTGTTCTCCTACTCCTTCGTTCCGCGCTGTTTCTTCTCTCTCTTATGGAAGCTTAGGTTGCAGTTCTACGTCTTTCTCCTTCTGTTCCTTTCCCGTGCCAGCTGGCTCAGGTCACTGAGGCAGCTGCAGCACTCCTTCCTCCATTCTTCCTTCTAGGGATCCGTCCTCAGCCTTTCCTGACTGACTGACCCCCTAGCCTCCTCTCTCTCGACTGACCTCCCGTCAGACTCACCTGTAATTCTAAACTTTCCCCCTCTTTTATATCTAACTCCACCCACCTCCCAGCACATCTCGTGTTACGAAGCGAGGACCCACGAAAGGTGCTCTGCTATACTCTAAGCATGGAGCCGCAATCTGGTCCATTGCTGAACTATCCTGTGTGTGGGTGCAGGTGTTGGAGTATGGAAAGGAGTTCCCAACTTACCTAGTTGGTGGGGCACTACACCTTAGGAGAAGGTGCAGTACCTCTGTGGCGACTGAGCCTCAGGGGCGCCACATACCCCCCGTTAAACAGCACGTCCGCGGGCTGCAAGATAACAAAGTAGACAGCAAAGAAACATACAAAAATTTTGTAATGCATAACAAACTTTTCTTATACTAATCTTCCTAGTATAGGAGGTGCTCATCTTGAACGTTACAAACAGTTCTATATTAAATTCTATCTACAATTTTTAATTCTAAGTGCAATTCTCAATCCAAAGTGCTATTCTCTGTAACACATTTTCCTTTCATTTTCCCTTCTCTAATACACATTTATTTTTCTTCTTTCACTGTCTCTTCTAGACGCAAGACGCTGACCGCAAATACCTGGTCCGTCACCTGTCACTTTAAATTTTTTATTCACATCCTAATTCTATAAAAGCCATTTCTCAGTTACTAATACTCTTAGAAAACACATTATCACATACTTTACAGTAAAACATTCAACAATTATTCTTGTAAGTGCTGGACACCGCTCCCAGCCGGGATTTCTTGCAGTGTCCTTTGAGGTAGACATCATCTTCGAAAAGTGTCCATGCAAAACATCATCTTTGCAAAGTGTCTCTATATGTAAAACCAAGAGAGGGCACCTAAAGAGGTGCAACTATTTACAATAAAAGTTTTTGGATCACTCCAAGTTCATGATCGCTAGTTCAAATTGGGAAAACGCTGCCATTGCAAAAACTAGGCAACAAAAGTGCTACCAGAAAAACATGATAACAAAAAGGCACAACTGGTGCAAACAAACCCTCCTGGGTAACAAGATTTGAAAATTTTCTAGTGCTGATCCCCTCCTGGGGTTCTGGAAGCTGAACTGGAACTGTTCTCAGATGTGGTATCATCGTCCTGCTGACTACTTGCTAGCCGCATATACTCTGCTTCCCACAGGGTGAGACAGTGACTGGTCGGGGTAATGGAAAGGGCCATTGTAACGTCTACTGCCTGCGGGGACGGCATGTCCGCTACCTCCGATGGCGCTTCTGCGGCTGTTGGGGACTCAGCCACTGCTGCCGCTGATTCCCCAGAATCCGATTCTTCAGTGTCCATCGGGACTTCAGCTAATGGTGGTACAGTCGGGGGTTGTCGGCGGAGGTCAATCGGGCCATTCCTATCTGTAGGTTCCACTCCCAAAGCTAGGGTCAACACCGGGGCAGTATTTGTACCTGGTGGTTCCAACCGCGGTTCAGGCTCCGGTATCGGGTGGTAAATGGCAGCAGCCGCAACTCCCGGGGTGACTAGTGGGATAGGCCACAGCTGGATCCGTGCCGGGGCCAGGTCGGACTCAGTCGGGGTCGTCGTTGGGGGTCGGTGCAACCCGCCCGGTCCAGGCGGGGACGCGGTCCCGGTCCTCCGTTCTGCTCCAGAGCTCTTATATACCTTCTCCGGACGGGACTCACCCAATGGCAACATCGGTTATAAGGCGGTGGTGGCCGCAGCCGAGGATGTATCAGCGGTCGCAGCCTCCGCAGGGGCGGCCTAGGAGTGAGTGGCCTCCTCTCCTCCTGTTCTTCTGACTTCTCATCTTCTTTCATCATGGCGTTCTGGCGTTCTTCCTGCCTCGGCCCCTTTCCCGCCACTGGCTTCTTCTGCCCCTCCTTCCGGGGGCGTCGTCTTCTTCCAGCGCCTCCATACCAAGCCAGTATTCGAACCCCTCGGGGAGTGGACCATGTATCAGTCACATAATAATTCAGGCAGGGAAGGCCCAATACTCTTCATGGTCTTTTCCTAGGACCTCCCATCTCTTCACGCCCTTCTTCTTCGCGCCAGCGGCCATTTCTAATGTCCATTTTACAGTCTATCAAATCAGGTCTTCTGCACATTTTTAAAAGCACAAAGTCTCACAAATTTCAGGTGCACAGAACCCGATGGCATCGGGCCTCGTCATCCTGTTCGTGACGCCAAATTGGGTCGCCCTCCCAGGGCTGTGGGGTACTCGGTACCGCCCCGGTGTCAGGGGGATGTGTCACAGCAGCGGTGACCCGGTCCGTGGCCCTGGGCGCCCAAGTAATGGGGAAATGTAATGGTGTAATGGAATAGTTTGTGACGCCACCTGTGGTGTTTGGCAAGCAAGATTTTAAGCCAACGCTGCGTGCAGATCCTCTGGGGTTGATGGTGTGTTGCAGCATAGATGGTGTAGCTCCCCACAGGTGAAGCTGTAACCCCAGGTAGTGTAACGGAGGATACCCAGATGTAGTGGTGCTGACGGTGTTAGCGCACAATGACTGGAAGACACCAGGGCTCGTAGTTCCAAAGCTTTACTCACAGTTCGTGGTACACACTTTTGCCTGCCTCCGTGCCGTGTCCTCCGGGGTAGAGACTCAATCAACCTCCCGGGCAAGTCAGGCTTCTCCTCTCCAACACTCCGCCAACATGTACATTTCGTGAACGACTCCTCTATTGCGCCTTTTAGTGTGAAGAGCTCCTGTACCGTGGTACTCTGAAGTTCCTCCTGTCAGATATTCCTAACAACTCTACTTGTATGACAGACAGCTGTAGCCTCTATCGGGGACTCCTTTCTCCAGAGTCCTGGCTGTCTATTCAGTTGCTCTTGTGCCCCAAGTCTTGGATGGGAGTAGTGCATTTACAGCCAACTACTCCACCGGTGTCTGCTGCAGAACCATAAGTGTCCATATAACGTCGGGGACCGGGCCCCGGCCTTGCGCTGAGAACCTATAGGCAGGGTTCCTCTTCCAACCCAAAACTCCTCTCTGTTCTCCTACTCCTTCGTTCCACGCTGTTCCTTCTCTCTCTTATGGAAGCTTAGGTTGCAGTTCTGCGTCTTTCTCCTTCTGTTCCTTTCCCGTGCCAGCTGGCTCAGGTCACTGAGGTAGCTGCAGCACTCCTTCCTCCATTCTTTCTTCTTAGGGATCCGTCCTCAGCCTCTCCTGACTGACTGACCCCCTAGCCTCCTCTCTCTTGACTGACCTCCCGTCAGACTGACCAGTAATTCTAAACTTTCACTCTCTTTTATATCTAACTCCACCCACCTCCCAGCACATCTCGTGTTACGAAGCAAGGACCCACGAAAGGTGCTCTGCTATACTCTAAGCATGGAGCCGCAATCTGGTCCATTGCTGAACTATCCTGTGTGTGGGTGCAGGTGTTGGAGTGTGGAAAGGAGTTCCCAATTTACCTAGTTGGTGGGGCACTACACCTTAGGAGAAGGTGCAGTACCTCTGTGGCGACTGAGCCTCAGGGGCACCACATTATTTTGTTTTAGCCCCAGATTTTACATTTTCACACGGGAAGTGAGTAAAAATGGCACCAAAATTTGTCCCACAATTTTGGCTGAACGTGGAAATATCCCATATGTGGCTGTACAGTACTGTTTAGCCATGTGGTGAGACTCGGGAAGGACGGCGAGCCATTTTCCTCCTGAAGTGGAGATTTTCCTAGAATAGTTTGCGGATACCATGTACAGAGCCGCTAAGTGGTACAAGTGACAGAATCCTCCCTTAAGTGACCCCATTTTGGAAATTATACCCCTTTTGTGAATTTATCTACAGGTGTAGAGAATATTTTGACTCCATGGGTGTATTCCAGACATAAGCAGCAGTGGATGTTGCTGAGTGAAAATTGTAAACTACCATTGTAGTGCCAATTATGTTGTAGTCCCCAGTACTTTGTAGTGCCCAACACGTTGTAGTGACCAGTACATTATGCAAGCTCATACTTCTGGACACACGCACCCTAAATTAGGCAGGCTCTCATAACTACAGCAATGCTAAACGTGGACTCTAAATGTGATTTAGGCACACTGGGGCTCAGAAGGGAGGGTGAATTTGGACTTGGGAGCGCAGAATTTGCTGAATTTCTTTTGGGGGAAAGAAGCCATTTTGCTTTTCCAGGGCCTTTGTGCTATCAGTAACGTGGAAGCCCCTTATATTTCCATTCACAGATTATGGACCTGAATTGGGGCTTTTTTTGTGGATTGAGTTGAAGCTTTTGTTAGGAACATTTTACATAACACTTGGGATCACATTTATATTGCGCTCTATGCTGAGCACTTATATCGGGGTTTCCATCAAAATTTCTGAGTGACGTGATTCAGATAAAACCCCCGAAAGATCCTTTAACTATAATGAGGCAGTAGAGTTACTCTGGACTCTGTTTTGCCTCTGTTCAGCAGTGTCCTTCTATACAGAAGTGCACAAAACTGTGATCGACTGGCCAACGGCACTTTTATGCAAGCCTGAAAAGACAGACACCGCTGGATCACAGGCCAGACGGCATCCACAGTGCCTCCATCTGCCTCATTATAGGTGATTTTCCGCTGGGGGTTCCATCTGAATCATGTATTTCAGAGATTTACATAGAAACCCCGATGTAAACGTTCAGCGTAGAATGCAGGATAAATGTGAGCTGAGCCTTACTGCAGTCTTTAGGAGGCAGAATGAACAAATCAACAGCAAGTGAAGAATTGGTTTTATTTTTTCCGCCGTTCCTCATGAGGTTTAAGTGATTAGACAACTTTATTCTTTGGATCGGTGCGATTATGCAAAATCCAAGGATAGATGGCGGGCACCGTCACATAGATCCACACCTCCGAACCGTACTTAGTATGTGTGCGAGAGACGCAGACGGCAATTAACTGTTAACCCTTAGGTGCACATTCATGAAAAACAAGCAAATCCAGATTGCAAAAATGTAGAAAGAATGGCACTCACCAGGTAAAGTAGTCAAGGCTTTATTGTAAAAGCATGTTAACGGGAGAACAGGTGCTGAAAGGAAGTAACGACGATCACCCGTGGAAGCGCCTTCTCCGTGCGAAACGATCGTCGTTACTTCCTTTCAGCACCCGTTCTGCCGTTAACATGCTTTTACAATAAAGCCGTGACTACTTTACCCGGTGAGTGCCATTCTTTCTACATTTTTGCAATCTGGATTGTTGATAAAAACTTTGGCCAACTCAAGAACTGAGGGGAGACCGGACAGAGGGATGAAGTGGGCCATCTTGGAGAAACGGTCCACCACCACCAGGATGACTGTACAGCCAGAAGAATGGGGTAGGTCGGTGATGAAATCCATGGCAATGTGTTCCCAAGGAACCACAGGGACAGGCAACGGGAGCAATAAGCCGGATGGAAGTCGTCGTGGCACTTTGCTTTTAGCACAGGAGGGACAAGCGGCCACGAAATCAAGCACATCTTGACGAAGCATAGGCCACCAATAGTGATGCGTGATAAGGGCAAGCGTCTTCTTGGTTCTGGCATGGCCGGCCAATCTGGAAGAGTGTCCCCACAGAAGGACCTTTCGCTTGAGATTTTCAGGCACAAGGGTCTTGCCGGGAGGTGGAGAAATCCAGTTCACTGGAGACACCGTGATGATTTTAGTGGGCTCAAAAATGTGCGAGGGTTCCTCCACTGTTTCGATTGGCTGGAAGACCCTGGATAGGGCGTCGACCTTGATGTTCTTGTTGCCAGGGCGAAAGCGGAGCTTGAAGTCAAATCGGGCAAAAAATAAGGACCATCTGGCCTGACGAGGATTGAGTCTCTGGGCAGACTGGAGATAGGCCAAGTTCTTGTGGTCAGAGAAGATTACAAATGGATGCACAGCCCCCTCCAGGAGATGACGCCATTCTTCCAGGGCCAATTTTATGGCCAACAGTTCACGGTCGCCGATTGAGTAGTTGCACTCGGATGGAGAGAAGGCCTTCGAAAAGAAGCCACAGGGATGCAGACGACCAGAGGCGGATCTCTGGGACAGTACTGCTCCGGCACCTGTTGAAGCGTCCACCTCGAGTACAAAGGGTTGGTTGCTTTCAGGACGGTGCAACACCGAGGCCGTGGAGAAAGCCCGTTTTAGGGTCTGAAAGGCCTCCTCCGACTCCGTAGTCCAAGAATTGGGAGCTGTCCCCTTTTGGGTGAGAGCGGAAATAGGTTTGGTTATTGCAGAAAAGTGAGAAATGAATTGCCTGTAATAATTGGCAAATCCGAGAAACCGTTGTATCGCTCTTACTCCAACGGGGGGAGACCATTTGAGAATAGCAGTCAGTTTCTCGGGGTCCATCCTTAATCCAGCGTCGGAGATAATGTATCCCAGAAACAGCAGAGAGGTTTGTTCAAAGAGACATTTCTATATCTTAGCGTACAAGCGATTCTCCCGAAGACGCTGTAACACCAGGCGAACGCTCTTTCTGTGGGATGAGAGATCCGGAGAGAAGACGAGGATGTCATCCAAGTACACAACCACACAGGTGTTATGAATGAGTCACCGAGGAGGAAAAAACAAAAAGCAAGCTAAGCCCAGAAAACCGGAGAGGTTGGTAACTAGCGGATTGCAGACCCCTGATCCTATCGACAACAACTAGCAGTAGCCGTGGAGCGTGCCTACGGTGGTCCTAGACGCCTCGTCACGGCCAGAGAACTAAATAAGCGTAAAGAAAGAAAGGGAAAATCTAAACTGCCCCAGAGCAGACCCCAAAGCAATAGACAGCCCCCAACATGTATTGTCGGTGAAACAAGATGAAAACACAGACACAGATAGAAAGATAGGCTGAGCAAACTATGGGGCCCTCACTAACTAGAAAGGACAGGAAAGAAAAGCTGCTGTCTGCAGTCACGCAAAAAACCCTGCCAAAAAAAATGTCCAACACGTCTGATAGAAAAATCACTATATCAACACTCAGGTATATTCTGAAGACAGAGCAAAAGAGATCAACTGATCAGAGACAAAATGGGGATTCAGCCCAGTCCCAGCCAGGGCTGGCTGAACACAAAAACTAAGTAAACAAGACCAAAACTCATATGAACAATAGCAGAGAAAACTTAGTTTTAGGAAGGCAGGAACCAAACTGGAAACCAGAAGCCACAGTCAGGAAAAATCACCAGCAAGAATCTAGGGAGTCGGCTGCCTTAAATCCAATCAGAAACTCCTGATGTCCAATCGCAGTCCTCTTCCTCAGGTGGCCGGTCTCTGCCATTTAGATCAGCTTCATTACCTCCCTTCACCAACAGAGGGAGTCCAGATAGAGAACTCACTACTCCTCTGTCAGCACAGCCAGCTCCATTACCCTCACCAGAAGCCAGAGGCAAACCCGAAAATGAGCTCACAACACACAGGAGTATAAGAGGTCCCGGAAGATCTCGTTGACGAACTCTTGAAACACCGCAGGAGCATTGAAGAGACCAAAGGGCATGACCAGGTACTCGTAATGGCCGTCTCTAGTGTTGAAAGCAGTCTTCCACTCGTCACCTGCGCGACTACGGATCAGATTATAGGCTCCCCTAAGGTCTAACTTGGAGAAGACCCGAGCCCCTCTGAGACGGTCAAACAACTCTGGAATGAGTGGAAGAGGATACCTGTTCTTGATGGTGATCTCATTCAAGCCCCTATAGTCAATGCACGGCCGTAGAGATCCGTCCTTTTTCTTTTTTTTTTTAAACCAGATGATTTTTATTTAAAAATTGTCAGCATGAAACTTTGACAATACATTTAACTTTAGCATATAATATAAACCATGTTCAACCTGACAGGCGATATAACTGTACTTACATCCTAAATCCCCTACCCTCCCCCATCCACCCTAACCCCATCCCTTTAAATCATTGCACTTATCACACACCATGTCACATTTTGAATCTTTTTTCGAGACAGCCACTTAAGATCCCTGTTTAAAGTACCAACACAGAGGGTCAAGGGCGCGTAGTTAGAAGCATTCTTTCTCTCATAAGAGCCTCCGAAGCCAGGCCTGGGTGCTCCATCCAACCACCCCACACATTCTCAAACTGAATGTGTTGACCTCTTTTCGCATATATGTTCTGTTCCATCAAAACAATAAAGTTAACCTTATTAATCAGTTCCTGTCTAACTGGTGGTTTGTCATCTAACCAGTGGGCCGCAATGAGCTTTCTGGCAGCATATAGGATTCTGGCTATGGTCAGCTTCCCCCACTCATCAACTGCAATATCCTCCATGCATCCTAATACACACGTCAGCGGGTTCCTTATAAGATCCACTCCCATTACCTCCTGAGTCAAATTAAGTGTTTGTACCCAAAAGTTCTGTAGGGCAGGGCAGGACCACATCATATGTAGGAGATCTGCCCCATCCTCAGAGCAACACGGGCAGCAAGAATCCCCCCTCAGGCCCGCCCTCTTCATCCAGACCGGGGTCCTGTATACCCTATGTGTTAGGTAGAGTTGTGAGACTCTCCTGGCTTCGCTCATAGAGACCTTGGGGATGAATTGTAATACGCTCTCCCACTGAGAGTCCGAGATTGGTCCCACATCCTCTTCCCATTTTTCTCTGGACTTAGCCGGGTGCCTTACTAGGAATGAATCCCAAAAAAACCCTATATACGAGGGAGATGAAACCCTTAGTTCCCCTCAGTGACCCTATAAGATTCACCATCACATCTGATTGCAACACTATTCTTGATGTTTTAAGCTGTCGATCGACTGCATGCCGCAGCTGCAGATATTGAAAGAAGAGGGATTGACTCAGAGGGAACTTCCTCCTGATCTCATCAAAAGTCTTAAGCATGCCGTCAACCAACAGTTGTGACACAAACCATAAACCCGACCCT
The DNA here is from genome assembly GCF_039654945.1 of Dendrobates tinctorius. Classification (NCBI taxonomy): domain Eukaryota; kingdom Metazoa; phylum Chordata; class Amphibia; order Anura; family Dendrobatidae; genus Dendrobates; species Dendrobates tinctorius. The sequence goes on from NW_027361681.1 coordinate 10,994,856, forward strand.
TCTCCACTGAGCAAATCCCCTCAGACGTATTAACTCCCCCAGTCTTGGATTAAACCAAACCGACGAAAAGCGCATGAACTCCGTAATGCCCCTCCATTGTCTAACTCTTTGCCAAATCTTGTCCACCATAGCGATCGTCGGGAGCCTTTTAGGGTTCACCCGGGAACCTACCAGCCTCTAGACTAGCCAGCAGCGGACCTCTGCCCACTATAAACTCAAGGACCTTCCCGGCTGACGTAGATTGAGTTGGCTCCCCCCACCCCACCATATGCTGACATTGGGATGACACAAAATAAACCCACGGGTTTGGGATTGCCAGGCCCCCCTCCTCTTTTTACCTCTGTAGATGTTCAAGTTTAATGCGTGCTCTACTACCCTTCCAGATCAAGTCCCGGAAAAGAGAATCAATCCGGTAGAATTTAATTTGCGCCAACCAGACAAGCGTATTATGAAGTATATATAGGAGCTGGGGCATGAGGATCATTTTTAATAAATTTGCTCTACCTGCCACAGACAGGAATAGTTTCTTCCATGCTCCAATTTTTTGTTGAAACTTATTGATAAGGGGGGTAAGATTGAGCTGTTCATATTCCTCCAATTTAGCCGAGACCACAATGCCCAAATATTTAAACTCCCTAACCACCCTCAAAGGGGTCCTAGGGTCTAGCGTTAGGGGAGCAGCCGAGTCCACGGGAAGCAACACGGATTTATCCCAGTTGATAGTCAGTACAGAAATAGAGCCGAACTTACCAATAACTGCCATAGCCGAACTCAGTGAGTCGCTCGGGTCAGCCAGAAACAGCAGCACATCATCCGCGTATAAAGCCACTTTCTCTACGTGGCAGCCATATTGAAATCCCCGGATATCCGTAGTACCCTGAATCTTTGCCGCTAACGGCTCTACCGCAATCGCAAACAGCAGGGGGGACAGGGGACACCCCTGCCTCGTTCCCCTATATAGGGAGAAACTCTCAGACAGCAAACCATTAACCCGTATTTTAACACTAGGGGATGTATATAGCAAACGCACCCAACTCACAAACTGATCACCAAATCCCATGGTTCTCATTACCGCCCACAAATACCTCCTGTCCACACTGTCGAACGCCTTAGCGGCATCTAGGGAAACTATTACCCTCTGTCCCACATTATCCGCCCTCGCCTGCATGTTTAAGTATAATCGCCAGAGATTTATAGCTGTGGATTTATTGGGCATAAACCCTGACTGGTCTTGGGGAATTAGGGATTCGATGACCTTGTTAAGTCGGTTCACGAGCATTTTGGCCGATAACTTAATGTCAGTGGTCAACAAAGAGACCGGATGATATGAAGCTGGGTCCGTCAAATCTTTTCCCTGCTTTGGTAGGACAACAATTATCGCCTCTCGCATGGACCGGGGCAGCTCCCCCCCGCCAAACCCGCAGAGTAAACCTCCATCAACTTGGGAAGCAACACCTCCTTGTATTTTTTGTAGACTTCCCCTGGGATACCGTCCCCCCCGGGGCCCTGTCACTAGGTACTGAGGCCAGAGCTGCCTTAAGTTCCTCCATATCAAAGGCCTCCTCAAGAAGACTCTGCTCCTCTAGTGAGAGTCGTGGAAGCTGCACCCCCACTAAAAAGTTATCAATTTCCTCCTCCGACGGCTGCACGTGTGACTGGTACAGATTGGAGTAAAATCCCATCATCACCTCCAGTATGGCCCTACTGCCTGTATGCTCACATCCGTCTTTCCCCTTTAATTTAGCAATATACGCCGATTCCCTTTGGGCCACCACCACCCTGGACAGAAGGTGACCCGCTCTCTCTCCCTCCTCGAAAAACTTCATTGTGCAGAACAGCCTTTTCCTCTCTGCAGTTTTCATAGTCATATTACAAACCTCTCTCTGCGCTGATCTCAAATGGTCCCGGGCCTCAGGGGTTTGCTCCTCAATTAGTGCCGCCTCTGCTCCCTCTAATGACCTAATCAATTCCTGGTCTCTCCTGCCCGTCTCGGTCTTAACTAGCGATATGTCTTTAATGCACAGCACTCTAAAGTAGGCCTTCATGGTTTCCCATACCATTAATACCGAGGCCGAGCCCATATTAATTTTAAAGAACTCCGTCAGGTCAGCCCCCACATGGCCGTCCAGATCAATCAGCTGGAGCCAGAACGGATTTAGCCTCCACAGGGGTCTCCTGGAAAACTCGGAGCCCTGCCCCTGAAGCACCACACACATAGGCGAGTGATCCGACAGAGTTCTAGCCAAATAAGTTACCTCACCCACTAGACTTAACATCGGACCATTCCCCAGAGCCAGATCAATCCTGGACAGCGAGGCAGAGGTGGGCGAGAAGCAGGAGTACTTATAGGTTCCGGGGTGATGGATTCTCCATATGTCTATTAGTGCAGTCTCCTTCAGAACCGCCCCAAAGGAGGTGCAGTTACCACCCAATCTCCGCGCCTCCCGACCACCCCTGTCCCAATGGGCATCAGGAACATTGTTGAAGTCGCCAATTATCAGAAAGGGAATCCCCGGGAAATCGCCCACTACCTCCATGACCTTGTACAGCAATTTCCCACAATACGGCGGAGGGATATATATCGAGATCAGTATCATCAGTATACCAGACAATTTACATAGCAAGCATACGAACCGTCCCAGCGGGTCTATAATCACTTTACACTGTTCAAAAGGCATACCTGTGCGAACAAGAACACTGACCCCACGTGAGTATGAGGAACATGTTGCATTATACCCCGCCTGCAGCCACCTTTTTTTAAGAAGATGCGTTCCACTCTCTATCAAGTGGGTTTCTTGCAAACATATGACTGCAGGTTTGGCATTGAGCAAGAACGTAAAAATTGCCTGTCTTTTTACTCTGTAGGCCAACCCCCTAACGTTCCAACTTATTATCTTTATTTTATCCGCCATTACCCTGCAACCCCAAATACCGTGCCATCCATTTCCACAACTGTGAATTAGTAAGGCTGTCTCCACTCAAACCTGTGTGACATAGACAATAATTTAACATTCCCCACCCCCACAATACCCAAACTTCACTCAACTCAAGCTTTCCATCTCCTCCAGGTGTCACGGAGGAGAGGGTGTACTTTATCCGATTCAGAATATCCACTTCACCGAAGCAAGCCCGCTTTACTCCCCAACCTCTGGGACTAGTGATTGCAGCCAAACAATTCTCAGCAGTTAACCATAAAACATTCACATTAACTTTCTGTTAAATACCTTCAACATGTCAAGAACATGTGAACTAGAAATATAGAAAGAGAGAGTGGATAGGTGGGTGAGCACATGGGGGGAGATTCTCAACGCTGCAAAGCCTGCCCCCATCATGACATTACCGCCCTCCCGATGCGATACCATCGGGCCTCCATCTAGTGTATATATATATACACACATGTATGTGAAGACTTCCGGGGCATAGACCGCGCTGGAAAATACCGGCACATGCGCAGTAGCGAATATATGCTTCACCCACAGTTGGGCAAAGCATACTGCGCAGGCGCCGTGGCCTTTACAGTGCGCAAGCGCGGAAACCAACATTATCTGTGCTATTCACAGATGAAGATTACGTGCAGCAAGCTGAGGAGGGGGGGAGAAGGCAACTAAGCCACGCCCATCGGACCGGACCGCGGCGATTTGCATACATCCCCAACAAGATAAAAAAGGTATTTATGCCTCAAAGGTGCGGTGTCGGGGGAGTCAAAAGCCCTAATAGAATCCTTATGGGACACGCAATTGGGTGATATCTTTGCATGATATCACTAAATATGGGTGACAGATTCCCTTTAACACTGCACAAATCTTTGCTCTCCACCACTGTACCACCAGAACCAATAGTGCCAACCGACATGGACCGCATCGAGTCCGCAGCAGTGGTCATCCTGTGTGGTTGTGTGATGTCCCTATGGATGGCATAATCACAACGAATCTACATGGAAGCGCACAAAAGCGTTCCATGGTCTGTAATGACATATAGACATTTTAAATGGGTCAGTCAGCAGTGACGAAGCATGGCTGCCTCAGAGCCACAGCAATCGCTGGGGAAGGGGTTATCCTGGCATCATCTGCTGCACACTTTACATTGCACTGGCAGTAACCCAATTCTCCATGTCTCTGGGGTTAATGTACTTGTGGCCCTTTCTGCGGACATGGCCGGATACAGCTGACCTCGTGTTTGGATTCCAGCTGATCTCACTCTTGGCCTCCAGCTGATCTTTAAGTTTGTCCACTGCTCCTGACCCCTTAAATCGACTCATAGTTATCTGCAGTGTGATCCAATAAGATAGCTAGAAATGTGCTTTTCGGGTATCTCCCACCCCAGATGGCGATCATAGCAGGGCTAATAATGGATAATTATAGTTCAGGCAGCAGAAAGGAGGCCACATGAATTGTGAGGACGGTGACCAGCACTATTCCAGTAAAACTCCTTGCGACCAGGGGAGGGAGAGGGGGGCACCCAGAGACAGCAGCAGTGGGGGAGGGTGCTCAGAGCCTCCCTCAGTAATGGCGCCAGCCAGCGCAGTGAGCAATTAACAGGGGCTGAACTGTTGTGAGTTCATTCTCGGGTTCCCCTTCTGAACTCCCTCTGGTGGTGACGGGAGGTGGTGCGGCTTGTTTGATCGGTGGAGATCTGCCACCTGAGGATGGGGATGATGATTGGATCTCGGGATTCTCAGATTGGATTTAAGACAGCCTTCGCCCTATTCAGTTGCTGGTGATTTCTTCTGGCTTGTCAGCTCTTGGATTTCAGCTCTGTTCCAGTCATCTAAAGCTAAGTTTTTCTGCTAATGTTCACACTTGATTTTGTTGGTCTATTCAGTTTTTTGTGTGGTCTGCCAGCCCCGGCAGGGGGCTGAGCTGAATTTCCCCACTCTTATTTATCAGTATTTTGCCAGTTGGCTTTTTGTCCCTTACTAGTTCGGTCTCTTTTTGCTCTGTCTCAGAATATTCCAGAGTGCTGATATAGTGGGAGAAGTCTAGTGACTTCAGGGTTAATTTTGCTATCAGAAGTGTTGGACATTATTTTTGTAGGGTTTTTTGCAGGTTGCAGACAGTGATTTGCCTTTCCTTTCCTGTCTAGTTAGTTTGGGCACCATTATTTGCTCAGCATATTTTCCTGCCTGTGTTTGTGCCTTCATCTTGTTTCACCGTCAATACATGTGTGGGGGCTATCTATTCCTTTGGGGTCTGCTCTGGGGCAATTAGTTTTCCCTTTTCTTGCTTTAGGCTTATGTAGTCCTCCGGTCGTGACGAGGCGTCTAGGAACATCGCAGGCACGCTCCACGGCTACTGCTAGTTGTGTGGTAAGATCAGGGATCTGCAATCTGCATAGTTACCAACTTCTCTAGTTTTCTGTGGCTTAGCTTGTTTTGTTTTTTTTTTTCTCCTCGGTGACCCATTCATAACAGCGAATAACACGCAGGGCCCAATCTTTCAGGGCACTCACCACACGTCCCCTCAAGTCTGTCAGCCGGTGTCTTCACTGCCAGACCCGCTCCGGTCTCCTCGGCCGCCCGATCTCAAAAGCCACCTCACGTCCTCCTGCGGGGTACCAGGGGGGTCCCGACGTCCAGACAGTGCCAAGTGAGTTGCTAAAAAGGGGTCCAGAGTCCAGGATATTACAGGATATTGAGGAGCCCTCCCAGCAAGCGTCCTCTCACGCTCACTGCATAGCCACGCCCCCCTCCAGCTGATCTTGCGCTAGGCCTCCAGCTGACCTCCCTCTCAACCTTCAGCTAACCTCGCTCTCGACCTCTAGCTAATCTCCCTCTCGACCTCCAGCTTACCTCCTCTGCCTCTAGCTAATCTCCCTCTCGACCTTCATCTGACCTATAACTTCAGCTTACCTTGCGCTTGGCCACTAGCTAACTTCCCTCTTATCCTCCAGCTGACCTTGCGCTCTGTCTCTAGCTGGCATCTGGCTCAGCCTCTGCAGATTTTGTTATCTTGAAAAAGTTTAGCTGTTAAAGGGATATTTCCATCTCATACGTTTCTGGTTGGTGCCCAACCTCCAAGCTACTAAAGAAATTAATGGAGTAAGCTGCATGTGTGTGGGCACTAACAGTGGCACTGCCAGAGATGGGTGACCAGCGGTCAGACCCTCACCTGTCATCGTACAATCTGGAATCTCTGTGTATGTCAGGACATCAAGTGACAATACACACACATGTACATACATGGAGTGACGGCAGCTGTTCTATTTCTCTTTTTATAGATTTTCCATTCTGTTCTGGATGGCAGCTATTTGCAGGAGGGGCGGCGGACATGCTGGGGAGAGTAGTCCCTGAAGAGCACAGATTGCTGGTCCCTGGTGGGCTCCAAGGTGCACAAATGCAGGACTGATATGTAATCAAAGAAGAGGGCTTTGGATATTCCACTATTCAAGATCAATACTTGGCTTCAAAAACTGCAAAAAAAAATGGAACCATCTCTCAACCTAAGGGACAGCGTCAGGGGTGAGGACGTAACACAGGAGGCGCTGCTAATCACTACATGGAAATCCCCGACACACCAGCTTCAAAGCATGGGCAGGGAGCCAACATGGCCACTGCTCCCAAGGCGACACCTGAAGGGTAAATCTACCAAGTAGCATTACCGGAAGAGAGATCATAGCAGAACTAGACAGAATTCATCTGGGTGACAACCCTTGTGTGAGCAGTGATTGCAGCCATATAGGTTGTCACCCTGTTCCTGATGTGGCACCCCTGAGAGTTCAGTCGCCACAGAGGTACTGCACCTCCTCCTGAGGTGTGGTACCCCACCATCCAGGTAAGGTGGAGATACCTGACCACACTCCCACACCTGCACCCCACACCACAAAGTAGTGTAGCAAAGCACCTTCGGCGGCTCCCTGCTTGGAGTGTAGCATAGCACCCCTTGGTGGCTCCCTGCTTGGAAGATGAAACGTGCTGGGAGGTGGGTGGAGTTTAGTTCGCACAAAAGAGCGGGAAGAGTTGAGACAGTCAGTCAGTCTTGCATTCAGTCAGTGAGTGAAGATGTAGAAGGACAGAGAGTGAGACAGAGAAGATCCCCGGGAGAGGGATGGAAGAAGGAAGTGTGGCAGCAGGCCACAGTGATCTGGGTCTGCTGGCACAGGAAAGAGACAGAGAAAGGAAGCTTGATTCTCCATTGGGAAGAAGGATTAGCACGGAACGTGAGGAGAATAAGAGAACAAGGACCAGGGTTAGAGGAGAACCCTTTTCAAGTCCTAAGCGCAAGGCCGGGGTCTGGTCCCCGAGGTTGTACGGATACTAATGGCCCTGCAGCAGACACCGGAGGAATAGAAATAGTGACCACTTTATTCCCACACAAGACTTGGGGGCACAACAGCAACATATTAGTGATCCGGGACTTAGTTAGCAAGGAGTCCCTGAAGCAGGCTACAGCTGTCTGCCGTACAAGTAGAGTTCATAGGAACATCAGACAGGAGGAACTCCAGTGTAACTCAGTACTAGGAGTACTTCACTCAAAGGCGCTATAAGAGGAGACGTTCAGAAAAGGCACATATGTTGGCGGAGTGTTGGAAAGGAGTACTTCATTTTGCCTGGAAGTTGGCTGAGCTCCTGACCCAGAGGACACGGCACGGATGCGGGCACCTGTACCTGCAACAGACTGTGAGTAAAGCTTTGGAACTACATGCCCTGGTGTCCTCCACTTATTCCCGCGCCAACCTGCCCAGCACTGCTACATCCCTTGCGCCTGACACTACACCATCTAAGTGTCACTTCACCTACAATGCCCTGGGACTACAGCCCTGCCTGTGGAGGGCTATACCATCACTGCTGCACCACACCATCTGTCCCAGAGGATCTGTCTGCAGCGCCGGCTTACATCTCTATTGCCGAACACCACAGGTGGCATCACGAATCACTCATCATAAGCACACTGAACATTCCCCTTTTACAATGGGCGCCCAGGGCCACGGGCCAGGTCCCAGCTGCCGTGACATCTCCTATTGAAGCTCATCGGGCCCAGTACCGAGTACCCCACAGCCCTGGGAGGGCGACCCACTGACACCTACAGTGCTTAGCATATATGAATATGCCCCAACAGATTTGTCAGAAAACCTTTAGTTTCCTTTCAGAATGAACATATTCTATGGGTCAGCATACTACAAAATCCCACAAATGTCAGCTGTTGATTGCAAAACAAGATATGTTTTGTTTTGCACCCAAAATTTTTTTGCTATCAAATTAATTCAATGTTGCAAAAATGAGTGCACCCTAATGAAAGTCTTAGGAGCAAAGCTAAAGTTTAGATTACAAAATTCTGATTACCAAGAATTCACGCCAGTTAAGTCTAATTCTCCATTACACCGGTGTCCTGCAGACAGGTGACTTTAACAGTGCAATACTTATAGAAAACCCTTTCCCATTTCATGCTGTCAGCTATGGCACCACATAGGAGAGAAATGTAAAAGAGCAGAGAAATTAATTAATTTCTGCACACAAGGAAGCTGAAGACTACAAGAAGATCATCAAAGCTTTACTTATCAGTCATAATACTGCAGCAAAAGTGATACAAAACAAAGAAGTTATCACCCAAACAGGAGCATCTTCTGATGAGAAGGGTGGAAGAAAATCCATATGTATGTTCCCTGCAGTGAGAAGTAGAAAGCCAAACTGGGATGCCGCAATCCCGTGCTAGCTGCAGAGGAACGGCATGTATGAGGGCCATCCAAAGAAGATGCTGCTCATAAAAAAAACAAAAACGTCACCTACAATGTGCCAACGTTCAGGCTGAAAACTGCTAGTGTCACGGGACACATGACCAGAGCTGGTGTTGGGGGACACAACACATGAGTAGCGATGCTGTTAAGAGACCCTTGAGTTGCTGATGTCAGGGGGCACATGAGCGCTTCTGGTGTTGGTTAGGCTGCATGTCATTGATGGGATCATGAATGACAAATGTCCTGCACTACAGTGACAGAAGATGCTGCCATCACTCCATGATGACTTTTCCTACATGACAAGGATACAAAACTCACATCTGGTGCATTTCAGAAGAATAGGGTGAAAGTGACTCAATGGCCAAGTGTCTCCTGATCTGACACTTGTGGGGAATTCTGAAGAGACAAGTTGTCATCACTCTCCAAACTGCATCCAGGCGCTAGAAGAGGTTGTTCTGAAAAATAAAAAAAGATTGATGTTGTAATATGTTTCCAACTTGTTCATTCCAGGCCTAAAAGACTTGGTGCCATCCTTACAAATCATGGAGGTCATACAAAATACTAGATATAGGAATTTTTGATGTGTTGTGTACTCATTTTTGCATCAACTAATTTTGGTAAAACTGAAGATTTTGCAATGAAAGTTGTATTATTAGATAGATTACGGTTAAAAAAAAGTTTTTGTATAAAAACATTTTATTGAAAAAATATAAAAAAATAGTCATGATAAAAAAGTGCAATTCCCTGGGATATGCACAAACTGCCACGTTTCGAACTGGTGCGTTCTTAGTCATAATATATGATATCCCTGTATTGGGTGTTGTGTTTTAAATCAGGGGTCCCCAACCGCCGGTCCGCGGCCCAGCACCGGGCCGCTGCAGTGCCCTTGCCGGTCCGCGGACACAAGGGGAGCCAGGGGCGGTCAGTGGCGTAGCGGGGGCTGGGGCGGCGCGCAGCAATTCTTAAACTGCCCTCATGTGTAGCGGCGGCCAGGGAGCGATCCAAGCAGCTCCACTGCCTGCAATAGGGAATAGCAGGAGCGGAGCTGCAAGGACCCGTCCAGCTTCCTGCCCGCCGCCGCGCTTCCTGTCTCTGACACAGAGAGGAGCGCGCCGCTGCTGTGTCAGAGCGAGGAAGCGCGGGCGATGCTGCGACAGGTTCAGAGGAGAGAGGTGGTGTGTGTATGTATGTCTGTCTGTGTGTTCATGTATGTCTGTGTGTGTGTGTTTGTCTGTGTTTGTGTAGGTGGAGCCTGGCCCTGGAGGAGATGGGGACATGAGGAGAAGACCATGATGGGGAAAGAAGGCCATGATGCCTGGGGTGATGGGAGAAGGCCATGATGGGGGTGATGGAGAGAAGGCATTGATGGGAGTGATGGAGAGACGTCAGTGATGGGGTGAAGGCAATGATGGGGAGAAGGGAGTGATGGGGTGAAGGCAATGATGGAGAGACGGCAGTGATGGGGTGAAGGCAATGATGGAGAGATGGCAGTGATGGGGAGAAGGGAGTAATGGGGTGATGGAGCAGGCAAGAATGGGGTGATGGAGCAGGCAAGTATGGGGGTGATGGAGCACTCATTCAAAACCTATGGTGAGTTGAGTCACATTATAAATGTTATTTAATTATAAGTATGCACTGCTACACTACAACCGCGTCCTTAGCCCCGCCCCCTTATGACCAAAGCCCCGCCCCTGCCACACCTCCATCCCCGCCCTGCCGGGCCATGGAAGAATGGTCTTGCTTGAAACCGGTCCCTGGTGCAAAAAAGGTTGGGGACCACTATTTTAAATAATAGTATAACAGGAAATGATGTGAATAGATCAACATTCATTAACAAAAATATTCATTCATTATACAAGTGCTTCTCACAAAATTAGAATATAATCAAACAGTTAATTTATTTCAGTTCTTCAATACAAAAAGTGAAACTCATATATTACAGCTCTGGCAAAAATTAAGAGACCACTGCACAGTATTATAAAAATCAGCTTCTCTTCATGTCTGACAGCCATTCATTCCAGTGTCAGTTGAATTCCAACCAGCATACACCTCATTCTACTTAATGTGCTTCTGATTAGGTGATCAATTGAACCAAATCTTATTTAATGAAGGAAAGTATAAAAAACACTGCTGTGGTGTTCACAATCCTCTTGCAATAGGACAAGCTTGATGGTAAAACAAGTGCTAGCAATATCCAAAAGTAATAGGAATAAAAAAATAACTTTTAACCATGCCAAAGGAGTTGAAAAGAAAAGTCTTGAGTAAGGAAAAGAAGGGCTCAATTCTGGCTTTACCAGTAGAGGGATACAGTGAGCATCATGTTGCCTCCATCCTTAAAATTTCTAAGATGGCAGTCCATTACAACAAGGTCAAGCAGCAGATATTGGGGACAACGAAGCTACAGACCGGCAGAGGGAGAAAATGACTCTCCACTGACCAGGATGGCCGTCATCTTATTCGAATGTCACTCAGCAACCGCAGGATGACTTCAAGTGACCTACAAAAGGAATGGCAAATGGCAGCTGGGGTGAAGTACATGGCAAGAACAGTTTGCAACAGGCTCCTAGAGGCAGGGCTCAAGTCATGTAAAGCTAGAAAAAAGCCTTTCATCAATGAGAAGCAAAGGAGAACCAGGTTGAAGTTTGCCAAAGACCATAAGGATTGGACCATAGAGGACTAGAGTAAGGTAATCTTCTCTGATTGGTCTAATTTTCAGCTTTGCCCAACACCTGGTCATCTAATGGTTAGATGGAGACCTGGAGAAGTGTACAAGCCACAATGTATGAACCCACTGTGAAATTTGGTGGAGGATTGGTGATAATCTGGGGATGCTTCAGCATGGACGCTGAAGGACGTATGAATCAAAACGCATGCAAGGTTATCCTGGAAAAACAGTTGATTCCTTCTGCTCAGGCAATGTTTCTTAACTCTGAGGACTGTTTTTTTCCTGCAGGACAATGCGCCATGCCACACAGCTAGGTCAATCAATGTGTGGATGAAGAAGCACCACATCAAATCCCTGTCATGGCCAGCCCAATCTCCAGACCTGAACCCCATTGAAAACCTCTGGAATGTAATCAAGAGGAAGATGGATAGTCACAAGCCATCAAACAAAGAAGAACTGCTTAAATTTTTGTACCAGGAGTGGCAAAAGCAGTGTGAAAGACTGGTGGAAAGCATGTCAAAATGCATGAAAGCTGTGATTAAAAATCATGGTTATTCCACAAAATACTGATTTCTGAACTTTTCCTGAGTTAAAACATTAGTTTTGTTGTTTCTAAATGATTTTGAACTTGTTTTCTTAGCATTATTTGAGGTCTGCAAGCACTGCATTTTTTATTTTGACCATTTCTCATTTTCTGAAAATAAATACAAAATGTAGTGCTTGGAAATTCGAAGACATGTTGTCAGTAGTTTATAGAATAAAAGAGCAATTTACATTTTACATTTTACTAAAAAATATACCTATAAAGAGAAAAATCAGACAAACTGAAAATTTTGCAGTGGTCTCTTAACTCCTTTACCCCAAGATTGGTTTGCATGTTAATGACCAGGCCAATTTTCACAATTCTGACCACTGTCCCTTTATGAGGTAATAACTCTGGAACGCTTCCATGGATCCAGTGATTCTGACATTGCTTTCTCGTGACATATTGTACTTCATGATAGTGGTAACATTTCTTTGATATGATTTGCATATATTTGTGAAAAAAAACAGAAATTTGGTGAAAATGTTGAAAATTTCGCAATTTTCCAACTTTGAATTTTCATGCTCTTACATCACAGAGATATGTCACACAAAATAGTTAATGTAACGCCGGTGTGTTTGTACTTTGCTTCCCCGGCGTTACTCTGCATGTCTGCATTAACCCTTTGCTCCTCTCCTCCTAACCTGCAGGGATACTGTTGTCTGTTACCGTTATGGATGCTGCTCAGTTCCCTGCCCCGCTGCGTAGCCGTACATGCGTGCATGGCTCCGCTGCTTTGCATGACCACCTGCTGGTGCGGTCCCTGGCTTCCGCTGTGGAAAGCTATCCGTGGGTTAATAGGTCCTCTGCATTGTGTATGGCTTACCACGTGTTCAGGCTTGCAGCTCTCTCCAGGTGTCCTTTGCATTCCTGATTTCTGTCTGGTTTTGCTTAGGGTGCGGGCGGCCACACCTCCCCTGCTTTTATGAGGAATGGGTGTGTGCTACAATTGGTGCTCCAGCCTATCGCTGTGAGGCAGCTGCTATATAAAAGTTCCCTGCCCTGTGGGGCGTTGCCAGAGCTTCGCACTGAGTTCCTGAACTTAGCCATGTGAGTTTGTGTGTTCAGCTCCTGCTCTGATTTTGATCAGCTCTGGGGGAGCTGTTGCTCCTCATCCCTGTGTTAACTGTGTCTTGTTTGTCTGCCTGCTCTGGGGTCAGAAATACCCAGACCGCCCTTCATGGAGGCTGCATATCCAGGCCCGTCCATGTTGTGTCTTGTTTCCTGAATCCCTGATCCTGGATCTGTTCCTGCACCTGACCCTGTCTGAATTGTGTCTTGTTTCTCCGCCTGCTCTGGGGGCAGAAATACCCAGACCGCCCTTCCTGGAGGCTGCATATCCAGGCCCGTCTATGTTGTATCTTGTTTCCTGAATCCTTGATCCTGGATCTATCCCTGCACCTGACTCTGTCTGAATTGTGTCTTGTTTCCTGAAACCTGGACCTGCTCCTTTACCTGACCCTGTCTGAACTGTGTCCTCTGTGTGGTGTTCCTGGGGTCCCTCTGTGTCTTGAACCCTGTGCCCAGTGACTGTGACTCTTTGCTACCTGACTGGTGATTTAACCTGGGTTCATCTTGGAAGTAGGAGTCCGGTGTGTCCGCTGAGTTTCTGCTACACTATGCTCAGCTGGGGATTCGGTGCAATTCCCTGCCGGTTCCAGTCCAACTCGGCGGGGTTTGCATCAGACCGCTTGGGTTCCTTTCTAGGTCGCTGCCTGATGTCCGGAGCCTGATGACCGTGGCCTCTCGTCCGGAGCCTGATGACCATGGCCTGATGTCCGGTGTCTGACGACCTCTTCCAGATGTGCTGTGCCTGATGTCCTCCGCCAGATGTCCGGATCCTATGATTCCCTGCCCGATGTCCGGAGCCTGCCGATCGCTGCCAGTAGCCTGGAGCCTGATAACTGCGGCCTGATGTCCGGAGCTGATGTCCGCAGCCTGATGTCCGGAGCCTGCCGATCGCTGCCAGTAGCCTAGAGCCTGATAACTGCGGCCTGATGTCCGGAGCTGATGTCCGCAGTCTGATGTCCGGAGCCTGTTGATCGTTGCCAGATGTCTGGAGTCCGATGCCAGTGTGCTTATGCTCTGAGATCCAAGTCCTGATGCCCAGTCCGTGTTCCTGTTGCCCAGTCCATGTTCCTGATGCCCAGTCCGTGTTCCTGATGCCCAGTCCGTGTTCCTGATGCCCAGTCCATGTTCCTGATGCCCAGTCCGTGTTCCTGATGCCCAGTCCGTGTTCCTGATACCCAGTCCGTGTTCCTGATGCCCAGTCCATGTTCCTGATGTCTAGTCCGTGTTCCTGATGCCCTGCCTGAGTCTCAATGTTCCACGAATTCCCTGAGGTCCACCCAGTGATGACGTCCTTCTGGGATTGGTGTCTGATGTTCTCCTGCTGAGCCAGTGCTATGCCTGAGGCCTGAGAGAGAGGCCGTCCTAGTATGCCCGTGCCAGAGGTTCCTGGACTGCATCAACCCGTGATGACTCCTGCCGTTGTCTGACGTGTGTCCTGGGTATGTAACATAGTAACATAGTTATTAAGGTTGAAGGGAGACTTTAAATCCATCTAGTTCAACCCATATCCTATCCTAACTTGCCCTAACATGTTGATCCAGAAGAAGGCAAAAAAAAACCATGTGGCAAACAGTAAGCTTCACATTGGGGAAAAAAATTCCTTCCTGACTCCACATACGGCAATCAGACTAGCTCCCTGGATCAACGCAATATTAAGGAAACTAGTGTATATACCCTGTAATATTATACTTTTCAAGAAAGGCATCCAGTCCCTTCTTAAATTTTAGTAGGGAATCACTCATTACAACATCATGTGTCTTATGTTCTCTTGCTGAGCCAGTGCTATGCCTGAGGCCTGAGAGAGGCCATCCTGATATGCCCGTGCCAGATGATCCTGGACTGCATCAACCCGTGATGACCCCTGCCATTGTCTGAAGTCTGTATGAGGTCGGTGTCTGATGTTCTCCTGCTGAGCCTGTGCTACCCGAGGCCTGAGGAAGAGGCCACCCTAGTATGCCCATGCCAGACAACCCTGGACTGCATCAACCCGTGATGTCCTCCTGCCTTTGTCTGTTATCGTGAGACGTGTACCCTTACCTGATGTGCGGAACCGGGAGCCTTGCATATCTGTTTCCTTTATGTACCATGTCTTGTTCAAGTAAACTTTGTCAATATCTGAAGTTGTGCGGTGTCATGTCGTTCTGCTACCTCATCCACATGCTCAGCTGCCACATTCCCCAGTCGCTACTCTTCCCTAGTCCGGCTAGGCCCGGGTCCCCCCTGTGGTCCAGTGGGTCCACATTCCGTCCCCACCTGGGACGCTCGCCCCACGTCGGCGTGGTCGGTCGACGTGGAGGCGTCAGCTCGGCCGCCAGCGCGGTCGCAGTCGTGACACTTAATAAGTAACATTTCCCACATATCTACTTTACATCAGCACAATTTTGGGACAATTTTTTTTTTTTTGCTAAGAAGTTATAAGGGTTAAAAGTTAACCAGCGATTTCTCATTTTTACAATGCCATTTTTTTTAGGGACCACATCACATTTGAAGTCACTTTGAGGGGTCTATATGATAGAAAATACCCAAAAGTGACATCATTCTAAAAACTGCACTCCTCAATGTGCTCAAAACCACATTTAAGAAGTTTATTAACCCTTCAGGTGCTTCACAGGAATTTTTGGAATGAAAAATGAACATTTAACTTTTTTTCAGAAAACATATACTTTCCAGCAGAATTGGCTGGAATTGAGATCGGACTCCATATTGCATTTGAAGAGCCCCTGATGTGCCTAAACAGTGGAAACCCCTCAATTCTAACTACAACCCTAACCCCAACACACCCCTAACCCTAATCCCAACCCTAACCATATCCTAACCACAACCCTAGCCCCAAAACACCCCTAATCCCTAACCATAACCCTAACCACAAACCTAACACACCCCTAGCCCTTATCCCAACCCTAACTCTAATCCCAACCCTAATCCCAGCTGTAACCATAATCCAAACCCTAACCCTAACTTTAGCCCCAACCCTAACCCTAATGGGAAAATGGAAAAAAATACACTTTATTTTACTTTTCCCTAACTAAAGGGATGATAAAGGGGGGGTTTGATAGAAATGTGAAATCTTTTTCATTATTATTTATAATATTTTGTTTAAATATTTTTACAATTATTTTAAAAAACCTTTTTTATTTAATTCTATCTTTTACACTTTGTCCCACTACGGGACACTCATTTTGTGCAGGCTGATCGCTTCTATAGCCGCGATCGCCCCCCCCCCATGTGCATAGCCGATCGCTAATGACGTACTATTCGCCCATGGGAGTTAAGTCGCAGGTCACATGGAAGGAATATACGTCTAAGGGGTTAATTTTTGCCAGAGCTGTATATAGAGTCATTACAAACAGAGTGATCTATTTCAAGTGTTTATTTCTGTTAGTGTTGATGATTATGGCTTACAGCCAATGAAAACCCAAAAGTCATTATCTCAGTAAATTACAATACTTTATAACATCAGCTTGAAAAATGATTTTAAAATCCAAAATGTTGGCCTACTGAAATGCGTGTTTGTATGGGATAAAAATCTGGATTGGGAATTTTGTTACCAAAAATTTTATCCGGCAAACATGTCTGTTTTGGTCCGGATTCAGATAATGAATATAAATTCATCAGTGACAATTGTTCTTGAAACATCATTTTAGAATATTCATTATTACCGGCAGATATATTAATAGGGTCACTCCCAGGATTTTCACTTTGTAAAAAATGTTTTCCGATGTTTTCCCCTTGTTTTTTAGTGATTTTTTTATGGAGATGCTGCATTTTGGTTGGACTAAAAGTTACACCATTTTTTTTAACCTCACGCTGTAGCTGCAATAGTTTTTTCTATCTCATAATCAGATGAATCAATATTACCATCAGCTGAATCAAATTCTGATGATGAAAAACTAATGCATTAGTAAGGTTAGTTTCACACTAGCATTTCTGCCGTCTGTGCACGGCCGCCAATAAGCCATGCCCCCTGCCGCGCCCCCTCCTGACATCACCGCCTATTATCGCACATGGCCGCATGCGATCTGCGCACCCTATCTTTAATATAGGGTGCGCAGACTGTACGCTGCCCGTGCGCTAGTAGGATTTTTGAGTGCGCTGCGCACTTTTGTAGGTGCACCAGTGTGCGCCGAACGCAGCATGTTGCATTTTGGCGCGCTCGGCGCACATTCAAAAGTGTGCAGCGCACTCAAAAATCCTACTAGTGCACGGGCAGCGTACAGTCTGCGCACCCTATATTAAAGATAGGGTGCGCAGATTACATGCGTCCATGTGCGATAATAGGCGGTGATGTCAGGAGGGGGCGCGGCAGGGGGCGGGGCTTATCGGCAGCCGTGCGCAGACGGCAGAAACGCTGGTGTGAAACTAGCCTTATTCTGTTTATATCTGGAATCTCTGGATCCATTCTTCATATAGTTGTTTTTCAAAACAGATCTTGTATATTCTTTGTTTCTATTATATTGGTGCCAGTTATGAATAAGATTACTTTCATAGTCCTGCGAATCTCTTTTAAATTTTGTTTGTTTAACCCTTTCATGCCAGAGCCAGATTTCGCCTTCCTGACCGGGCCAAATTGTGTCACTTTATCAGGTAATAATTCTGGAACACTTCAACGTATCCCAGTGATTCTGTTTTTGTTTTTTTTTACATATTGTACTTCATGATAGAAGTAAAAGTAGTTTGATATACTTAGCATATATTTCTGAAAATATCGAAAATCTGGGGAAAATTTGGAAAATTTTCAAACTTTTATGCTCTTAAACCAGAGAGTTATGTCACACAAAATAGTTAATAAATAACATTTACCATATGTCTACTTTACATCAGCATAATTTTTTTAAACATAATTTTTTTTAGTTACGAATTTAGAAGGGTTAAAAGTTGACCAACAATTTATCATTTTTCCATAAAATTAACAAAACCATTTTTTTTACGTACCACATCACATTTGAAGTGACTTTAAGGGGCTTATAAATTGTCTGGAATCGATACATGGATGCCATGTCGTGTTTGTAGGGTCCCCGATGTGCCTAAACAGTGGAAACCTCCCATTTTGGAAACTATACCCCTCCATGATTTTATCTAGATGTGCGACGAGCACCTAAATTGTCTGGAATCGATAGCCGACGCTATGTCACATATGGAGAGCCCCTGATGTGTCTAAACAGTGTAAACCCCCCCCCCAAGATAATTACCCAGTTTTGGAAACTAGACCTTTCAAAGAATTTATATAGATGTGTGGGGAGCACTTTGAACCCTCAGGGGCTTTACAGGATTTTATAATGTTGAGCCGTAAAAATAAAAAAAAATAATCACATTTTTCCCACAAAAATGTTGTTTTAATCCCAATTTGTTTATTTTCACAAGGGCAACAGGAGAAAATGAATGCAGAACTTTGTTGTGCAATTTTTCCTGAGTACACCAATACCCCATATTTGTGGGAAAATTACTGCTTGGGTGCGTGGCAGGAGTGGGAAGGTAATGAGCGCTATTTTGGCTTTAATATGTTGCTGATACCATGTCACATTTGAAGAGCCCCTGACATTCCAAAACAGCAGACACCCCCACAAATGATCCCATTTTGCAAACTACACCTCTCAAGGAATTCATCTAGGGAAGTAGTATTTTTAACCCTCAGGCTATTCAAACTTGCATAGCGTTGGGCTGTGTAAATTAAAAAAAAAATTTCCTCTAAAATGTTGCTTTGACTTCAAGTTTGCAATATTCAAAATGGGTCATAGGAGAAAACAAACAGTACAATTTGTTACGCAATTTCTCATGACTTCACCGATACCCCAAATGTGGTTGAAAACTGCTTTTGAGGCACAGTGCAAAGCTCAGAAGGGAAGAAGCGTCATATTATAGTGCAGATTTTACTGCATTGGTTTGAGGGTGCCATGTCACAATGGTAGAACCCCTGAGGTTGCAGAACAGCAGAAACACCCATAACTGACCCCATTTTACAAACTACTACTCTCAATGAATTAATCTAGGTGTGCAGTGATCATACTGATGACACGCCCACCAGGGTCGTGGGGTACTCAGAACTGGGTCGGACAGTTCTTTGGGGAAGTCACGGGGCCATGACCCAACCCCATTGCCCTGGCTGTGCCGTAAAATGGGGATATGTATATGGGATTTAACGTAACACCACCCGTGGTATTCGGCAACAGAGGCTGACGCTGCTAAAGGAGAACGCTGGGGCTGATGGTGACGCAGCTGGGATGGCTCTGCTCCCCACAGGCGGAGAAGGGCCCCAGGGCTACCGGTTCTATATACAGTATGTCAGGCCTCGTGTACCTTGTGGTGCAGGACTCAGGGCGCAAGAGATCACTGGAGGACACAAGGGTTGTAGTTTTCTTTTCCTTTACTTGGTGGTTGATAGTACAGACCGGGGCATTGGTAACAGATTGTAATGGAGAGTCGGGCAGCCTGGAAGCAATTTTGGATACACCTGGCCAGGTAGATATGAAGTCCTCCCTTTTTCCTAGCTGCCTAACAGCTCACCCTCCTGCTGCTAACTGACTCTGTTTTAAAAACAAACCGCTGCCTGCATGGCAGGCAGCTTGAGCCTATTTCAGGTGCCGCTCCTTTGTGTCGGCTCCAGGCTCTGGTATGCTGCTGTGCCGCCGGGTATTAGATCGGGCCAGGAGACCTGCAGTCCCCTGCCCTCCGGATTTAGCTGCCGGGACTTCAGTACCCGAGCAACAACGGACTCCAGTATCCGATTCCTAGCCCCCAGCTCTGGGGCGAGTTTAATCTCAGCTCCACTCCCCAGGTTCTGCTCGATTTCTCTCCTACTGACACTTGGTAAGGGGACCCCTCCTTGCTTACAGGCTTGACATTACTCCCTGTGAGGGAGGCAATGCCACTGTGACAACCGGACTCCTGGGGTGCCACACTGACACCACAGGTATGTCGCAGGACTTTATACCATTGGGCAGTGAAGAAAAAATAATTATGGTACATTTTTACCACAAAAAAAATTGTTTTAGCCACAGATTTTACATTTTCACATGGGGAAATGGGTAAAAATGGTGACAAAATGTGTGACACAATTTCAGCTGAAAGTGGCAATACCCCATATGTGGCTATACAGTACTGCATAGCCACACAGTGAGACTCGAAAGGGAAGGAGTGCTATTTGACTATTGGAGAACAAATTATTGTAGAATAGTTTGTGGATTCCATACACAGAGCCCCTAAGTGCCAGAAGAGCAGAATCTCCCCTCAAGTGACCATACTTTGGAAATTGCACCCCTTTGGGAATTTATCTACTGGTGCAGTGATGATTTTGACTCCATAGGTGTTTCCAAGAAACAAGCAGCAGTTGATGTTACTGAGTGAAAATTGCAAACTGCCATTGTAATGACTAGTACATTATAGTGCCTAATACATTATACCGAGCTCATGCTTTTAGAGACATGCACCCATTAATTAGGCAGGCTCTCATTGCTACAGAAATGTCAAACATGTGGTTTTGAAACACTGTGGGGCTCAGAAGGGAGGGGACATTTGGATTTGGGAGTGCAGAATTCATTAGATTTCTTTTGGGGGCAAGGAGCTATAGTGCTTTTCTAGAGCCTTTGCACTACCAGTAACGTGGAAGCCCCCTATAGTTCCATTAACAGATGATGGACTTAAGTGGGGACTTGCTCTTTTTGTGGATTGAGTTGAAGTTTTTATTGGGATCATTTTACTTAACATTTGGGATCACATTTATCCGACGCTCTACAATGAGCACTTTCTTTGGGTTTTCCATCTAAATCTCTGAGTGACATGATTCAGATGAGATCCCCGAGGGATCCATTCACTATAATAGGCAACAGAGTCACTCTGGACTCCTTCTGGCCTCTGTTCAGTGGTGTTCTCCTTTTCAGAGGTGTATAAAACTGTGGCAGGCTGCTTTTTTACACACGTCTAAAAAGATATACACCATGGGATCACAGGTGCTATGGCGCCCACAGTGCCTCCATCTGCCTCATTATGGGGAATCTTCCGCTGGGGGTTCCATCTGAATCACTTATTTCAGAGATTTACATGGGAACTGCGGTGTAAGGGCTCAGTGTAGAGTTCAGGATAAATGTGAGCTGAGTCTTACTGCAATCTTTGGGATGAAGAATGAAAAAATTAACAGCATGTTAAGAATTGGTTTTATTTAATTTTTACGCTGTTCCTTGTGTGGTATAAGTGATTAGACAACTTTATTCTACAGTCGCTGCGATTACACTGATACCAGATTTATAGTGGGTTTGTATATTTGGCTGCTGTCACACACTAAAAGACACTTTCTTTTACATATTTTGAGAGCTATAATGTTTCCAGATTTCAGCTGACAGAGTCATGTGAGGGCTTGTTTTTTGCGGGACGAGTTGACGTTTTCATTGGTACCATTTTCGGCACATGAAATTTTTGATCGCTTTCTATTCATATTTTTGGGAGGCAGAATGAACAAAAAAGAGCAATTCAGGAATTGTTTTCCAGAGTTTTTTTTTATTGCCATTCCACCTATAGTAAAATTGATAAGGCAACTTTATTCTTCCGATCAGTACTATTACAGCGATACCACATTCATATTTTTTATGTTTTAGTGCTTTTACACAATAAAAACTAGTTTAAAGAATTGTTTTTGCATCGCTTTATTCTGAGAGCTATAACTTTTTTATTTCTCCACTGTTTGAGATGTGTGGCAGCTTGTTTTTTTGTGGGACAAGATGACATTTTCATTGATACCATTTTTATTTCCATTTGACTTTTTGATTGCGGTTTATTCCACTTTTTGCTTGGCAGTATGGTGAAAAAGCAAATTTTTGCACCATTTTCTTTTACGGTGTGCACTGAAGGAGTTAGCGAGGTGTGAGTTTTATAGGCCGGGTTGTTCCAGACACGGCGATACCAAATATTTGTACTTTTTTTCTTTTTACGTAAATATATGTATTTATCGGTTTAATTTTTTTAAATATTTTTTATTTTTGCTTTTTTACTTGATCCCTGTATGGGACTTCAATTTTTATTTTTCTTATCACTGTTCTCGTCCAATGCAATACATGAGACCTGTCAGTTTGACACTGTCAGATCGCCTGTGATTCAGCTGCTGGCTGAGTCTAACAGGCCACTGTAGCTGGCAGACCCGGAGGTCATCACATAACAACGCTCAGATCCCCCTTCATGTGATCACATCTCATGACGGGGGGCATCGGAGAGGTGAGTACATTAGTGGTCTCCCTCTGCTATCGTCTAAATGCCAATCGCGGAATCTAGAAGATAGCAAAGGGACTGGGACCTGATCCAATCAGGTTCCGATGATGTAATCTGTAAGAGCTACCGCTCTGCACAGGAATCGCAGCACTTGCAGGACCCTGTGGGTCCTGAGAGCTGTGAGACCACCGACCACAGAGAAACCTCGTTGCTGCACAAAGCCCAGCAAGCACCAATGTTTATCTACAGTGGGCAGTCGGGAAGCGGTTAATGGCAGTTGTGGTGTCTTCTAACTTGCACAAGTTTTCATTGATTTTTATTTTTAGTTGCAATATAGTAATCAGAGTTTGTATGATTCACTAGAAGATTTTAAATTTTCTTTATATTCGTTTCAGCTGATTCCATGTTTTTTTTTTATTTTTGATAAGATGCATCAATCTAATGGAACAATCCATCAGAATATCATCACGCTCCATAAGAAATTCAGCATTATATATTATTGTTGGACATATCTTTATTCTTAAACCTTGTGGGACCATTAATTTATCCATGTATGTGCAACGTTACTGAGTCCCACTAGGTTCTAATAGTCATTTGTTTTTCCAAATTCCCCATGGTTTCCTTTATATTGTTCTGATCCATAGGAATGTTACTGCTATGTGTGGTTAAATGGTGGCTTACAATTCTCCTATTCCCTGAGACCCACAAACAGACTTGGTGATGGTGTCAGCATACTCCTGTCCCCATAATGCACGTTCCAGGTCATCCCCCCAGTTCCATCACTCTCATTCCCTTCTTTTGAGGTCCACACCATCAGGCTCTTCCGTCCCCTCTCCCTCAGAGTAGCTGTCATATACTGGCCCCCAGGCTCACCCACCCAATTCCTTGACCACTTCTCCGCCTGGCTGCCGCACTTCATGTCCTCAGAACTCCCAACCCTTGTCCTGTGAGACTTCAACATCCACATTAACAGCTCCACTTCCACAGTTGAATCCCAGCTTCTATCACTAAGCACTTCTCTTGGCCTCTCACAGCTCTCAACCTCTGAGACACACAAAGACGGTAACACCCTTGACCTGATCTTTGTCCGGCTCTGTTCAATCTCCTACCTAGATAACTCACGGCTTCCCCTCTCTGACCACAAGATTCTCTCCTTCACAGTCACAAATCCTTGCCCACCCCAGCACACTCCTACCTACCACACATTCAGAAATCTACAAGCCATTAACCCTCATACACTTGCAGACTCCCTACACTCATCATTGTCCCCAGTCTCCTCTTTTTCCTGTCCTGATCTGGCTGTACATCACTACAATGACACTCTCAGAAGCACCCTTGACCAAGTAGTTTCCCTCACCCTCAAAACTTCCAAGCACAGAGTAAAACAGCCCTGGCTCACATCGCAAACTCGACTTCTCGAGCGATGCTCTAGGAGTGCTGAACGTTTATGGAGGAAAACTCGCACACCTGAAGACTTCATCCACTTCAAATTCATGTTTAGAACCTATAATTCTGTCCTTCACCTTGCAAAACAGACCTACTTCACCACCCTGATCTCCTCACTATCCAACAACCCCCAAAAAACTTTTTGATACCTTTCACTCACTCCTTAGGCCGAAAGCACAAGCCTCTATCACAGACATTTGGGTTGATGACCAGGCCTCCCACTTTATAGAGAAAATAGATAATATCCATCAGGAAATCCACTCCCAGCCACCAAGTGCAATGACTCCCATCCCTCCCTGCATTTCCCCTGGCTCACTCTCCACATTTGATTCCATCACAAAAAGAAGAAGTCTCCAGGCTCCTCTCTGCTTCTCGTCCGACTACATGCCCTACTGACCCATTCCCTCACATCTCCTCCAGTTTCTCTCTCCAGTCGTCACAACTCACCTAACTACAATCTTTAATCTCTCTCTCTCTCCTCAGGCATTTTCCCCTCCTCCTTTAAACACTCTATCATTACTCCATTATTAAAGAAACCCGCTCTTGACCCATCCTGCACAAACAACTACAGACCAGTCTCCAGCCTCCCCTTCATCTCTAAACTCTTGTAGCAACTGGTTTACTCCAGCCTTACCCTTTACCTCTCCACTCACTCCTTCCTAGACCCATCACAGTCTGGTTTCCGCGCCTTACATTCGACAAAACTGCACTCATCAAAGTGACCAATGACATTCTGACAGCAAAATGTAACGGTGACCACTCTCTGCTCATTCTCCTCCACCTTTCTGCAGCTTTCGACACTGTTGACCACCATCTTCTACTCTCTAAGTCCAGTCACTATGCATTAAGGACACTGCTCTCTCCTGGTTCTCTTCCTATCTTTCTAACCGCTCCTTCAGTGTTTTGTTCGCTGGCTCCACTTCATCTCCTTTTCCTCTCACTCTTGGGGTACCTCAGGGCTCAGTCCTTGGCCCCCTTCTCTTCTCTCTCTACACGGCCCCAATTGGACAGACCATCAGAAGATTTGGCTTTCAGTACCATCTTTATGCTGATGCCACACAACTATACACATCATCCCCTGACCTTACCCCTGCTGTACTACAGAACGCCAGTGACTATCTGTCCGCAGTTTCCAACATCATGTCCGCTCTCTATCTGAAACTCAACTTTTCCAAAACTGAACTTCTTCTACTCCCACCGTCTACCAACCTCACTAAATCTGACATTTCCCTCTCCGTGGGTGGCACCATAATAACACCCCGGCAGCAGGCGTGCTGTCTGCGTGTTATGTTCGACACAAATCTCTCCTTCACCTCCCATATACAATCTCTTGCCCGCTCTTGCTGCTTACACCTAAAGAACATCTCTAGAATCCGCCCTTTTCTCACCGTGGAAAGAACAAAAACCCTCACTGTCGCCTTGATCCACTCCCGCCTGGACTACTGTAATGCTCTATTAATTGGCCTCCCCATCACTCGACTTTCCCTTCTCCAGTCCATCCTTAATGCTGCAGCCAGGGTCATCCATCTGGCTAATCGGTACTCGGATGCGTCCGCGCTTCGCCAGTCTTTACACTGGCTGCCCATTCATTATAGGATCCAATTCAAAGTACTTGTTCTCACCCACAAAGCTCTCCACAGTGTGGCACCCCATTACATCTCCTCCCTCATTTCTGTCTATCAGCCTAACCGACCGCTGCGCTCTGAAAATGACTTTCGACTAACCTCTGCACTAGTCTGTACCTCCCACTCCCGACTCCAAGACTTCTCCCGCGCTGCGCCAATCCTCTGGAATACTCTACCCCAAGAAATTAGGACCAGCCACAACTTGCACAGTTTTAGGCGCTCTCTCAAAACACATTTGTTCAGAGCGGCCTATCACGTTCACTAATCACAGTTATTTTATGTGTAAGTGTGCATGTGTAGCCCATTCACTATCCCCATCTATCCCCCACTCCCTCAAGATGGCTGGACCATCATTGTAAATACATCATTGAAAATACACACATGTACTTTGTATCTCCCTCACCTCATTGTAGATTGTAAGCTCTCACGAGCAGGGCCGTCTTATTTTGCTTTAATCATTGTGTTATTGCTAAAGTTGTTACTTTTGACTGTTGTGTTTGAAATTGTTAAATTGTAAAGCACTGTGGAATATGTAAATAATATATATAAATAAAGATTATTATTATTATTATTATTATTATTATTATTATTATTATTATTATTATTATTATTTGTGGTGAAAATACTGGCAGATTTTTGTAGTCTAGCTTGGATTACGTTAAAGTCCTCCCCAATGGTAAGGGGATCCATATTATGTTTATATTTGTAATTTTTTATTACATTTATATTTTATATAGTACTAGCTGAAGAGCCCGGCGCTGCCTGGGCATAGTAACTAACTACGGTTAGTTATAATAAATTATAATGACTATATCTATATATATAAAGCTGAGTGTAGAGCCCCGCCGACGCCGCATAGCCAAGTTCACTATAATATCCCACATCATCCCATCAGCCAGAGCTATCAGACTACTACCCCTAATATCCCATATCGCCCCGTCAGCCAGAGCCACCGGACTACTAATATCCCACATCATCCTGTCAGCCATAGCCACCGGACTACTACCCCTAATATCCCACATCATCCCGTCACAGCCGCCGGACTACTACCCCTAATATCCCACATCGTCCCGTCAGCCAGAGCCACCGGACTACTAATATCCCACATCATCCCGTGAGCCATAGCCACTGGACAACTACCCCTAATATCCCACATCATCCCTTCACAGCCGCTGGACTACTACCCCTAATATCCCACATCATCCCGTCAGCCAGAGCCACCGGACTACTACCCCTAATATCCCACATCGTCCCATCAGCCAGAGCCACCGGACTACTAATATCCCACATCATCCCGTCAAAGCCACCAGACTACTACCCCTAATATCCCACATCATCCCGTCAGCCATAGCCACCGGACAACTACTCCTAATATCCCACATCATCCTGTCACAGCCGCCAGTCTACTACCCCTAATATCCCACATCATCTCATCAGCCAGAGCCACCGGACTACTACCCCTAATATCACACATCATCCCATCAGCCAGAGCCACCGGACTACTCCCCCTAATATCCCACATTATCCCATCAGGCTGGGGTCAGAACCAGAGTGCTGAGTGGAATGGCCCTAACTTCCATTCCAGGTATCCCTTTAATAGAAGCCTGGGGTGAGAATCAGAGTGCTGAGGGATTTACCCTAACTTCAATACCGGAGATCCCTTTAAGAGAGGCCTGGGGTCTGTACCAAAGCGCAGAGTGGATGTGCCCTCACTTCTGTACCGGGGATCCCTTTAAGAGGGGCCTGGGGTCAGAATCAGAGTGCAGAGTGGATTTGCCCTCACTTCCATACCGGGGATCCCTTTAAGAGAGCCTGGGATCAGAACCAGAGTGCTGAGTGGATTTGCCCTGACTTCCATACCAGTGATCCTTTTAATAGAATCCTGGGGTCAGATTCAGAGCGCTGAGGGATTTGCCCTCACTTCCATACAGGACATCCCTTTAAGAGAGCCTGGGGTCAGTACCAGAGCATTTGAAGGCAATTGCCCTAACTTCCAAACCGGGAATCCCTTTAAGAGAGGCCTAGGGTCAGTACCAAAGCGCTGGATGGATTTGCCCAGACTTCCATACCAAAAATCCCTTTAAGAGGGAAGATGTGCCTATTGAATGAAGGATGTGTGATGTGTATATGGGCACGGGAGGGGGGGATTCATTTCTGTCATGTGCTCTCTGCTCATTTCTGGGGGGCAGACAATGGCTGGGAGCTTATGTTCCCAGGGATGCTAGATTTCTCTCACCATGTCAGTGTCTGCTGAGGTGTTTTCTGGAGTGGGAAAACTGTTGCTCATAGCAACCAATCACAGCTCAGCTTCTTTTAAACAGCTCTGGTGAAATGAAAGATGCTTCGTGATTGGTTCGTGATACACACACATTCATTTTTATATATAGAGATAATGACACCACATAGTGCTCCATACAGTATAATGGGCCCCATATATTGCTCCATACAGTATATAATGGCCCTATATATTGCTCCATACAGTGCTCCATAAAGTATAATGAGCCCCATATAATGCCTCATACAGTATAATGGGGCCCATACTGTATATGCTCGACAGATTAAAAAAAAAATCAAATTCTCACCTCTCCTGTTCCCTGGTCTCCTTAGTGGCTTCTGACTCTTTGCAGTACTCAGCACAGAATAGGTGCTGTATTGAAGTTGTCGTGCCCTCTGCCCCAAGGCATCATAGAGAGTCAGAATACGCTGAAGACACTGGAGCTGTGGGAAACAAATGACAGGTAAGTACTTGAGGGGGGAAGGGCGGTGCCAGCGCTAGCATTGGGCTCTCCCATCTCATGGGCCCCATAGCGTGCCGGTGTCCCCGATGGCAAGTGGGCCTTCCGTTCGTCCATGGTCCACGTACTTGCACCAGGTGGTGATGCAGGCCCTGTGTATAATTTATCTATTTTACTAATTTATATAGCACCATTAATTCCACAGCGCTTTACAGACATTATTATGCATCCTACAACGTGTGCAGAATTATTAGGCAAGTTGTATTTGAGAGGATTCTTTTTATTATAGAGCAACAACTATGTTCTCAATCAACCCAAAAGACTCATAGATATCAAAGCTTAATATTTTTGGAAGTTGGAGTGGGTTTTTTTTTAGATTTGGCTATCTTAGGAGAATATCTGTTTGTGCAGGTAAATATTACAGTGCAGAATTATTAAGCAACTTAATAAAAACAAAATATATACGCATCTCACTTGTTTATTTTCACCAGGTAAACCAATAGAGCAACACAAAATTTAGAAATAAACATTTCTGACTGTAGCAAGCCGGCGCACCTCAAGGATTATATCTAACTGGACTTATTATGTTATAGCTCTAACTTGGCCATGGTATACATTGTTTATTAATTTTATTGTTCATTCAGTTAAAAGAGAAAGGATGCAGCAACATGTTATATGTTGATGTGGCCTCTAGGGGTCTCACTACATTGATGTGTGTAATATAGAGTGTAAGAACTTGTTGGTTAGTTGTTGTTAGCAGACATCTTGTAATGGAGGAATGTATCACAAGTCTCATGTAATAAACAAGCCTGGAGATATCCAAGGAGTGTGATCCTTGACCGGAAATACATAACAGAACACTGACATTCAAAAACAAAACAAAAAAAATCAGTGACGAATATAGCCACCTTTCTTTACGATGACACTCAAAAGCCTTCCATCCATAGATTCTGTCAGTTGCTTGATCTGTTTACGATCAACATTGCATGCCGCAGCCACCACAGCCTCCCAGACACTGTTCGGAGAGGTGTAATGTTTTCACTCCCTGTAGATCTCACATTTTATGAGGGACCACAGGTTCTCTATGGGGTTCAGATCAGGTGAAAAAGGGGGCCATGTCATAATTTTTTCTTCTTTTAGACCTTTACTGGCCAGCCATGCTGTGGAGTATTTGGATGCATGTGATGGAGCATTTTCCTGCATGAAAATCATGTTTTTCTTGAACGATACCGACTTCTTCCTGTACCACTGCTTAAAAAAGGTGTCTTCCAGAAACTGCCAGTAGGTCTGGGAGTTGAGCTTCACTCCATCCTCAACCCAAAAAGGTCCCACTGGCGTCTGAGTCGGAGTGGAGCTCTCTGCCCTTTACTGATCCAGCCTTGGGCCCATCCATCTGGCCAATCAAGAGTCGCTCTCATTTCATCAGTCCGTAAAACCTTAGAAAAATCAGTCTTAAGATATTTCTTGGCCCAGTCTTGACATTTTATCTTATGTTTCTTGCTGAAAGGTGGTCGTTTTTCAGCCTTCCTTAGCTTGGCCATGTCCCTGAGTATGGCACACCTTGAGCTTTTTGATACTCCAGTAACGTTGCAGCTCTGAATTATGGCAAAACTGGTGGTAAATGGCATCTTGGCAGCTTCACGCTTGATATTCCTCAATTCATGGGTAGTTATTTTGCGCCTTTTTTTTATCAACACGCTTCTTGCGACCCTGTTGGATATTTGCCATGAAACGCTTGATTGTTCGGTGATCCGGCTTCAAAAGTTTGGCAATTTCAAGACTGCTGCATCCCTCTGCAAGACATCTCACAATTTTTGACTTTTTAGAGTCAGTCAAATCTTTCTTTGGACCAATTTTGAAAAAGGAAAGGAAGTTGCCTAATAATTAAGCACACCTTATATAGGGTGTTGATGTCATTAGACCACACCCCTCCTCATTACAGAGATGCAAGTCACCTGATTTACATAATTGGCGGTTGGCTTTCAAGCCTATACAGCTTGGAGTAGGACAACATGTATAAAAAGGATGATGTGATCAAAATACTCATTTGCCTAATAATTCTGCACCCAGTGTATAGTCATCCATATAGTATAATGCACACCCCATAGTCCTCCATATATGGCTGACGGGCAAAAAGGTAACAATGCTTTGAACTTTTGAATTTCGGTCTCCATATCTCACCATCCACTACTGCTTTGAATGTGAGACTACCACCATTTCATAGACAATCACCTTGGCTATCTGATACATAAATTTGATTTGCAAATATTTAGGACATGATTAGTTATGGACAGTCTTGTCATGTCACTGCATTGTTACCGTTTTGCCCCTAAAAATCTAAATTTAAATTTTTATTATTTTATAAATCTACATTTGCTTTCAACACTGCCTGAATCCTTTTGAACATGCACTCGATCAGATTCAAGCATGTCTCAACCAAAATCTGATCCCCAGGTCACTTTCCTAAAGTTGGTACATACTGGTCAACTCACTTGGGTATGTACACAGATTTTTCTTCAACTCTACCCAAAAGTGTTTGATTGGGTTGAGGTCTGGAGACTGTGACGACCAATCCAGCACCTCTACTTCATTGTTATTGAACCATTTCTTCTCCAATCTTGATATACGCTTCTTTTCGTTGTACTGCTGGAATACTATGTCGTCCTTTTTATACTCATAGTACTTGAGTGTACGAAGTAACGCATCTTGTAGGATACTCACATATTGCTCAGAATAGGGACAACCATCATTGCTAGTCAAGTATCCAACGCCTTTGGCTGTGAAACATCCCCATATTATCAGGCTTCCTCCACAGAACTTGACAGTTCCTTCAATTTCCCAATCAGTTAGCTCCTTTTTCCCTAATTTGCATCCATTAGTGTCTAGTCTATTGACTTTTGTCTCATCGCTCCAAATCACCTGTTTCCAATCTTCTACGGTCCACATTTCATACTTTTTTTTGCAAACTCGAGCTGACGTTTCTCATGACGATATTGAAGTCGAGGCTTCTTCACCTTTTTTCAGGCCACCATTCCAGACTTGTGTAATGTGCGTCGCACTGTGCTTGCATGTAATCTCACTATTACAAAGCTTATGGCCTCCACTGCCATGTTTTTCGAGCCAGAACTCATAGACCTTGTGATCAGCCATCTTGTTGACTCCGATATTTTGCTTGGATGTTCATCTCTTGGGTTTTGAATGAATGGACAGACTTCATTTCGTATTCTTGCAGCTGTCATGGCTCTCACATGATGCACTTTGGTAATTTTCTTGGCTGAGAGACCCCTATTGATGAGATAATGATGCTGTTTCTCTTCTCTTGGGAAACCTTCTTCATGGCTGCTCCTCAATTCGAACCAGTGTCCTTTAACTTGGGAATTAACCCAATAATACACTGAGCTATTAGGGAATGTGAGAACAGGTTGTAATTTGTAGTACACAGGAAGAAAAAGATATTTTCACCAACAGGAGCAATACAGTAGCAATGCAGTGACATGACAAGAATCTGCATAACTAATCATATGTTAAATAGTTACAAGTCAACTTTATATGTGAGATAGCCAAGATGATTGTTTATAATATGATTGTAGTCTTACGTTCAAAACATTAGTTGATGGTGAGATATGGAGCATGAAAGTCAAAAGTTCAAAACATGGTTACCCTATAGCTTGTCAGTGTGCACTCCCCATATTCCTCCATACAGCATAATGCATCTCATATTCCTCCATATAGTATAATGCACCCCATAGTCCTCCATGCAGTATAATGAGCACCCCATAGTCCTCTATACAGTATAATGCACACCTCATAGTCCTCCATACAGTATAATGCATAACCCATAGTTCCCCATACAGTATAATGCACCTCCTTTAGTCCTCCATATAGTACATATAGCATAATGCACACCCCATAGTCCTCCATACAGTATTATGGCCATCACAATGTACGCACTGATTTTTAAAAATAAATACATACTCACCTCTTCCAATTTCCTCTCTGCTCCGGCCTCCAAAGCACATCTCCTCAGCAGCTCCACTGCCTTTTGCACCTTGCCTCGATTAAGTGATGTCACTGCGCTCACTGAGACGTGAAATGCAGAGGGAGAATGATGGAGAAGGGGACGGCTTCCCTTCTCCATCATTGCTTTCAACTGTATCTGCATCCTGAATGCCAATACAGTTAAATGTGTGATGCTGGGTGGAGGGGTGCCTTGAGCCGACACTGGCATCAGGCCCCCCAACTTACAGGCCTCATAGCGGCCATGTGGTCTGCCACACTATTAGCAGCATGTCACTGACTGGGGGCACCTGGGAGAGTGGGGGCCCTGAGCAATTGCCCAGTTTTCTTAACCCCCTTAATGAGGTCACTGCTTATAGTGGAGGCATACAGAAAAGATCAACAGTGACTGCAGCCTGTCACCGCCCTCTAGTGGAGACCCACAGCAGAAATCCAAATTGACTGCTGTGTAGTTACAGGCACTGTGTGTATGTCCATGGCTGTGTCTCCTTCAGTAATGGCATGTGATATACAGTACAGACCAAAGTTTGGACACACCTTCTCATTCAAAGAGTTTTCTTTTTTTCATGACTATGAAAATTGTAGATTCACTCTGAAGGCATCAAAAGTATGAATTAACTCCTTACCTACAATGGACGTAATATTCTGTCCATGTGACCCTGGACCTAATTACCATGGACGGAATATTACGTCACAGCGATCAGCGGCACCCACATGGTGAGCGCCGCTGATCGCGGCCGGGTGTCAGCTGATTATCACAGCTGACACCCGGCATAATGTGTCAGGGGCGGTCACGGACCGCCCCCGACACGTTAACCCCTGGCACACCGCGATCAAACACGATCGCGGTGTACCGGGCGTTAAAGGGAAACATCGGCAGGGAGGGGGCTCGCTCTGTGCTTCCCTGAGCCCCCCACAGCAGCGCAATGTGCAGCGCTGCTGCGGGGGGCTCCTTTCCTGCAGGTCCCCGGATCCAATATGGCGGCGGGGACCTCCGGGGGCCTGCAGGAAGCTGGCTTCCTCAATGCCTGCAAAGCGCAGGCATGAGGAAGCTTTCTGGACTGCCTGTGACAGATCGCTGATCTGTCACAGTGATCTGTGATGTGACAGATCAGCGATCTGTCACAGGACAGTTATGTCCCCCCTGGGACATTGTAATAAAGTAAAAAAAAAAAAAATGTAAAAATAATTTTAAAAAAATCGCTAATTAAAAAAAAAAAAAAAAATATTCCCCAATAAATTCATTTTTTGGAAATAAAAAAAATAAAACAATAAAAGTACACATATTTGGTATCGCCACGTCCTTAACGACCCGCCCTATAAAACTGTCCCAATAGTTAACCCCTTAAGCGAACCCCTTAAAAAATAAAAAAAACGAAGCAAAAAATAATGATTTATTATCATACCGCCGAACAAAAAGTGCAATAACGTGCGATCAAAAAGACGCATATAAATATCCATGGTACCGCTGAAAACGTCATCTTGTCTTGCAAAAAACAAGCTGCCATACAGCATCATCAGCGAAAAAATAAAAAAGTTATAGCTCGCAGAATAAAGTGATACAAAAATAATTATTTTTTATATAATATTGTTTTCATAGCATAAAAGCGCCAAAACATAAAAAAACGACCTAAATGAGGTATCGCTGTAACCGTACTGACCCAAAGAATAAAACCGCCTTATAAATTTTACCGCACCCGGAACGGCGTAAACGCACCACCCAAAAGAAATTCATGAAACGCTGGTTTTTGTAAATTCTGCGTCACAAAAAACAAAATAAAAAGCGATCAAAAAATGTCACGTGCCCGAAAATGGTACCAATAAAAACGTCAACTCGTCCCGCAAAAAATAAGACCTCACATGACTCGGTGGGTCAAAATATGGAAAAATTATAGCTCTCAATATGTAGTGATGCAAAAACTATTTTTACAATAAAAAGTGTCTTTTAGTGTGTGACAGCTGCCAAACAAAAAAACCGTTGTAAATAGTAAATCAAATCTCCCGTTATCACCCCCTTAGTTAGGGAAAAATAATAAAATTAAAAGAAAATGTATTTATTTCCATTTTCCCATTAGGGCTAGGGTTAGGATTAGGGCTAGGATTAGGATTAGGGCTAGGATTAGGGCTAGGAGTGTGTTGGGGTTAGGGTTGGAGTTAGAATTGAGGGTTTCCACTGTTTGGGCACATCAGGTGCTCTCCAAATGCAACATGGAGTCTGATCTCAATTCCGGCCAATTCTGCGTTGAAAAAGTCAAATGGTGCTCCTTCCAAACTCTGCCATGCGCCCAAACAGTGTTTTACCCCCACACATGGGGTATCAGCCTACTCAGGACAAATTGCAAAACAACTTTTGGGGTACAATTTCTCCTGATACCCTTAGGAAAATAAAAAATTGGGGGCAAAAATATCATTTTTGTGGAAAAATGATTTTTTTATTTTCACGCCCGAGCGTTATAAACTTCTGTGAAGCACTTGGGGGTTCAAAGTGCTCACCACACATCTAGATAAGTTCCATGGGGGGTCTAGTTTCCAAAATGGGGTCACTTGTGGGGAGTTTCAATAGTTTAGGTACATCAGGGGCCAGGGCTGCCACTAGGAATTTCAGGCCCCCATACTGGCAAAATTTTCGGGGCCCCCTTGAGACTCCGCCCAGGCTCCACCCCTCAAACTGTCCACAGTCCCACCGCTCTCTCTTGGAAAAATGCCACTTCTCACCAATCACACATTAACAGTTCCCATCACCAGATCACACATATAGCCGGCAGCTTTGGCCAAAAGATTTTTTTAAGCCGCCACCATAATAGGGTAGACACTTTTTTACTCTACTGTAACCTATTAAATATTTGTTAAAATATGCATTACAATTTAGGTATATTTTTATTTATTTTTCAATTTTTAAAATGACCAATAATATCACATACAAGGAACAAATACCGCTACACCATGTCCAGACCACATATTACTACCATAGTGACCGAATGATATCACATACAAGGAACAAATACCACCGCACCATGACCAGACCACATATTACCACCACAAAGTGACCAAATAATTGCACATACAAGGGACAAATACTACCGCACCATGCCCAGACCACATATTACCACCACATGGTGACTGAATACTACAATACTGATCATTAATAAAAAAAACATAATACTATCACCATAAGTGCCATTATACACAGGAGATCTGTACTTAGTATGCAGTGTATGTGTACAGGTAATATAGTGATCAATGACATTATACACAGGAGCTCTGTATATAATGTACAGGTAACACAGTGATCACTGGTGACATTATACACAGGACCTCTGTATATAGTATACAATGTATATTGTCAGTGTATAGGTAACACACTAACTCACCAGTGATGTCTCTAGGTGAAGTCCTTCATCCTTGCTTTTCATTCATCCAGCAGAGATCGCCATCATGTCTTCCAGCCAGGACTTGTCTCTGCAGGAAATAACACAGTTATCTAGAGCTCCGCTTGCAGAACACATTACTTATTTTTTCCCAACTTCTACATTACACCACATGAAGAAAAAAAGGTGACATAGTGTCGCTCTGCACAGTAACAGGACCACCCCCCCATTTAAAACAGTATCCTCAAAAAATTAAATACATCACTGCAGTAATAATATCCCCCATCCTGACCCCCACGTGTCTTATTCCTGGCTTTAGCCATATGTTCTCCCATCCCGCCCTCATGAGTATCCATTCTGCCCTATTTGTCTCCATCGTATCTATCCTACCCCATGATCCTGCGCGATCTGTCTCCAACCCTGACCCATCTGTCTCCAATCATTCCCCGTGTCTCCAATCATGTGCCGTATCTCGCATTCTGCCCCCATGTCCAGCATTCTGTCCCAGTCTTCAGCTTTCTGCCCCAGTCTTCAGCATTCTGCCCCATGTCCAGCATTCTGCCCCAGTCTCCAGAATTCTGCCCCAGTCTTCAGCATTCTGCCCCATGTCCAGTATTCTGCCCCATGTCCAGCATTCTGCCCCAGGTTCAGTATTCTGCCCCATGTCCAGCATTCTGCCCCATGTTCAGCATTCTGCCCCATGTCCAGCATTCTGACCCAAGTCCAGCATTCTGACCCAAGTTCAGCATTCTGCCCCATGTTCAGCATTCTGCCCAAGTCCAGCATTCTGCCCCATGTTCAGCATTCTGCCCCATCTTCAGCATTCTACCCCAGTCCGGCATTCTGCCCCAGGTTCGGCATTCTGCCCCATGTCCAGCATTCTACCCCATGTCCAGCATTCTGCCCCATGTTCAGCATTCTGCCCCAGGTTCAGCATTCTGTCCCATGTCCAGCATTCTGCCCCAGGTTCAGCATTCTGCCCCATGTCCAGCATTCTGCCCCATGTCCAGCATTCTGCCCCAGTCTCCAGCATTCTACCCCATGTCCGGCATTCTGCCCCATGTTCAGCATTCTGCCCCATGTCCAGCATTCTGCCCCAAGTCCAGCATTCTGCCCCATGTTCAGCATTCTGCCCCGGTCCAGCATTCTGCCCCATGTCCAGCATTCTGCCCCATGTTCAACATTCTGCCCCATGTTCAGCATTTTGCCCCATGTTCAGCATTCTGCCCCATGATCAGCATTCTGCCCCAGTCCAGCATTCTGCCCCATGTTCAGCATTCTGCCCGAGTCCAGCATTCTGCCCCAGTCCAGTATTCTGTCCCAGTTCAGCATTCAACCTCATGTCCAGCATTCTTCTGCCCCTGGCCCCCCGGATCGCCGCTGTCAAAAAAACCCAAACAAAATAAAAAACAAGTTCTTCTTACCTGGCCGCACTCCGTCCCTCCAAGCTGCTGAAGCGCGCTCTAGCTGGCGACTGACAGTGACGTCAGACGCCGGCGATGTGCGTGCTGCGGCTGACGTCAGCTGCCAGCCTCCGATTGGCTGGCGGCTGTTAACTATAGATGTGCGGGCCGGCGGGCCCGCATGTCAATAGCAAATAGCTGCCGCCCGCAGCACCCGCAGCCCCCTCTGCCCGCCGGGCCCCATACATCAGTCAGGGCAGTAATGCCCTGATGGCGGTCCTGTCAGGGGCTCTCCAAACGCACACGACACCCGCAGACCATTCCATCAAAGTCTGCATTCCAAAACGTCACTACTTCCCTTCCGAGCCCCGACGTGTGCCCATACAGTAGTTTTCTCCCACATATGGGGTATCAGCGTACTCAGGACAAATTGGACAACAACTTTTGGGGTCCAATTTCTCCTGGTACCATTGGGAAAATAAAAAAGTTGGTAACTAAAAGATCATGTTTGTGGAAAAAATACAATTTTTTTATTTTCACGCCCAGGCATTATAAACTTCTGTGAAGCACTGGTGGGTTCAAAGTTCTCACCACACATCTAGATAAGTTCCTTGGGGGGTCTAGTTTCCAAAATGGTGTCATTTGAGGGGGGTTTCCACTGTTTTGGTACATTAGGGGCTTTCCAAACGCGACATGGTGTCCGATCTCAATTCCAGCCAAAAACGTCAAATGGCGCTGCTTCCCTTCCGAGCTCTGCCATGCGCCCAAATAGTGGTTTACCCCCACATGTGGGGTATCAGCGTACTCAGGACAAATTGCACAATAACTTTTAGGGTCCTGTTACCCTTGGTAAAATGAAAATTGGGGGTGAAAAGATCATTTTTGTGGAAAAAATATGATTTTTTAATTGTACCGCTGTACGTTATAAACTTCTGTGAAGCCCTTGTGGGTTCAAAGTTCTCACCACACATCTAGATAAGTTCCTTGGGGGGTCTAGTTTCCAAAATGGTGTCATTTGTGGGGGGTTTTCACTGTTTTGGTACATCAGGGGTTTTCCAATCGCGACATGGTGTCCGATCTCAATTCCAGCCAAAAACGTCAATTGGCGCTCCTTCCCTTCCGAGCTCTGCCTTTACCCCCACATGTGGGGTATCAGCGTACTCAGGACAAATTGCACAATAACTTTTAGGGTCCTGTTACCCTTGGTAAAATGAAAATTGGGGGTGAAAAGATCATTTTTGTGGAAAAAATATGATTTTTTAATTGTACCGCTGTACGTTATAAACTTCAGTGAAGCCCTTGTGGGTTCAAAGTTCTCACCACATATCTAGATAAGTTCCTTGGGGGTCTAGTTTCT
Organism: Dendrobates tinctorius; assembly: GCF_039654945.1. Classification (NCBI taxonomy): domain Eukaryota; kingdom Metazoa; phylum Chordata; class Amphibia; order Anura; family Dendrobatidae; genus Dendrobates; species Dendrobates tinctorius. Next base: position 11,032,988 of record NW_027361681.1, read on the forward strand.
AAAAAGGGGTCACTTATGGGGGGTTTCCACTGTTTAGGCACATCAGGGGCTCTCCAAACGCGACATGGCGTCCGATCTGAATTCCAGCCACTTTTGCATTGAAAAAGTCAAACGGCGCTCCTTCCCTTCTGAGCTATGCCATGCGCCGAAACAGTGATTCCCCCCCACATATCGGGTATCAGCGTACTCAAGACAAATTGCACAATAACTTTTGCAGTCCAATTTCTCCTGTTACCCTTGGTAAAATAAAAAAAATTGAACCTGAAGTATTTTTTTTGTGAAAAAAAGTTAAGTGTTAATTTTTTTTTTAAATATTCCAAAAATTCCTGTGATGCACCTAAAGGGTTAATAAACTTCTTGTATGTGGTTTTGAGCACCTTAAGGGGTGCAGTTTTTAGAATGGTGTCACTTTTGGGTATTTTCTATCATATAGACCCCGCAAAGTGGCTTCAAATGTGATGTGGTCCGTAAAAATAAAATGGTGTTGCAAAAATGAGAAATCGCTGGTCAATTTTTAACCCTTATAACTTCCTAACAAAAAAAAAATTTGGTTCCAAAATTGTGCTGATGTAAAGTAAACATGTGGGAAATGTTACTTATCAAGTTTTTTGTGTGCCATATCTCTGTGATTTAAGGGCATAAAAATTCAAATTTGGAATATTGCGAAATTTTAAACATTGTCGCCAAATTTCCATTTTTTTCACAAATAAACGCAAGTTATTTGAATGAAATTTTACCACTAACATGAAGTACAATATGTCGCGAGAAAACAATGTCAGAATCACCGGGATCCATGGAAGCGTTTCAGAGTTATTACCTCATAAAGAGACAGTGGTCAGAATTGTGAAAATTGGCCCGGGAGTTAACGTGCACACCACCCTTGGTAGTGAAGGGGTTAACACATGTGGAATTATATAATTAGCAAAAAGTGTGAAACAACTGAAAATACTGTATGTCTTATATTCTAGGATCTTCAAAGTAGCCACCTTTTGCTTTGATTACTGCTTTGCAGACTCTTGGCATTCTCTTGATGAGAATGTCTTTTTCGCAGAAAAAAAACGCATCAATATGCACAAAAAGTGCAAAATTCATTAAAATGAATGGGATGCTCTTGTAAGCGTTTTTTAAGCATTTTTGCCGGTAAAAATGCTAAAAAAACACAAAAAAAAACGCTTACCTGTGCACACACCCTTAATGTTGATGATTATGGCTTACAGCCAATGTGAACCCAAAAGTCATTATCTCAGTGAATTAGAATAATTAACAAAAAACACCTGCAAAGGCTTCCTAGGTGTTTAAAAAGGTCCCTTACTCTGTTTCAGTAGGCTCCACAATCATGGGGAAGACTGCTAACTTGATAGATGTCCAGAAGGCAGTCATTGACATACTCCACAAGGAGGGTAAGCCACAAAAGGTCATTGCTAAAGAAGCTGGCTGTTCACAGAGTGCTGTATCCAAGCATATTAATGGATAATTGAGTGGAAGGAAAAAGAGTGGTAGAAAAAGGTGCACAAGCAACTGGGATAACCGCAGCCTTGAAAGGATTGTTAAGAAAAGGCCGCAGCTGGAGCCATTGCCTCAAGAGCCACCACACACAGATGTATCCAGGACATGGGCTACAAGTGTCTCATTCCTTGTTTAAAGCCACTCATGACCAATATACATCGCAAGAAGCTTCTTACCTGGGCCAAGGGGAAAAACAGCTGGACTGTTGCTCAATGATCCAAGGTGTTGTTTTCAGATGAAAATAAATTTTGCATTTCATTTGGAAATCAAGGTCCCAGAGTCTGGAGGAATTGTGGAGAGGCCACAATCCATGCTGCTTGAGGTCTAGTGTGAAGTTTCCACAATCAGTGATGGTTTGGGGAGCCATGTCATCTGCTGGTGTAGCTCCACTGAGTTTTATCAATACCAAAGTCAGCGCAGTCATCTACCAGGACATTTTAGAGCACTTCATGCTTCCCTCTGCTGACAAGCTTTTTGGAGATGGAAATTTCATCCTCCAGCAGGACTTGACACCTGTTCAAACTGCCAAAAGTACCAATACCTGGTTTAAAAACAACAGTATCATTGTTCTTGATTGGCCAGCAAACTTGCCTGACCTTTACCCCATAGAGAATCTATGGGGTATTGTCAAGAGGAAGATGAGAGACACCAGACCCAACAATGCAGATGAGCTGAAGGCTGCTATAAAAGCAACCTGGGCTTCCATTACACCTCAGCAGTGCCACAAGCTGATCACCTCCATGCCACGCCGCATTGATGCAGTAATTGAGGCAAAAGGAGCCCTGAGCAAGTATTGAGTGCATTTGCTGAACATACATTTCAGTAGGCCAACATTTTGAATTTTAAAATCATTTTTCAAGCTGGTGTTATAAAGTATTCTAATTTATTGAGATGATGACTTTTGGGTTTTCATTGGCTGTAAGGCATAATCATCAACATTAACAGAAATAAACACTTGAAATAGAACACTCTGTGTGTAAGTACTTTATATAATATGTGCAAAAAATAAAGGTAACCAGCTCACCTGCTTTCTTGGCCAGTAGTGGTGCGTGGAAGCTTGGGTATTTCATGAAGCCACACGTGGAGTAAATCAATAATGAAAAAGCTTCCAGCTTCCAAATATACAAAAATTTATTCAAGGCATAAGAACAAGGATAAACAGACATGCCCCATCATAGCGGAAAGACACAGCAACGCGTATCGAACAATATGTTCTTTTTCAAGCTTTTTCATTGCTGTGTCTTTCCGCTATGATGGGGCATGTCCGTTTATCCTTGTTCTTATGCCTTGAATAAATTTTTGTATATTTGGAAGCTGGAAACTTTTTCTATATAATTTATGAGTTTCACTTTTTGTATTGAAGAACTGAAATAAATTAACTTTTTGATGATATTCCAATTTTGTGAGGAGCACATGTATCTGCATTTCATCTTTTTTATTTTATACTGTTTTGCCTGTATTTATGTCTTTTGGATTATTTCATCTTTTTAAGCTCTGTCCTTCTTTTTGAATATTAAATCTTAAGTTTACGAAGTTTGTCTCTCTTTGCTGTAATGTTCCCATGATTTGGAGGAGAGGGATAGCTGGGTTGTGTTACTGTGGCGCCCCTGAGGCTTCAGTCGCCACAGAGGTACTGCACCTTCTCCTAAGGTGTAGTGCCCCACCATCCAGGTAAGGTGGGAACTCCTGACCACGCTCCACACCTGCATTGCACACACAGGATAGTTCAGTGGGGCCACCTAACAGCTTCAGGCTGGGGGTTAGCAGAGCACCCCTCGTGGAACCCTGCTTCGTAACACGAGATGTGCTGGGAGGCGGGTGGAGTGAGATGATACAAAAGAGTGGGAAGAGTGAGAGTTAGTTGGTTAGTTGGAGAGAGAGAGAGAAGAGTGAAGATGGGTGTCTGAAGGACGTGCTGCAGCAGGTCCCAGTGATCTGGGCTGCTGGCACGAGAAAGACCAAAGAAAGAGACTGATAAGATTGATAACCTAACCTTCCATAAGAGAGCTAGAACAGATCAGAACGAAGGAGAATAGAAGGATGGTGGGAAGCTGATTGAAGAAAGATATTGAACCCTTCCAGTCCAGAGCGCAAAGGCCGGGGCCCGGTCCCCGAGGTTGATTGGATCTTTATGTCCGGCAACAGACACCGGAGGAGTAGTGAGCCACTAACGCTTGCTCCCATCATAGACTTGGGACACAACAGCAACTGAATAGAGAGCTGGGACGCAGTGAGGAGTCCCCGAAGCAGGCTACAGCTGTCTGTCATACAAGTAGAGACTAGGAACACCTAGAGAGAGGCATTCCAGGGTAACTAAGTATTGGAGTGCTTCGCACCAAAAGGCGCATTGGAGGAGTCGTTCAGTGAAGGTACATATTGGCGGAGTGTGGAAGGGAGAACCCTATCTGGCCTGGAGGTTGGCTGGAGCCCTGACCTGGAGAACACAGTACGGAGGCAGGCGTGTGTGTGAACTGCAAACAGTGAGTAAAGCCATGGAACCGCACACCCTGGTGTCCTCCAGTTATTCCAGCATCGCTACACCTGGGTAACAACATCTATACCATTCTGCGCCTCTCCTCATCCATTGCCCCTACACTGCCCTGGGACTACAGATCCACCTGTGGGGAGCTACACCATCTTTGCTGCACCACACCATCAGTCCCAGTGGATCTGCATGCAGCGTTGGCTCAACATCTTACTTGCCAAACACCACTGGTGGCGTCCCAAACTATTCTAATAAACTTTAACACCATTAACATCACCGCCATTGATATTGGGCGCCCAGGGCCACTGCTGCTGTGACACATTCCCACCTTGACACCGGCCCGGTACCGAGTACCCCGCTGCCCTTGGTGTGAGAGGGCGACCCATTACCATGTAGCCAGAGTGCAAGTAGTGAACGTTCTGGAGCTCTGGAAAGCTAGGTGTGCATGTGTGCCAGTGTGTTCCCATGTGCAGGCATCTTGTAACCTGGTAAAATGGCGAGTGATGGGAACGTAAAGTGTGGTGTGGATTTCAGGACTATCTGTGGGGTGCACTTAGCTCATTATCAGACTATTGTAATAGGTCGACAAGTGAATGGGAAGCAGCGTCCCTCTTTACAGTAGCATCCAAAACACAAGAGTCATGAGCGAGTGGTGCTAATGACAAATTGGTGGAAATGGTGGGATGATATTTTATTAGAGCAGTAAGTGTCTGGATTACTGGTTTCACCTTTGGACTTCCAGACTGGTGGAACCCTTGCAAGGAGTGCCCTCTCTATGAGGACAAGCTCAGTGCTTAATTTTGTTTATTAAGACACACCTGCAAACAGTCCCAACCTTCTTGTTCTTTTCTATCCTCTATTTGGCGAGTGACTACTAAGTTGGGGACTGCTTACAAGAAGCACAAGAAAGCAGTGCTGATCTGTCTGTGTGAAGAGTGAGGTCTCAATGGGATGGATAAAACTAAAGGGATGTTAATATCTTCCTTGGTTGAGGATGATGCCAGGCACCAACACAATGTGGTTCTAGAGACCAGGACCAGTGGAGCATCAGGATGCCCAGTTATGGAGCTAGTTCCAGAACTGCCCAACCCAGAGGGTGCCAGGAGCACACTCAGCTCCCAGAGTGGAATGGATTCTTGCTTGCCATTAATTCTGCAGCCACTGGGAGAATGTGACCCTAAAATGCAGCTTGTGCTAAGACAATGCCAAGCACTGTGCCAGGCTGCAGAGCGACAGGTTAGGCCAAGCAAGAGGCTTAGGGTATGTGCACATGCTGCGGATTCCGCTGCGGTTCCGCAGCGGTTTTGGCCGCTGCGGACCAGCAGCAGTTTTAGCTGCGGTGTACAGTACCATTCAAATGAATGGTAAACAAAAACCGATGTGTAGACGGTGCGGAAAAATCCGCGCGGATTTCCTGCGGTTTTGAAACCGCAGAAAGAATTGACATGTCAATTCTTTCTGCGGAATCCGCAGCGGGTTCCTATTTCCACCATTGTGGAGATGATGAATCCGCAGGACCAAACCGCAGGCAAAACTGCAGATAATCCGCAGGTCTTTTGACCTGCGGTTTATCTGCGGTTTTTGCAAAATCCGTGCGGATTAATCCGCAGCGGATTCCGCCGCAGCGGATTCCGCAGCGTCTGCACACACCCTAAGAGGGACAGGCTGAGCGGGAGGCTGCAGAACAACAGGCCCAGGATCAGAGAGACAAAAGAGCTAAAGAGGGACAGGCTAAGCAGGAGGTTGCAGAACAACAGGCCCTGGACAAGAGAGAAGCAAAAGAGCTAAAGAGGGACAGGCTGAGCGGCAGACTGCAGAACGACAGACCCAGGACAAGCGAGAGGCAAAAGACGGACAGGCTGAGTGGGAGGCTGCAGAACGACAGGCTCAGGGCAAACGAGAGGCAAAAGAGGGACTGGCTAAGCAGAAGGCTGCAGAACGACAGGCCAAGGGAAAGCAAGAGGCAAAAGACGAACAGGCTGAGCAGGAGGTTGCAGAACAACAGGCCCAGGACAAAGGAGAGGCAAAAGAGATAAAGAGTGACAGGCTGCAGCACCACGTGTTTAAGTTGAGCAAGAGGCTAAAGAGCGACAAGCTGAGCTGGAGGATGTAGAATGACAGGCCATGGATAAGCGAGAGGCAAAAGAGCTAAAGAGCGACAGCCTAAGCGTGAAGCTGCAGTGCGACAGGCCCAGGCCAAATGAGAGGCTGCAGAATGACAAACTAAACAAGAAGCTATAGAGCTACAGATACAGGCTGAGCGAGCATCTGTAGAGTGACAGGACCAGGCTGAGCAAGAAGCTGCAGAGGGACAGGACCAGGCTGAGCATGAAGCTGCAGAGGGACAGGACCAGGCTGAGCAAGAAGCTGCAGAGGTACAGGACAAGGCTGAGCAAGAAGCTGCAGAGGGACAGGACCAGGCTGAGCAAGAAGCTGCAGAGGTACAGGACAAGGCTGAGCAAGAAGCTGCAGAGGGACATGACCAGGCTGAGCAAGAAGCTGCAGAGGGAAAGGACCAGGCTGAAAAAGAAGCTGCAGAGAGACAGGACCAGGCTGAACAACACGCTGCAGAGGAACAGGACCAGGCTGTACAAGAAGCTGCAGAGGGACAAAACCAGGCTGAGCAAGAAACTGCAGAGAGACAGGATCAGGCTGAGCAAGAAGCTGCAGAGGGACAGGACCAGGCTGAGCACGAGAGTGCAGAGCGACAATCTGATAGAGTACCAGCTGGAGTTAGCTTGACTCCAAATAAAGCAGTCTACCCCACTGAGCAGTGAGTCCAGTAATGCCAACACTTTTAAACCCCGTTTTGAGCACTTTTCTGTTATGTAAAAGCCCGGGGACCTAAGTAATAAGTACATCCATAAGGGATTTGAAAAGGTCTGCAGACTGTATCAGATACCAAGTGAACAGTGGGCTAGTTACGTAACCCCCGTGTTTCGAGGAAAAAATCTGGAAGTGTTTGCAGCTCTCACTCATGACAGAGATGGAGACTATGAGACCATCAAACAGAACTTGATAAGACACTATCAACTGAGCCCCAAAGAATACTGCAAAAGATTTTGAATCCTTCAACATGGACCTAACAACAACTACGGTGATGTGGAGGATGGGTTGAAAATCAACCTCGAGCAGAGGGTTCATCTATTACTACCTTCGAGAACTTAAAGGACCTGATGGTGGTGTCAATTCTTGCACTTTTTCCCTGTGGAAGTGCAACAGTTTGTGATGGACAGGGACAAAGAATACAGATCAGGCAGCTCAGATCACCAATGCCTGTGGCCAATCGTACACAATTGATAGGACTAGGTTTGGGATCTGGCCGCTTCGGTAGCAGGGGACTAGGTTCAGGCACTTGGCTGCTTCAGAACCAGGGGACGAGATTCAGACACTGGCCGCTCTGGGACCTGGGGACTAGGTTAGGGCATGGCCGCTCCGGGATCAGGGAAATAGCCGCTCCAGGACCGAGGGACGAGATTCAGGCCCTGACCACTCCGGGACCAGGGGACTTTGGGAATAGGAATGGCTTCAGCGGGACCAGGGGACAGCAGACAGGCACTGGCCGCACCAGAATCAGGGGACTTCAGGAACAGAACTGGCCGCACCAGGATCAGTGGAATACGGACACAGGACTGGCCACACCATGACCAGGGGCTAACCTTCATGGCTCTGGCCACACCGGGACCAAGGGATTTCACAACTCACAATAGTACACCTTACTCACTATTGACTCTACACATTGCTTGGCAACCCCCTAAGGGAAAGGGAGTCTTACACACATAATGACTCCCAGCAATAGGCTGGGAACCATCTTGCAGTTGTACTATTTATACTAACTGCCTCTCATCTACCCACGTGAACAGGGGAGTGCGCACACGCATGTACTACGGCCGGCACACGGACCAGGAAATATCAGGAAACAGGAGAAGGCCGGGGACCACCCCAGGGGACGGTGCGGTGAGTTAGCCAGCGTCAGTGGATGGAGGGAGAAGGGGACACCATGCAGGGGCGCCGCCAGCATCGCTACAGTTGTGTTTGTGTGATGGCTAATGGGTAAACCCAGCGACATTTTACAGTCTGTAACTGTTGATGATACTGTCACTTTAGGCCTGAGCGACACCAGGTTGCTAACGACTTTGGTCCGCCCGGAACGTAAATCCTCCAATGATATTATGCCAGGTAAGTCCTCACAGGAGTCAACCCTGTGTTGTCAATGGCACGGGTGTACCTTGACTGGAATACAGGAGCCAGGCCGGGCTTACCCTGGAGGGGCATAAGCAGCTGCCTAGTTTTCACTGGAGCTTCTGATGGTGAGATCAGGCTTATGTGGCCGGTATCTTCCAGATACCATTCCAAGGCAGTGTTGGGAACAGTAGCAGCTGACCCCGAGGGTCAGAGATGCTGGTTCAGATAGAGTATCACAGACAGGACAAAACAGCCACTGGTAGGGGTTCAGATTGTGCGGTTTCAGGATAGTAGACAGAAGGGCCACTGGTATTGGTACAGACTGTGCAGGTTCTGGGTAGAGAACAGGATGGCCACTGGTACTGGTACAGACTGTGTGGGTTCTGGATAGAGGACAGGATGGCCACTGGTACTGATACAGACTGTGCAAGTTCTGGATAGAGGATAGGACAGCCAATGGTATTGGTACAGACTAAATAGCAGAGAGGACAGCCACTGGTACAGCCTGTGTGGGCTCTAGATAGCAGACAGGACGGCCACAGGTACTAGTACAGACTGTACGGCTTCTAGATAGCAGACAGGATGGCCACAGGTATTGGTACAGGCTGTGTGACTTCTGGATAGCATTCAGGCTGGTCACTGGTTCTGGTACAGACTGTGAAGCTTCTAGATAGCAGACAGGATGGTCATAGGTACTGGTACAGATTGTGCGGCTTCCGGATAGCAGTTATGACGGACACACATACTGGTGCAGACTGTGCGGCTTCTGGAAAGAAGACGGGTTAGGTATGGAAGCAGGATACAGGTTAGACGACACAGGATCAGACAAAGCGGACAAGGGGACCTAACAACAGGTAGGCAAGTAACTAGCTAGAACAAATGTTGCTCAAACACCTCCCAACAGGTGAAGGTGCCTTAAGTAGTAAGTATCTCCTGGCTGTTGTCTATAAGAGACAGACCTAAGCACTTTGCCAGGGAATATGCCAGGCATGCACAGACCCTGGGATGCAGGAAGGGCAGACAAGCGGCCTGTGCGGTGTATAAGTTGGTGTCCTTGCCGGGGAGCAGAGTGGAAGCGTGCAAGGACGCCGGCACTAAATAAAGGAAGCACGAGTATCGGAGAACAAGGCTTTATTGGGTATAGACCCGGGATGGTATGTACAGTATTACAATAGGTTGCCGATCACCCACCAAACTCTGTGTGGTAAGACATAATGATGAAGGTGTGATCGGTTTAACATCATGACAGCGCAGACACCTGTTCTACTGTGAAATTGTATAATGTTACAGTGATTTGTGACCAGCTAGAACCTGATAATTTAGTAGAATTGTGTGATACAGATAAGGTGATCTGTGATACTATGGGAACAATGTTCACCTGTTAACAGCGCCTAACCCAGCACTAATGTAGAAAGGACTGGAGTAACTCTGATTTGCAACCAAGTGAAATCTAATAACATAGTAACATTCAGTAATACCGATGACGTGAACTGTAGTAGTTTGGTACTCTGTAATGTTATAGAGGCGTCCTAGTGATTCCCCTCTTAACCTCACTGAACCCTGTGTAGGGAAGTGGACTGACCTATGGACCTGTCTGATGAGGAACAGTGAATGTAAATTGTGCAGTAAATATACTTGACGTGAATTTGTATATACGTGCGGGGAAACAGCTGGAATTAGGAAAAGATGGCATAGGACCGGGTTTTGGCCACTAGGGGGAGACAAAGAATAGCAGGAAAAGGAGACCGTGCAGTACTGAGGTTTGGCCACTAGAGGGAGACAAAAGAAAGCAGGGAAAGGACTTAACAGCAGCTAATGCTTTGGAAACCGCAAAGTCATGGTGGGCGGAGTTACAGGGACTCGGAAGGGGAATTCCCAGACAAGGGGTGGCCCTGACAGGATAGTCGCAGGACAGAGGATGCCCGGGGTACCAGACGGGATGGACTCGGCCAGGGGAAGCGCTGTGGTGGTGGGCCTAAGGCAGCCACAGTGAAAGAACCACGAGGGACATCACTTTAGGAGGGAGAAGGAGGGGAAAGGTACCTGGGCCTGTGCGTAGAAGCTGTCGTGGTGCTGTGGTCGTTGAGAGGACAGCCAATAAAGAGGAGCTGTTTGAACGCATGTTGGTTTCTGTCTCCAGTCTGTTTGCGGCCGAAAAGGGACCACCCCCAGTCGGCACACGTACCTACAAGTGGTGTAGTCTGCAGGATGATCACTGCAAATTCACCAACATCAGCGGTGAGACTGCGCCGAAGATCTAAAGGACCCAAGCTGAACGGGTTGAAGATTTACCGCTGTGGATTACAAAAATTGGACTGTAATTGAGATTGCTGACTTTAATCAGAAGATCCCTGAACGAAAAGGATTCTGCAGAATTGGTTGTGGCATATAAGCGCCTGAAAGAGTCGCAGGAGTTTGCTGCCACATTGGACTGCCAGGGGCAGCTGTGTCGAGCCCGCCCCTGAGGGGAGCGGTGTACATCAAGTGACAGCCACCCCTTCCCACTGAACGCTGGAAAATGGATGGAGGGGCCAGCCAATGCCCCACCCTGGAACAGGAGTGACCCTGGTGAAAAGGCTGGGTGTGGCTGTCTAGCGCCATTGAGCTCCAGGACATCGGACACGATGTGACGCTTCAGCTGCCGAGGTCTTGGACAGATGAAGTGGCAATGGCTGCGGGAGATCGAGGGCCGCCAGGTTAACTGCACCTGGACGTTGCTGCCGGTGTACCGGACACTCACCCTGGAGGAAGACTGACCTTGGATCCCGATATAGCTGCCGACGGCTGGACCTGTGGAGCTGGAGATGGCGGTGTGCTCACCCGCGGCACAGGCCATGCCGGGGCAGCCGCTGGAGGAACCACCTCCGACTCTTCCCTGCGGAACCATCGGGTCTGGAGGCTGGTCCTGCCGGACGGCGGGATGAAGAGCAGCAGTGCACCCCAGACCACGGGATCAGGAGCAACGGAGGAGCAGCGGAGACTAGCGACACCTCGGACACTCCGGTCGCTCGGATGCACCAGTTCCTGGAGGAACTGTGGAGCAGCCTGAAGGAAGCCGCGGCCCCGGGGGAGGTGAGCACCTCCCTGGCCCAGCCGGCGGCCCTCCGCGCCCCGTATGAGGGCTAGGCCCAAGATCCCCGATATCGGTTCCCAGCCTCCCCCGTCCGGCCTCCCCTTATCCAGCGGCCCCTGCTCATGACAGATCAGCGGCCCATGCAAGGTGTCGCCCTGTTCCGTGTCCCCGGCACGGAGCGGATCTGCGGCCCACCCACTGATACACACAGCCACCTCTGCCTTACTCTTGGCTCCGGTTGCAGCCCGCTCATACCCGTGGCCGCCTCTGCCCCACTCTTGGCGCTGGCTGCAGCCTACTCACCGGAACCCGCGGCCGCCTCTACTCCACTCTCGGCTCCGGCCTACTCACCGGTACCCGCGGCCACCTCGCCTCCACTCTCGGCTCCGGCTGCGGCCTACTCACCGGTACCCGTAGCCGCCTCTGCCCCGCTCTCGGCTCAGGCCTACTCGTCAGGCTTTGCGGCCTATACCGGGCCCTCTGTCTGGATTGTGGACGTCATCTCACAGAAGAAGGCCAAAGAGCGGGAGGTCTGGGTGCTGCTGCACGAGAAGGGGGATGCAGCCATGTCTGTCCCTCGGTGTACCGAGCAGCTCGTGTACACGAATGTCGAGAGGGGCTACAGTTTCATCAGAGAAGCGGAGACTGGCCACAAAGTGTACCTGAACGTGGCCTCCATTAAGCATAGGCGGGCCCTGCGGATGGGAGACCGGGTTTCCTTTTACAAGAAATACTGCCCCCGTAGCTGTTTGTTGCTGAAGCTTTTTTGTTTGATTGCCTCCATGGCTGCTATGCCGTGGCAGTTATCATATACCCTGAGGAATGCGGAACCCTGTGAAGGGGAGGTGGACTCCTGGACCTTGGGCACTGAGGACACTCGGGGTCCAGGAACAGTCAAGACATCCCGGGGGCTCCACGGCTGTGGAGTTCCTTGCTGTTGGCGGAACATCAGCCATCAGGAGACGGCCCGGAGCACCGCTGAATACGGACTACTGGGACTGCTGTGCGCTGTTGCACAGCATGGGGACTGTTCCGCGTCCCTTCGGGGTAAAATACCCCAACTCCTGACACGGCAGGGATGTGTGGGGGTGCTTTCCGCAAAGGAAGGGGGAGTGCTAATGTTTTGTTAAATATTTTAAGTGTTAAAATTATTAAAAATAAGTACATGTTGAAATTATGTATTGTTAGTTTAAAATGTTATACGAGAATGGTTCAACAGGTCCAAAGTGTGAAACTAAAGAAAAATGATTGCCATGTCTAATTATACCTGCTGGTACAAGATGGTTCGTGAATTGGAACAGACAGCGGTCCATAGGTCAGGTCCTAGGTGAAAAAATACCCAAAGTGAAGGAGGGGGGCACACGGTGACCTGGTAGGCCGGAGTCTCTTGTCGTGTCACCCTAGAATGGAACGCAATTCTGAAGGTGAGAAAAGTGGGGGAGATCATCCATTGAGGAGTCCAGGTGGTCCTACCCCAATAAAAAGGAATTGTCATAGAGGCGTACGCGACTGCGAGTAGACGTAAGTTACTCGGAGCACGATTGCTCCCGGCTCTGTTCAGCATCCCGCGTAGAGCTAGAAGGCTCTGGGCTCTGCTCTACAGCCGGTCACACAGACAAAAGAGAGTGGGGAAGGTCAGAAAGGGAAAATGAAGGGAACGAGATTGTCGGGGACAACAATGGTAAAAGGAAGGGGGTATCTAGGGAAGTGGACTGACCTATGAACCTGTCTGAAGAGGAATAGTGAATGTAAGTTGTGCAGTAAGTATACTTGACGTGAATTTGCATGTATGTGTGGGGAAACAGCTGGAATTAGGAAAAGATGGCGTAGGACCGGGTTTTGGCCACTAGGGGGAGACAAAGAATAGCAGGAAAAGGAGGAGGTGCAGTACTGAGGTTTGGCCACTAGAAGGAGACAAAAGAAAGCAGGGAAAGGACTTAACAGCAGCCAATGCTTAGGAAACTGCAAAGTCATGGTGGGCGGAGTTACGGGGACTCAGAAGGGGAATTCCCAGACAAGGGAGGGGGAGAGAGTTCCAGAAGGAGAATCCAGCCCAGTAGGAGTTCAGCGCAGCTCAGGAGGAGACGAAAGGAGGAGGAACTTTGGAAGGGACTGGAAGGAGAGACAGTCAGGGGGGTGGCCCTGACAGGATAGTCGCAGGACAGAGGACGCCCGGGGTGCCAGATGGACGGACTCAGCCAGGGGAAGTGCTGTGGTGGTGGGCCTAAGGCACCACAGTGAAAGAACCGCGAGGGACGTCACTTTAGGAGGGAGAAGGAGGGGAAAGGTACCTGGGCCTGTGCGTAGAAGCTGTCGTGGTGCTGTGGTCGTTGAGAGGACAGCCAATAAAGAGGAGCTGTTTGAACGCATGTTGGTTTCTGTCTCCAGTCTGTTTGCGGCCGAAAAGGGACCACCCCCAGTCGGCACACGTACCTACAAGTGGTGTAGTCGGCAGGATGATCACTGCAAATTCACCAACATCAGCGGTGAGACTGCGCCGAAGATCTAAAGGACCCAAGCTGAACGGGTTGAAGATTTACCGCTGTGGATTACAAAAATTGGACTGTAATTGAGATTGCTGACTTTAATCAGAAGATCCCTGAACGAAAAGGATTCTGCAGAATTGGTTGTGGCATATAAGCGCCTGAAAGAGTCGCAGGAGTTTGCTGCCACATTGGACTGCCAGGGGCAGCTGTGTCGAGCCCGCCCCTGAGGGGAGCGGTGTACATCAAGTGACACCCACCCCTTCCCACTGAACGCTGGAAAATGGATGGAGGGGCCAGCCAATGCCCCACCCTGGAACAGGAGTGACCCTGGTGAAAAGGCTGGGTGTGGCTGTCTAGCGCCATTGAGCTCCAGGACATCGGACACGATGTGACGCTTCAGCTGCCAAGGTCTTGGACAGATGAAGTGGCAATGGCTGCGGGAGATCGAGGGCCGCCAGGTTAACTGCACCTGGACATTGCTGCCGGTGTACCGGACACTCACCCTGGAGGAAGACTGACCTTGGATCCCGATATAGCTGCCGACGGCTGGACCTGTGGAGCTGGAGATGGCGGTGTGCTCACCCGCGGCACAGGCCATGCCGGGGCAGCCGCTGGAGGAACCACCTCCGACTCTTCCCTGCGGAACCATCGGGTCTGGAGGCTGGTCCTGCCGGACGGCGGGATGAAGAGCAGCAGTGCACCCCAGACCACGGGATCAGGAGCAATGGAGGAGCAGCGGAGACTAGCGACACCTCGGACACTCCGGTCGCTCGGATGCACCAGTTCCTGGAGGAATTGTGGAGCAGCCTGAAGGAAGCCGCGGCCCCGGGGGAGGTGAGCACCTCCCTGGCCCAGCCGGCGGCCCTCCCCGCCCCGTATGAGGGCTAGGCCCAAGATCCCCGATATCGGTTCCCAGCCTCCCCCGTCCGGCCTCCCCTTATCCAGCGGCCCCTGCTCCTGACAGATCAGCGGCCCATGCAAGGTGTCGCCCTGTTCCGTGTCCCCGGCACGGAGCGGATCTGCGGCCCACCCACTGATACACGCAGCCACCTCTGCCTTACTCTTGGCTCCGGTTGCGGCCCGCTTATACCCGTGGCCGCCTCTGCCCCACTCTTGGCGCTGGCTGCAGCCTACTCACCGGAACCCGCGGCCGCCTCTACTCCACTCTCGGCTCCGGCTGCGGCCTACTCACCGGTACCCGCGGCCGCCTCGCCTCCACTCTCGGCTCCGGCTGCGGCCTACTCACCGGTACCCGTAGCCGCCTCTGCCCCGCTCTCGGCTCAGGCCTACTCGTCAGGCTTCGCGGCCTATACCGGGCCCTCTGTCTGGATTGTGGACATCATCTCACAGAAGAAGGCCAAAGAGCGGGAGGTCTGGGCGCTGCTGCACGAGAAGGGGGATGCAGCCATGTCTGTCCCTCGGTGTACCGAGCAGCTCGTGTACACGAATGTCGAGAGGGGCTACAGTTTCATCAGAGAAGCGGAGACTGGCCACAAAGTGTACCTGAACGTGGCCTCCATTAAGCATAGGCGGGCCCTGCGGATGGGAGACCGGGTTTCCTTTTACAAGAAATACTGCCCCCGTAGCTGTTTGTTGCTGAAACTTTTTTGTTTGATTGCCTCCGTGGCTGCTATGCCGTGGCAGTTATCATATACCCTGAGGAATGCGGAACCCTGTGAAGGGGAGGTGGACTCCTGGACCTTGGGCACTGAGGACACTCGGGGTCCAGGAACAGTCAAGACATCCCGGGGGGCTCCACGGCTGTGGAGTTCCTTGCTGTTGGCGGAACATCAGCCATCAGGAGACGGCCCGGAGCACCACTGAATACGGACTACTGGGACTGCTGTGCGCTGTTGCACAGCATGGGGACTGTTCCGCGTCCCTTCGGGGTAAAATACCCCAACTCCTGACATGGCAGGGATGTGTGGGGGTGCTTTCCGCAAAGGAAGGGGGAGTGCTAATGTTTTGTTAAATATTTTAAGTGTTAAAATTATTAAAAATAAGTACATGTTGAAATTATGTATTGTTAGTTTAAAATGTTATACGAGAATGGTTCAACAGGTCCAAAGTGTGAAACTAAAGAAAAATGATTGCCATGTCTGATTATACCTGCTGGTACAAGATGGTTCGTGAATTGGAACAGAGAGCGGTCCATAGGTCAGGTCCTAGGTGAAAAAATACCCAAAGTGAAGGAGGGGGGCACACGGTGACCTGGTAGGCCGGAGTCTCGGTCGTGTCACCCTAGAATGGAACGCAATTCTGAAGGTGAGAAAAGTGGGGGAGATCATCCATTGAGGAGTCCAGGTGGTCCTGCCCCAATAAAAAGGAATTGTCATAGAGGCGTAGGCGACTGCGAGTAGACGTAAGTTACTCGGAGCACGATTGCTCCCGGCTCTGTTCAGCATCCCGCGTAGAGCTAGAAGGCTCTGGGCTCTGCTCTACAGCCGGTCACACAGACAAAAGAGAGTGGGGAAGGTCAGAAAGGGAAAATGAAGGGAACGAGATTGTCGGGGACGACAATGGTAAAAGGAAGGGGGTATCTAGGGAAGTGGACTGACCTATGAACCTGTCTGAAGAGGAATAGTGAATGTAAGTTGTGCAGTAAGTAACTTGACGTGAATTTGTATGTATGTATGGGGAAACAGCTGGAATTAGGAAAAGATGGCGTAGGACCGGGTTTTGGCCACTAGGGGGAGACAAAGAATAGCAGGAAAAGGAGGAGGTGCAGTACTGAGGTTTGGCCACTAGAAGGAGACAAAAGAAAGCAGGGAAAGGACTTATCAGCAGCCAATGCTTAGGAAACTGCAAAGTCATGGTGGGCGGAGTTACGGGGACTCGGAAGGGGAATTCCCAGACAAGGGAGGGGGAGAGAGTTCCAGAAGGAGTATCCAGCCCTGTAGGAGTTCAGCGCAGCTCAGGAGGAGACGGAAGGAGGAGGAACTTTGGAAGGGACTGGAAGGAGAGACAGTCAGGGGGGTGGCCCTGACAGGAAAGCCGCAGGACAGAGGACGCCCGGGGTGCCAGATGGATGGACTCAGCCAGGGGAAGTGCTGTGGTGGTGGGCCTAAGGCACCACAGTGAAAGAACCGCGAGGGACGTCACTTTAGGAGGGCGAAAGGTGAAAGGTACCTGAGCCTGTGCGTAGAAGCTGTCGTCGTGCTGTGGTCATTGAGAGGACAGCCAATAAAGAGGATCTGTTTGAAAGCACGTTGGTTTCTGTCTCCAGTCTGTTCGCGGCCGAAAAGGGACCACCCCCCAGTGGGCGCACGTACCTACACCTGCACTACTGTAGTAATGGCCGATGACATCCATGGGATTTATGACTGGGGAACCAGCTAATGTCATAACATTATGTGATACAGATAACGTGACATATAGTCATCCAGGAAGCAATTATACCTCAGAGACATGTCCTGATGAATGTAGACCTGTCGACACTTTTGTTGACCCACTTCGACTAGCCAACTGGGGACCCCCTTACATATCAGCTGTGACCCACAGCCAGAGGGCCTGTCTTGTAGATCAGTCTGATGTACAAACCCTCACCTCCAACCTCTGGGTTCAATTTGTCCGAAGGCAGGGACAGTAACGCCAGTGCTGATTGGGCGCCAGGGTCACGTGTCACAAAAACTGTACGGGATCCCCGGGGACAGCAAGTGCCGACACCGCAGGAACAGCCCCGGAACGAGAGGCGAGTATAAGATCTTTTATTTAAATATAATGCATTGATGGAATCAGAAAAGTGCATTTTGCAATAAATAATAATAGATAGAAAAGTGCATCAATAATTAAATATTGCACAGTGACAAAGTAAGATTGGTAATAAATTATGACACTATCAGAAAATTGCATATCATTAGTTTGATGCAAAAATGTGCACTCTGCAATAAATATAAACATGAATAAATTTATATATAAAATAAATAGTTATTGCTTAGTGCAAGATAAATAATTTATATACAGTGGGGAAAAAAAGTATTTAGTCAGTCAGCAATAGTGCAAGTTCCACCACTTAAAAAGATGAGAGGCGTCTGTAATTTACATCATAGGTAGACCTCAACTATGGGAGACAAACTGAGAAAAAAAAATCCAGAAAATCACATTGTCTGTTTTTTTTTCATTTTATTTGCATATTATGGTGGAAAATAAGTATTTGGTCAGAAACAAGCAATCAACATTTCTGGCTCTCACAGACCTGTAACTTCTTCTTTAAGAGTCTCCTCTTTCCTCCACTCATTACCTGTAGTAATGGCACCTGTTTAAACTTGTTATCAGTATAAAAAGACACCTGTGCACACCCTCAAACAGTCTGACTCCAAACTCCACTATGGTGAAGACCAAAGAGCTGTCAAAGGACACCAGAAACAAAATTGTAGCCCTGCACCAGGCTGGGAAGACTGAATCTGCAATAGCCAACCAGCTTGGAGTGAAGAAATCAACTGTGGGAGCAATAATTAGAAAATGGAAGACATACAAGACCACTGATAATCTCCCTCGATCTGGTGCTCCACGCAAAATCCCACCCCGTGGGGTCAGAATGATCACAAGAACGGTGAGCAAAAATCCCAGAACCACGCGGGGGGACCTAGTGAATGAACTGCAGAGAGCTGGGACCAATGTAACAAGGCCTACCATAAGTAACACACTACGCCACCATGGACTCAGATCCTGCAGTGCCAGACGTGTCCCACTGCTTAAGCCTGTACATGTCCGGGCCCGTCTGAAGTTTGCTAGAGAGCATTTGGATGATCCAGAGGAGTTTTGGGAGAAAGTCCTATGGTCTGATGAAACCAAACTGGAACTGTTTGGTAGAAACACAACTTGTCGTGTTTGGAGGAAAAAGAATACTGAGTTGCATCCATCAAACACCATACCTACTGTAAAGCATGGTGGTGGAAACATCATGCTTTGGGGCTGTTTCTCTGCAAAGGGGCCAGGACGACTGATCCGGGTACATGAAAGAATGAATGGGGCCATGTATCGTGAGATTTTGAGTGCAAACCTCCTTCCATCAGCAAGGGCATTGAAGTTGAAACGTGGCTGGGTCTTTCAACATGACAATGATCCAAAGCACACCGCCAGGGCAGCGAAGGAGTGGCTTCGTAAGAAGCATTTCAAGGTCCTGGAGTGGCCTAGCCAGTCTCCAGATCTCAACCCTATAGAAAACCTTTGGAGGGAGTTGAAAGTCCGTGTTGCCAAGCGAAAAGCCAAAAACATCACTGCTCTAGAGGAGATCTGCATGGAGGAATGGGCCAACATACCAACAACAGTGTGTGGCAACCTTGTGAAGACTTACAGAAAACGTTTGACCTCTGTCATTGCCAACAAAGGATATATCACAAAGTATTGAGATGAAATTTTGTTTCTGACCAAATACTTATTTTCCACCATAATATGCAAATAAAATGAAAAAAAAAACAGACAATGTGACTTTCTGGATTTTTTTTTCTCAGTTTGTCTCCCATAGTTGAGGTCTACCTATGATGTAAATTACAGACGCCTCTCATCTTTTTAAGTGGTGGAACTTGCACTATTGCTGACTGACTAAATACTTTTTTTACCCACTGTAAATATGCATAAATATATATAAAGTAGAACTCACAACTCACAAATAACCATTGTACTTTGCAGTATAGTTACCCCAGGTATGTCTTTCCAAGGGAGGAATAAATGACTGGAGCCATAAGGAATATGAGAGATGTAACCATATACTGACCAAAGGAGAACACCACAACCCCATCCACCTACTCCAACGCACGTTTCGCTTCCAATTCTTCAGGGACTGAGGTGGAGGAGAAATGAAGCGTTTTGAATAGGGTAATAACAACTGTACATTCCTACAAATCAAGGAAGTCATGTTATTGAGTGCTAGAACCTGCGCATGACACCTGCCATCGAAGGGGTCACAGTTCAACAACACCATGTCAAAGCAGCAGATGTGAGAGCATGCGCAGGGCGATGCACAGCAACCCTGCAGCCATACTGACAAAGGGCAACTAGGGCAAGCTCCACATACATATGATAAAAAATTGATAATGCAGGTAAAGGAGAAGGTGTGTGTCATGGTTCCACCCCTCAGGATGTCTGGGATGCAATTTATGACAGCTCGGCCGTACAATCTGGTTCAGGGGCGTGCTGAAGCTGTCAGTCAGTACTTTAATTGACAGCATGACCATCCAGTCTGGTTCAGGGGCATGCTAAGCTGTCAGTGTGTTGACTGACAGCTCGACTAGCCAATCTGTGACTGGGAGGCGTCGGCTGTCTCAGGTGTTCACTATCCCAGGTAATGGCCATGCCTACTTAACTGAGCAGCCTCTCCCAGACCAATGCCAGACGTACATTCATCTTGCGAGGATTGTACTCCATGCTCCCTGTGCCTTGAGTTCTGTGTGCTTGATCTGTTGCCTGACTTTAGACTTCGTTCTGACCATCCACCTGTTTAACCCCTTCAGCTCTGATCCGTTAACCTCCCGGTACTCTGACCTCTTACATTACCTGACTACACTTTGTCTCTTCCTACTGTTTATGACGTACCCTCCTGGATTCTGATCTTGGACTTCCTCACTACTCTGATTCAAGGCTTAGCCATGAGAAGTGACTGCACTGTCCACATGACATATATGTGAATCAATGAATTGGAAAGTGGCAGAAAATACAAGGACAATATAAATAGAAAATGTACTGTGATAAAATCAATGACAGTGATGTATGAATGAAATATGTGTGTGTGAATGTGTGATAATGCCCATGATTAACCCCTTAATTAAGGGTACTTAAACCACAGCGCTGAGAATTCACGGCGCTGTGGAGTAAGTAAATAGCGCCCCCCAGTGTCGGATTTTCTCCGGGGTCTCGGCTGCAGGGGGTAGCCGAGAGCCCAGAGAACATGAATCGGATCGGTTTTTGCCGACCCCGCTTTTGCGATCACCGTTATTAACACTATAACGGCGACCGCAAAAAACAAACAAACCGCGATTTTGCATTTAATTTCTCTTTCCTCTGATGTGATCGCACATCAGAGGAGAGAGAAAGAGGGTCCCCGATCCCCCCGGTACCTCTCCATGGTCCAGGGTCCCCCTCCCGGTGGTCTGTGTCCCGCCAGTGTCCTCCGGTGGGCGCCGCCATCTTGGATCCGGAGAAAATGGCGGGCGCATGCGCAGTGCGCCCGCCGGAAATCTGCAGGCTCCGGCTGGCAGATTCCATTCATTCATTTTGATCACTATGATAAACTATCATAGTGATCAAAATAAAAAAAATAGTAAATCACCCCCCCCCCCGTTTATCACCCCCTTAGTTAAGCAAACATAATGAAATAAAGAAAATATTTTTTTTCATTTTTCTATTAGGTTTAGGGCTAGGGTTAGGGCTAAAGCTAGGGCTTGGGTTAAGGTTAGGGTTAGGGCTAAGGTTAGAATTAGGGCTAGGGCGAATTAGGATTAGGGTTTAGAGTTGGGATTAGGGTTAGGGGTGTGTTGGGGTTAGGGTTGGAGCAAGAATTGAGGGGTTTCCACTATTTACCAACTTTGGGGGTCTAAAAATTGGGGGCTAAAAATCACTTTTGTGGAAATAAAAAATACTTTTTATTTTCACGGCTCTGCGTTATAAACTTCTGTGAAGCACTTGGGGGTTCAAAGTGCTCACCACACATCTAGATAAGCTCCTTGGGGGGTCTAGTTTCCAAAATGGGGTCACTTGTAGGGGGTTTCCACTGTTTAGGTACATCAGGGGCTCTGCAAACGCAACATGAGGCCCGCAGACCATTCCATCACAGTCTGCATTTCAAAATGGAACTCCTTCCCTTCCGAGCTCTCCCATGCGCCCAAACAGTGGTTTACCCTCACATATGGGGTATCAGTGTACTCAGGACAAAAATCACAACAACTTTTGTGGTCCAATTTCTCCTGTTGCCCTTAGGAACATAAAAAATAGCGGACTAAAAAAAATCATTTTTGAGGAAAAAAAAGTGATTTTTTTATTTTCACTGCTCTGCGTTATAAACTTCTGTGAAGCACTTGGCGGTTCAAAGTGCTCACGACATATCTAGATAAGCCCCTTCAGGGGTCTAGTTTCCAAAATGGGGTCACTTGTGTGGGGTTTATACTGTTAGGCACATCAGGGGCTCTGCAAACGCAACATGACGCCCGCTGACCTTTCCATCAAAGTCTGCATTCCAAAATGGCGCTCCTTCCCTTTCGAGCTCTCCCATGCGCCCAAACAGTGGTTCCCCCCACATATGGGGTATCATCGTACTCAGGACAAATTGCACAACAACTTTTGTGGTCCAATTTCTCCTGTTACCCTTGATAAAATAAAACATAGCGGGCTAAAAAATCATTTTTGAGGAAAAAAAAAAGTGATTTTTTATTTTCACTGCTCTGCGTTATAAACTTCTGTGAAGCACTTGGAGGTTCAAAGTGCTCACCACATATCTAGATAAGCTCCTTCAGGGGTCTAGTTTCCAAAATGGTGTCACTTGTGATTTTTTTCACTGTTTAGGCACATCAGGGGCTCTCCAAAAGCGACATGGCGTCCAATCTCAATTCCAGCCAATTCTGCATTGAAAAAGTCAAACGGTACTCCTTCCCTTCTGAGCTCTGCCGTGCGCCCAAACAGTGGTTTACCCCCACATATGGGGTATCAGCGTACTCAGGACAAATCACACAACAACTGTGGTGGTATGATTTCTCCTGTTACCCTTGTAAAAATAAAAATTTGGGGGCGAAAATATCATTTTTGTGGAAAAAAAATGATTTTTTATTTTCACGGCTCTACGTTATAAACTTCTGTGAAGCACTTGAGGGTTCAAAGTGCTCACCACACATCTAGATATCTTCCTTAAGGGGTCTAGTTTCCAAAATGGAGTCACTTGTTGGGGGTTTACACTGTTTAGGAATATTAGGGGCTCTCCGAACGCAACATGGCATCCGATCTCAATTGCAGCCAATTCTGCGTTGAAAAAGTCTAACGGCGCTCCTTCCCTTGCGAGCTCTGCCGTGCGCTGAAAAAGTAGTTTATCCCCACATATGGGGTATTGGCGTATTCAGGAGAAATTGCCCAACAAATTTTTTGGTTTATTTTCTCTTTTACCATTTGTGAAAATAAAAAAATTGGTTCTGAAGTAAATTTTTTGCAAAAAAAAGTTAAATGTTAATTTTTTCCTTCCACATTGCTTTAGCTCCTATGAAGCACGTAAAGGGTTAATGAACTTCTTCAATGTGGTTGTGAGCACCTTGAGGGGCCTGGTTCTTAGAATGGTGTCAGTTTTGGGTATTTTATGTCATGTACACCCCTCAAAATGACTTTAAATATGATGTGGTCCCTAAAAAAATGGTTTTGTAAATTTTGTTGAAAAAATGAGAAATCGCTTGTCAACTTTTAACCCTTATAACTTCCTAACAAAAAAAAATGTTGTTTACAAAATTTTGCTGATGTAAAGTATACATGTGGGAAATGTTATTTATTAAGAAATTTATGTGACACATCTCTCTGATTTAAGGGCATAAAAATTTAAAGTTTTAAAATTGCAAAATTTTCAAAATTTTCGCCATATTTCCATTTTTTCATAAATAAACACAAAACATATGGAAGAAATTTTACCACTAACATGAAGTACAATATGTCACGAAAAAACAGTCTCGGAATCAGCAGGATCCGTTAAAGCATTACAGAGTTATAACCTCATAAAGTGACAGTGGTCAGAATTGTAAAAATTGGCCTGGTCATTTAGCAGTAAAATGGCTCTGTCACTAAGGGGTTAATATAATACTCAATATTTTGAATGAAGAAAACATGAAGATCTGAAAATGAACAAAAGGGGAAGAAGCAGAGGGACAAAAAAGGGGGAAGGGAGGCAAAAAGTGACATAAATTACCATACAATAGTGAAATAAAAATGAATAATTCATATGAAAACAAAAAATGAAAAAAACAAAAAATATAAATAAAGTGAAACATTATAATAAGAAGACATTATGACTAGAGTTGAGCGAAACGGGTCGGTCAAATTCAAAAGTCGGCGACTTTCGCTGAAGTCGGGTTTCATGAAACGAAACCCGACCATAGCGTGAGGTCGGCCACGAGGTCGGCGACCAGAGCGCCAAAGTCGCGTTTCAAATGATGCTTCCAGCGCCCTTTTTCAGCCAATGATGGAGAACGCACACTGTGGGCAACGCGATGACATAGTAACATAGTTTTGAAGGCTGAAGGAAGACCTTATGTCCATCTAGTTCAGCCTATTTTTAGTGCAGCTGTTCTGCATTGTTGATCCTGGGGAAGGCAAAAAAAACCATAGAGTAGAAGCCAATTTTCTCCATAGGGGAAAAAATTCCTTCCCCTAAGCTGGGTCAACCATCTACCTATAATATTATGTTATTCGTTACCTTCTATACTGTTACTCACAAGGAAAGCATCCATTCCTTTCTTAAATTCATTCAGTGAGTTGGCCATTACCACTTCCTCAGGAAGAGAATTACAGAGCCTCACTGCTCTTACCGTGAAGAACCCTCTTCTATGCTGGTGCAGAAATTGTCTTTCCTCCAAACTAAGAGAATGCCCCCTTGTTCTTGTCACAGTCCTTGGTACAAACAGTTCATTCGAGAGATCTCTGTATTGCCCTCTGATATACTTGTACATATATATTAAGTCTCCCCTAAGTCTTCTCTTTTCTATAGTACATAATCTGAGTATGCCCCATTAATAACCACTCTTTGTTTTCTATCACTAAGCCAGCTACCTACCCATCTACACACATTTTCCCCTAGCCCAAGCTTTCTCATCTTACTTACCAATCTTTTATGTGGGACAGTGTCAAATGCTTTAGAGAAGTCGAGATAAATGACATCCAATGATTCTCCTTGGTCCATTTGAGAGCTTACATCCTCATAGAAGCTGATCAGGTTAGTTTGACAGGAGCGATCCTTCATAAATCCATGTTGATATGGAGTTAAACATTTATTAACATTGAGATATTCCATAATTGTATCCCTTAGAAACCCTTCTGTGACGAACAGCGTGGCCAGTGCCACCAATACGTCATGATCCCACCACTGACACGGGTTTGTCAGCGGATGGAGGGACGCGACGCACTGACTGCCAGCACATAGCTATCACAGGCACAGTGGGGGCTTATCTTAGTTACCCACCACTGGCACCATGTGACCAAAACACCGCAAGCTAATCTTGCTCTAACAATTTACTGCAGGGGGGTATTTTGGATGCCCCACCACTGCTAACCACCTTCCAAGAACTGCGGGGATATATGTATATCCCACTTTCTCAGTCTCACTTTGGAACTCGCAGCTCTCCGGCGCCCCCCTTACCCTCAGGTCAGTCAGGGAACTGCACCTAGGATAATTAGTCGCCGGACGGACTGCTTGTTGTGCACGGCCAATTAGACTACTGCAGTAAGGGAATTATCAATGCTGTGGCCTCAACCACTCATTCAGCAATATAAGACCCTTCTGGACTGCCAACTAGCCCAACCAACTGTACACACCACGCTGCCACCAGCTCCTGGTTTCTCCACTAAAGTTATAGACTTAATGGAGGGGTTCGAAGCCAACCCGAACATTAGCGTAATTATCTAAAAAAGGTGCATAGTTCGTTTCTTAGAGCATGAAGGCAGACTGAATAATTTTATCATTTATTTCCCAAATGGGCAGTGATTACATAGATAAAAGTTGATATGGTTATTATATCTCTGAGATGTATGGTTTTTGCAATATGACTTGTTTTAATACTTCCCATATACTGGCACCCAGCCTCGTGGCCAGAACAAAAGAGATCTTTTCCCTTTAGCTGTGCTGGGGGGGAGGAGGAGAAGGAGGCTTCGAGAGGAAATGCCCGGTATCAGGTTTCAGATGCAGGCAGAGAGCTGTACACACACAGACAGCTGCTAAGGGGGGAGAAGCCAAAAGAACCAAAAGGAAAGGGGGGCTGCAAAAGCAGACAGGCTACTTTCTCATAGAATGGAGGATGCTAGAAGATTACAGAAAACATCATACTTTATAGACATTTTACATTACACCTTCAAAAATTTTACCCACAACAGATGTTAAGCTTACCCGCCTATAGTTTCCAGGTTCCCTTTTACACCCCTTTTTGAATATTGGTACCACATTTGCTTGCCGCCAATCAAAAGGAACAGACCCTGTTTCTATAGAGTCTTTAAATATAAGGAACAGAAGCCTGTCTATCACATTACTTAACTCCCTTAATACCCGAGGGTGAATGCCATCAGGGCCTGGTGATTTGTCAATTTTAATCTTACTAAGGCGGTTCTGCACTTCTTCCTGGGTTAGGCAAGTAATATTTAATGGGGAGTTTACATTATCACTGCATTTCCCCTGGCAAATCCTTTTCCTGTGTCAACACTGTTGAGAAAAAAGTATTTAAAACATTTGCTTTTCCCACATCGCTCTCTATGATTTCACCCTCATTGTTCTTTAAAGGGCCGACACCATCAATTTTAATCATTTTACTGTTTATATATTTAAAGAATAGTTTGGGGTTTGTTTTACTTTCCTTCGCAATGAGTCTCTCAGTTTCCACTTTTGCTAAATGTATTTGTTTTTTTACACATTTTATTTTTTTCTCTATAACTTTTTAATGCTTCTTCATTGCCTTCTTGTTTTAGCTTCTTAAATGCCTTGTTCTTGTTATTTATTGCCCTTTTTACATCCTTATTTAGCCACATTGGTGTTCTCCTGTTCCTAGCCCTTTTATTTCTGTACGGTATGGCTAGCTCGCAGTGGGTGTGTAAAACTGATTTAAATATTTCCCATTTATTTTCTGTGCTCCTATTTTTGAGGACTTTGTCCCAATCAATTCGGCGAAGGTCCTCTCTAAGCTGATCAAACTTTGCTTTCCTGAAATTCAGCGTTTTCGTAACCCCCTTCCAGGGCACCTTACTGAAGGACAAGTGGAATTGTATTATATTGTGGTCACTGTTCCCTAGGTGCCCATCGACTCGTACTTCTGTTATTCTATCTGGCCTGTTGCTTAAAATTAAGTCCAGAAGGGCTGTCCCTCTAGTTGGGCCCTGCACAAGTTGTGACAGATAATTATCCTTGGTCACTGACAGAAATTGGTTCCCTTTCTGAGATACGCAGGTTTCAGGTTCCCAGTCTATGTCGGGGTAGTTGAAGTCCCCCGTAATAATCACCTCATTGTGATTTGCTGCTTTGTCTATTTGTTTCAATAATACATTTTCAGTGGTTTCTGTTATATTTGGTGGCTTATAACAAACCCCTATGAGGATTTTATTACTTTTCCCTCCTTGTATCTCCACCCATAGAGACTCCACCTCTTCATTTCCCTCTTGTATATCTTCTCTTAGTGAGGGCTTTAAAGTGGACTTTATATATAGACAGACTCCACGCCCTTTCCTTCTTTTACGATCTCTCCTAAACAAATCATATCCTTGCAAGTTAGCCGCCCAGTCATAGCTGTCGTCTAACCATGTCTCAGTTATTCCTACTATGTCGTATTTTTCCTCATACATTACCAACTCCAGATCTTCAATCTTATTGGTCAGGCTTCTTGCGTTGGTCAGCATGCAGGAAAGAAGTTTTGCTTCCTTTTTCTTAGCTTCCTTCTGAATACCCTGTCTTGGGTCCTCTTTACCACATCTAGTATCCTTGATTAGTTTGTCCTTCTGCTGCATGTTCTTGTCTGCTGTTTTTCCTGCCATCCCCTCTTCTTCTAGTTTAAAGCTCTCCTGATGAGTGTGGCAAGTTTTCTGGCGAATGTGTGTTTCCCAGGTTTTGTGAGGTGTATCCCATCTCTTGCGAGAAGTCCATCGTAGAGATAATTCATGCCATGGTCCAAGAATCCAAATCCTTGCTGCCTGCACCACCGTCGTAGCCATAGGCATCGGTCACCACCATCTTTGAGAAGGGCATGCAAGTGATTGGCTGGCTTTGAGTGGCGTCACAGGGGCTATAAAAGGGCGGGCACGCTGACCGCCATCTTACTTCTGCCGATCTTAGCATTAGGGAGAGGTTGCTGCTGCTGATTCAGAATAAGGGAGAGCGTTAGGCAGGGAAGAACCAAAAAAACTGCTTCTGCTGTTAGCGATTTCCACTTACAACTCAACACTTTGTGTGCAGTGACAGGGGAGGCTATATTTTTGTGCATCAGCTCTGTTGGTTATTAGGCTGCCTTATAAGGCTCCCTGATAGCTGCATTGCTGTTTGCACACTGCTGTGCAAACTGCTTTTTTAAAAGCAAAAATACTTTTCTTCCTCTTTTCTGCAGTTACCAAGCGTTCATTTTTCCACCCTTTTGTGTGTGCAGCAGTCCTGCTTATTAGGCTGCCTGCGTCCATACTTGGACTGAGAGCATCATTATCAGCCTCCTAAAATCTCTAGTGAGATCCAAATTCTCACCAATACTATGTACACCCTCCACCTTGTCATACACCATCCAATATCAGCCTGTTACATTGAGGTGTAATCTCTACTGGGCCTGAGACAATAGGTCAGCGTCCTCAAATCTCTAGTGAGATTCAAATTCTCACCAATACTATATACACCCTCCACCTTGTCATGCACCATCTAATTTCAGCCTGTTACTGTGGCGCCCCTGAGGCTCAGTCGCCACAGAGGTACTGCACCTTCTCCTAAGGTGTGGTGCCCCACCATCCAGGTAAGTTGGAGGCTCCTGACCACGCTCCAACACTCACACCCCACACAATAGAGTAGTTCAGCAAAACCACATTGCGGCTCCTTGCTTAGAGATAAGCAGAGCACCTTTGGTGGTTCCCTGCTTGGAACACTAGACGTGCTGGCAGGTGGGTGGAGTTCACTATATATATAAAAGAGCGGGAAGGTTTTAGGATAGAAGTTAGTCTGACAGGAGGTCAGTGAGAGAGGAAGCCACTCGGGAGGAGTGGGGATCCCTGGAAGAGGGATGGAGGAAGGAGTGCTGCAGCTGCCTCAGTGATCTGAGCAAGCTGGCACGGGAAAGGAAATAAGGAGAAAGACATTGAAGTGAAGCCTGAGCTTCCATAGAAGGGAAAAGACAAGTACGGAACGTAGGAGTAAGAGGGAACATAGAGGACGTGGGTTAGAGGAAGAACCCTGCCTAGAAGTTCTAAGCGCAAAGCCGGGGCCCGGTCACCGAGGTTGTATGGACACTAATGGTTCTGCAGCAGACACCGGTGGAGTAGTGGGCTGTAAATGCACTACTCCCATCTAAGACTTGAAGGCACAACAGCAACACGGATAGAGAGCCGGGACTTAGGAGTAGAGAGTCCCCGAAGCAGGCTACAGCTGTCTGCCGTGCAAGTAGAGTTCTTGGGAACATCTGTCAGGAGAAACTCCAGTGTAACACAGTACTAGGAGATCTTCACACTTAAAGGCGCTATAGAGGAGACGTTCAGGAAAGGTACATAAGTTGGCGGAGTGTGGAAGGGAGCATTCCATCTTGCCTGGAGGTTGACCGAGTCCCTGACCCGGAGGACACGGCACAGAAGCGGGCACTATACACTGTGAGTAAAGCTTTGGAACTACATGCCCTGGTGTCCTCCATTCCTTCCTGCGTCCGTCCGCCTGGCATTGCTACATCCCCTGCGCCGGACACTACACCATCTAAGTGTCTCCACATCTACACTGCCCTGGGACAACAGCCCTTCCTGTGGAGGGCTATACCATCCTTGCTGCACCACATCATCTGTCCAAAAGGATCTGTCTGCAGCGTCGGCTTAACACCTCCCTTGCCGAACACCACAGGTGGCGTCACAAACTATTAATTTAACAACATTCAAACCATTCACATCTTTCTATTACTTGGGCGCCCAGGGCCACAGTCCGGGTCACCGCCACTGTGACACATCCCACTGATACCGGCCCGGGACCGAGTACCCCCGCAGCCCTGGGAGGGCGACCCATTACATTGAGGTGTAATCTTTGCTTGCCCTGAGATACTAGTTCAGCGTCCTCAAATCTCTAGTGAGATTCAAATTCTCACCAATACTATATACACCCTCCACCTTGTCATGTTTTACAGATTTACACAGTTTTACAGACATTCACTATGTCTCTTTCTCAATGTAGTTCTATAAATTCTGTTATTAATACTTTTCATCATACACTAATACTTTTTAACTTCTATTCAGGAAATAACATTAAGCATTATCAATAAGTGCAAAATTAGACACTGGTCTGGCCATCGTGTCTGGAAATGTCCCTATAACGAGGTAGGTCTTCTTTTACAAAGAGAGTGCTATGTAAAACCAAGAGAGAGCACCTAAAGAGGTGCAAACTATGTACAATAACAGTTCTGGACCATTCAGCGTTCATGATCTCCACAGTTCAAGTGTGAAGGCTGCCAATACAACTGGGCAACACTGGAAAAACAAAACTAAACCATGATGGTCAAAAATATGGACGTCGACTCACAATGAGATGCAGTGGTGGTTTATGATCAGCTTTCACGGTTTTTCGACTCACAGACGTGTGACATTCCTGCCCACATTTTTAAATGTGTCCTTTCATGCCAATCCAATAGAATCGCCTACGGCCTGTGGCTTGTGTCTTTTGCACTCCAAAGTTAGCTGACAGATCATGATAGGCAGTGAGGACAATGTCTACATCTCTCCCTGTGATCACAATTTGATGGAGATGAGTAACGGTGATGGGTTCCACGGTACTGCGATACAAACCTTTCTTCACAAGAACTGTATTCGCTGTCTCCACAAAGTAATTGAGGGTCAGCATCGCCTCTGAGAATTCTCCCGGGAGTTTTTCCCGTGATTAGTAATTCCAAAATTTCTGCAATCACTCGACTTTCCGTCTGTACTTGTATCCATCTCGTTTCCTCTTGCGGCGAGTCTGGACTGTCTTAGTGAAACTGAAATATATATGAAGATCGAAAAATACCCCAACAGTGTATACTGGTGTACGCTTCGAATACATAACCCTTTTTCTACTTTTTAGATTCTTGTCTAATCCATACTGAGGCTATGTCTTTGTCGGACTCCGGAAATATACACGCAGATTTTTAATGTTTAAACTATGCTATATACGGTATACCTGCTATCCAGTGATACTGTACCCTTTCTCAACTTTCTACAATCACGTTGAATCCATACTGGGCCTGAGACCATCTGAGTCTGCCTCCTGATATATAGACATAGGCTTTTAATGTGTAAACTATGCTATATATATATATATATACACCTGTTATCCGGTGATACTGTACCCTTTCTCAACTTTCTACAATCTTGTAGAATCCATACTGGGCCTGAGAACGTCTGAGTCTGCCTCCTGATTAGAGATGAGTGGTGTTCGAGTCGACCTGTTCGCCAAGTTAAAATTCCAGCTGTTTTGGGCGGTGTTCGAGCCGTTCGTCGAACTCGAACACTTTGCTTAAAATTCGGCTGTTCGAGGTTCCGTTCGAGAACGGTTCGTTCACCAAAAGCGTAACTTCATTTTCACATTAATAATGGTTTTCAATGTTAATAGACTGTTTCATGGCATAGTAGCGGTGTGTGGTAGCAAGCGGTGTAGTACACCTGTCAAGGAGCTACACCGTGTGTGTTTCTAATAATTTTTTACCGCCTCTTGTCCAGAAAATCCTTTAGCGCCTTGTAGCACTGTCTGCTACTCAGCAGAGGAGCCCACCAGTGAACCTAGCTATGCCGCCTGTTTATGAAAGAACCAGTTTTTGACTGCATTTAGCACAGTTAATACTTTGGGCCTAGTAACTGTGTCTGCTACTCATCAGAGGAGCCCACCCGTGAACCAAGCTATGCCTCCTGTTTATGTAAGAACCATTTTTTAACTCCATTTAGCCCAGTGAATACTTTGGGACTAGTACCGGTGTCTACTGCTCAGCAGAGAAGCCCACCTGTGAACCAAGCTATGCCGCCTGTTTATGTAAGAACTGCATGCTACTCAGCATAGGAGCCCAGCTGTTAAGCAAGCTACAGCACCTGTGGTTTGGACACTTAATTTTTCCATTCTTTCTGGAATGCCGGTTAGGCCTATTTCTGGAATTCCAGTTGACCTGCACTTACTGGGAAATCCTCATTCGCGGGGAAGAATTGGAATCCCAGATCTCCATCACTAACGGTGTTCAGCGGGTTATCTGCACCTGTAAGCGACACACGCTGGTCCTTTCAGTGTAGCGCGCATGCAGCCCCGGACATGTAAGGGCACGACAGACCTGTTATTGCTCGATCTCGCGTGTCGGAGCCTCGCGTGTCCCTCTAGTAAGCTTGACGCATACTGCGGGGGCATGCCAGAGTCTCGTTCGTTAACGGAATAAAGCTGACAAATCGCTAGCACAACTAAAAACGGACATCCACCACCACCCACTGAATCGACAAAGCTTGCAATCTGTCCATCTTTTCTGCGGCTGGCATGGTTGAGGTTTCCCGGGTGGAGTCGAATTAAGCCGCAGGCTCCACTCCTAGTGGTGCCCTTCTGGACATTCCTTTAAGGTTAAGCTTTGCAGCCATACTGCCCCCGGAAACCAAACACTTTGCCTTCATGGACGCTGTTCGGAGGTTCTTGGGAATAACGCCACCCGATCGGCAGTTGGCATAATTTATGGTGGGAAGTCCGACGGTATATGATCGTCTTCGATTTCAGATTTTTTTTTTTTTTTTGTATTTTACATTTTTATTCCAGCCTTTCTTGACTTCATAAGGGCATGACATGCCTATATCTGTGTCTCCTCCGCCTCCTTTTACTCCTCCACCTCTTTTCTATATGTAGTTGCCCTTTTCCATATGTTATTTTTGTATTCTGAGCATTTTGTCTGCTTTGGGACACCTTTTAAGGTATTTTGTAATTGTTTTCTATGTGTTAGTATGTGTTTGTGTTTGCCTGCCATTGTTTTCAATGGTGTTGGCCGAATGTTCGACGAACTTGCCTCCTGTTCGATGAACCAAAATGAACTCGAACACTAGCGGGGTGGCTCAACACTACTCCTGATATATAGACGTACATTTTTAATGTTTAAACTATGCTATATATACCTGGTATCTGGTGATACTGTACCCTTTCTGCCAGGAAGTCCTCCTCCACCCACCACTCTAAGTGTATCATTGACACCTGGAACATTGTCCCACATGTGTGATTATTTCTTGCGGATCTTCTTGTTATATTGTGGTGTGTTCCATCCTTAGCGTGTGACAGTCTGTGGGTTACTCCTGCAATTTAGATGTACATATTAAAATTACCACAACACTAATGTATACAGCTGTACGCTTGTGATACATTACCCATTTCCTGCTTTTTATATTGTGGTCTAATCCAACCTGACCAAGTGAGACTTATTTTCTGACTGTGGAAATAAATACTGAGATTGACAACAACGACCCCTACACTGTGTACAGCTGTACTCTTCAGATCCATTACCATTTTACGTCTTTTTATATTGTGTTGTAATCCATACTGAGCCTGAGAGCGTCTGTGTCTGCCTCCTGAAATATCTACGGAGATTTAGAATGTTTAAACTATACTATATATACCTGCTATCTGATGATACTGTACACTTTTTCTACTTTTTATATTCTTGTCTAATCCATACTGAGCCTGTGAGCGTCTCTGTGACTGATGGAATATATAGGGAGATTGACAATTATCCTTTGACTGTATAGAGCTGTACGCTTCTGATACAGTACCATATATCTGATGTTATTTTGGGCTCATTTTCTGCAAAATTTTGAAGTTTGGTGGAAGAGGCCGCCGATGTGGGCATTGGGGGGCCAGCTGGTGCTGATGGTGGTGGTGCATCTTCTGGTAGTGGCAAAAGCACAATAGCAGCTAAGGCAGGAGGTGTTGAGCCTGCGTCATCACCTGGCTCCGGAACGCCTGGAAGGCTACCATTTCTGGGAGTAGGTTAACCGCTTTTAAAGCCGTAGCATCAGGAAATGGTTTTGGCTTACATTGACGAAACCGACTCCAGTTAATATGCCCTCCTCTTCTGAAGTTTCAAAAAATGCAAGCACCGAGTCGTCAAGTGCTGGCTCCTGGTCAGGAAGAACCCCTTTCCTTGTGTCCTTCACCCCCACCAAAAGTGAATGATGCAGCAGGCCACACTTCACATTAGTCCATGTAGCTCTTTCTATCATACCATGCCTGGGTTATCAAGTCAAATCGTGAATTCCCCAGTCCAAGATGAATCTGATATGGAGTGTGGGTGGCCAGCAAGAGCAGTGGGGTTAGTCGGTACCGGGTCGGTGTCTCAAAGGGATGTGTCACGTTGGTGGTGATGACCCGTTCCGTGGCTCTGGGCGTCCATGCAAAGGGGTGAATAACGTTTATAGGTGAATGATACATGACGCCATCTGTGGTTTCTGATCAGATTGACCTGCGCTGCAGTGTCGCCTCTCTAGGACAGATGTTGTGGTGCAGCTAAGATGTAGAAGCCCTGCACAGGTAGGGCCGTAGTCGCAGGGCAGATGAAAGAGTTGGTAGATGGTGTGCAGTGCAGGATGTAGCAGAGCCGTGCGCCAGGCGCAGGAGAACGATGACAGACACAGTCGTGTAGTTCCTTTACCTGTACTTGGTAAGTGCCGTCCAGGACCCAGAGTACAGATGGAGAAGAAGTTGGTCAGCCTGGAAGCAAATTTGGAATTCTCTCTCTGCAGATAGGTAGTGTGGCCTCCGTTCTAGTGCTTATCTGAGGTACTCGCAGTACTGAGTTCACTGAAGTTCCCCTGTTGACTCTCTTTTGGAACTTTCTCGTATGGCAGGCAGCCATAGCCTTTTCCTTCTGGCTCACACACGTCGCTGCTGGGGCCTCCGAGCCTTAGTTGGGAACAGAGCATTTACAGCTGCTACTTCCTCCGGTTTCTGCTGCAGGACCGTCATTGTCCCTACAAACTCGGAGACCGGAATCCGGACCATGCGCTCCAGCTAGGAGTGAGCGTTAACTCTGCTCATCCTCCAGCTCCCCTTCTCACGTCCACACACTTCCCCTTCCCTGCACAGACTGCCCTAATTTACCTCCTCCCGACCACAGAGAGCAGCTCCTCAGCAGTCAGGTTCAGAGGTCTCCCTGCTGGCCTGGAGTGGGAACTGTGTTGTGTGTTGGTTTAACTGCTAGAGAGATCCTTCGTTGCTCCCAAGCATGACATCACACTCCCTAGGAGGAAGGTAATGCCACTGTAGCGACCGTACTCCTGGGGGCGCCACAAGTGCACTGATGCCCAGCCACTGCTAGATGATTTTACTGATACATTGACCCAGACCACTACATTCCCCTCACACGCTACAATGCCATAATCTGTCCCTGATGAAATTCAGGTTCCCCTTCCCACATAATATACCACTTTACACGGTGACAAAGAGGAAGGTGCAGATGAAAGTGCAGGTTCCTTGAGCAGGTGGGGGGGCATACTCATGGACGACGGTACTGGCACAGAGCCCCTCATAGTACGCAAATGTGTCTCTGCCGGTGGGAGGGGAGGGGAGGGCCCGACACACCGCCGTACCATGAGGGGCCCTGTGCCAGTGCCGTCGCCAACGAGTGGGCCCCCCTGCTTGCTCAGGATCACAGCACTTGCAAAGTTGAAATACTTACCTCTCTGTTGTGAGTTCATTTTCCCCTTCACCATTGAGGTCTGATGAACTCCCTCTTCTGGTGAAGGAAGGTAGTGAGGCTGGTTACCAAGCACCTGGGCAGGATGATGATGACTGGGTGACGGGAATTACTGACTGGATATAAGGCAGCCGACGCCCTTCTGCCTTGCTGTTGATCTCTCTGAGGGATTCTAGGAGACCAGTCTGATTCCTGCTCCTCAAAAGCTAAGTTTTCTGTTCTACTTTTTTTGCATTTGTGTTTTGGTTTTGTTTTGCATTGTTTTCCTTGATTTATGCCATTCCCTGCTGGGGTGAGCTGAATTCCTTTTTGCTCTGTCTTCAGAAAATACCTGAGTACTGATATAGTCTTTTTGAAGCCTAGCGTCTTCAGGACTTTTTTCCCTATCAGCTGTTGGCTCTTGTTTTGATAGGGTTTTGGCAGATTACAGACAGCAGCTTTTCTATCCTGTCCTATCTAGTTAGCTTGGGCCCCATCATTTGCTCAGCCTATCTTTCTATCTGTGTGAGTGTTTTTTCATCTTGCTTCACCGTCATTATATGTTGGGGGCTGCCTATTGCTTTGGGGTCTGCTCTGGGGCAGTTTAGATTTCCCTTTCTGTCTTTAGGCTATGTAGTTCTCCGGCTGTGATCGAGGGGTCTGGGGCACCGTAGGAACCCCCCACAGCTACTGCTAGTTGTTGTTGATAGGTTCAGGGGTCTGCAATCCGATAGCTGCCAACTTCTCTGGTTTTCTGGACTTAGCTAGTATTTCTGTTTTTGCCTCCTACGGTGACTCATTCATAACAGAATCACCAGCCATACCGCATATCCTAGGGTACTCAATAGCAGGAAAGAAATTGTAAAAAAAAAAAAAAAAGTGTATATATTTTTTCCTCTATATCTCTGAGGCCGTAGGGGGAATTTTTTTTTCTCTCAATGGAGATAAAGCAATTGTCTGATCGTGTGGATCAGCTCGCTGTGGAAGTGCGGTGAATTTCTGCCTACCTTGCTCATTCACATGCTGCTGAACCAAAGATCCCTACTCCTGATGTGTTTTTTGGGGATCGGTCTAAATTTTTGAATTTCAAAAATAATTGTAAATTATTTTTTGCCTTGAAGCCTAACTCGTCAGGGAGCTCCGTGCAGCAGGTTAAAATTGTCATCTCTTTGCTGCGTGGCGATCCCCAGGATTGGGCGTTTTCTTTGAA
This sequence comes from Dendrobates tinctorius, assembly GCF_039654945.1. Lineage (NCBI taxonomy): Eukaryota > Metazoa > Chordata > Amphibia > Anura > Dendrobatidae > Dendrobates > Dendrobates tinctorius. Next base: position 11,069,466 of record NW_027361681.1, read on the forward strand.
ACCAGATGATCCTATTCTGACTAATGTGAGCGCATTTTTTTCAAGCCTTGGGGTTGTTGTATGACGAACCTAATGCTATTGATCAGACTGAAAAGACCCTGTTGGCATTGAGCCAGGGTCGAGATTCTGCAGAATTGTACTATCAAAAATTCCGAAAGTGGGAGGTCCTTACTACCTGGAATGATAATGCCTTGGCAGCTCTCTTTCGGAAGGGTTTGTCAGAAGCCGTAAAAGATACTATGGTGGGATTTCCTGTTCCCTCTGGTCTTGACGATTCTATGTCATTAGCCATTCAGGTTGATCGGCGTTTACGTGAACGCAGGACTGCACGAGAGGTGTTGCCACCTGTTGAACAAATGTCTGAACCTATGCAATGCGATAGAGTTTTGTCCAGGGAGCAACGTCAGGAGTTCAGAAGGCGTAATAAGCTGTGTTTTTTTTGTGGAGATGCCTCGCATATTATTTCTGTCTGTCCTAAACGAGAGAAACGTTTTGCACACACGTTTTCTGTGGGTGGTGTTCAACCTAAGTTTCTTCTGGCAATTACTCTGATCTGCTCCCTGTCCACATTTTCCGCCAAGGCTTTTGTGGATTCGGGAGCAGCCCTGAACCTAATGGACTTGGATTTTGCTAAACGTTGTGGATTTCCTATGACACCTCTGCGGACGCCTATCTCTTTGAGGGGGATTGATGCTACTCCTTTGGCGAAAAATAAACCTCAGTTTTGGACCCAGGTGGTAATGCGGGTCGCCCCAGACCATCAAGAAAATTGCAGATTTTTGGTGTTGCATAATTTGCATCATACCATTGTTCTGGGGTTTCCCTGGTTGCAAATTCATAATCCAGTTTTGGATTGGAAATCTGTGTCTGTGGTGAGTTGGGGTTGTCGATGTGCCCTTAGTGAGGCTCCGTTTTTTTCCACCTCTCCTCAGTCGCATGATGTTCCTGACTATTTGGCGGATTTTTATGATGTATTTAGTGAGAATGAGTCTGCGTCTTTGCCTCCTCATAGGAGTTATGACTGTGCAATTGAACTGAGCCCGGGGTGTAAATTTCCTAAGGGTCGGCTCTTCAATTTATCTGTACCCGAGCATGAGGCTATGCGATCCTATATTAAGGAGGCATTGGAGAAGGGTCATATTAGACCATCCTCTTCACCCTTAGGTGCTGGGTTTTTTTCGTGGCCAAAAAGGATGGTTCATTAAGGCCTTGTATTGATTATTGTGCCCTCAACAAAATTACTATTAAATATCAGTATCCGTTACCCCTGATTTCGGATCTATTCTCCAGAGTTAACGGTGCTTGCTGGTTTACCAAGCTTGACCTCAGGGGGGCGTATAATCTTATCCGCATTAAGCATGGGGATGAATTGAAAACGGCGTTTAATACTCCGAAGGGACATTTTGAGTACCTGGTGATGCCTTTTGGGCTCACTAATGCCCCTTCTGTCTTCCAGTGCTTCATGAACGATATTTTCCGAGACTTTGTGGATAAATTTTTGATTATCTATCTGGATGATATTTTGATCTTCTCCAAGGATTGGGATTCTCATGTGGAACATGTTCGGACTGTGTTCCGGATCTTGAGGGAGAATTCCCTGTATGTCAAAGGATCGAAATGCCTTTTTGGGGTACAGAGGATTTCATTTTTGGGATTTATTTTGTCTCCGTCAATTATTGAAATGGACCCGGCCAAGGTACAGGCCATTTATGATTGGGTTCAGCCCACTTCTTTGAAGGCCCTCCAGAAGTTTTTGGGTTTTGCTAATTTTTATCGGAAATTTATAGCAAAATTTTCCAGTATTGCCAAGCCATTGACTGATCTGACTAAGAAGGGTGCTGATGTGTTGAATTGGTCTCCGGAGGCTGTTTCTTCCTTTCTGGAGCTGAAGCGAAGATTCACTTCTGCCCCGGTTTTGCTGCAACCTGATGTCTCACTCCCGTTCCAGGTAGAGGTGGACGCTTCTGAGATTGGTGCAGGAGCTGTTTTGTCCCAAAAGGATTCGGTAACATCTAAAATGAATCCCTGTGCTTTCTTTTCCCGAAAGTTCTCTCCATCTGAACGTAACTATGATGTGGGGAATCGGGAACTGTTAGCCATGAAATGGGCATTTGAGGAGTGGAGACATTGGTTGGAGGGAGCTAAACATCAAGTCGTGGTCCTCACTGACCACAAGAATTTGATTTACCTGGAGTCGGCCAAACGCTTGAACCCTAGACAGGCTAGGTGGGCCTTGTTTTTTACACGTTTTGATTTTGTGGTCTCTTTTCTTCCTGGCACTAAGAATGTCAAGGCTGACGCTCTCTCTAGGAGCTTCTTTGCTGATTCTCCTGTGGTGACCAAGCCTGCTACCATCTTAGGCGAAGGGGTAGTTCTTTCTGCCATCTCGCCCGATTTGAGACGTGCTCTGGAAGAGTTCCAGGAGGACAAACCTGAGCGTTGTCCCAGTGGAAAGTTGTATGTTCCTGACCAGTGGAAGAAGAGAGTGATGTCTGAAGTTCATTGCTCTGCATTGGCTGGTCATCCAGGTATTTTTGGTACTAGAGATCTGGTGAGTCGGTCTTTTTGGTGGCCCGCCTTGTCTCGTGATGTCAGGATTTTTGTGCAGTCCTGTGGGACTTGCTCCCGGTCTAAACCTTGTTCTCGCTCTAGTAGGTTGTTGATGCCTTTGCCGGTTCCCAGGCCATGGACCCATATTTCAATGGATTTCATCTCTGATATGCCTGTCTCTCAGAGAATGATTGTTATTTGGGTGATTTGTGATAGGTTCTCTAAGATGGTTCATCTTGTACCACTCCCTAAGTTGCCATCTTCCTCTGAGTTGGTGCCCCTGTTTTTGCAACAGGTGGTTCGCTTGCACGGGATTCCTGAGAGCATTGTATCTGACAGAGGAGTTCAGTTTGTGTCTAGATTTTGGAGGACTTTCTGTTCCAAGCTGGGAATTCAGTTGTCCTTCTCCTCTGCTTTTCACCCTCAGACCAATGGGCAGATGGAGAGAACAAACCAGACCTTGGAGTCGTATTTGAGATGTTTTATTTCCGTTGATCAGGATGATTGGGTTTCATTTTTGCCCTTGGCCGAATTTGCTTTAAATAATAGAGCTGGTTCTGCCACTTTGATGTCACTTTTTTTTGTAACTTTGGGTTTCATCCTCGATTTTCTTCAGGGCAGGTGGAGCCTTCTGCCTGCCCAGGTGTTGACACTGTGGTGGATAGAATGCACCAGATCTGGGACCAAGTGGTGGATAAGTTATCTCTCTCCCCGGAAAAGGCCCAGCGGTTTTCCAACCGACATAGGACCATTGGTCCCCAGTTTAAGGTAGGTTGGTGATATGGTTTGGTTATCATCAAAAATATCGCTATGAAGGTGGCTTCTCCTAAGTTTAAGCCTAGATTTATTGGACCTTACAAGATTTTGGAGATTATTAATCCGGTCTCTTTTCGTTTGGCTCTTCCTGTTACATTTAAAATCCATAATGTGTTTCATAAGTCCTTGTTGAAGAGGTTTGTTGAAACAGTAGTTCCTGGGGTGGCACCTCCGGACCCTGTATTGGTTGAAGGTAACATGGAATATGAGGTAGAGAAGATACTGGATTTCCGTCTGGTTAGACGGAGACTCCAGTATTTGGTTAAGTGGAAGGGTTATGGTCAGGAGGATAATTCCTGGGTCTCTGCCTCTGATATTCATGCCAAAAGATTGGTGCATGCCTTTCATCGGGCTCACCCTGGTGGCGTGGATGAGGGTTCGATGACCCCTCCTCAAGGGGGAGGTACTGTTGTGAGTTCATTTTCCCCTTCACCATTGAGGTCTGATGAACTCCCTCTTCTGGTGAAGGAAGGTAGTGAGGCTGGTTACCAAGCACCTGGGCAGGATGATGATGAGTGGGTGACGGGAATTACTGACTGGATATAAGGCAGCCGACGCCCTTCTGCCTTGCTGGTGATCTCTCTGTGGGATTCTAGGAGACCAGTCTGATTCCTGCTCCTCAAAAGCGAAGTTTTCTGTTCTACTTTTTTTTGCATTTGTGTTTTGGTTTTGTTTTGCCTTGTTTTCCTTGATTTCTGCCATTCCCTGCTGGGGTGAGCTGAATTCCTTTTTGCTCTGTCTTCAGAAAATACCTGAGTACTGATATAGTCTTTTTGAAGCCTAGCGTCTTCAGGGCTTTTTTCCCTATCAGCTGTTGGCTCTTGTTTTGATAGGGTTTTGGCGGATTACAGACAGCAGCTTTTCTATCCTGTCCTATCTAGTTAGCTTGGGCCCCATCATTTGCTCAGCCTATCTTTCTATCTGTGTGAGTGTTTTTTCATCTTGCTTCACCGTCATTATATGTTGGGGGTTGCCTATTGCTTTGGGGTCTGCTCTGGGGCAGTTTAGATTTCCCTTTCTGTCTTTAGGCTATGTAGTTCTCCGGCTGTGATCGAGGGGTCTAGGGCACCGTAGGAACCCCCCACGGCTACTGCTAGTTGTTGTTGATAGGTTCAGGGGTCTGCAATCTGATAGCTGCCAACTTCTCTGGTTTTCTGGACTTAGCTAGTATTTCTGTTTTTGCCTCCTACGGTGACTCATTCATAACACCTGTCCCTGCTCCACCGCCATGACGTCTTCCGCATTTCCTGACAGTGACATTCTGGTCAGAGAGCGCGATGACATCACATCTGTACGCCCTCTGTCTAAACAGTCCAAGTGCAGTGAGATGGAAGATGGGGACGACGAGGAGTCCAGACTAGTACAGGGATCCCCTAGCGAGGAGACTTATTTAATTGTTTTCAATGTTGGTACAGCAATTTTTGGGGAGCACTATACTCTGGAGAATGATATATGAGGCCCACCATACACTGGAGCATTCCAAAGGTGGACATCAGACACTGGAGCAGCATTTACAGGGCCCATTATACACTGGAGCATTAGAAATGGGGCCCATTATAAAGTATATGGAGCATTATTTGGGCCCATAAGACAGTGGAGCTTCATCCATGGGGACCAACATATACTGTAGCATTATGTGGAGCTCATCATATACTGTATGGAACATTATATGGGACCAATGATTCTGTATGGAGAAATATATGGGCCTCATTACTCTGTATAGCGCACTATGTGGTGGCCATAATACTGTATGGAGTAATATACTGTCCATTTTTGGAGCTACTGGAGAATTTAAAATGGATATCAGTCATGAGATGTAAGAAGTGAAGTATTTTTCATTGTACTATACAGCTATTTCTCTGCCGTATCAGAGGATCATGAATTGTGGCATGTGTTAAAGGAGCCCAGTGACACTCTTTGGCCCAGGGCCCACGAAAATCTGGAGCCAGCCCTACCCCCCCCCACAACTTTAGCCAAATAACCCCCCGTTTTCAATGCCTAACTATTATTATAAAGTAAATTAAGGTTGACAAGCTTAAGTAATAAGAATTGATCTCCCAATCACCTCATACCATGCACTGTCCTCCCTCCCCCACTGCATCTAGCTCACTCTCTGATTTTGAACCAGTCACAGAAGAAGTAAGCAGGCTCCTTGCATCTTCTCGCCCAACCACTTGCACCAGTGACCCATTTCCGTCACATCTACTCCAGCCCCTTTCCCCTGCTGTCACCCCTCACCTAACTAAAATATTTAACCTCTCTCTCTCTTCTGGTATCTTTCCCTCCTCATTTAAGCATGCCATCATACATCCACTACTTAAAAAAAACATCCCTAGACCAAAACTGTGCCGCTAACTATAGACCTGTTTCTAATCTTCCCTTCATCTCTAAACTCCTGGAACGCCTGGTCCACTCCCGTCTTATCCGCTATCTCTCAGAAAACTCTCTTCTCAACCCTCTCCAATCCGGTTTCCGCTCTTTACATTCTACTGAAACTGCCCTCACTAAAGTCTCTAATGACCTACTAACAGCTAAATCAAATGGTCATTACTCCATGCTAATTCTCTTGGATCTCTCTGCAGCATTCGACACTGTGGATCATCAGCTCCTCCTCACTATGCTCTGTTCCATTGGCCTCAAGGACACCGTTCTCTCCTGGTTCTCCTCCTATCTCTCTGACCGCTCCTTTACTGTATTTTTTGCTGGCTCCTCCTCCTCTCATCTTCCCCTTTGTGTTGGGGTTCCTCAAGGATCAGTCCTAGGCCCCCTCCTCTTTTCTTTGTATACTGCCCCTATTGGTCAAACAATCAGTAGATTTGGTTTCCAGTACCATCTCTATGCTGACGACACCCAATTATACGCTTCTTCTCCTGACAACACGCCAGCCTTTCTAGAAAACACCGGCAATTGTCTCAACGCTGTGTCTAACATCATGTCCTCACTATATCTGAAACTGAACCTGTCAAAGACTGAACTCCTTGTGTTTCCTTCCGCTACTAATGTACCTATACCCGACATTGCCATTTCTGTGTGTGGTTCTACTATTACTCCCCAGCAACATGCACGCTGTCTTGGGGTCATACTTGACTCCGAGCTTTCCTTTGTCCCCCACATCCGATCACTGGCTCGCTCTTGTTATCTGCACCTCAAAAACATTTCTAGAATTTGACCTTTTCTTACTTTTGCCTCTGCAAAAACTCTTTCTTTTATTCATTCTTGTCTCGACTATTGTAACTCCCTTCTAATCGGTCTCCCTCTTACCAAACTCTCCCCCCTCCAATCTGTCTTGAATGCTGCTGCCAGGATCATATTCCTCGCCAATCGTTACACCGATGCCTCTACCTTGTGCCAGTCATTACACTTGCTACCCATCCACTCCAGAATCCAGTACAAACTTATTACCCTTACCCACAAAGCTCTTCATGGCTCAGCACCACCCTACATCTCCTCCCTTGTTTCAGTATACCATCCTACCCGCGCCCTCCGTTCTGCTGATGACCTGAGGTTAGCATCCTCAATAATCAGAACCTCCCACTCCCGTCTTCAAGACTATACACGTGCTGCGCCAATTCTTTGGAATGCACTTCCCAGGTCAATACGATTAGTCCCCAATCTCCACAATTTTAAGCGTGCCCTGAAAACTCATTAATTCAGACTGGCCTACCGTCTCAACACATTAACCTAATCTATCCCTATGTGGCACAGCCAAAAGTTTTTTTACCATAACCAGGTTCCCCGCATCATGTTCCCACATTCTTTATGCATCCATTAGCCCTCTGCATCTGTACTGTTACACACTTAACATTATGGCTGGTCCATACAATCAGGGCAACTGTTACCACCCACCTTTCGTGTCTCCCCTTTTTTCCTCATAGATTGTAAGCTTGCGAGCAGGGCCCTCATTCCTCTTGGTATCTGTTATGATCTATGTGATTATTGTTATGCTGTAATGTATATTGTCTGTACAAGTCCCCTATGAAATGTAAAGTGCTGCGGAATATGTCGGCGCTATAGAAATAAAATGTATTATTATTATTATGTTTTTGGCATTAAAATGGGCACTGCAGGTGTGTTTCCTATCCTCCACTCCCTGCCGACCTTGGTTTCCCATTGACTTGCATTGGGTTTCGTGTTTCAGTCGGCCTTCGACTTTTCATGATAATCGGCCGATTGCGTTCAACCCGACTTTTGAGAAAGTCGGGTTTCATGAAACCCGACTCGACCCGAAAAAAGGCAAAGTCGCTCATCTCTAATTATGACTGTTTTGGCCATGATGACATAGGAAGATCGTCCAATCTGAAAGATATATAACAAAAATGATGCATGAAAAACTGATGATATGCGATCCTCTGATAGTGACATAATTTATTACCAATATCTTACTGTCCCTTTGTAATATTTATATATCGTGAATTATGGATGAATCATATTCATGTGTGGTATGTATAGAATGCTGGAAGGATGTTCGGTAAGATGACGGCCATATTGTTTCTATGGAAGATCCCTCGGGGAAAATATGGTCCATGGTAGAAATGAGGAGTAGAAGTGAATTAGAATGGAATCTTATCATCCGTTGTCCTCCAACCTCAACGGAGGCAGGAGTGAGAGTTCTGGCGAGACCCTTTAAAACATCTCATCTACCGAATATTAGACCCCAGGAGAAGCATCAAGTATTGCAGTTCTGTCCATCTGTCCTGCCGCGGTCTCCTCCGCTGGAAGCGCTCACGTGTCCACAGGGCCGCCATCAGGGCATTACAGCCCTTACTAGTGTATGGGGCCCCGTGAATTGAGCCCCCCCGATGATTTGTTCAGGCAGCAGGCGCTGTAAGCTACGGCCCGCCCCAGTGCATTATGGGTCCCATCCAGCCAGCCTCCCATGACGTCACACGTTGCTCTGCAGCTCTGCTCCACTTCCTCATTCGGAGCAGAGCGTGCAGCGTGTGCGGTGTCGGTGTGTGTGCACGTGGGTGGCTGGGAGCGGTGGGCGGGCGGCAGACACCAGGAGAGAGGAGGCGGCGGCGTGCGCAGCGGACCAGACGTGGAGGCAGCAGGCGATTGAGCAGGTGAGTAGTCTCAGGGCAGGGGGGCCCAGCCAGCCACAATGCAGCAGTCCCACCACAGCCACAGGTCCCCAGGACAGGCAGGGGCCAGGGGGGGCCCTGCGCAGCCAGCCGCACGGCAGCAGTCCCGCCACAGCCACAGGGCCCCAGGGCAGGCAGGGGCCAGGGGGGCCCTGCACAGCCAGCCGCACTGCAGCAGTGCCACCACAGTCACAGGGCCCCAGGGCAGGCAGGGGGCAGAATGTGAGACATGGGGGCAGAATGAGACACGGGGGGCCGGGGGCAGAATGTGAGACATGGGGGCAGAATGAGATGCCCGGGGCAGAATGAGACGCCGGGGGAAGAATGTGAGACATGGGGGAAGAATGTGAGACATGGGGGCAGAATGTGAGACATGGGGGCAGAATGTGAGACACGGGGGGCCAGAGGAAGAATCAACATGGGGGCTGACAGTGAGACACAGGAGGGGCAGAATGTGAGACATGGGGCCAGAATGTGACAGTGAGACACAGGGGGGGGCAGAATGGATATGGGTGCAGAACGTGACAGTGAGACACAGGAGGGGCAGAATGGATACGGGGACAGAATGTGAGACACAGGAGGGGGCAGGATGGGAGACACATGGGGCAGGATCGATACGATGTAGACAGATGGGGCAGGATCGGGAGATCATATGGGGGCAGAATGGATACTCATGAGGGCTGGATGAGAGAATATATGGCTGGAGTCAGTAATAAGACAGGATGGGGGATATTGGAGACTAGGATGGAGGATATTATTACCATAGGGGCTAATTAAGGGATATTATTACTGCAGTGATGTATTTATTTTATTTGTTTGAGGATACTGTGCAGAGCGACACCGTCACCTTTTTTTCTTCATCTGGTGTAGTGTAGAAGTTGGGAAAAAAATTAAATAATGTGTTCTGCAAGTGGAGCTCTAGGTAACTGTGTTATTTCCTGCAGAGACGAGCCCTGGCTGGAAGACGTGATGGCGTTCTGTGCTGGATGAAAGATGAAAAGCGAAGATAAATACCTAAATTGTATTGGATATTTTAACAAATGTATAATAGGTTAGAGTAGAGAAGGGCCTGGTCAAAAGAGTCTACCTTGTCATGGTGGCAGATTTAAAAAATCTTTTGGCCAAAACAAGAACTGCTGGCTATGTGTGTCGGGCAGTGCTCGTTCGGAGAAGTGTGGGCCGTCTCAGAACACTGAGGTGAGTTTTCCTCTGCTAACCAGCGCTCATCAGCCCACGTTAATTACAGGGACTCCTGCAGCTTCCCTCACTTTGTCTGTTCAGGCTTATAGACTAGGGGCTCAGCGGGTAAAACCGGAGACCGCCCGCTGCCGCCAGAAGTTGGACCATTGACAGAAGACCCCACTTGATGACTCTACGCCGGCCGTTGCTGGTACTACAACCCCCATTGGACTACATAATGAGGAGGACATATGATGTACTATCCCATCCATTTGCCCTGGGCCTTAATGCCCACGGATGGGATAGTACGTCATACGCGATCAGCCGCGCTCACGGGGGTAGCGCGGCTGGTGGCGACCGGGTGTCAGCTGATTCTCACTAAGTGCAAGGAGCGGTCACGGAAGTTTATTTTATCTTAAACATTTATTTATCTTAAACATGATCGCAGTGTTCTGGGAGAAGGCAAAGAAGCTGTCAGAGCTGACAGCCTCCCTGCCTTTGGATCGGAGACCCCGCGGCATGACGTGCGGTCCCGATTACTGCCAAGGAGACCCGATGTCGTCATGACGACATCCGGGTCTCCAAAGCTGACAGACTTCCTGCCATGCGCAGTGCATGTCAGGAAGTCTCTCTGGTTAGTGCATTTAAGCTACAGCGCTGACAGCTTCTATAGCATGCAGATCTTCATGCTATAGAAGTGATCAGCCTGCACAAAATGAGTGTCCCATAGTGGCACAAGGTATAAAAGTAGGAATTAAAGGGAATCTGTCACCCATATTTCGTGATATCATGTAAAGATATCACCCAATTGCGCGTCCCATAAGGATTCTATTAGGACTTTTGACTTCCCCGACCCCGCACATAAAGGCATAAATACCTTTTTATGTTGTTGGTGATGTATGCAAATCGCCGTGTTCCAGTCCGATGGGCGTCGCTTAGTCGCTCTTTTCCCCCTCCCTCCTCGGCTTGCTGCACGTAATCTTCATCTGTGAATAGCAAAGATAACGTTGGTTTCCGCGCTTGCGCATTTTGAAGGCCACCGGTGCCTGCGCAGTATGCTTTGCCCAATAATCGCTACTGTGCATGCGCCGGTATTTTCCAGTGCGGTCTATGCCCCGGAAGTCTTCACATGCATGTGAAGACTTCTGGGGCATAGACTGCGCTGGAAAATACTGACCCGAAGAAAAAAACTGCTTTATCAACTTAACCACACGCGAAACGGTATAAACCCCCCCCCAAAAGAAATTCATGAATTGCTGTTTTTTGTTCATTCTGCCTCCCAAAAATCGGAATAAAAAGCGATCAAAAAAGGTCACGTGCCCGAAAATGGTACCAATGAAAACGTCATCTCATCCCGTAAAAAACAAGACCTCACATGACTCTGTGGGCCAAAATATGGAAAAATTATAGCTCTCAAAATGTGGTGATGCAAAAACTATTTTTTGCAATAAAAAGCGTCTTTTAGTGTCTGACAGCTTCCAAACATAAAAACTCGCTATAAATAGTAAATCAAACCCCCCCTTTATCACCCCCTTAGGGAAAAATAATAAAATAAAAAAAATATTTATTTCCATTTTCTCATTTTCTGTGAAGCACTTGGGGGTTCACAGTGCTCACCACACATCCAGATAAGTTCCTTAGGGGGATCTACTTTCCAAAATAGTGTCACTTGTGGGCAGTTTCCACTGTTTAGGCACATCAGGGGCTCTCCAAACGCGACATGGCGTCCGATCTCAATCCAGCCAATTTTGCATTGAAAAGTCAAACGGCGCTCGTTCCCTTCCAAGCTCTGCCATGCGCCCAAACAGTCATTTACCTGCATATTTGGGGTATCAGCGTACTCAGGGCAAATTGTACAACAACTTTTGGGGTCCAAAGTCTCCTGTTACCCTTGGTAAAATAAAACAAATTGGATCTGAAGTAAATTTTTGGTGAAAAAAGTTAAATGTTCATTTTTTAAATAAACATTCCAAAAATTCCTGTGAAGCACCTGAAGGGTTGATAAACTTCTTGAATGTGGTTTTGAGCACCTTGAGGGGTGGAGTTTGTAGAATGGTGTCACTTATGGGTATTTTCTATCATATAGACTCCTCAAAGTGACTTCAAATGTGATGTGGTCCCTAAAAAAAATGGTGTTGGAAAAATGAGAAATCGATGGTCAACTTTTAACCCCTATAACTTCCTAACAAAAAAAAATGTTGGTTCCAAAATTGTGCTGATGTAAAGTAAACATGTGGGAAATGTTACATTAATTTTTTTGTGTGCCGTATCTCTGTGATTTAAGGGCATGAAAATTCACATTTTGAAAATTGCGAAATTTTCAAAATTTATGCCAAATTTCTGTTTTTTTTCACAAATAAACGCAAGTCGTATCAAAGAAATTTTACCACTAATACGAAGTACAAAATGTCACGAGAAAACAATGTCAGAATCACCGGGATCCATAGAAGCGTTCCAGAGGTATTACCTCATAAAGGGACAGTGGTCAGAATTGTAAAAATTGGCCTGGTCATTAACATGCAAACCACCCTTGGGGTAAAGGGGTTAAACCCCAGACTGCAGCATTAAGTCCTACTATTCCTTTAAGGCTAGGATCACACATGCGAGAAACACGGCCGAGTCTCGCATGTTAACACCCGGCACTGCCGTCGGCACTCAGGAGCGAAGCATTGAGCTCCATGCAGAGGTGTAGCTAGGGTTTTGGCTCGGGGGGGGGGGGCGAAACTTCTGAGTGGGCCCCTAACCAGAGAACCTCAGCAGATGACCGCGCTGTTGCCAAAAATAATCTATATTACATATATATTCCATTATTGCGACGTCAGCGCCGCCCCCCCAGTGCGCGCTGCAATAACGGAAGAGAGAGCGTCACATGATGCTCCCTCTCCCATCATTACCCTTTTCCTCCAACACACAGCAGGTGCGCGATAACGTCACTTCATCGCGTCCCCGCTGTGTGCCGGTCTGACTGCAGCGCAGCTCCTGACATCAGAGCAGAGCTGCCGCCAAAATCAGTGTGGGAGCGAGGAGGAGAGGTGAGTATAGTTATTTTTTTATATAGTGAGTCCTGGTTGCATGATTATGATACCCCGTATTGGGGGGGCGGCAGCATGATACCCGTATGAGGGGGCAGCATATTATACCCCGTATGAGGAGGGGGCAGCATAATACCCTGTATGATGGGGGGCAGCATGATACCCCGTATGAGGGGGCAGCATGATACCCCGTATGATGGGGGGCAGCATGCTACCCGGTATGAGGGGGGTAGTATGATACCCCACGAGGGGGGGCAGCATGATACCCCATATAAGGGAGAACAGCATGTCTCCTCATGAGGGGGGGCAGCATGATACCCTATGAGGGGGGGCTGTATTATATTCTGAAGGGGCTACATTATATTCTTTGGGGGGGCTGTGTTATACCATATGAAGGGGCCTACATTATAGAGAAAGAAAGAAAGAACAGAGAGAGAAAGAACAGAGAGAAAGGAAGAAAGAACAGAGAGACAGAAAGAGAGGAAAGAAAGAACAGAGAGAAAGACCAGAGAAATAACAGAGAGAGAAAGAAAGAACAGAGAGAAAGAAAGATTAGAGAGAAAGATTAGAGAAAGAAAGAGGGGAAAGAAAGAACAGAGCAAAAGAAAGAACAGAGAGAGAGAAAGGAAGAGGGGAAAGAAAGAACAGAGAGAGAGAAAGAAAGAACTGAGAGAAAGAAAAAAAGATTAGAGGAAGAAAGAACAGAGAGAGAAAGAAAAAACAGAGAGAGAGAAACAGAGAGAGAAAGATTCTATAAAGATACTATAGCAGCCCGGTTCCCATTGTAGTGCCCACCTGAGCCTCCCGGGGCAGGACATATCATGATCTGCTCATATGGCTGACATCACCGAGTCCAAGGCTAACCCGCTGTCTGCGCTGTCAGAGGAGACGGTGTTGGATCTGAAGAATTCCCTGAAGTGCCTCCATGGTTCCGTCACAATCTCCTCCCGAAATTACCTCATTTCCAGTCAGCTTCCAGCACGTCACTTCCGGTGGCATGTCACGTGCGAATTTTAAAGTGCTCCTCAGGGCTCTGCCATGTACTCCTGTGTCGGCGGGAAAAGTAAGCTCCCGACCGGGGCAGACTCTCTCTCAAAATCGAGACGGTTGGGAGGTATGAATGCTCCCCACCATGCACCTTGTAGATGCATAGCCCCACACACCTCATACACACACGGTTCCACTTTCTATGCCTCGTACACACACGGCTCCGCCCCGTACACCTTGCACTCAGTACACACATGGCTTCACTCCGTAAACCTCGTACATATGCGGCTCTGCTCCGTACACCTTGTACACATGCAGCTACGCTCTGTACATCTTGTACACACATGGCTCCACTCCGTAAACCTTGCACACATGCAGCTTTGCTTCGTACACCTCGTACACACACGGTTCCGCTCCGTACACCTCGTACACACGCAGCTTTGCTCCATACACTCGCGGCTCTGCTCTGTACACCTCGTACACACGCGGCTTTGCTCCGTACACACGCGGCTCCACTCTGTACACTTTGTGCACACGCTGCTCCGCTCCGTACACCTCGTACACACGCGGCTCGGCTCAGTACACTTCGTACACACACGGCTCTGCTCCGTACACTTTGTACACACACGGCTCTGCTCCGTACACTTTGTACACACACGGCTCCGCTCCGTACACTTTGTACACACACGGCTCCGCTCCGTACACTTTGTACACACACGGCTCCGCTCCGTACACCTCATACATGTGCGGCTCCGCTCCGTACATCTCGTACACACACAGCTCTGCTCCGTACACCTTGTACACCCGCGGCTCTGCTGCGTACACCTCGTACACGCGCGGCTCCGTTCCGTACACCTTGTACATGCGCGGCTCTGCTCCGTACACCTCGTACACACACGGATCCACTCCATATACCTTGTACACACACGGCTCCGCACACCTCCTACACACACGGCTCCACTCCGTACACCTCGTACACACACTGCTCTGCTCCGTACACCTCTCTTGTACACACGGCTTCGTACACGTGCGGCTCCGCTCCATACACCTCGTACATGTGCGACTCCGCTCCGTACACCTCGTACACACATGGATCCACTCCATATACCTCGTACACACATGACTCCACACACCTCCTACACACACGGCTCCGCTCCGTACACACGTGGCTCCGCTCCTTACAACTCGTACACACACAGCTCTGCTCCGCACACCTCGTACACACACAGCTCCGCACACCTCCTACACACACGGCTCCGCTCCGTACACCTTGTACACACACAGGTCCGATCCGTACACCTCATATACAAACGGGTCCGCTCCATACACCTTGTACACACGCGGCTCTGGTCCGTACACCTCGTACACACAGGGCTCCGCTCTGTACACCTCGTACACACGTGGCTCCGCTCCATACATCTCGTACACATGCGGCTCCGCTCCGTACATCTCGTACACACGCGGCTCTGCTACATGCACCCTGTAAACCCCTCCTGACCCTACACATAAACTTTCCCTCATCCAGCACCATGACAACCAGCACAGCAGACTCCTGCACACACTGAGACCCCTGATCATGTGACCCCTGACTCCTCCCCTCCTGTGACCTCATCACAGGCCTGTGGCAGAGAAGAGAACATAGCGGCAGAGTAGGGAGATGATCGATTCTCCTTGCTCTGCCGCAGATACAGTTACAGTAGCGTAAATCTGGGTGGGCCCCCTCAGAGTGCGGGGCCACCGCCCTCTCTGTCCCCCGGTAGCTACGCTCCATGTATTTCTATGCAGTCGCACGCTTCGCTCCTGAGTGCCGGCGGCAGTGCCGGGTGTTAACATGCGAGACTCGGCCGTGTTTCTCGCATGTGTGTCTCCAGTCTTAGGCCACATGCACACATTCAGTATTTGGTGAGTTTTTTACCCCGATATTTGTAAGCCAAAACCAGGAGTGGGTGACAAATGCAGAAGGGGTGCAAATGTTTCTATTATGCTTTCCCTCTGACCGTTGCACTCCTGGTTTTTGCTTACAAATACTGGGGTAAAAAACTCACCAAATACTCCTTGTGTGCATGTGGCCTAATTCTTGTTCACTGTTTATTAACTCCCTGCGAGATTACTTTCATCTTGTTAAATGAAATAATCTTGCTCTACAGCATTGCTTTGCATCCCAGCACCTGCTTCCATTGCCATGTAGCCAGAGTGCAAGTTACTAGTGAACATTCAGGAGCTCTGGAAAGATGGGGTGCATGTGTGCCAGTGTGTTCCCATGTGCAGGCCTCTTGTCGCCTGGTAAAATGGCTAGTGATAGGAACGTAAAGTGTGGTGTGGATGTGGGAACCGCCTGTGAGGGGTGCTCAGCTCATTGTCAGCCTATTGTGACAAGTGAGTGGATAAATGAGTGGGAAGTGGCGCCCCCTGTACAGTAGCATCCCAGGCGTGTCGTGAGCAAGTGGTGTGCGGATGCTCAGACTGGCCCATAGGGGAACAGGGGAATCTCCCGGTGGGCCCCTGTGCAAACATGGGCCCCAACCCCACTATATGGGAAGTACTTGCCATAATGCTCATAATTTACTCTGTACAGAAAAAAAGCAGTATCTCATCATTCAATAACCAAACTACCCAGTTTGTTATTATATAGAGATATAGGTAAATTTGTGAACGAGGGTCGTGTAATATTTGTATATAGGTGAAAATTGGGCCCCCAAAGTCAATGTTACTGGTGGGCCCTTGGCACCCCAGTCCGACACTGGGTGTGGTGTCAAGTAGGTGGCGGTGGTTGTGGGACGATCATGACACTGTATATGACAGTACAGGGGACTTAGGGATCCTATAATAATAACCAATCAGATTGGAGCTACCATTTCCACATAGCTGAAGGAAGAATAAAAGCATAAAGCTGATTGGTTGCTATGGACAACTGTCTAAGTTCCGGCCACGCCCACATCCCGACACTGTACGGAAACAACGAGCTAGGGAGCGGTTAGGAGGGAGTTAACCTTCCGGGACACGTGATCTTCCGGTCAGGTCTCATGATCGCGCTCGTCCTCGCCTATTGCTGCGGTGGTTCTGCGCGTGTACGATGGCCCCGCCCACCCCTGACCCGTTGGGTGCGCGCAGGGAAACCCCGTGCAAGCGCAGCAGCCATCTTGGAGACTGAGGAAGAGAGAAACACCGGGAGGACAGCGCGATACTGAGGCCTCCTCCTTCCTCACCTCCCCTGCCAGTCACGGAGGAACCGACAGCTGCGGACACCGGAGCAGAGACATTCGGTAATATGACGGCCGCCCCGGATGTAAACCTCCCCGCATCCCGCTGACAGCTCCCTGCAGACGTGACACCCGGCGATCCCGACTGTGCAGCTACCCCACTCCCGGTGTCCGGCTGACCCATCTCTCCAACACCCCCTTCCCCCGGTGTAAGGCCCAGAGACCCTAGCTCCTCCCGCTGTTCGGCCTGAGTCACCTCCCTCCCGGTTTCCAGACCCTCCTCCCTGTGTACGGCTCCGAGTCATGTGACGCCTCCTCCCGGTGTACGGTCCCAAGAGCCTAGCTCCTCCCGGTGTACTGCCCGAGTCACAACCACCCCCTTCCGGTTTCCGGACCCTCTTCCCGGTGTACGACCCAGAGTCACATGACGCCTCCTCCGGGTGTACTGCCCTAGTCACAACCCCCTCCTCAGGTTTCCGGACCCTCTTCCCGGTGTACGGCCCTGAGTCACATGACGCCTCCTCCGGGTGTACTGCCCTAGTCACAACCCCCTCCTCAGGTTTCCGGACCCTCTTCCCGGTGTACGGCCCTGAGTCACATGACGCCTCCTCCGGGTGTACTGCCCTAGTCACAACCCCCTCCTCAGGTTTCCGGACCCTCTTCCCGGTGTACGGCCCTGAGTCACATGACGCCTCCTCCGGGTGTACTGCCCTAGTCACAACCCCCTCCTCCGGTTTCCGGACCCTCTTCCCGGTGTACGGTCCTGAGTCACATGACGCCTCCTCTGGGTGTACAGCTCGAATCACAACCCCCCCCCCCCCCCCGACTTCCGGACCCTCTTCCTGGTGTGCAGCCCCGAGTCACGTGATGCCTCCTCCCGGTGTAAGGCCCAAGTCAAAACCCCCCGGTTTCTGGACCACCCTCCTGATGTACGGCCCTGAGTCACGTGACGCCTCCCGGTGTACGGTCCGAATCACACCCCCCCCCCTGGTTTCTGGACCCTCCTCTTGGTGTACAGCCCCGAGTCACGTGACGCCTCCTTCCGGTGTACAGCCCGAATCACAACCCCCTCCTCTTGGTGTACGGACCCGAGTCACGTGACACCTCCTCCCGGTGTACGGCCCGAATCACAACCCCCCGGTTTCTGGACCCTCCCGGTGTACGGCCCCGAGTCACGTGACGCCTCCTCCCAGTTTGTGGACGCCCCTCCTACTGGTTTTTGGCCCAGATCCCCCCACCACTCATCACAGTGTACGTCTGGGGAGTCTCTCCCGTCCTCTGGACAAGATATTGGTGGCAGTTTCGTAGCAATAAAAGCCCACCCACCCAGGAGATGGTGACATAGGGAGCAGTGAGGGGAAGATATTGTAATGTAATGGGTGTGGAGAATTTGAAAAAGGCATTTGACTGACCGTGACTGAAAGCTAGAGACTCTCACCCCTATGACTGAAGCAGAAGGTATGTGGGGCAATCGTCAAAGTATAGACTAATTTTTTTTTATTTTTTTTTTCTATAAATACTGAAACGTTTTGCTTGAGAGAAACATGTTAGTGATACAAGACATTGGTGGCAGTTTCATAGCAAAAAAGGACTTGACAGGTTCCCTTTAATGGCCTGCATGAGCTAGTCCCTCATTAATCCATCGTCACTTAAGTGGGTAAAGGGTTTGGCGCTGATTCCAGGTGTGGCATTTGCATTCGGAAGTTGTTGCTGTGAACCTGCAACCTACGGTCAAAGGAGCACTCAATGAAGGAGAAATAGACCATCACCCTGAAAAAAAAAAAGAAATCCAGGTAGATAGGAATGTTAGGTGAGGCAAAATCAACAGCTTGGTACATTCTGCAAAAAAAAAAGCGCACTGGTGGACTTGGGAACTTGAAAAGACCCGGATGTCCACAGAAGACAACAGTTGTGGATGATCCCAAAATCCTTTTCACGGTGAAGAAAAACCCCTTCGCAACATCCATCCAAGTGAAGAACACTCTCCAGGAAGTAGATGTCTCCTATATCTAAGTCCACCATAAAGAGTAGACTTCATGAGAGCAAATACAGAGGGTTCAGCACAAGGACCTAAGCATTAATCAGCCTTAAAAATAGGCCAGATTAGACATTGCCAAAAACTATCTAAAGAAGCCGCCTGGTTCTGGAAAAGCATCTTGTGGACAGATGAATCAACCTGTACCAGAATGATGGGAAGAAGAAAGTATGGAGAAGACTTGGAACAGCTCATGATCCTCAGCACAGCACATCCTCTGTAACACATGGTGGAGGCAGTGTGATGACATGGGCATGTATGGCTTCCAATGGCGCCAGGTCACTAGTGTTTATTGATGATGTGACTGAAGCAGCCAGATGAATCTTGTGCGTACAGGGCGATACTCTGCTCAGATTGGACCAAATGCAGCAAGGTTGATTAGATGGTACTTCACAGAGGACAATGACCCAAAATATACTGCAAAAGTAACCCAGGAGTTTAAGGTGAAGAAGTGGAATATTCTGCAATGGTCGAGTCATCACCAGATCTCAACCCCATCTCACATGCTTAAAGGGAACCTGTTGCCAGAAAAAAAGCTGTTAACCTGCTGATATAGGTTTAAGCTTGCAGGTTAATGTTGTCAACCTGCCTGGTGCCTGCACTTATTCAAATGTTGTAGGAAGAAAATTAACTTTTTTTTGTGACTCAGTGATTTGGAATCACACACAAAATTAAAGTGGAATGTAATGTCCTTAAAACAAGTCAAAATGAGGCTCCGTATTGTGTGTGGCCTCCACGTGCCTGTATGACCTCGCTACTGTACAACACCTGGGTATGCTCCTGATGAGGCGGCGGATGGTCTCCTGAGGGATCTCCTCCCAGACCTGGACTAAAGCATGCGCCAACTCCTGGACAGTCTGTGGAGCAACGTGACGTTGGTGGATGGAGCGAGACAGGATGTCCCAGATGTGCTCAATCGGATTCAGGTCCAGGGAACGGGCGGGCCAGTCCATAGCTTCAATTCCTTCATCTTGCAGGAACTGCTGACACACTAAAACCACATGAGGTCTGGCATTGTCCTGCATTAGGAGGAACCCAGGGCGAACCGCACCAGCATATGGTCTCACAAGGGGTTTGAGGATCTCATGTTGGTACCAATGGCAGTCAGGCTACCTCTGGCGAGCACTGTGCGGCCCTCCAAAGAAATGCCACCCCACACCATTACTGACCCACTGCCAAACCGGTCATGCTGAAAGATGTTGCAGGCAGCAGATCGCTCTCCACAGCTCGCATTGATTTGCCATCCTGGATGAGCTTCGCTACCTGAGCCACTTGTCTGGGTTGTAGAGTCCGTCTCATGCTACCAAGAGTGTGAAAGCACAACCAACATTCAAAAGTGACCAAAACATCAGCCAGAAAGCATTGGTACTGAGATGTGGTCCCCACCTGCAGAACCACTCCTTTATTGAGTGTCTTGATAATTGCCAATAATTTCCATCTGTTTTCTATTCCATTTGCACAACAGCATGTGAAATTGATTCAGTGTTGCTTCCTAAGTGGAAAGTTTGATTTCACAGAAGTTTGATTTACTTGGAGTTATTTTCTGTTTAAGTGTTCCCTTTATTTTTTTGAGCAGTGTATTAAAAATGAGCATTTTATTTATGGTAAAGTTAATTCGTCCAATTACTTTTGAGCCCCTGAAATGAGAAGGCCTTTTAGAAAAATAGTTGTAATTCCTAAACATTTCACAGGATATTTTTGTTCAACCCCTTTAATTAAATGTGAACGTCTACACTTCAATTATATATCAGTTAATTTTACAGCCAAAATGGTGGCCTGCTGAGACCAAATCTGGATATTTGTCACTGGGCAAATTATTTTTGGACCTAACGGAGGACGCGGAGGACAGAGCAGCGGTGGAACGGGGACAGGTGAATATTGCACTGCTCCCCGTCCTCCCCCCGTCATACTCACCCCCTCCTGGCGCACGGTCTCTGCAGCCCCTGCTTGTTCCATGGTGTCGGCGCTGCACCTCTTCCAGGTAGGTTCCAGCGGTCACGTGGTACCTCTCATGAATATGCGCATATTCATGACTTTAATGAGCGGTACCACGTGACCGCTGAACGCAGGAAGAGCAGGGGTGCCGAAACCAAGGATCAAGCAGGGGGGCTGCAGAGACCGTGCCGGGGGGGGGGGGGGTTGAGTATGATCTCTGACGCCCCTCCCTGGCCGACCCCCGTAAATGACTCGAGTATAAGCCGAGAGGGACACTTTCAGCAACGATCTTCCACTCGTCATAACGACATCTACTAGAGGCTGGATGGGGTGATGACATCTTGTCTCTTCAGAATTCCCCCATAGGTGTTCGGTTGGGTCAGATCAGGAGACACTTTGTCACTGAATCATTGTCACCTGTTCTTCGGAAATGGCGCAGATGTGAGTTTTATATCTTTGTCTTTTTGGAAATGTGCATGTCTACCAAGGACCCAGAGTGGTATTTGCATGTTTTGTCGCACTAGGGCAGGACATCTTTGGCTTTATGATCCCATCAATGACATATAGCCTCCCTAACACCAGAAACGCTAAAGTGCCCCCACCTAAGGACACAGCCAGCACGAGGTCTCACTGGAGGCACCATGCAGTTTTTTGTCCTCATTTTTGTGATCTTGTGATCATTATTGTGGTCTCATCCCTCCAGAGTATAGAGTCCCCCAGTATCTTCATATTTTCAGTCTGAACGCTGGCACAATGTGGGTGACTTTTTTTGTGGCTGGGCTTTAGGAGCAACTTCTTTCACAAACTACCCCATACATGCTGTTCCTCACCAGAGTGTGCTGGATTGTTACACCGGTTCAGCTTTCTACTTTTAGTTAACTACAGGGAACGTATAAGGTGCTAAGGCTTTTTAGGTGGTAACGGCCGTGTTCTTCTGGATGTCTGAGATGCCGCAGTTGCATATTTGTATCACTTTTGCTCCAATATCTAAATCTTTGCTGCTTCTCTTGTAGTCTTTTTTTTTTTTACCTTTATTGTGAAAAGAAATCATTTTGTTTTTCAGGTCTTGTAACATTTCTCTTCCACGTGGTGCCATTGCTGGCAGCATTACACCCCCCACTACCTTCATTCCCATTTGTTGTACACCTGAGTAATGAAGAATTAGACTTACCTGCTGGTGAATTTTTGGTAATTAGAATTATGTAGTTTAAACTTTAGCTTTGCTCCTAAGACTTTAATTGTGGTGCATTCATTGTTGCAACATGATCTTGAGTGAATTTGTTAGCAAAACTTAATTTTATGGGTGCAAAATAATCTTTTTTGCAATCAATGGCTTACAAATCTGTTGGCATGTACTCATTTATGCTGAATACTGTGTGTACAGTTAGGTCCAGAAATATTTGGCCAGTAACTGACTCTTCACAGATTAGATTTCAGCTCTGCAGGCCACTATTTTGGATTTAAAATAAAACAAATGAGATGCAATTGAAGTGTAGACTTTCAGGTTGAATTAAAGGGGTTGAACAAAAATATCCTGTGACACGTTTAGGAATTGCAACCATTTTTCTACAAAGCCTCCTCATTTCAGGGGCTCAAAAGTAATTCTACAAATTAACTTTACCATAAAATGCCAATGTTGAATTCTTTGCAGGCAATGACTGCCTGAAGTTGGAAAGCCATGGACGTCACCAAATTCTGGTTACCACCTTGTGTGAAGCAAAGTACTGTTCTGCGCATGCACGATGAAAGGCCAAAGAGTTCTGGCTCATTACAGTACTTTGCCGAGGACAGTGAGAAGTGCGCCCGCGCAGGAGTGCAAAGATGAACACTTTGCATGCAGTATTTGCGTCATTCACATGAAGAAGACTGTATCGCAAGGAGAAGGGGGTGCAGGATGAAGACTAGTGGCACCCAACAGACTGGACAGCCCCATAGGCGAGTATAAAATTATTATTTTTTTTTTTTTTCCATATTCAATTTAGAATGCTGCCACATAGGGCTGAAATGTGGTGGCCGTAGGTTATATGGGACAAACCTTGTGTCAGATTCCCTTTGAGCATGTGAAATGATGCTCGATGGGGCTGGGATGTGGTGATGACTCGGCCATTGCAGAATATTACACTTCTTTGCCTTAAACTCCTGTTGCTTTCGCAGTATATTTTGGGTCACTGTCCATCTGTCCTGTGAAGCGCCGTCCAATCAACCTTGTGACATTTGGTTGAATCTGAGCAGAGTATCGCCCTGTACACACGATTCATCCGGCTGCTTCTGTCTGTCTTCAGTCACATCAATAAACTCTAGTGACCCAGTATTCTCTTTTTGGTGGACTTAGATACTGAGACACCTACTTAATGAAGAGTGTTCTTCCCTTGGGACGATCTTGTGAAGGGATTTTTCTTCACCATGGAAAGCATTCTGGGATCATCCACCATTGTTGTTTACTGTTGACGTCCAGGCCTTTTTTGAGTTCGCAAGCTTTTTTGCAGAATGTACCAAACTGTTGATTTGGTCACTACTAACATTTCTGCTGTCTTCTGATAGATTTTTTTTTTTTCAGCCTAATGATGGTCTGTTTTCTTTTTCATTGAGAACTTGATTGACCAGTTGAAATAGGTTCACAACAAAAGCTTCCAAATGCAATTGCCATACCTGGAATCAACTCCAGACCTTTTACCTGCTTAATTGTTAATGGATTAAAGAAGGAAAAGCTAATGCAGCCCATTAAAGAGCTTTTGAGATATATGTCCAATTACTTTTGGTCCCTTTTTAAAAAGAGGCAGCTACATTTTAAAGAGCTGTAATTCCTAAATCCTTAATCCAATTAGGATGTGAATACCGTCAAATTAAAGCCGAGAGTCTGCACTTTAAGCCACTGTTGATTATATAACTATCGTGAATACGTTTTGGTATACGGCTAAAATGCCAAAACTTGTCACTGTCCAAATATTCTTGGACCTCTCTATACTGTAACGTTACCATGTGTGTGTTTAAAATATATGCCTTGAAAAAGTATTCATACCTTGTGAACTTTTCCATATTTTTCACATTACATGCACAAACTTAAAGAGAACCTGTCAGCAGGATTGTGCACAGTAACCTACAGACAGTTGTCAGGTCGGTGCCGTTATACTGATTACAATGATACCTGGGTAATGATACCTGGGTGATTAAAGCAGTCTTGTGGGTGAATCTTTATTTTCAGTTAATGAGATTCTCATGTTCAGGGGAAGCCTCTGTTAGGCCGGGGTCACACTGGCGAGGAATACGGGAGAGTGAGAGGCGCTAAAAGCACGCATTAGACACGGACCAATGATTCTCTATGGGGTCCCTCGCACCAGCCGTATATTTCTCCTCAGTATCCTACGCTCCATGCCACTCTCAGCATGCTGCGATTGTCAGCGTACTACGCCCGTAGTACGCCAATGCAAGTCTATGGGTGCGCAAAAAATACGCATTACACATGGAACACACGTGTGACTTGCGAGAAATACGCACCAGGTGTCTTTTAGCAAAGCCGGCAATTCAGTGCGCTATACAGTAAACTCACACTGACAGGTTTAATAAAGAAACGAAAGAATAGATATAGACACATAGAATGCATATATATATATATATATACACTCACTGGCCACTTTATTAGGTACACCATGCTAGTAACGGGTTGGACCCCTTTTGCCTTCAGAACTGCCTCAATTCTTCGTGGCAGAGATTCAACAAGGTGCTGGAAGCATTCCTCAGGGATTTTGGACCATATTGACATGATAGCATCACACAGTTGGCGCAGATTTGTCGGCTGCACATCCCTGATGCGAATCTCCCGTTCCACCACATCCCAAAGATGCTCTATTGGATTGAGATCTGGTGACTGAGGAGGCCATTTGAGTACAGTGAACTCATTGTCATGTTCAAGAAACCAATCTGAGATGATTCGAGCTTTATGACATGGCGCATTATCCTGCTGAAAGTAGCCATCAGATGTTGGGTACATTGTGGTCATAAAGGGATGGACATGGTCAGCAACAATACTCAGGTAGGCTGTGGCGTTGCAACGATGCTCAATTGGTACCAAGGGGCCCAAAGAGTGCCAAGAAAAAATTCCCCACACCATGACACCACCACCACCAGCCTGAACCGTTGATACAAGGCTGGATGGATCCATGCTTTCATGTTGTTTACGCCAAATTCTGACCCTACCATCCGAATGTCGCAGCAGAAATCGAGACTCATCAGACCAGGCAACGTTTTTCCAATCTTCTACTGTCCAATTTCGATGAGCTTGTGCAAATTGTAGCCTCAGTTTCCTGTTCTTAGCTGAGAGGAGTGGTACCCAGTGTGGTCTTCTGCTGCTGTAGCCCATCTGCCTCAAAGTTCGACGCACTGTGCGTTCAGAGATGCTCTTCTGCCTACCTTGGTTGTAACGGGTGGCAATTTGAGTCACTGTTGCCTTTCTATCAGCTTGAACCAGTATGCCCATTCTCCTCTGACCTCTGGCATCAACAAGGCATTTCCGGCCACAGAACTGCCGCTCACTGGATTTTTTTTCTTTTTCGGACCATTCTCTGTAAACCCTAGAGATGGTTGTGCGTGAAAATCCCAGTAGATCAGCAGTTTCTGAAATACTCAGACCAGCCCTTCTGGCACCAACAATCATGCCACGTTCAAAGGCACTCAAATCACCTTTCTTCCCCATACTGATGCTCGGTTTGAACTGCAGGAGATTGTCTTGACCATGTCTACATGCCTAAATGCACTGAGTTGCCGCCATGTGATTGGCTGATTAGAAATTAAGTCTTAACACACAGTTGGACAGGTGTACCTAATAAAGTGGCCAGTGAGTGTATATATATGTATTCTATGTGTCTATCTATTCTTTCATTTCTTTATTAAAACTGTCATAGGGCTCCATTATATGTCCATTTTGCAAGCCTGCGAGAAAATCTCACCATACGGATGCTTACATGCGCAAAATACGCGACCACACCTTGATTATGGATGACATACAGAGCACTGTTTAGGGGTCTGTCATCCGTATTACGCATGTAAAATACTGACCGTATTTTGCGCAGGTTAGTGTGACTCCAGCCTAAGGATCTTTATGTGGTGCTCAGCTTAGGTATTCATATTGATTACTACTGATCCCTCATTGACCTGCCCCCTATTTTACAGCCGGTTGCACCTGCGCAGTAGTATCTATCGGCAATCCAATAGATTCTACTGTAAGTATTGACTCTGGCGGCTGAATGTAAATGCACATCTCAATTTTCAGATTTATAGTTTTAACCTCTGGAGGTATTATCGTTTTAGCGTTTTCATTTTTTGCTCCCCTTCTTCCCAGAGGCTTGTTTTTTTTTTTTTTTTTTTTTTTTTTTTTTCCGGTCAATATGGCCATGTGAGGGCTTGTTTTTTGCGGGACAAGTTGTACTTTTGAACAACACCATTGGTTTTAACATATCGTGTACTGGAAAAAAAATTCCAAGTGCGGTGAAATTGCAAAAAAGTGCAATCCCACAGGGTTTTTTTTTGTTTTTTTTACCACCATGTTCACCAAATGCTAAAACTGACCAGTCATTATGATTCTCCAGGTCATTACGAGTTCATAGACACCAAACATGTATAGGTTCTTTTGTTATCCGTAGCATCTCCATTTTCTGTGATCTCTGGTTGGGTGAGGTCTTATTTTTTGCGTGCCAAGCTGATGTTTTCATTGATACCATTTTTGGTGCAGATACAATCTTTTGATCGCTCATTATTGCATTTTAATGCAATGTTGCGGCAACCCCCCCCCCACACACACACACACAAAAAAAAAACGTAATTTTTTTTATTTTTTTTTTTTCCTTCTCATTATGCAGTTTAACGATCGGGTTAATTCTTGATCAGGCGATTCTGAACGCGGTGATACCAAATATGTGTGTGTATGATTTTTTTATTTTAAATTTTGAATGGGAATAAAGGAGGGTGAGTTGAACTTTTATATTGCAATATTTTTAAAAACATTTTATTTTTATTTTGGCATGCTTCAATAGTCTCCATGGGAGACTAGAAGCTGCCATAATCCGATCGGCTCCGATACATATAGGTGATGATCAGATCACCTGTATGTAGGAGAATTGCTCACTGGATATGAGCGGCTCGTAGCAATCCGGCAGAGGCAGCCATAGAGATCTGCTGGAGACCTCTGGTTGCCATGCCAACCCTTGGCGACCCGCGATCATGTGACACGGTCGCCGATGGGCGGGATTTCCCGCACTCTTGCCAGAAATGCAAATTAAATACCTCTCTGTTTGACTGTGGCAGCATTTTACTAGTTAACAGCCGCGGGTGGAGTGCGAGTCAACCCGCGGCTCTGAGGCACATGTCAGCTGTTCAAAACAGCTGACATGTGCCAAAATGATATGGGCTTAGCACCGGAGTCCGGCTTTGGCATATTATTACGCCCGATGTCGGAAAGGGGTTAAAATATGTAGAATACCATGTATCATTTCCTTACACTTCACAAATGCTTTTTACTTTGTGTTGGTATCACCTAAAATCCCAATAAAATATATATGTAAGTATGTGGGTGTAATGGGAAATGTAAAAACTCTCACTGGGTATGAAAATGCATTTTATATATGGTAAAGTTACATCTGACACTGTGTCTTTCGAGGAGTGTGAGGTCTCATCCGCAGTAGTGGTTTCTTGCCGAGTGCAGGGTGTGTGTGTATGGTAAATTTAAAAAAAGTTGCTTTTTTTTTTCCTCATTAATGTACACCCTGCACCTCATCTTAACTGAAAAAAAAACAAAAAAGTAGAAATTTTTGAAAATTTATAATAAAAAAAAAAAAAAAAAAAAAAAAAAAGAAACTGAAATATCAACATGGTCAATAAGTATTCAGACCCTTTGCTCTAGAAGCACCCTTTTGAGCTAGTACAGCCATGAGTCGTCTTGGGAATGATGCAGCAAGTTTTTCACACCTGTATTTGGGGATCCTCTGCCATTCTTCCTTGCAGATCCTTTCCAGTTCCGCCAGGTTGGATGGTGAACGTTGATGGACAGCCATTTTCAGGTTTCTCCAGAGATGCTCAATTGAGTTTAGGTCAGGGCTCTGGCTGGGCCAGTCAAGAATGTACACAAAGTTGTTCCGAAGCCACTCCTTTGTTATTTTAGCTGTGTGCTTAGGGTCATTGTCTTGTTGGAAGGTGAACCTTCGGCCAAGTCTGAGGTCCAGAGCACTCTGGAAGAGGTTTTCGTCCAGAATATCTCTGAACTTGTCCGCATTCATGTTTCCTTCAATTGCAACCAGTCGTCCTGTCCCTGCAGCTGAAAAACACCCCCATAGCATGATGCTGCCACCACCATGTTTCACTGTTGGGATTGTATTGGGCAGATGATGAGCAGTGCCTGGTTTTCTCCACACATACCGCTTAGAATTATCACCAAAAAGGTCTATCTTTGTCTCATCAGACCAGAGAATCTTATCTCTCCTAGTCTGGGAGTCCTTCATGTGTTTTTTGGCAAATTATGCGGGCTTTCATATGTCTTGCACTGAGGAGAGACTTTCATTGGGCCACTCTGCCGTGGAGGGCTGCAGTGATAGTTGACTTTGTGGAACTTTCTCCCATCTCACTACTGCATCTGTGGAGCTCAGCCACAGTGATCTTGGGGTTCTTTACCTTTCACCAAGGCTCTTCTCCCACGATTGCTTAGTTTGGCTGGACGGCCAGGTCTAGGAAGACTTCTAGTGGTCCCAAATTTCCGCCATTTAAAGGGAATCTGTCACCCTTTTTTGGAGTATGAGCTGCCGGCATTGACATCAGGGTCTTATCTACAGCATTCTGCAATGCTGTAGATAATACCCCGATGTAACCTGAAAGATAAGAAAAAAGAGTTAGATTATACTCACCGGAGGGGGCGGTCCGTTCCGGCGCCTCCCATCTTCACACGATGCCGTCCTCTTCTTCGCTTCTTGTCATGGCTCCGGCGCACTGCTCTGCCCTGTTGAGGGCAGAGCAGAATACTGCAGTGCGCAGGCGCCAGACCTCTCCCGACTGCAGGACTCTGCTTAGGGGTTCACTAAAGGGGTTAACTAGTGGGACAGTTTTATAGGGCGGGTTGTTACGGAAGCGGCAATACTAGATGTGTATTTTTATTGGTAATTTTTTTTGTATATTAGGGTTTTTTTTTTTATTTAGGATTTTTAAAAAAAATTATTGTTACATGAGAGATTTTTTTTATATATATATATATATATATATATATATATAAAATACTTTATTATATTGTCCCAGCAGTGTGTCAGATCGGCAATCTGATAGGCAGTGCAGGAGGCTTTCTCAGCGCCTGTTCTCAGCCCCTATGACCATCTTGGATCCGAGGGCTTGTAGGGAGGAGGCCCTTGGAACAGCGCAATCGCATCGTGCTGTTCCGAGGGGCTCAGGGAAGCACGCATGGAGCCCCCTCCCTGCGCAATTCTTCTCTATGACCCCGGTACACTGCGATCATGCTTGATCACAGTGTGCCGGGGGTGGTCCGTGACTGCCCCTGGCACATAATGCCGGGTGTCAGCTGTGATAATCAGCTGACACCCAGCCGCGATCAGAGTGCCGCTGATCCCTATGACGTACTATCCCATCCATGGGAATTAAATCCCAGGTCACTTGGACGGGATAGTACATCAGATGGCAGAAAGGGGTTAAAAAAAAAATTGCAAAAATTTCTACATTTATTATTTTTCAGTCAAGATTGTGGTGCAGTGTACATTAATGAGAAAAAAAATTACTTTTTGAATTTACCAAATGGTTGCAATGAAACAGTGAAAAATTTAAAGAGGTCTGAATGCTTTCCGTACCCGCTGTGTGTGTGTGTGTATGTATATATAGTATTGGCGCTGGTTAGTTGTGGACTGGAATTTTTTTTTTCCCCCTGTTTATAATTTCAGCTTTGGAATTACTAATATATATATTTATAACAGTGGTGTCATTCCATGTCAAGTGAGCCAATGCAATTTAATAGTGTTACATAATGCAAAATGTGAAGAAAAAATTTATATACTGAAGTGTTTTTGACATTTTTTGGGGGGAAAAAATGAGAATTTTGGTTATGAATGGCTTGCATATCTCCTCATAACTCCGGCCAGAACCAAGATAAAGAAATGGAAAAAAATACCATTACACTCAACTGTTCAGGCAGAATTGAATGCAAAAGTTTGAAAAACCGTTCCAAAAAATCGGTATGAAATAAAATTTACATGCGCCTCCTATGCTCCTGTCCACATCTGTGCCAAAATTCAAGTTGGGAACTCAAAGGGATCATACTTCAAAATATAACAATGAACAGTGAAAAATTGAAAATCTCAAATTTAGACCTGTTCAACCTGTGGTCTGAAAGTGTAGACTATATTTTTCAAATAAAATTAAAAAGTTTCAAACATTGTCCTTATCTTAAACCAGGAAAATGATTGGATAATTCTATAGTAGATAAAGGCTTTTACAATAGTGATGACGACAGCCGAATTATACCTGGCAAGTGAACGGTAAGAAAAGAAAGAGGCCTATGAATTAAAAAAAAAAAAAAAAAAAATCAACTTAAACCAAAATAGGATTTTCAAAATCTGCTGACCTGTGAGCTAGGAATTGTGTCCTGGCTGGTGGTAGTGGTGCGCACCGCACACCACAACACTGAGCTTATGATGAAAGCTATTCAGGTTGGGGAGTCCAACCTTGGTGATTACAAAGTATGTCTGTCTCAAATATGTCCAGAAAAGAGTTCAAACTAAATATTTTCAAAAAATGTCCTCCAGTAATGGCCCACAAAGAAAAAAATATTACATTTATAATTTCGAAGAGGCTACGGTAGATAAAATAACACAAACCATGGATGTATGGTGCCAGATGACACTGTCTCTAAAAGTACTTAAGACTTTGTAGAACGTTGTTGTGACCAGCTGATAGTCCTTATAGGGTTAGTCCAAAATCAAAAAGTAAACTTCAGTTTTTAACCCCTTTACCCCCAAGGGTGGTTGGCACGTTAATGCCCGGGCCAATTTTTACAATTCTGACCGCTGTCCCTTTATGAGGTAATAACTCTGTAATGCTTCCATGGATCCCGGTGATTCTGACAATATTTTCTCGTGACATATTGTACTTCATGTTAGTGGTAAAATTTCATTAATATAACTTGCGTTTTATTTGTGAAAAAAAAACAAAAACGGAAATTTGGCAAAAATTTTGCAATTTTCCAACTTTGAATTTTTATGCTCTTAAATCACAGAGATACGGCACACAAAAAACTTAAGTAACATTTCCCACGTTTACTTTACATCAGCACAATTTGGGAACCAACATACTTTTTTTTTCCGTTAGGAAGTTAGAAGGGTTAAAAGTCGACCAGCGATTTCTCTTTTTTACAACACCATTTTTTTTTTGGGACCACATCACATTTGAAGTGACACCATCATTGATAATATGTATATTCTACTTCAATGGTTAACCTTTTTAAACTGAATCAAGAGGAGTTTTGCTTGTTTGGTAAATCATATAGTAATGTGGTATTGTGATGGGGCATTTCCTGGCAGATTTGTAAATCTCGGTAGGATGTTGAATAATTCAAGTATTTATCCGTGGTAAATTATTTCCATTAACTATCATGCACGACGACTAAACGGATAGAGTTCATAGATCATTATTTAATAATCTCTTGACAAATTCTTATCTTGGCTCGTGGGACTTTCGCATAAGCAAAATGTGATGTAAAAAATTTAATGTGAACATTTGAGTAGACGATGTAAACGATACGTATATCAAAAGTGACACTATTCTAAAAACTGCACCCCTCAAGTTGCCCAAAACCACATTCAAGAAGTTTATTAACCCTTCAGGTGCTTCACAGGAATTTTTTGATTGTTTAACATTTAACTTTTTTGACAAAAAAATTACTTCAGGTCCAATTTTTT
The DNA here is from genome assembly GCF_039654945.1 of Dendrobates tinctorius. NCBI lineage: Eukaryota > Metazoa > Chordata > Amphibia > Anura > Dendrobatidae > Dendrobates > Dendrobates tinctorius. The sequence continues at coordinate 11,101,215 of NW_027361681.1, forward strand.
TTTTTATTTTACCAAGGGTAACAGGAGAAATTGGACTGCAAAAGTTATTGTGCAATTTGTCCTGCGCACCATGATACCTGGTATGTGGGGGAACCACTGTTTGGGCGCATGGCAGAGCTCGGAAGGCGCGCCATTTGACTCTTTCAATGCAAAATTGGCTGGAATAGAGATCGGATGCCATGACGCGTTTGGGGAGCCCCTGATATGCCTAAACAGTGGAACACCCCCTAACCCTAGTGGGAAAATGGAAATACATTTTTTGTAATTTTATTTTTCCCCTAACTAATGGGGTGATAAAGGGGGGTTTGATTTACTATCTGTAGTGAGTTTTTATAGCTGGTTTTTATGTTTGACAGCTGTCACATGCTAAGGCTACTTTCACATTAGCGTTTTTTAGTGCAGCGCTTCGTGCGCAATAGAAACGTATGCAAAAAATGCATCATGCGTTTTGCATGCGTTTGCGTTTTTTAGGCGCAAGCGTTTTAACCAGTTTCTAGCCATGTTAACTCTTAAAACGCATGCGTTTTGTAACGCAGGCGTGCACATGTCCATGTGCATGCCTGCTTTTCCATACACTGTAATGCGTTATTTTGTGGCATTCTGTGCGCATGCGTTTTTTTACGCCGTTGGATGGACCCAAAAATGCAATAGGTTGTGTCTGGCACGCCTAGGCTCACACCTTAAAAAAACGCATGCGCGCGAAAACGCATACCAATGCATGCAAACACTAGACCATGCGCACGCCATGTTAAACATAGCGGCGCATGATGCGCTGCGCAAAAAAAACGCTAATGTGAAACCAGCCTAAAAGACGCTTTTTATTGTAGAAAAGTTTTTGCATCACCACATTTTGAGAGCTATAATTTTTCCATATTTTGCCCCACAGTCACGTGGCATCTTATTTTTTGTGGGAGGTGTTGACGTTTTTATTGGTACAATTTTCGGGCACATGACATTTTTTGTTCGCTTTTTATTCCGATTTTTGGGACGCAGCATGAAACCAGCGTTTCATGAATTTCTTTTGGGGGCGGGGGGGCTTACACTGTTCCGCGTGTGGTAAAATTGATAAAGCGGTTTTAGTCTTCGGGTCAGTACGATGACAGCGATACCTCATTTATTTATTTTTTAATGTTTTTTGGTGCTTTTATAAATTCAATGAAAACAATTTTATATAAAAAAATAATTATTTTTGCATCGCTTTATTCTGCGAGCTATAACTTTTTTTTTTTTTTTTTTTCGCTGATGAAGCTGTATGATAGCTTGTTTTTTTGCAGGACAAGATGACGTTTTCAGCGCTACCATGTTTTATGTCAGTCTTTTTGAAAGCATATTATTCAACTTTTTGTTCGTCGTTATGATGATAAAGCATTGTTTTTTGCCTTTTTTTATTATGGTGTTCACTAAAGGGGTTAACTAGTGGGACAATTTTATAGGTCAGGTTGTTGCGGACGCGGTGATGCTAAATATGTGTACTTTTATTGTTTAATTTTTTTCCTTCAAATATTTAGAGAGAATATATTGATTTTTATTTATTAAATTAGAAATATTTTTTTTTTTTTAAATTCGTTTATTAAACACCAGAGTACAAAGAATGTACATCATACACAATGAGTTGTGATAACAGAATACAAAGAAATTGCACACTCTCACAAATAAACAAGGTAATGTGTACATTTCCATCCGAACATATTTAAAGGATAACTGTTTGTTTCCCCATACATATATCACTTTAATTTAAATTTCACAAACCTTGTCATGTAACAGTAAAGATACTGTCACACTAAGCAATATCGCTATAACTTGTGACGTTATAGCGATATTGCTAGCGATATCGCTGTGTGTGATACTTACCTACAACCCGCTCCCCCGCTGGTTATCGCTGATCGCGCGAGAACGTTCAGGACTGTTCCTCGTCGTCAGCTTCCTGCGGCGCTTCCTGTGGAGAGACGAGCGTGGAGCCGGGCGGGAGGACGCAGGATCGCCTAGTGTGACAGGTAAGTAGCGACCCCCGTCCCCAGCGATGTCGTTGGTGAGATCTGCCTGTGTGGCAGCTCACTAGCGACCACTTAGCGATGTACCAGCGATCCTGACCGCGTCATATCGCTGGTCGGGATCGCTGGTACATCGCTAAGTGTGACAGTACCTTTAGAGCTAACTAGAACTCCTAAACTACATCTACCACTATCTCCACTAACATCTACTATTTCCGCAGCTTGGTTCCTAGATCACGTTGTGTCGTGCGTGATGTCTCAGTTTTGTAGAGTAAGGTGAGAGGAATTCCACCTCTCCCAGATCTTCTCAAACTTCCCCGGGCATCCCCTATTGTGATATAACGTGCGCTCATATGGAACAACCGAATTCACCAACTTGATCCAAAATCTAAAGGAAGGATCTGAGCCCCCCCCATCCACCTCAGTGCCAGCACTTTCCGTGCCATAAACAGCATCTCGCGCAAGAAGACCCCAGCATATCGATCCCAGATCTCCTCCTCCCATACCCCAAACAAGCAAATCAATGGCTCTAGAGGGACGGGCCTGCATCAAGGATGTCAGTAGTGTGGTGACCTCTTTCCAGTAGTGTAGGATAATGGGACATTGCCACACCATATGGATAAAATCAGCATCTGGCGAGTGACATCGCATACATTCTGATGATTGAAGCCGACCCATCCTAAAAAGTCGCAACGGAGTCAAATATGATTGATTAATTATATACATTTGTATCATTCTGTTATTGATAGATGGTGATACTCCATTCGGAGACTCCAGAATCTCCTCCCACTCCTCTCTTTGCGCATCAGGGATGAGACGTTCCCACGTCATCCTTGTAGAGCTTATGGCCGATTCTGCCCCTACTGACAGCATATATGTGTACAAGGAGGATATGAGACCCTGGGGACCCTGCGAGTTAAGAATTCCTATCAAATGTAAAGACGAAATAGTACGGTCCACACCCCCATCCCTCATATGTGACTGAAGAGCCGATCTCAGCTGCAGATAGCGAAAAAATTGAGATCTTGGAATATCATGCGCGGCTTGTAACTGTTCAAAAGACTTTAAGGTCCCCTGGTCATACAAGTCTCCCACTGAAGAAACGCCATGCTGAGCCCAAAAAACGGCGGATGGGTGATTCAGTAGCTCCGAAAAAGTTATTACTCCACAAGGGCATTTCAGCCACAACACCCCTAAACCCTATTACATTCTTGATTTGTCTCCATATTAATCGTGCCAGCCGGAGCAGGGGCAGCAGACGTGGAGCATTAGTTTTTTCCAACTCAAGGAAACCAATGGGTAATCCGCTTGTGCAGCGTGAAGCAGGTGGCTTTCAGAATTAGCGAGGCAGTTACCCGGCATCCATTTATTTAAAGCTTTAGCCTGCCCAGCTAAGTAGTACAGGAAAAAATCTGGCAGCGCCGCCCCACCTCCCTTCTTTGGTCTTTGTAAAGTGGACAATTTAAGTTTGGGCCTAGTTTTCCCCCAAATAAAGGACGTGACCAGAGAATTAAGATTAACAAAAAAGGACTTGGGCACCGCTACCGCACTGCGCTGGAGCGAGTAGCCAAATTTAGGGAGTAATATCATTTTAATCAGATTAATGCGTCCAGCCACAGATAATGGGAGCCTACTCCAAGACGCAAATTTAGCTTTAACCAGGTCCAGCAATGGGTGGACATTAAGTTGTAAATCAAGTGTACTATTATTAGAGATGTAGATGCCCAAATATTTAAAACTAGATACAATAGGCAGCAGGGAGAGATCCTCTAGCTGGGGAATCGGAGCATGGGAAAGGGGTAACAGGGCAGATTTTTCCCAATTTATATGTAAACCTGAATATTTACTAAATTTATCTATAAGGGATATCACCTGCGGCAAAGTTTCTTCCACATTATTCAAGAATATCACCATGTCATCGGCATATAGGCCAATGGTGTCTACCCGACCTGCTATATCTATACCACGGATACTGGGGAAGGACCTTATACGTATTGCTAATGCCTCAATCGCAAGAGCGAAGAGAGCCGGGGAAAGAGGGCAACCCTGGCGGGTTCCCCTATGCAACATGAAAGATTCAGATATAGAATTATTTATTATAATACGGGCCTTAGGTTTCATGTATAATATTTTGATCCATGTAATAAATTGATTGCCAAAGCCATACCTCTGCAAACATGCGGAAAGGAAAGGCCATTCAAGAGAGTCAAAAGCCTTGGCAGCATCTAACGATGCCAATGCCCATCTGTTGTCTGGTACCAAGGAGCTATATTGGGCTATTGACTGGACTCTTCTGATGTTAATGGAAGTGCTTTTGCCCGGCATAAAGCCCATTTGATCTGGATGTATGAGATTCAATATAATGGAATTCAGCCTAGTAGCTAGAATCTTGGTAAAAATTTTATAGTCCACATTCACTAATGAAATGGGACGATAGGATCCACATTCTAAAGGGTCCTTCCCCCTCCTTCCAAAGCACTATGATATTAGCCCCGTAAAAGGACTCGGGCATAGAATTCCCCTCCCATATTCCCCGATAGACCTTTACTAGGAGAGGTGTCAATATATCCCGGTACTTCCTATATAATTCAATAGGTAACCCATCAGGTCCAGGGGCCTTCCCAGAAGCCAAAATTAGAAATATTTTTAGAATTTAATTTTTTTTTTTTTACTTTTTTTCTACTTTGTCCCACTATGGGACAATCATTTTTTGCAGGCTGATTGCTTCTAAAGCAGGCAGATGAAGCAGCATCTGCATGCCATAGAAGCTGTCAGTGCTGCACTGACAGACTTGCTGATCATGCACTGCGCATGATCAGCAAGTTTCCTAACGCTGGTGACCCGGATGTCGTCCGACATTGGGTTACCATGGCAACAATCGGGAACCCGCGTCACACCGTAGTGTCTAATCCAAAGGCAGAGGGGCTGTCAACCCTCTGTTGGCTTCCACAATGCTGCGATCGTGTTCGATCGCAGTATTTCGGAGGTTAAAGTGCTGGGAGCGTTCGGTTACCATTCCATGCACCTGGTGCCAGCTGTCAGAATCAGCCGACACCAGACGGCGATCGCGCGGGCAATTGTGGTGACGTAATAATCCGTCCATGGTCAAATTGGCCCAGGTCACATGGACGGATCATTATGTCCGATGTAAGAAAGGGGTTGTATACGTCCTGGGGGAGGGGGTGACAGATTCACTTTAAAGTTTACACATTTCCTTTGTATTTTAGGCAAAATATATATTTTTACCTTTTTTATTTTAAAAATTACAAAAATATTTTGAACAGGGGTGCCCAAACTTTCACATGCCACTGTATCTGTTTATAATATATATATATATATATATATATATATATATATATATATATATATATATATATATATATATATATATAATTCTTTTTATTTTTCTCATACCCGGAGCGCACTACCTAACCCATGTGACATTCTGGGCTGGAAGCAATGGTTTATCCTAGTCAGCTGGACCTCTTGGAGAGACCCACAGGACACCACCAAAAAAGTAGTGTCATTCCCATCCATGATTCTTTTCCAGTGTCCGTATTGACACTGACAGAACGCTGCACCGCCTACGGTTATGTACGGGCATGGCTTCTCCATTTCCCACATACTTGCATGCCATCCAAGGTTTCCATAGTCTCCCAGCAGTCTCCAGAACATGGAGGGTCACACAAACCTCCACTTGGCACCAGCAGACTCCAGACTACTGCTGATATTATCCTCAGACCTTACAAATGGTGCAGTAGTCCAGGGCCCCTTCTCCTCTAGGACAGCGCCACTCTATTGTGCGTGTGGTCAGTTACTGGATGGCAGTTATTAATGTCAGTTACCCAGACCTGAATCCAAGCGAGAACTTCGGGGACATTATGTATTGGTGCATCTGACCCTGTCATGTAGTGCCACAGTCTGTGTGGGAGCTGCTGATGGCGGGATCTAGGTCTAGTAAATTATGGGAGTATCAGACACCGCCATGCAGTGCCACAGTCTGTCGGATCCAGGTCTGATACATTATGTATTGGAGCATCCTACAACATATAGTTCCACAGACTGTCCAGGAGCTGCAATGGTCGGATCCAGGTCGGGGATATTATTGGAGCATTAGAAACCGCCTTGTAGTGTCACTGTCCTGGAGCCGCTGATGCCCTAAAACAAGACTGAGAGGACATTCCGCAGTTGTGTACACTGCATATGTATATAGTGGACTGGGTGACACTCCCCGTCGCTCACATGTGGTGTCGGTAGTAAGTCATCTGTACTCAGATCTGTAGCCTGCTGCAGACCTTGTGGTACATGGAGAGATATCTCCATGTACAGAGTTCTCTCTTAAAGGGAGTTTCCTGTCCCAGGTGGGGTATTTTAGTTTACACTGTCACACTGGTGATTTGAGGGGTCTGTAGTGACCCCCGACCTTGGCTCCCAGTTTATACGATGTTTGTTCTGAATCCTGGTTTGCGCTCCCTGCAGGGCAGGCATGGACTTGCTGCTGTAAGAAAATGAGACCACCTGCCTTTGAACCTATCACAATACTATGGAGACCCCTGAGAAATGCTGGCGGGGGGATTCATCAGTAGGAGCGTATGACCTTTCCAGCTGGGGCCGAGGGATGATGGGGTGTTCTGTGGGTCCCGAGGCCCCCGTGTACTGACGCATGCCTGTCTTCTCTGGCAGGGCTCTGATTTCGGCTGACATTTGGTGGTTTCTTCTGTTTCCTTCCGCCACGGATCAGGTAAATCTTTGGGTACATTTTCATTAAAGGCCGTGTTAGTTACTACCCCCACTCTCCTGAGATGGTAGAGGATTTTTCTTACAGGGGGATCTGCAGGTTATCAGTATCTGATCAGGGGGTCCATCACTTCTCATCGCCGCTGATCATCTGTAGGGGCTATGCCCTCAGTAATGGTTTTGGTGCTGCACTGGATAGACAAAAAGATATTCCACCTGATTGCTGCCTCTGTCACAGAGGTATTGTGCTTGCTCTGTGTTTGCCATAGTAATATCAACTGGCTAAGTACGTGGACTTCCTGTCATATGACCTACTGTCTAGAGTTTGTGTTATCCACATGGTGGCAGTACGAGAATGTGGGTGGATGGAGGATAATAGCACATAATTTCCTCTCTCCTATGTGACACCTCAAAGATTTCTGCTATGTGATGGAGGGGTCCTCCAATTTATGCTGATTCTCACTTCTTTGTTTTTGTCTAGCGCCATCATGGCTACCGCACCGTACAACTACTCCTATATCTTCAAGTATATCATAATCGGTAAGTGGCTCCTGGTCGTAGGGAGGGTGCCGATCCTGGACGTTGGCGCTGCCAACTGAATGCAGAAATGCATTATGTTTTTGTCCCCAGTGGCTGTCACACACGTCTTGCATCTTCTCTTGTAGGTGACATGGGAGTCGGGAAATCTTGCCTGCTGCACCAATTCACAGAGAAGAAATGTAATGTATAGCATGGTGGGAGTGGTGCGTGTGGTAATGTATAGCGGGGGGTAGTGCATGTGGTAATGTATAGCGGGGGGAGGGGCAGTGTGGTAATGTTTACTGTGCATGTATATTTACTCTCCTGTGATCAAGTGACTCTCCCCCCCCCCCCCCCCCCCCACCAGTCATGGCAGACTGTCCTCACACTATTGGGGTTGAGTTTGGTACCCGGATAATTGAAGTTAGTGGACAGAAGATAAAGCTACAGATCTGGGACACGGCGGGTCAAGAGCGGTTTCGGGCTGTCACCCGCAGCTATTATCGGGGAGCAGCGGGCGCATTGATGGTGTATGACATTACTAGGTAAGTGGCAATGTATGGTGCCTGGAGCCCCGGGACCCAACAGTTCTGATAAGCTTCAGGGGCTCAGCCGAGGTTCTCTACTTGGGGTGAAGGCCGATCATGAAGCTTTTACATGTAGAATGAGAAGTGTTCAGCTCTTTGGTGCTGGTCCTCCTCACTGTCAGGATCTCTGCTTGCTGTCAGTGACTTGGAAGCTGTCTCTGCTTATTTGTGTGACCTCTTTACAGGAGAAGCACATATAATCATCTAAGCAGCTGGCTGACTGATGCCCGGAACCTCACCAACCCCAATACTGTAAGTGCCACCACTGGGGAGTGGACGTCCTGCTATTGACGTTTGAGTATGGCTGCCGCTCAGTAATGCGGCTTCTCTTCCATCACAGGTCATCATTCTTATAGGCAATAAAGCAGATCTGGAAGCGCAGCGCGATGTCACATACGAGGAAGCCAAACAGTTTGCTGAGGAGAATGGTACGTAGAGCATTTCAGGCTGAATGCCCCTGTTGTCCCCTCCTGCCGTCATCACCCACTAATCTTGCCTCTTATTTCTTAGGTCTCCTGTTCTTGGAGGCGAGTGCAAAAACGTAAGTGACTGTGATGGGGAGCATTGTATATGAGGATCGTGGCAGTAGTATTCTTATATAGATGATTTGCAGTTCATCCTCTGGTTGGAACTTTTGGTGCCGGCTGTGGGTGTTACCTCACAGCGAGTGACCTTAAAGAGGATGGTAGTGGCTTAACCTGTGGAATTTGGGCACTCTTGGGCGAGGGAAAAGCTCCAGTGTCTGGCAGCTTTGCCTTGTGTCCATTTACATTGCTGGACTCATGGGCACAGAAGCCATTGGCTGCAGGTTCTGACTCTGTAATCTAAAGCTGATTTCATGCACGTCATTAGGGGCCACCGGACACCCGCTGTTACTGCTGCGTAAGACTGTGCTGTGTAATATCAGTGCATTATGCCACTGAGTTCAGTATAGGTCTTTATAAATTTAGATTTCTCTATCGCTTCATTGGGGGACACAGAGACCATGGGTGTATGCTGCTGACACTATGTACAGAAAAAGGTTAGCTTCTCCTCCGCAGTATACACCCCACCAACCGGCACTATTTTCCTCAATTTAGCTTGGTGTCAGTAGGAGGTGGACACGGGTCTTTCATTAGACCCATATCTACCTCAATGTGCGTCGATCCTTTTCAGGTTTCCGGAGGGATACAGAGTGAATGGTCACGTCTGTAGTCCCACACAGAGACTGTGAGTACGGCATGTACTGCCACCCCGTATCCTCACAGCTCTCTACAGCAGGACCAAGAGCCTAACACAGGTGTGTGCTAGCCATTTGGTCCTTGTCCCCCATCTCCCACCCACTCGCCTACCAGAGCCTGTCGGTTAGGATGAGACTCGAACATCCCTCTACAGGTAGCACGTACGCTGGATACTCAAGGTACTCTCCTTTCCAGGTTTGCTCAGAATGGATCAAGACGGTGGGTAAGTATAGGGCCCCTAAATCGCTATATAGGATCATGGCACCCATCTCTAGCACCAGGGGGTCTCCCTTTGTCACAGCCTCTTGTCACCCTGGCCCCGTTTTTCCACAGGCTGCTCTTATTTATCCTGCAACCAGGCTCCAGACAGGGTTTCTTTGGGAGCGGGCGCCGCGGCTGTTCTGCGGGCATCCGCGCCGCCCCGTGCTTCCCGGCGGCTGCCACATTAATCTTGGCCCCGGCTTCATTTGGGGCCTTGTCCTGCTTCGTGGCCACGCCCCCCCTTCTTCCTTAGGCGAGCTTCTCTCCCACCCGCTCTAAGTCCGCCCACCGCCTTCTCCCCTCATGTTAGGCGTCCCTGAGGCGGCGCTCTCCACCCACCCCCAGCCTGGCTATTTTCAGCGGGCGGCGCATTTTAGCATCGGCGGTTAGCCCCGCCCATCTTCTTCCTCGGTCTCTGCAGGAAAGCGCGCGCTTCCTGCTCTGTCCCTCTCGGGCTGCCGCCATTTTCACAGCCGGACGCTGTTCCCTCTGCCGTGCCCCTGCAAGCCCAGACGAGCCATGCATCTTCAGTTGCTGTAAGCAGCTTCAGGACATCGGACTGTGAGTAACTCTGCAACTGCAGACTGACACCCTCCTCTGTCTCCCGTCCCCCAACCTTCCGGCACTGCTTCAGTGACTTTCCGTCATTATGTCTAACTCTAAGTCTGACCGTGCTCGTCCTCCTGCTTCCTCTTGCACTTTAGTCAAGTACTTTGCATGCTCTTCTTGCAATCGCAAACTTCCCTCAGGTCAGTCCACTCCCCTCTGCCTAGACTGCAGCAATCCCATTGAGCCCGCCGCTCAGGAGCCCCTTTAATGTTCCACGTGAAAGTGAACCCCCCCCCCCATTCCCGGATGGGCCTCTTCTCTATCTCAATCAGTGGCAGATCTCACCAGGGTCTCTCAGTCCCTCGTGGCTGTGCTTGATAGGTTGCCCCTGGACACTTCTGCAGGGTCCAGCATGGCTCAAGAGCCTCTCTCTGAACCAGCCAGCATGAGCCGCAAAAGGCCCAGGCAGGATCTCCAGCCGGATTCCTCCCCTTGCCCCATCTCTCCGTATAGTCCACCCCCCCACCCCCCCAGCAGTCTCCGTCCCGTCCTTCCTCACCCGAATCAGGCGAAGCGTTCTCGGATGCGCCATCTGAAGAGGTCTTAGAGCTGGATTCGGACCATGCCGCGGACACAAAGGTTAAGGTACAGAACCTCATTGCAGCGATTAACCACACTTTCGAGATCACAGACTCTCATGCGAAACTCTCGGATCAGGAGGTTTCGTTCAGACAGGCAGAAGCACCTTCCAGAGTCTTCGCTCCTCACTCTGAGTTTGATAAGCTCCTTACCAGGGAAAGAGAAAATCCGACCAGACGCTTTCAAAGAGGGAAGCGTCTCGGCGTGCTGTATCCATTTTCTCAAGAGCTCACCGACAACCGGTCGACTTCTCCATCTGTAAGTACACAGAAGCTTGAGGGCACTACAGATTATCTACAGGGGACTGCAGTCCACACACCTTTCCTCTTCCATGTTGTATTCAAACAGAAGTGTGTGAAATGGACGCGATCAACCCTGAAATCAGCAAAAAATACCAAAATATAATCAAAAAATATTTACTTTTTATTATTTAGCATACAAAAGTAACAACACGTGACAAGGAAGGAATTAAAACCAATTAAAAAGGCCAAAACAATTTAGCTATAAATGACACTCCAAGAGAACAGGTTCTAAGGTGGGAACCTGAAAAATACCCCCTCCAAGATGCTGGGCAGAGACCTACAACATTATGTAACATAGAAACGTAGATACATTCATAAAAAGAGACCCTAATAAACCATGTGCTAGATGTAGTAATATGACATAACAAGGCATAAAATATACCAAACACATGTAATATATATCACATGAATAAATGACCACAAATAACCATAAATATAGAGTCCCTTGTTATTGAGATAATTAGCACTAAAGGGTATACACCCAAAATGCCTGGAGATTGCAAACCCAAAGGTAAACATGTGAGGTCAAATGCCCGCAAGATCTGAAAACAGATCCCTCTGTAGATGCTCCTGTGTCCAGACTAACAATAAAGTCCTTCTGATTTCAGGTGTGGCGTCTCTAAAAGATTCTAACGACAGGATCATAGAATCCTTAGCAAAGTCAGCATTCGAAGCGGCGGCGATGGTGCTAAGCCCAACCTTTGCTTCCACTTGGGTAGCCAAGGCCATTGCTACTTGGGCGGAGGATCTACGCCAGGGCATTCTTGATGGAGCCCAACCAGAGCGACTGGCTGAGCTGGCCAACCAGATCTCCCATGCAGGGGAATATTTGGTCTCTGCCTCCTTAGATGCAGCGTCTTGCGCAGCTCAAGCGTCTAGCAACGTAGTTGCAATCCAGCATTCAATTTGGCTCAAGGCTTGGCAGGCGGATTTGTCATCAAAAAAGTCCCTTACCAATCTGCCTTTTCAGTGAGCGCGTCTTTTCAGATCCCAGCTGGACCAGGTTATTAAAGACGCCACAGGGGGCACAAGCTCTTCTCCCTCAGTCCAAGCCACGTAGACCCCCTCCAAGGCGTCAGTTTCGGCCCTACCGCCGCGTAGCATCGGTGGAAACCTTTTCCAACCAACAAAGGCCGCAGGCACGCCAGGATAGGAAGAAGGTCTCCTTTAGGCCTACTCCCTCCTGGCGATCTTACTCCTCCCAGGGCAGATCCTCCAGGTCCAGAACCCGACGGTCCACATCGGCATGACTATCAACAAGGTTCCGAGGCGCAGGCCCAACTGAGCGGGCGACTTTTCTTTCCAGAGACGTCTGGCTTGCCTCGGTGGAAGACGCTTGGGTCAGGGAAGTTAGGTCAGGATACAAGATAGAGTTAGTCTCTCGGCCCCGAGATCGCTTCTTCGACCTCCAAAAGACCCCGCCTTAGTTCTGGGCTTCTTTGCATCCATCGCTCACTTCTCAGTTCTGGGGTGATTGTGCCGTTCCCGAAACAGAACGATTCACAGGGTTTTACTCAAATCTGTTTGTAGTGCCGAAAAAAGGCGGCGCGGTTCGACCCATTCTGGAACTCAAACTGCTGAACAAGAGAGTCCGCCTGCGACATTTCAGGATGGAGTCCCTTCATTCTGTGATCGCTTCCATGGAGGCGCAGGCATTCATGTGCTCAATAGACATTCAAGACTCCTATCTGCATGTCCCCATCTTTCACGGACATCAGAAATTCCTGTGTTTCGCGATTCATCAGGACCACTACCAGTTTGTCGCCCTGCCGTTCGGTCTCGTCACCGCGCCCAGAGTTTTTACAAAGATCATGGCGGCGTTGATGGCCCTGTTGAGGATCAGGGGTCTCGTACTCTTCCCGTACCTCGACATTTTAATTAAAGCTCCATCTTTTCACCAGACTCTCCAAAGCCTTACCATCGTTTTCGACACCCTATCCAGTTTCAGAAGTCCTGCCTCGTTCCGACTCAACGTCTTGTGTTTCTAGGCTTATTGTTCGACACCCTTCGATCGAGGGTCTTTCTCCCGGAAGAGAAGTTGATTTCCCTGTGGCGAGATGTACGATCGCTGCAGAGACCAAAGCTTCCATTCTTCCGGTCAGCCACGAAGGTCTTGGGAAAGATGGTGGTGACGACCGAAGCAATTCCCTTTGCTCAATTCCACACGAGACCGCTTCAACATGCCATCCTGTCTCGGTGGAACAGGTCCGTTCTCTCCCTGGATCGTCCAATTCACCTCTCGTCCCGAGTCAAACAGTCCCTCAGTTGGTGGCTGACGTCCTCTCTCATCTCCCTCGGCCGGTCATTCCTTCCGATTCACTGGCAGATTGTGACAACGGACGCCAACCTTCTCGGCTGGGGAGCTGTGTTTCGAAACCAGACGGTTCAGGGTCGGTGGTCGACTCAAGAGACAACTTTGCCGATCAACGTCCTCGAGATACGGGCGATTTATCTGTCTCTCATTCACTGGGAAAGGCTTCTCGGGTCTGCCGGTCCGGATTCAGATAGACAATGCCACAGCGGTGGCATATGTCAACCACCAAGGGGGGACTCGGAGCTCCTCGGCTCTAGTGGAAGTGTCCAAGATTCTCCAATGGGCAGAGATATTGGTCCCAGCGATATCCGCAGTGCACATTCCCGGCGTGGACCACTGGGCCGCCGATTTTCTCAGCCGTGAAGGTCTCGCGGCGGGAGAGTGGTCCTTACATCCGGACGTCTTTCATCAGCTTTGCCGTCGTTGGGGGACTCCGGACGTGGATCTGCTGGCGTCTCGCCTGAACAGGAAGGTTCCTCAGTTCATATCCAGGGCCCGAGATCCTCTCACAGTGGGCGCTGATGCTCTGACCATTCCCTGGTCTCAGTTCAAGCTTCCCTATCTGTTCCCTCCCCTGCCTCTTCTTCCCAAGCTGTTGAAGAAAGTCAAGGCGGAAGGGGTACCAGTCATCCTCATTGCTCCGGATTGGCCCAGAAGGGCTTGGTTCGCGGACTGCGTCAACCTTCTCGCAGACGTCCCCTGGAAGCTTCCAGAGCAGATCTACTGTCTCAAGGCCCAATCTGCCACCCCAATTCTCGGCCGCTCAATTTAACGGCGTGGCTGTTGAAACCGTGGTTCTGAAACAGTCGGGTTTTTCGGATCGGGTTATTCTCACCATGATCCGGGCTAGAAAGCCATCATCTTCCAGAATTTATTATCGTACGTGGAAGGCCTATTTCACTTGGTACGAGACCAATGACGTTCCGCCCATGTCCTTTTCTCTCCCCTCTATCCTGGCATTCCTCCAGGCAGGCCTAGATGCGGGTCTTTCCCTCAGCTCTTTGAAGGGTTAAGTCTCTGTGCTTTCCATTCTTTTTCAGAAGACGTTGGCTTCCCGTCCGCAGGTCAAGACCTTTCTTCAGGGAGTGGCTCATGCGGCACCTCCGTACCGCGCTCCCGTGGACCCATGGGATCTCAATCTGGTCCTGGAGGCTCTTCAACGGTCACCCTTTGAATCGCTCGGGGAGTTCTCCCTATCTTTTCTCTCCTGGAAAGTAGCCTTTCTGGTGGCCATTACCTCCATCCGGCGCGTGTCGGAATTGGCGGCCCTGTCTTGTCGCCCCCCTTTCTTGGTGCTTCACCAGGATAATGTGGTCCTGCGGCCCCCCGCCTTCCTTTCTTCCTAAGGTGGTGTCCACCTTCCACCTAAATAAGGACATTTTTCTTCCGTCCTTTTGTCCGGGTCCAATCTACCCTCTGAAGCGCTCCTTGCACAAGCTGGACCTGGTCAGGGCGATGAAGGTTTATCTGGCTAGGACGTCTCCCTTGCGGAAGACAGACTCTTTTCATCATTCCAGAGGGTGCGCGGAAAGGTCATCCGGCCTCCAAGGCTACCATTGCTCGCTGGATCAGATCGGCCATTTTGGAAAGTTACTGGGTCAAGCATCGAGTGCCCCCTCCTGGAATTAGAGCTCACTCTACCCGGGCAGTGGGTGCCTCCTGGGCGGTGCGCCACAGAGCTTCCGCGCTGCAGCTCTGCAAAGCGGCAACCTGGTCTTTGATCCACACGTTTGCCAAATTTTACAAGGTCCACACCTACGCTTCGGCGGACGCCAGCCTAGGCAGAAGGATCCTGCAGGTGGCGGTGGTGAGTCCTCAGACCTAATGGAAGTTTGCTTCTCCCTCCCCAGGGACTGCTTTGGGACGTCCCATGGTCTGTGTCCCCCAATGAAGGGATAGAGAAAACAGGATTTTTGGGTTGCTTACCGTAAAATCTGTTTCTCAAAGCCTTCATTGGGGGACACAGCACCCTCCCATGTTCTGCAACTCCTGTTCATATGTTTGTTGATTACAGTTGAGTTGTCTGTTCTGTTTTCATTCTGTTTTGTTACTTCTCCTACTGCTTTCTCACTAACTGAGGAATATAGTGCCGGTTGGTGGGGTGTATACTGCGGAGGAGGAGCTAACCTTTTTCTGTACTTAGTGTCAGCCTCCTAGTGGCAGCAGCATACACCCATGATCTCTGTGTCCCCCAATGAAGGCTTCGAGAAAGACTTTACGGTAAGCAACCCAAAAATCCTGTTATGTTCACCATAAAGTAGATCAGTAAAGATATTGTGAAGCTACAATGCTCCCAAACACTATTAACATGGGGCTGATGTGCAGGTTAAAATATTCCACTGCTACTGAAGGAAATTTAATTTGATTCCACAGCGTATCTGTGCAGAGCAAGCTGTCAAAGTGCCGGAGTGGTGATAGCCTGTGACAGGGTGCAGGTTCTTGCCTGGTGGCCACAGCCTTGCACCTTAATACTTACCTGCAGATTAACCCTTTATCTCCAGGTTTAGTGTTTATGGACATACATGTTCCCTCAAAATATCGAAGCTCTGAAAAAAAAAAATTAAAGAATTGGGTTTCTCTCCGGTCTTGTCTGTAAGCACAACAGTATGTGTCAGCTCTTGTGTCTGCTCTGCAGTTGTCTGTCAACATTATTCCCCTGTCTTGAGTGATAAGCGAACGTGCTTGAATAACGTGTTATCCAAGCATCTGGGAGAGCTTGTATATTATGGTCGGGTCCGTGTAGCTGCATGATCTACTGCTGTTAGACAACCTCAACAAATGTAAGGGATTGCCTGTTTGTTAGGGAACCTCCACGTGTTCAGGCTGTTTGTGCCTGCATGATTTGTGACTCTTAGGGACTCAAACATAATATCTGAGCATCTGGGAGTGCTCGTATAAGAGTACGTTATCCGAGCACGTTTGCTCATCCCTACCCCTTAAGATTTGGAGTTCAGTAGTGCTCTGGCTGGTTTGTATTGGGTAACATGATTTTACTTTGGAATTTTTTTGCACCCCTTTGCTGACTTATCTGTTTTCCACCACAGAGGGGAGAACGTGGAAGATGCGTTCCTGGAGGCGGCCAAGAAAATCTACCAAAATATCCAGGACGGAAGCCTAGATCTGAATGCTGCCGAGTCTGGGGTACAGCACAAGCCATCAGCACCCCAAGGAGGCCGGCTAACCAGTGAACCCCAACCTCAGAGAGAAGGCTGCGGCTGCTAGTGACCTGTCAGTGGGGCCGTGTGTCTGACCTTTCCTCCTGTCTGTCTCAAGCAGTACTTTTTGCTGTCCCATTCTCTTCTGTACATCCTACTGGTTAAAATTAAAGGTGGGGGGGACTCTACTGCGCTGACAGTAACACGATACTAAACTGCTAAGTAACTAGATGTAATCAGGTTCTCAAAGGCGAAGCCGCGTAATAAACACCCAGAAACTCCACCATTTCCTGCATGGTCTCCCGCGTAGCCTCCCCCCTCGTCTGTGCCGTTGTAGAGAAGCCGAGGCTGGACTTTGCTTTCATCTTCCTGTGACTTGTCCCGTTCTGTCCTCCTGTAGCTGAGCGCTTCATTTGCTGTGAATACCGCGGTTCATAAGGAGGCCCGGCCGTCTGTCGCCTCCGCTCGTCTCCTCTTGTACATGGTGGGGTGAAAACTTTTACTTTTGTCTTTTTTTTTTTTTTTTTTTACAACTTTTCTGCTGATTTTCACTTCACCCCCAATGTGTAAAAATCCTGCAGAATGGCCAGATCCTCCACCACCTGCACCTTCTGGTCAGGGTGTTGCAAGCGCTGCATCCGCAGTTTCTTTTTTTTGTACTGTGGCTTTTGAGCTGCTTTTTATGAGCTATCCCCTTGTGGGCTGATCAGCGAGGTGATGACAATGGTCTATCTTCCATTACTGCTCTCTGCTCTGCCTTTCCTTGTTGCACTTGGTGTTTTCTTTTTTAACCCTTGCTGTTTGGTGTCTGCAGCATCTCATTATTCCGCTTTGTAAATGAACTTTTTGTGTGTTTAACACTACAGTCGATGGTTTATGCAGTTTGGGTATTAGCTGGTTAATTTATTCCAGTGTTTGGGTCTGAGGCGCTGAATCGACACTGGTATATCCGAGCATTGCACAGTGATCCACACGCTGTAGACTCTACACATGAGGCCAAAACTGGAACAGGACAGTTGGGCTGTGTGGTGTGGCCCCTCTACAATGATATATAATGCCCCTCTTTTTTATGGGCTTTTTTTGGGGGGAGGGGGGTTCTAATGCATTTTGCATCCATCCACTAAGCAGAACTTGTCTTGTGCAGGGACCACAATCCATCCAGTGATAATGACCACAGCTCGTCTCCCCCGCGCTCTTCAGTGGCCGCCTGCGGATGGGGCTGACAGATTCTCTACTTTCCCCTCGATGTAACAAAATGCTATTAATCTAAATATTTGTAAATAAAGTTCCTGGATCTAGATAATCTACATGGCATCTGTCTGTTTTTCCCACTGCTCTCACTTTGCGGTGGGTTGCTCTGTCCTTCCTACAGCACTCATGAGGGTAGGGGTGCTGTATGGAATCTGCATCTCTCCTCTCTCCACTCCCCCTACAGTCTTGGCTGAGGACTTTCTTCATAGCCGAAACATTGACTGTAATTGCATCACCTCCAAGGAAAGCCTGAAACCAAGCTGATGGAGACTGGGAGTAGTTGTTCCTAGATAGGGTTAATGAGAAGAACCAAGTGATCACCCAGCAGTGCTCAGCTGTTGTTTCCAAATGCCTTTCAGATATGATGGGAGTTGTACATAAACTGAGCCAATCCTCATCCAGACCCTGCACCATTTACTCTCCATAGAGGTGTAATGTGACTAGCCAGGAGAGGATAAGGGAGAGCGTGCTGCAGCCGGGACAGGACCATTTTATAAGTAATCTTTTATTTGTAGAAATTTGAGATACAAAAATAGATTAGTTTACAAGTCACAAAATAAATAAATCCGTGAGATATCGGGCCCCCACCTTAATCCAGGGAATACTGCACCCATCTCAACACACATCACAGCTCTGACCATAAACACCAATGCATTCATGCTCTGTAAAGGGAGCGTCGTCCGTGTGAGCACAGGCACTGCAAACGGGGGGGTCCAGGTGAGGCCAGACACAGCACCACCTGTCAAATCCACAGCTGGGCCATCACGGGCATCCCAAAATATCTGTAGTATAATCCTGCAGCGATGTGTCCTGTAACAGAAGTAACATTTGCTGAGCCCCCAAACAGGTCATTATAAAACAAGACCCCCCCCCCAATTTACTATTCTCCGGAATTGCTGATGCCCCTATGTACTGGTGGCAGTCACTCCAGCTGCATATGCAGCTTTGAATGGGGCCAGGGCTAATAACTGGATTTTTGTTGGAACCCCTAAAGCAAGAATGTTCCAGCCCCTGCTGCCATGGACCAGCCACTAGCCTTGCTGAGAACACCCAATAATAGCCTCCGTTGCTCTGTACATTAATGAAGACCTATAGGGACAGATCACGCACCTGGGGCAGCAGGAAGCTGCACCTTTCTGGGGTCAGTGACTGCCTCAATCCTGAGGAAATCTGGGAGTGAAACAGAGAATCCACTGCTCCATAAGAAACTAAGTTGTCCAGTGCAGTGAGCTGCCTCCGCAGACTGTGCAGAGAGCCCTCCGTCTGCTGCCGCCCTCTGCTCAGTACGTCTGCTTGTTTGGACAGTCGCTGGTGGATCTGCGCCTAAAATGAGCAAAGCATTCAGGGTCTCCTAATACAGAACAGGGGGAGATTTACCAAGATTGAACATTGACTACTGGGGCGTCCCACAGAACGGATATCTGCTGGGTGAACATCTCCGTGCTGAATATAGATTCCAAAGCAGAGACTAATAACGGTGGTAGGGCATATAGTCACCTTCAGCCGATCCTCCTGCTGCAGCAATTTTTCTCGTGAGGCCTCTCCACGCCATTGTTCATCCTGTGAACAGGAGGTAGAGCAGTCAAGAAGGCACATTACACATCCGTTTGCTGCGGCATAACACTAGTACTTGAAGGGTGGGGTACTCATGCCCCCCTTCCGGAAGCACTCACCAGTATGGTGCCCCGGTTCTCCTTGGAGGATGGGCTGGCAGAGAAAGGGTATTCTTCCTTCAGGCTGTCCAGCTGAGTCCGTAGGCTGCGCTCCAGCTGCGGCTCCACATCCTCCAGGAGCTCATCGGCTGTGCTGCACTGGATCTCCTGTAAGCTATTCTGGATCTCCAGCTTCACTTGGGCTTTCAACTCTTTAACAGCCTCATTGACCTCCTGCTGCCGCTTGTCCAGTTCTTCCTGACTCTTAAGCTGCAATAAAAACAAAGCCTACAATCCCCATCATCTGCTCCCCCCTCCTCAGATGTTCAGAGGAAACCCATGGTGCTAGGTATACAAGAAAAGAGCGTGGTAGTAACTAGTGATGAGCGAACATGCTTGGATAGGGTGTTATCCGAGCATGCTTTGGTGCTAAAAGTGACTATGGCGTGCTTGAATAATATGTTCGAGTCCCTGTGGCTCCATGTCTCACGGCTGTTCAACAGCCACAATACATGTAGGGATAGCCTAAGAAACAGGTAATCCCTGCATGTGTTGCACCTGTCGAATAGCAGCAGGGACACTCACTCATCACGAGTAGTAACATGTCAGTGTTCAGTAGCATCCTGCCTCCTGTGCCATCAGAGTGAAGTGGCCGCAAGAGCACATCACCAAAGCTCATTCCAAGTTCTCTGCTGGCTGGTTTCTCACATCCTGGTGTGGCAGTGCGAGTACAGATGGCACAGGACTCCTGAACTCGATGGCCTGGTGTGGGCTTATGAATCTGACGAATTTGGGCATGGAGAGCGGCAGACAGCCTGTGAACTACAGCTGTGTGACTGCCGCCTTAGAGAGTAACTGGCTATTTAATCTTCACTTCATAAATTCATGTAAATGTGAAAATCAGAACCTCTGTAATAACTTAATGTCCGCTTCTTTCTCCTCTGGGATCCACTGACTGCACATTGCAAATATACAGAAGTTACTCCTGAATCAAGCGTGAAAAAGCGGATTTCCCCAATGAAATTTATTACAGTTTCCTATTTTCAGGTGTTCTTTGGATTTATGAAATAATTAAAATGAGGGTTCCTCTTTAATGTAGCTGTACTGAAAAAAAAAAAGGTTTGGTCACAGTGTATTTGAGCAGAAAGTCCTGGGTGAGTCAGCACCCCACTATATGGACAGTCCCTGCAGGTGTCGGTGTAATGGCCCTGGTGCGAATCTTGTGCCATACCGTTGGAAGGTTCATCATTCGGTCATAAAATCCCAACCACAATGACTTTTGCCACTGCTCATTATGGCAGAGATGATGTCTGGACATCCCTGCGGCGATATATAAGTAAATTCCAGGTGATGTTGTCTTGGCTCAGCGTGTGGTGGTTAATGGGGCTCACCTGTCGCTGCAGCATGGTGTACTCCGCCTGCAGCAGCGCGATCTCCTTCAGCAGCCGCTTGGCGCGCTCGTGGTTGTCGTATGCGGCTTGTTCCACCAGGGTCAGCTGCTTCTTTAATCCGCTATTCTCTCTTCTCAGTTCCTGAAAACAGACACTGCAGTGATGCAATGAAGGATGACTGCCAGACCTGCGACCACCTTCTGTAGCAGGAGAGGAGAAACCGCTTCATACAAAATTCCAATTCCCAGGATCCGCTCATCGGCCTGCAGGGTCTGTGGAGGCGCTCACTCCAGCAGATGTGACTTATACATACAATGCCGCACCTCAGCACTCTCCTGCTGCTTTGTGATGGTTTCCTTCAATGTGAGGATTCTCTTCTCTTCTCTCTTTCTTGCGGATGTCGCCTCGTCGTCTAGCCGGCTCAGGTCACTTCTATAAGTGTCCACCTGTTGCTGCAGAGCCGCCGCCTCGTTGCACTTGTCCTGCAGCTTTTCTTCTTGCTCTGACAGGAGACGTCCTGGAAAAAGTAGTAGAAGTGACAGAAATAGAAGGCAAATATAGGAAACAGACAACTACAACTCCCATCATGAGTTGACAGTCACAATATAATACCGCACTATTCCCCTGCAGAACTTACAGCGAGGGGCACTGTGCCCATTGCGGGCCATGTATACCCCGTCTACTGATAGGTAACTGTACCCACCCAACTGTGACAAAGAAAATGATGGAAAAACTCCAGACTGTATCCTAATAGCCTGTCCCCACCACAATATAGGAGCCTCCTTCGCCGGACCGGAGTCATCCGAAGATGCTGCAGACCCTCAGGAATCACCAAGAACAGACGTCTATGAGCAGCGTGAGGATCACAGCACCCAGCGGATGGCAAAGCCGGGCACGGAGGAGTAGTGGAGGTGGTCCGTCTGATGCGGCAGTGCCCAACCCTGGACTCTACAGCGTGCCGAGTGGATTTCTTATCCCCTTCATCCCCAGGCGATTTTCCATCCCCATCCACTTTTTTTTCCCAAAGAGCCACACCTTTTTATTTTTCCATCCACATAGTGGTATGAGGGTTTGTTTTTTTAGTTGTACTTTTGAGTGACAATTCATATTATCATGTGATGCACTGGAAATTGGGAAAAAATTCCAAGTGCCTTGAAATTGCAAAAAAAAAGTTTTTTTTGTTTTTTTTTTAACCATGTTCACTATACGGTAAAGCTGATCTGGCAATATGATTCTCCAGGTCAGTACGACTACGCAGATAAAACATATGTACACTTTGCTTTTGTCGCCATTTTCTTAGACCCGTAACATTTTCAATTTTCATGATCTGGGGTTGGGTGAGGGCTTATCTTTTTGTGTCCCCAGCGGCCATTTTGTACCATTTTGAGATGGATACAATGTTTTGATCGCCCCTCTTACTACAATATTGCAGTGGCCCAAAAACCGTAATTCTGGCATTTTATTTTTTTCTTGTTACGCCGTTTACCAATTGGATTAATTTACTTTATATTTTGATACATCGGACTTTTATAAATGCAGCGATACCGAATATGTGTATTTTTTTTTTAATGGTTTTACTTTTAGTGGGGCAAAAAAGGAGATTTGTGTGTACTCACCGTAAAATCTTTCTCTTAGCCTCTAATTGGGGGACACAGAACCATGGGTGTTATGCTGCTGTCCACTAGGAGGCGACACTATGCATAATCTGAAAAAGATTAACTATGGCTCCTCCTCTGCAGTATACACCCCTGGACGGCGTTAGCCTTCTCCAGTTTTGTGCAAAAGCATTAGGAGGAATATGACAGAAAACATAACCATGCCTGTAAGAAGGCCACTATGTACGAGCTCAAAGAACAATATGAGAACTCAACTGTAACAACTGCCAGTAAGGGCAACAGGGTGGGAGCTGTGTCCCCCAATTAGAGGCTAAGAGAAAGAGATTTTACGGTGAGTACACAAAAATCTCCTTTACTCTGTCGCCTCATTGGGGGACACAGAACCATGGGACGTCCCAAAGCAGTCCCTGGGTGGGAAGCAATGGACGAATATTGTGCATACAGGACCCTAATCTTGGGGCACCGCCACCTGCAGAACCAGTCTACCCAGGCTCGCGTCCGCTGAGGACTGGGTATGAACTCTGTAGTGTTTGGTAAACGTGTGCAGGCTAGTCGAAGTGGCCACCTTACACACTTGTTGAGCCGAAGCCTGGTGCCGAATGGCTCAGGAGGCCCCTACCGCCCGTGTAGAATGTGCCGTAATACCGGCCGGAAGAGGAGAATTTTTAAGGCGGTAAGCCTCTTGTATGGTGGATTTGATCCACCTGGCGAGGGTAGCCTTGGAAGCCGGCAGACCCTGGCGGCCGCTGTTATGAACTTATTTTCAGCTCCACCAGTTGAGTTCCCCTCCCGTTCTCCCTCTGGTGGTGACAGGAGGTAGTGAGGTTGGTTTAAGTGGTAGTTATCTGCCACCTGATGAGGAAGATAACGATTGGATCTCTGGAGTATCAGACTGGATATAAGACAGCCGACGCCCTATCCTAGTGCTGGTGATTGTCTGCTTCTCAGGTCCTGGACTTCAGCTCTCTTCCAGTCTTCTCAAGTTAAGTTTGTTTTTTTTGCTATTGTTCACACTTGCGCTTGTTGGTCAGTTCAGTTTCTTGTGTGGTCAGCCTGCCCCTGCTGGGGCTATGCTGAATTTCCACTCCTATGTATCCGTATTTGCCAAGCTGCTTTTTCTCCCTTATTGGATTGGCCTCTTTTTGCTCTGTCTCAGAATATTTCAGAGTGCTGATATAGGTGTAGAAGTCTAGTGACTTCAGGGTTAATTTTGTTATCAGAAGTGTTGAACAATATTTTTGTAGGTTTTTTTTTTGGCAGATTGCAGACAGTGTCTTTCCTTTCCTGTCCTGTTTAGCTAGCCGGGCCCCATCGTTTGCTCAGCCTATTTTCCTGCCTTTGCTTGTAATTTCATCTTATTTCACCGTCAATACATGTGGGGGGCTGTCTTTCCTTTGGGGTCTGCTCTGGGGCAGTTAGTTTTCCTCTCTTCCTGCTTTAGGCTTATGAAGCTCTCCGGTTGTGACGAGGCATCTAGGAACATCGTAGGAACGCTCCACGACTACTGCTAGTTGTGCGGTTAAGTTCAGGGATCTGCAATCTGCATAGTTACCAACTTCTCTGGTTTTCTGAGACCTAGCTTGTTGTTTATTTTTTCCTCCCTGGTGACCCATTCATAACAGGCCGCCTTCCGAAAGAAGGAAAAGGGAATCAGACTTCCGGAAGGACGCAGTCCTAGACACGTATATATGCAATGCTCTGATGAGGTCAAGCGTAGGCAGAGCCTTCTCCACTCTATGAACCGGAACCAGGCAAAGGGATGGCAGTGAAAGGTGGAAGTTGGACACAACCTTCGGATGGAAGGATGGGACCGTACGGAGAACTACCTTGTCCTGGTGGAAAGCCAGGAAGGGCCGTCTGCAGGAGAGTGCCGACAGTTCCGACACCCTGCGTAGCGAGGTGATTGCCACCAGAAAGACCACCTTCTGGGATAGAAGGCGAAGTGGGACTTCCCTAAGGGGTTCAAAGGGAGGTCCCTGCAATGCTGTCAGGACCAGGTTGATGTCCCACGTTTCTAGTGGCCGTCTGTAGGGGGGAACCAATCGGGGAAACCCCCTGAAGAAAAGTCCTTGCAGCTTGTTAGCAATGCGTCTTTGAAAAAGATCTGAGAGCGCTGACACCTGGCTCTTAAGCGAGCCCAGGGACAGTCTGGCCTCCAGACCCGATTGGAGAAAACCAAGCACTTTGGGGAGAGAATAAGGGAGTGGGATCTGGTCGTGAGATTCGCACCAGGTAAAGAATGCTCTCCAGGTGCGGTAATAAATCTTGGCAGAGGCTGATCATGGTTCCAATGACGTCCGGTGAGAGCCCTGCCTGGGTTAGAACCCAGGTCTCAAGGGCCACGCCGTCAAATTGAGAGCCCCTGAATTCTGGTGGAAGAATGGGCCTTGTGACAAGATCGGGACGGTCGGGGAGACGCCAGGGGGCGTCTGCTGTAAGTTGTACGATGTCGGCGTACCATGTACGTCTGGACCAGTCTGGCGCGATTAGGATGGTTGGAACGCCTCGTTTGATCTTCTTCTCTACTCTGGATATCAGGGGGAGAGGTGGAAAAATGTACAGAAGCTGGAACTGGGTCCAGTCCTGAACCAGGGCATCCGCTCAGAGCGACCGCGGATTGTGTGTTCTGGTCATGAAGTTGGAGACCTTGGCATTGAAATGGGATGCCATTAGGTCCACGTCCGGGGTCCCCCAGCGATGGCAGATCTGGCAAAAAATTTCAGGATGGAGAGACCACTCTCCCGAGTCCATTCCTTGTCTGCTGAGGAAGTCGGCTTCCCAGTTGTCCACACCCGGAATGTGGACCGCAGAGAGTACCGACCCCGTGTCTTCCTCCCAGTGGAGGATGTGTGTCACTTCTCTCATCGCCTGGGTACTGCGTGTCCCGCCTTGGTGGTTCACATATGCCACAGCCGTGGCATTGTCCAACTGTACTCTGATATGAGAGGCTGCCAGTAAGTGACGAAAGGCTCTCAACGCCAGGAGGATAGCACGAATTTCCAGGATGTTGATGGGCATGTTCGCCTCCACTGGTGACCACTTGCCCTGTGCCCTGTGATGTAAGTGCACCGCACCCCAACCCGTCAGACTCGCGTCGGTGGTCAGGACCTTCCATTGACCTGTGAGAGAGGATTTCCCCTTCGCGAGTGAGGTTGGCTTGAGCCACCAGAGCAGGGACCTCCTGGTTGACGATGTTAGCTGGAACTCCCTGTCGAGGGAAAAGGGATTCCTGTCCCAGGACTTGAGAATGGCTAGTTGAAGAGGCCTGAGGTGAAACTGGGTAAATAGGACCGCTTCCATTGCTGCCGCCATCCTGCTGAGGACTCTCATGGCAAACCGGCGAGATGGGTGGGGGGGGGCTGCGAAGGAGGATGCGAACTTCTAGACAGAGAGCCAGTGCCTTGTCCTTGGGAAGGAGCACAAGATCCCTGGAGGTGTCGAATAGCATCCCCAGGAAGGACAAGGACTGACTCGGAGTAGTCGATGACTTTTGTAGGTTGACTAACCAGCTCAGGCGACTCAGAGTGTCGATTGTGATTGAGGCGCTGAGCTCGCAGTCCTTGAAGGTGGAAGCCTTGATGAGATCGTCCAGGTATGGAACGACTACTATGCCTCTGGAGTGTAGAACGTCCATGGTGGCTGCCATGATCTTGGTAAACGTTCTGGGAGCCGTGATGTGTCCGAACGGGAGAGCCATGAACTGGTAGTGGTCCTGGTTGATTGCGAACCTGAGAAATCTCTGATGGGCGGGAGCAATCGGTATATGCAGGTATGCGTCTTGTATGTCTATGGAGGCAAGATATTCTCCCTGCTCCATGGACGCAATGATGGACCGAAGGGACTCCATGCGAAAATGACGAACCCGTACATAGTTGTTGAGTTGTTTTAGGTCCAATATGGGCCGTACACTGCTTCCTTTCTTGGGGACTACGAATAGATTGGAGCAGAACCCTCGGAAGCGCTCGGCCGCGGGAACCGGTACTATGACTCCTGCTTGAAGAAGGGAGGAAACCGCTTGGTGGAAGGCACGAGCATTGGCTGGCGGTTTTGGGGGAACAGAGAGGAAGAACCGGTTCGGTGGGTTGGAAGTGAACTCTATCTTGTATCCGGAAGCCACTATTTCCCTGACCCACCTGTCTTCTGTAACAGGCAGCCAGACTTGCTGAAAGAGCAAATGTCGTCCGCCTACGGGTGGGGTGTTTTCCGGAGTTCGTGAGTCATGAGGAGGAGAAAGTCTGAGGTTTTCCTCCTTTGGGCTTTGACTGGCCTGCTTTTGGCTGCCAGGTCTTGTCCAGCCTTTGTGTCGACTGTGAGTTGTCCATGCGTGGGGAACGGTTACGATTTTGTGCTGGGCGCGAGACTGACCAGCCCGAAGAATTCCGAAAGGATCGGAATCGTGTTTGGTTACGCTTTCTGTAAGTGCGTTTAGGTTTTAGTTGAGGGAGAGAGGTACTCACCCCCGGTGGCGTTGGATATCAGTGTCCAACTTTTCACCGAAAAGCCGCCCACTGAGGTACGGGAGGTGCGTGAGGGACTTCTTTGAGGCCGTGTCCGCTTTCCATTCCCGCAGCCAGAGGATACGCCGAATCGTAATGGCGTTTGATGCTATCCCCGCTACACCCCTTGCTGAATCCAGAGCTGCATGAAGCATGTAATCTGCTACAACTGCTATTTGAACCGCTTGGTCCGACAGCTCAGGGGTTGGTGCTTGGAGGCCATCTTGTAATTTTTTGGCCCAAGCCAGAATGGCCTTGGCAGCCCAAACTGAAGTGAAAGCGGGAGCCAGGGAGTCCCCTGCAGCCTCAAAAATTGAACGAGCCATGCGTTCTACCTGCCGGTCTGCTGCGTCCCTGAGGGTCTGTGCTGCTAGTCTAGAGACTGGGGGGTCCACTTCGGGTGGATCTGTCCATTCCTTGGTGTCCTGCGGGAAGGGGTACCTTGCCTCCAAATATTTGCAATTGGAGAATTTCTTCTCAGGCTGTGAGAACTGCTTGTTAAGGATTGCCTTAAATTCTGGGTGATTAGAGAAGACCTTAGGCGGTTTTAGAACACCTTCAAAGGAAATCTTGTGCTCTGGAGCCTCCGGGGGCGGATCAGAAATATCCAGCACCTGATGGATGAAAGAGATTACGTCTTCAACTAGCGCTGTATTGCAAGGGGGAATTGGGATCAGGGACCCCTCCGTTTCGTTGTCTGAGGCGGAGTCACAGATGCCTTCTGAATCTTGTGTATCGCTGAGGCATCCCCTGGTGGGTGAACTTGGGGCGGAGGTCTTCTGTGGTCGGGGATCGCTGTGGAGTTCTGAGTTGTCTGTCTCTGGTAGGGGACGGTCTAGGTGACCTGGAACTACGGTGTCTCTCCCTAGAGTGGGGATGACCGTGTGCTATGGGATAACGCAGATGAACGCGACCTGTGGGTCCACTTACGTCTGGATGTGGCCGGGACGTCATGTCCCTGAGTCGAGCTCTCCCTTTGCTGGGTAATGTTCATAGCCGAGGCATGACCCTGCAGAGCCTGAAGCAATGTGGAGGTTAGGTTATCTATAGACTGCGTCATAGATTGCAACATCTGAGTAGCCCATTCCGGCGTGGTAGCAGACACCGAAGCATTGGTAGGGGCTTCTTGGGGTTCTGACCCAGTGATACAGTCCCGGCAGTGCGGGTACGTGCTGCCACTGGGGAGAGTGGTTTTGCAGGCTGTGCAGAATGCATAAAAGCAGTCCTGCCTGGTTCTCTTGGACCTTGAGCCTGGCATAGTGCACAGAGTGCAGAAAGGCTGGCTATGCAGAGGACCCTACAGGGGAGCCTTATAGGGAATATGGATTCACAGCCGAGTAAAAAACCCAGCTGTGATCTTACCCCACCAGTGTGCCCCTAGGTCCAGCGCCGAAGATCTGCAGTCCTGTGCCCCCGGAGACTGGCTGGCCTGGTCCTGCTGATGTCCTGCAGTAGAAATGGCCACCGAGAGGAAGGGGAAGAAGGGGGCGGAGAGCTGAAAAAGGTGCGGCAGAGCTGTGAAAAAAAAGCGCCCTTTCTGACTCGATCCGCCCCTTCTATGACACTGTAGTGTCATATTTGTCATCCAGGGGGCAGAGAGGAGGCGGCGGCCTAAATTAGATGCATGATGCCCAGAAAGGCTCCAGGCCGGCGCGAAAGTCCGGGAGGGGGTCGGATCTGAACCGGACTCCCCCGGATCTAAAGGCAGGATAGCAGTGGGGCTATAAGCGGAAGGGGGGCCCTGTGAGGCACGATAGAGCTGGTGCTGCCGCAGAGACAGGGGCGCAGGGAGCCCTGTGTCTCTATGGTGCCATGCCTGCCTGCACTCCCCCCCCCCCCCCCCCTGGCCCCGACAGGCGCCCGCAGCTGGGCTGGGGTCCCTGGATGCAGCCGCAGTGTGCTGGCCTATGCTGCTGGGAGCTGCAGAGTGCTGCCTGTACAGACCCTACCTGAGGCATCTCAACCTAATGCCCCCAGAGGGGGATTAGGGAGGGTGCTGCTGTCACCATCAGGGGGCTTTATCCTCACCTCAACCCAGAAACCAAAAGGAATTTGGGAAGGAGGGGGGTCTCGACTTCGAACCAGCACCTGAAGGACTGGGGAAGGAGCGACATGGGGAATAGCCATCTCGACTTCAACTGGGCACCCCGTAACAGGGGACCGAGGAAGGAGCCATGCCGGGAGTCTCACAGGAGACCCACTTTTCTTCATCTGTAATCCCGTCGGAAAAAAACGGAGTGAAAAAAAGAATAAAAATTTTTTTTTAGGTGTGTCTCCTATGCGATACTAAGCAAAAACTGGAGAAGGCTAACGCCGTCCAGGGGTGTATACTGCAGAGGAGGAGCCATAGTTAATCTTTTTCAGATTATGCATAGTGTCGCCACCTAGTGGACAGCAGCATAACACCCATGGTTCTGTGTCCCCCAATGAGGCGACAGAGTAAGAGGAGTGATTTGAACTTTTTTTTGCCTTTTCTCATTTTTAAAAACTATGGGTACGTGGAATGACTCGCCCCCTGCCGACGCATGTTAAAGGTCAGGAAAGATGTGGGCTTGGCGAGCAAGCCCGCATCAAAGGCAGGGACACAACATATGACACAAATGTACGTTATAAGTCGTGAAGAGGTTAAAATTACAGAACTCTTCCTTTAGAAGGAATCTTTGTAAATGTAATTACTGGCAGCGTGCAGAGACTCCTCCAGTGCAGCGCCCCACCGCTCCTCCTGTTGCAGCTTTAGGGCACGCTCCTCCTGGGCGCTGATTCTTTGGGCCATCTTGTCTAGGGCGCTCTGCTGGTCGGACACTTCCCTCTTATAGTTTTGCCTGTCAATTTCTAGTCTTGCAGCTGCCTCTCTGAGCTCATTGTCCCGACTCTCAATCTCTATCATGATTTGCTTCAATTGCTGTGAAAAAAAACACACGCAAACAAAAAATTCACAAATTAGAAGGAATGAGACAACAGATCCCACCTGCCCATAACGAGCACTGGAAACCCTCAGAAGTACTACCATCAACAGACCATACTTCAGTTCAGTGTCCTCACCATATCCTTCTATCCTCCATGCAGGAGTATTACCCCCATCAGACAATTTACCAGTCCCTCATTCCATCCCCAGTACAGGAGTACTACCCCCATCAGACCATATACCAGTCCCATATCCTATCCCCCATACAGAAGAACTATCCCCAATCAGACCATATACGAGTTCCTCATCCTATCATCCATACTGGAATACTACCCCCATCAGACCATATAAGAGTTCTACATCCTATCTCCAGTAGAGGAGTACTACCCCCATCAGACCATATAAAAGTATCACATCTCTATTCCCACTGCAGGAGTACTAACCCCATCTGACCTTCTGTCAGTCCCACTTCCTATCCCCAGTACAGGAGTACTACCCCCATCAGACCATATATCAGTCTTGTGTCCTCACCATGTCCTTCTCCTCTACAGATCGGTGCAGCTGCCTCAAGCGCTCGTCCATCCTCCTCTCTTTCTCCTGCAGCAGTCTGTGCCTCCCGGCAGCAGCAATGACGTCCTCCTGTAATGCCAAGTTTTCCCGTAACATGTCACCTCGATGCTTGGTGGTGCGGCTTACATCCTAGGACAAAACAAAGGAAAATGGAGCCTACTGCATGGTCTGAGTCATGGTCCCCACTAGTGTTTGTCACCTCGCCCTCCAAAGCAAGAAGCATCCAGTCCGGCTACAGCATTGTACCTGCTCCAGCAGCCTCAGCTGCTCCTTCACATCCGCCAGTTCGTCTGTACGACAGCTCAGTTCCGTGGTGGTGTCTGTGAGGAGATGATCCCGGACATGTTACAGAGAAGCAACATTTAGTGTCTCACATGTCAGTTATCCTTCCTGTCCCACCTTCCAGCACTTGCTGAGCATTTGCAGTTTCCTGCTTTGATATTTGCTGCTGCTTGCTCAGATGACTCAGCTCGTCCTGCTGGCTCCTGATCTCGGCCTCCAGTCTCTCCAGAGTTGCGCTCACTGTCCTGTTACTCTGCTCCGTATCGGACAATACTCTGATGTAGAAAATCACAGAAACCAACAAAGTGAGAATCAGCTTCATGACATGGGCAGACAGGAGGTGGGGGCATAGGACAGGCAGGCAGGAGGACATCAACTGGCCATGGTTATCAAGACTGGAGAACCCAATGTTAGTCCCCCTGTAGAGCAAGTGAATAATGTCTCGCCCCTCCCCTGCCTGCAATACATCCTGTACCCGCTAGCTGGCCCCTCCCCTGCCTGCACTACATCCTCTACCCGCTAGCTGGCCCCTCCCCTGCCTACAATACATCCTCTACCCGCTAGCTGGCCCCTCCCCTGCCTGCAATACATCCTGTACCCGTTAGCTGGCCCCTCCCCTGTCAGCAATAGATCCTGTATCAGTTAGCTGTCCCCTCCCCTGCCTGCAATACATCCTGTACACGTTAGCTGTCCCTTCCCCTGCCTGCAATACATCCAGTACCAGCTAGCTGGCCCCTCCCCTGACTTTACTCCTGCACCCGTTAGCTGGCCCCTCCCCTGCCTGCAATACATCCTGTACCCGCTAGCTGGCCCCTCCCCTGCCTGCAATACATTTTGTACACGTTAGCTGGTGCCTCCCCTGCCTACAATACATCCTGTACCTGCTAGCTGGTCCCTCCCCTGCCAGCAATACATCCTGTACCCGTTAGCTGGCTCCTCCCCTGCCTGCAATACATCCTGTACCTGCTAGCTGGTCCCTCCCCTGCCAGCAATACATCCTGTACCCGTTAGCTGGCTCCTCCCCTGCCTGCAATACATCCTGTACCTGCTAGCTGGCCCCTCCCCTGCCAGCAATACATCCTGTAGCCGTTAGCTGTCCCTTCCCCTGCCTGCAATACATCCTGTACACGTTAGCTGTCCCCTCCTCTGCCAGCAATACATCCTGTACATGCCAACGAGCCCCTCCCCTGCCTGCAATACATCCTGTACCCGTTAGCTGGCGCCTCCCCTGCCTGCAATACATCCTGCACCCGTTAGCTGGCTCCTCCCCTGCCTGCAATACATCCTGTACCTGCTAGCTGGCCCCTCCCCTGCCAGCAATACATCCTGTAGCCGTTAGCTGTCCCTTCCCCTGCCTGCAATACATCCTGTACACGTTAGCTGTCCCCTCCTCTGCCAGCAATACATCCTGTACACGCCAACGAGCCCCTCCCCTGCCTGCAATACATCCTGTACCCGTTAGCTGGCGCCTCCCCTGCCTGCAATACATCCTGTACCCGCTAGCTGGCTCCTCCCCTGCCAGCAATACATCCTGTATCAGTTAGCTGTCCCCTCCCCTGCCTGCAATACATCCTGTACGTTAGCTGTCCCCTCCCCTGCCTGCAATACATCCAGTACCAGCTAGCTGGCCCCTCCCCTGACTTTACTCCTGCACCCGGTTGCATAGTCCACACCTCTCACTGCAGGCTGCAGCCTCACAGATCTCTATTATGGAGAACTTGTGGGGCACATGCCTTATGGTTGCCCATTATTGTTATGGTACTGCTCTGCTGGATGAGCCTGTATGTCCCCCAGTGGTGATGAGATGGTATGACACTTACGTTTTGCTCTGGATGAGTCTGCGCTCTAGCTCCTGGTTGCTTTCCTCCAGTTTTTCCTTCTGGGTGTTCAGGACGTCCATCTTCTCCTGCAGCGTGCGCATCTGTGCCATGTGGAGCTCAATCTCCTGGTGATTCTTCTCCAGAACTTGCCGCTGCAGCTCCAACTCCCCATGAACTCGCTGCAAAGTCCGCGGCAGGTTTTCCAGCTCCAGCTTTCCCTGAGGTCAGAGCTCTCACTTCACATCTTGTGTATCCACACTATGAGCTCCCCAAATACACAGTATATATGATGATCCTGACAATCAAGCAGCCCCTGGAGCTGCAGTCTCACGGCAGCACATCGGTCATACTATGGAACATCTCACCTGCAGGGCATCAGTCACAACCTGGCATATCTCCCCTGCAGGACATCAGTCACAACCTGGCACATCTCACCTGAAGGGCATCAGTCACAACCTAGCATGTCTCACCTGCAGGACATCAGTCACAACCTGGCACATCTCACCTGCAGGGCATCCGTTAGAACCTGGCTCATCTCACCTGCAGGGCATCAGTCACAACCTGGCACGTCTCATCTGAAAGGCATCAGTCAAAACCTGGCACGTCTTACCTGCAGGACATCAGTCACAACCTGGCACATCTAACCTACAGGGCATCAGTCACATCTCACCTGCAGGGCATCAGTCACAACCTGGCACACCTCACCTGCAGCAGCAGAACCTGTGTCTTCTCCAGGTCACTGATCTTGAGCTCATGCTGTAGCCTCAGCCCCTGAAGTTCATTATTCTCCAGCTGCTGCATCTCCAGGACACGCTTCAGCTCTGAGAAAATCAGAGAAGGTGTCAAACATGTCTGAGCCGTCACTGGGGTACAGTGGAGCTGGAGACGTCACACACAGGACATGCAAACAATACATAGCTCCGGCTGGCAGCTCACCGGACTTCTGTCTGTGGATCTGAGAGACTGTGTCCTGCAGGTGGTCTCCTTCCTCCAGGATTTCCTGGCTCAGGGCCGAGAGCTGTGACTTTTTCTCATTCAACTGCGCTCTCAGGTCACCTTTCTGGACACTTAACTCTTCTAAGATGGATTTTACCTCCTACAGGAATGAAAATAAGAAGAATTAGGAAAAGACTGATAATGAGGATAAAGTTGAAGTATGGCGTCAGCACACAGCGTCTGCTCTTGAACGTAGCAGATCATTGGCAGCAATAAACAAACATCTCAGATTTCTATGTCCAACCTTACACGGCCCTCAACCACTACTCTATACAGAGACAAGCAATCACAGGTCATCTCATCCACTGTGACATCACACTAGTTAATAGAGCCAGGGATCATCACTATTGCTTATTTACCCGCCCCTTCATGTCAGAGGCGATACCCCATACCTCTGCCTACAGTCTCCTCTTAGATCATCGGCGTGGTCAGAAAATAGTCAGGTGGCTGTAATCACCACTTATTCCCTGACCCAAACCACATCAGAGGTGACATCCCATACCATTATCACCTGTCTCCTCTCAGGTTGTCCATGTGGTCATAGAACAGTCTGTCAGCGCGGATCATTACTATTATTCACCCCCCTATGTCAGAAGTGACACCCGTTATCACAATCTCCAGTTCCTCTCACAGAAAATAGTCAGTGTGGCAGGATAATTAGTATTACTTAAATTTACCCACCCCCATGTTGGAAGTGACACCACATACCGCTATCTCCCGTCTCTTCTCGGCCACTTCCAGCTCTCCATCCCGCAAAACGTCCTTCAGATCCGCCTTCTTCTGGTGGATGTGACTTTGCAGCAGATGAAGCTCCTGCTTCTTTTGGCCCAGGATCCTGTCCAGCTGCACTGCCTCCTCCTGTTGTGCGGATATCTGTGGGTTACAGGCAGACATGATGTGCAAGTCTTCACTGATGCCACCTCAGATGGGGTTTTGTGCAAAGCAGATGACTTACCTGGCAGTGAAGCTGGTCCAGGATGCTCCGCTTCTCCACCACAAGATTCTCGGCTTCTCTTAGCACCTGGTCATTTTCCTTTTCCTTACACTCAGCCGCTCGGATTTCTTCTTGCATTTTTTGAAGACTGAAATACCCAACAAAATGAAGATGGATGAGAAACGCCCCTGCTGGAGCTGGGAACTCACAGCGGCATGGACCTTAGGTTATATGCACACGTAGTTTTTTGGGTGTGCGGATTTTGTTGAGAAAACCGCAGGACAAAAGTCCTGCGGTTTATCTGCGGTTTTGCCCTGCGGTTTTACACCTCCTAATGGATGAGGTGTAAAACTGCAGCGTTTCTGCACCAAACAATTGACATGCTGCGGATTGTAAACCGCAGCTAAACCGCGCAGAAAAATCCGCAGCATGTGCACTGCGTTTTTTTTTTTTCCATTGAAAATAAAGGTACTGTACAACGCAGCAGAATCTGCTGCGCTGCCGCAGAGCCAAAACTGCTGCGGAAACGCAGCAGATTTCACTACGTGTGCACATACCCTAAGGGGCCGCGAGCAAGCGCCTCTCACCTTTCTGTCATGACTTCCATTTTGCCGTTTAGGGACTGGAACTCTGCATCCTTGGCGGCGACGATGTTGTTTATCCCCTGCAGAACGGCCTCCTGTGCGGTTCTGTGCTGCTCCAGATCCCGGGCATTGGTCTGCAGCATCCTATGAACGTCACATGTCACTGCTACCATCCTGAGTCGAGAATCCCGACTCTTCTCTGCTTACCGCAGTTGCTGGTCTGCCTTCACCAGGGTAACAGCCGTCTCCTTCGCCCTCCGCTCCAGCTCCTCCGCCTCACTCTCTGCCTCACACAGCTGCTTCTTTGTTACATTGTGTTTTTCAACTACATCCATTGTCTAGAAGAGAAAAAAACAAAATGTGGTTTCAGAGGCTACTTAATCCGATCACATCTGACAGTGGAGATGATAGTCCAGGATGAAAGTCAGCAGCGCTGCCAGGCTACAAAGATGCATCAGTTCATGGAAGATTTGCAGCCTGTCAACATAAAGTGTAATTCCAGTCGCTGACAAGAAGCAGAATTCTCGGAAACGAATTGAAGGCCAAAGTCTATTAGAACGATTGTGAGCATTCTCATAGGACTGTAGCAGCCCTATAAAAGATGAAAGTGGGGGGTCTGCACCTTCTCCTGCGTGTCCTTCAGCTCGCTCTTGGCCTCCGCCAGCAGCCGGTCGGCCTCTCGCAGCTCCACTCTTCGTTTCTGGAGGGTTTTTTCAACACAGTCAATTTCATCCTCAATGTTGTCGTGAAGCTCCAGGGAGCGCTCCAGCTCCAGCATCAGACTCTCCACATGACCATCCACAAAGTTTCTGCATTAAAACATCAGAGTTTGGTGTCCAGATGGTTTCTGTCGGGGTTTCGGTGGCGTTACCGTGTCACATACTTGCACTTGCGTTTTTTGGCAGCGTCTTGTAGTTCCTCGACCTCCTTCCTCAGCGCCTCTCTATGACTCTCCAGGACCGTTACGTCATCCTTCAGTGTTGCCTTAACACGCTTCTCTTTGTGCAGCCGAAACTTCAAGTGATCGATGATGTCTTCAAGGCGGGAAAGTTCATTCTCCTGTAAAAAGGCAGCAGAGCAAGAGACAAATATCAGAAGCAGAGTGGCGATGCTCCGCAGACTAGCAAAGCGACAGGGGCGGGGCTCCGGCAGACTAGCAGCGTGGCAGAGACGGGGCGCCGGCAGACTAGCAGCGTGACGGGGGCATGACTACCACATACCAAATTGTGGTGCACAGACACGTTGCAGTGGAGGACACCAGCTGGGATGACTGGAATGGTGAACTGTGGTGGAGGGGGTCCGGCCACAACCTGAGAGCCGATAGGAGGGGGTCCATAAATAACAGTCCCAGGAGCCAGAGTCCTGCCCTCAGATGGTGGCGGTGGGCCATAGATGACAGTACCGGGTGGCACCGGAGTACCGTCTGGGAATATCGTATAAATAACAGAGCCAGGAGGAGCAATAAAGTGATAGGAGGGTGGCACATCGTTGTCACTGTCAGCCTCGGCATCTGCACAAAAAAGTATTATCAGAATTGCCAGGAGGGAAAAGACTGTTAATCTGGCACGTGATGACTGCAGGGCTCACCTTTATCACTGTGACAACGGGTGCCAGCAGGACGAAGCGGCGAGTATGCCCAGTGCCCGGCTGCCAGTGCCTCCTCCTGCCCATGCCGCTGGTTATAGTTCCGCCTTTTGGTTGGCGATGACGTCATCGGGTAATGCAAACTGACCCCGGAGTCTTTTGTGCTCAGAGAATCACGGCCGGAGTTCTGAAAGGAGAAACAACAAGTGAAAGTCGTGAATATCATGCAGTCAGCAGACAGAGATAGACCCTTCCCCCCAGTCAGGGTCCTCAATAACATCGCAGTACAATGGGCGCTTTCTATATACTTGACTTACAGTGCATGAGGCTGGCAGGTAACACCAGTAACCCTTTCTGTGGAACGCGTCAGCCATACTGGTGAGGTCGTTGCTCTGACGGTGGAGAGCACGTCTCAGACACTGAATCTCATCCAGCAGATTCTCCATCTCCCCGATGTTATCTACAGGACGCAGAGACATTATATACAGGAACCTCAGTCATCAGCACCACACACAACGATAACAGCAGATATTGGGGTCCTACCCGCTCGTGCATGCTTCAGCAGGTGTCGGAAGCGATCCATCTCTGCCTGCTGTTTCTGCACAGCATCGTTCAGTCGGTGGATCTGCAGCCGCTGAGAGATGGAAACAGCAAGTCCAGGGTCTGCATCCTGCAACTGTGACGAAAGAGGAAGCTGTGACACACACATAAAGCATATCCTTCCACCCCCCACATGTTATACAGGCTCTAGACAAGAACACACGAGAAAAAATGGAGCAAAAAATCCATGAAAATAGCAAAAACTAAGTATAAATCTTGCTTTATTTGTACAAAAAGTGTAATAAAAAATCTTCACATAATATTACAAACTAAGACAGAGACATAAGACACAGGTCAGAATGCACCAATGTTGGAATACAGCGTGCTGCCAAAAATGAGCACCCAGCATCGGAATCAGGCTGAAATTACCCTAAGGGTCCCACATATAACTCCAAAATTGTATCTTGTCTCCAAATCGACAGTCACTTAATAACCCAAACAAATGGGAGGAATCTCGTGGGGTCCAAACCCTCTCACCCGTTAAAAATCCCCATACATGCAGCTAGGAGTAGCCCTAACCAAATCCTGCAAAAGTGCAATCATGTCTAGTACCGACAAAGTACGGGGGAATAAAGAGGGAGATGGAAATTCAAGGGAGGGAAGTTTCAACCATTACCCGTGCTAGTGTCCATTGGCAAGCGCGTACCCCTACGCGCGTTTCGCGATAGCTTCCTCGGGGGGTCTTGATGAGGAAGCTATCGCGAAATGCGCGTAGGGGTACGCGCTTGCTAATGGACACTAGCACGGGTAATGGTTGAAACTTCCCTCCCTTGAATTTCCATCTCCCTCTTTATTCCCCCTTACTTTGTCGGTACTAGACATGATTGCACTTTTGCAGGATTTGGTTAGGGCTACTCCTAGCTGCATGTATGGGGATTTTTAACGGGTGAGAGGGTTTGGACCCCACGAGATTCCTCCCATTTGTTTGGGTTATTAAGTGACTGTTGATTTGGAGACAAGATACAATTTTGGAGTTATATGTGGGACCCTTAGGGTAATTTCAGCCTGATTCCGATGCTGGGTGCTCATTTTTGGCAGCACGTTGTATTCCAACTTTGGTGCATTCTGACCTGTGTCTTATGTCTCTGTCTTAGTTTGTAATATTATGTGAAGATGTTTTTCTTACACTTTTTGTACAAATAAAGCAAGATTTATACTTAGTTTTTGCCATTTTCATGGATTTTTTGCTCCATTTTTTCTCGTGTGTTCTAGTTATTTGGGAGCTCCATAGGGAAGTATTTCCCATTTATATCCTGGGGTGACACCAGGAATAATTGCCAGAGGATATGTATTCTGTACTTGAGATCAAGTTATTTTTAGGCTCTAGACAAGGCAGCGTATGCTCTGTATACATGTGTGATCACACACCAGGCCTGGGCTCCTGTGCAGCCAACCTCACCCCTGCAGTACCAGGCCCTGTGGCAGGATTCTGTGCAGCCATCCCCTCCCCTGCAGTACCGGATTCTGAAGTGAGGTCCCTATGGCGGGGGACCCTATGCAGCCGTTCACGCCTCTGCAGTACTGGATCCTGTTGCGAGGTCCCTATGCAGCAGTCCACTCCCCTGCAGTACCTGGCCCTGAGGCAGGGTCCCTATGCAGCGGTCCACTCCCCTGCAGTACCTGGCCCTGTGGCGGGGTCCCTATGCAGCTGTTCCCTCCCCTGCAGTACCGGCCCCTGTGCATCTGTCCCCACATCTGCAGTACCGGCCCCTGTGGTGAAGTCCCTGTGCATCTGTCCCCTCCACTGCAGTACCGGACCCTGTGGCAGGGTCCCTGTGCAGACGTCCCCTCTCTTGCAGT
This sequence comes from Dendrobates tinctorius, assembly GCF_039654945.1. Lineage (NCBI taxonomy): Eukaryota > Metazoa > Chordata > Amphibia > Anura > Dendrobatidae > Dendrobates > Dendrobates tinctorius. Next base: position 11,139,970 of record NW_027361681.1, read on the forward strand.
ATCGAATCAAGTTGCGGCACCTGTTTCTCCTTATCGTGGAGCAAATCCTGAAGTAATTCTATCTCTGTCTCTGCTTTACATAGGTCTCGAGCAGCCTGGGCAGCCTGGGAGTTGTAGTTCTCTGCTTCCTGCATCTCCTAGAAAAAAATCAGAACATACTCAGCTATTTAGATCAGTCTGTGGCTCTGAAGGCATGCTGGGAGTGGTAGTTTGCCAACAGCTGGAGAGTCAGATTAGATAACCATGAGTGATAAAAGAAATGTAATGTAAATGTGATCTGTACCTCACGCTGTCCCGGGGCCTGGCCTGAGATCTGAGCACATTATGGAGCAATCATTGTCCCTGGATTTGCCCTGTTCCTCAGTGTCTCCTACTGTCACTTCCTTACCTCAGCCCGCTCCTTGTTTATCTGGAGTATGGTGCCGTGCAGGTTCCTCAGTTGCTCTTTGGTGTTGGTCAGCTCGGAGGTGGCCATTTTGTCAGACGTGGCTATGGCCCTCTTCAGTTCCTTTAGCTCATGGTCCAGTCCAGAGAGCTCCTGCTGTGCCCGGGAACCCTCCATTCTCCTCTACATTACATAACATGTCAGTACAATATAGGGGGAAGCTCCCCGTGTACAAAATAGGAGGGGATGCATAGGATTTGGTGGGGGAGAATGCTTCACCTCTGCCTCCAGATTGTGCAGCTCCGCAAGCAGTCTCTCCCGCTCTTCCTCAGCCTCCAGCAGCTGCTGGTCAGCAAGGCTTTGTATCTCCTCCATGGTGTTGAGCTTCTCGGTCAGCTGCCGGACCTGGTTCTCCAGCTGCCGTAGTGCTGCCTCGTGCTGTCGCTTCTCCAGCTGAAGCTGCAGATAAGAAAAACATAATTTATTCCTTCATTAATTAAAGGGTAAACATACCATTGCCTGTGCATGGTGGATCTTAGAGCAGCTCATCACCATTTTCCATATCTCCACTTGTCAGTATGAATACTCACAGCTGAGATTTTGTTACAGTTGTATCCAGTCTCCTCTGTGGCATAAAGATTCCTGATCACAGACACACTGTAACACAGTGTAAGGGCTCATGCAGATGTCTGTGCCACACTGTGAGCTCGGACCAGCCGCGGGTCTCCTGACTGCAGCGTGACAGCTTCAGAATTAGGCCGGGATCACACTACCGTGTGTGATGCAAGAAACTTGTACGAGTCTCTCGCATCAACACCTGGCTCTACCGCCGGCACTCAGGACCGGAGCTGCGGCTGCATGTATTTCTATGCAGCCGCAGCTCCGGTCTTCAGTTCCGGCGGCAGGGCCGGGTGTTGATGAGAGAGACTCGTGCGAGCTTCTCGCATCACACACGGTAGTGTGATCCCGACCTTATATGAAGTTCCGTCAGGGGTGATGTGACTGGTCCGAGCTCGAACATCTGCATGAGCCTTCAGAGTTTAGTACAGATGCCCCGGATTTCTCCAAAATAACAATGCCATCAGCTGTGTGAGGACTGGATTAGGACAGGTTTTCAAAGGTTCGTTTCACTGACAGCGCTCACCCTGGCATCTACTGCCTTGTTACATGCCCTCTTATAGTCATCGGGAGCCTGACGGGCGCGCTCCTGGAGGGCAGCCACCTCCTCCTGCAGCTTCCTGTTCCGCTCCTGCACCTCACTCTTCTCCTTTTCTGATTTCTGCAGGATCTGACCGATCTGTCTCTGCAGTTCCACAAGGTTCTGCCCCAGGACATCAGATGGCCCCGAACACCTGACAGCAAGATGTAGAAGTTAGGGATCCTGCAGGCGTCCTATGTATACAGCAGACGACAACTCCACAGCATTGGCCCCACAGGGGCGATATGGAAGCACTGTCGTTTCTGCAAATGTATAGCTAGGCCACAGCTGTAGGTAACAGTGTAATAAAAGATCCAATAATCAGGAACCTCCACCAGTCTGGCATCACCAGCAAACACAGTCATTTTCTGTGCATGCACACTCACTATACAGACATCAGATATATGTATATATTTTATTTATACATCCTCACTGTGAACGGTGTGTAACCCGCCAAGGCGAGGGGCCGCGCACAGCTAAGCAGCCCAGAAAGGCAGAGGCGAAGGGTGCACAAAGCACAGCCTCTGAGATGCAGAGGCAGGGGGCCGCGCACAACCCAACCCCGGAGAGGCAAAGACAAGGGGGCCGTGTCTGGTGCTTCCTTACTGCTTGTGATTAGCTGACCAGTGAGAAATGAGCGCTGTGGATATTACAGTCTGTACAGGACTCCGGAGACACATGGTGCTGTCTGGTGGTGAATATTTGTAGGACTTAACCCCCTGGTGCAATTACAATAAGTGCAATTGACACTGACGCACCACAGCTCCCCCACTCCGGTCTGAAGTTTTCTCTTCAGCTCTGACACCCGGGCGCTGATCTGCTCTGGATGCACCAAGTTGTTTTCAGCAGCACGGAGCTGAGCATTGAGATTCTCCACCTGCGATACCAACAATCCATTCTCATCCTGAGGAAAAAGGAAATGTACAACATAGGAGAGTGGCTAGCAAGTAATATCAATATAACAAAAAGTGTCCGAGACCGCCAGATAATACACCCTCAACTCTGATATTAATCCTATGGCATCCTGTATTATACTCCAGAGCTGCACTCACTATTCTGCTGGTGCAATCACTGTGCACATACATTACATTACTGATAATGAGTTATATCCTGTATTATACCCCAGAGCTGCACTCACTATTCTGCTGGTGCAGTCACTGTGTACATACATTACTTATCCTGTACTTATCCTGAGTTACATCCTGTATTATACTCCAGAGCTGCACTCACTATTCTGCCGGTGCAGTCATTGTGTACATACATTACTTATCCTATACTGATCCTGAGTTACATCCTGTATTATACCCCAGAGCTGCACTCACTATTCTGCTGGTGCAGTCACTGTATACATACATTACTTATCCTGTACTGATCCTGAGTTACATCCTGTATTGTACTCCAGAGCTGCATTCACTATTCTGCTGGTGCAGTCACTGTGTTCATACATTACTTATCCTGTACTTATCCTGAGGTACATCCTATATTATACCCCAGAGCTGCACTCACTATTCTGCTGGTGCAGTCACTGTATACATACATTACTGACCCTGTACTGATCCTGACTTACATCCTGTATTATCCTCCAGAGCTGCACGCATTATTCTGCTGGTGCAGTCACTGTGTACATACATTACTTATCCTGAGTTACATCCTGTACTATACCCCAGAGCTGCACTCACTATTCTGCTGGTGCAGTCACTGTGTACATACATTACAGTACTTATCCTGTACTGATCCTGAGTTACATCCTGTATAATACTCCAGAGCTGCACTCACTATTCTGCTGGTGCAGTCACTGTGTACATATATTACTGATCCTGTACTGATCCCGAGTTACATCCTGTATTATACTCCAGAGCTGCACTCGCTATTCTGCTGGTGCACTCACTATGTACATACATTACTGATCCTGATTTACATCCTGCATTATACTCCAGAGCTGCACTCACTATTCTGCTGGTGCTGTCACTGTGAACATACATTACTTATCCTGAGTTACATCCTGTACTATACCCCAGAGCTGCACTCACTATTCTGCTGGTGGAGTCACTGTGTACATCCATTACTTATCCTGAGTTACATCCTGTACTATACCCCAGAGCTGCACTCACTATTCTGCTGGTGGAGTCACTGTGTACATACATTACATTACTGATCCTGTACTGATCCTGAGTTACATCCTGTATTATACTCCAGAGCTGCAGTCACTATTCTGCTGGTGGAGTCACTGTGTACATACATTACATTACTTATCCTGTACTGATCCTGAGTTACATCCTGTATTATACTCCAGAGCTGCACTCACTATTCTGCTGGTGGAGTCACTGTATACATACATACATTACTTATCCTGTACTGATCCTGAGTTACATCCTGTATTATACTCCAGAGCTGCACTCACTATTCTGCTGGTGCAGTCACTGTGTACATACATTACATTACTTATCCTGTACTGATCCTGAGTTACATCCTGCATTATACTCCAGAGCTGCACTCAGTATTCTGCTGGTGCAGTCACTGTGTACATACATTACATTGCTTATCCTGTACTGATCCTGAGTTACATCCTGTATTATACTCCAGAGCTGCACTCACTATTCTGCTGGTGCAGAAGTGATAAGCCATTCGATCATGGGCTCAGTGATGTGGACCCCCACCCCCGGACAGGGCTCCTGAGCTGGTTGCATGGACTATCAGAGATTTACCTGCAGATGTATGACTTGGGACATAAGCTTCTTGTTGTTCTTTTCCTGCTCCTGTAACTGGTGGGCTTCGGTGCGGGTGCTCTCCAGCTCGGCTTTCCATGCAGAGTGGTCGGTCTGTAATATTAGACATAGCTGCGGCACTTCCTCCCTTCTGTGTACTCGTGGCCTGCGCCCCAATTCACCCTGGCTTACATGCTGCTGCCTCTTCCGCTGCTCCAGCTCCTGCTTCAGCTGGGTGATCTCGGCATCTCGCGCTCTGATCTGCAACTCCAGCTGACCTTCATAAGAGCGGAGATCTCCCTGCGCCTGCTGGAGCGCCTCGTTCACTTCCTGCTGTTCCTGCAGGGCCTGTTCCAAATCTTCAACCTCCTGCAACCAAAATGAAAGGAGAGATCATGGGTATCAGCGCCATCTCACAGAACTCAGGTAACAGGACATCTGAACTCGCTGTAGCCAGACAAAGTGGGAAACCTTCATTTTCAACATATCCCCCTTGCTGTCTCCTCAGTGAACAACACAATATAATATAATTTATAAGTCTGGATTCAGGGTTATATCCAGGGTCGGACTGGCTTGGCGGGGTGCCGGGGAAATCCCCGGTGGGCCCTTGCAGAAGAGCAGGAAAGGAGAAAAAAAAAAAAATAGAGGTCATGGGCCCTTTAGAAGCGCAAGGGAACACGCACGCAGCTAGACAGCTGCAACGAACAGAACAGTGGTTGTGCCAGGGAGCAGTAGAGCAACCGGAGTCACACGCCCAGCCACGGCTGCTAAAAGTGACATCACTCCGCGCACCCTGCACTGCTGTTTCCAGCTATACAAGTGCTTCAATAAAGCATATTAGCCAGACTAGAGACAACGTTTGTATGAATTTTTATGTGTATGCCTGTATGTGTGCATGGTATATGAGTATGTATGCATGATATATGTATATACCTGTACATGTTGAGGTTAGGGTTGTAGTGTTGGGGTTAGGGTTACGGTTAGTTTTGGTGCTAGAATTGGGGGGGTTCCACTGTTTAGGTACATCAGGGGGTCTCCAAACGCGACATGGCGCCACCAATGATTCCAGACAATTTTCTGTTCAAAAAGTCAAACCATGCTCTCTCCTGCCTGAGCCCTGCCATGCGCCCAAACACAGGCTTTCCCCCACAAATGGGTATTGGTGTACTCAGGAGAAATTACGCAACAAATTTTGTGGTCCATTTTCTCCTGAAAAAAATTTGGTTCCAAAGTAAATTTTTTGTGAAAAAAATTAAAATGTTCATTTTTTCTTCTACATTGCTTTAGTTCTCGTGAAGCACCTGAAGGGTTAATAAACTTCTTGAATGTGGTTTTGCGCACCTTGAGGGGTGCCGTTTTTAGAATGGTGTCACTTTTGAGTATTTTATGTTGTATTGACCCCCCAAAATGTGAGGTGGTCCCTATAAAAATAGTTTTGTAAATTTTGTTGGAAAAATGAGAAATCGCTGGGCAACTTTTAACCCTTACAATGTCCTAACAAAAAAAAAAAAATTATGTTTCCAAAATTGTGCTCATGTAAAGTAGACATGTGGGAAATGTTATTTATTAACTATTTTGTGTGACACCACTCTCTGATTTAAGGGTACAAAAAAATTAAAAATTGCTAATTTTTGCCAAATTTGCGCTTTTTCATAAATAAACGCAAGTTATATCGAAGACGTTTTACCACCAACATGAAGTACAATATCACGAAAAAACAAGCTCAGAATCAGTGGGATCAGTTGAAGCGTTCGAGAGCTACAACCTCATAAAGGGACAGTGGTCAGAATTATAAAAATTGGCCTGATGATTAAGTACCAAAATTGGCTCTGACACTAAGTGGTTAAACGCACTTGTCAGCCACTGACAGTGAGATTTAGATGACACGATGGTCGGTATGTGTGCTCACCAGCTCCCATCAGCCTCCTGTGACGCAGTTGTGGGTTGCTGCCATGTTAGTCGTTCAATGAAGCCCAGCCTGAGGTTGGGCTCCTCGGACGATGTCACAGCGCCGGGATGTGATTACAGCATGCTCACTTTATAGTTAGCGGTGACTAATGTCTCCCTCTTTGCACCTACTCTATCACAGGAAGCAACTGGCGGAAAAGGAGAATAAAGCTTATTTTTCTCCCTGTAGCCAACGCTTTTCCATTAAGCCGGCTAATCAGGCTTTAAACCCAATTTACCTGCAGATTAAAATAGTGTTGCTCAAGGTGACAAGTTACCCTCTGTCAGTACACAAACTAAGTCCTGCTGCTCGGTGCTTCACGGTGGGGCCAATCATGAAAATTTACCTTCCCACCTGTTAGCATTCCACCATTCTCCACCCCCTCTAATTTGATTGACAGCTCTGCCTTCATAGAGCCACAGGATAGAGATGGATAAGAAACAATCCAGCGATTCTGTTAAAGGGAATCTGTCACTGATTTTATGGTGTCCTAAGGGTAACAGACCAGTGACTCTCAGTTGTACCAAAATCTTGTATTGGAAGCTCCAGCACATAATGATGAGGCCTGAATATTCATGGGTTCCTGACTTTCTCCACCCCCACTGCTAATTCAGTTTAAAATAAAAACAAACCTGTAAATCAGGGGCCGGGTACCTAGAAAGTCAATGCTCAGGAACATCCGGTCTCATCATTTGCTGCTGCCAGAAACTTATTTTCCTAATGACGTATATTACAAATATGTTTAAAATCCCTGCCCTTATATTATATAAAAAATAGTTTATGGTAGCTGTAGTGTGGGGTCCTAGAGTTAATTCCCCTGGTGGGCCCTAGGCACCCCAGTCCGACCCTGGTTATTTCTAACAGATGACTGTACAGTGGCATGTAAAAGTTTGGGCACCCCTGTCAAAATTACTGTTATTGTGAACAGTTAAGCAAATTGAAGATGAAATGATCTCTAAAAGGCCTAAAAGTTAAAAAGTGACACATTTCCTTTGTATTTTAGGGGGAAAAAAATATTTTCATCTTTTTACATTTTAAAAATTCCAAAAAGGAAAATTGGAAGATGCAAATATTTGGGCACCCTGCATGGTTAGTACCTGGTAGCACCTCCTTTTGAAAGTATCACAGCTTGTAAATGATTCTTGTAGCTAGAGAAGAGTCTTTCAATTCTTGTTTGAGGGATTTACATCCATTCTTCCTTGGAAAGTTCTTCCAGGTCTGTGAGACTCCGGGGACATCCTATATCCTCTGCTATTTTGAGGTCTAGCCACAGATTTTCAATGATGCTCAGATCAGGAGACTGAAGGCCATTGTGAAACCTTCACCTTGCACCTTTTGGAGGTAGTCGATCGTGGATTTTGACGTGTGTTAGGATCATTATCCATTTGTAGAAGTCATCCTCTTTTCAACTTCAGCTTTTTTACAAATGCGGTTATGTTTATGTTGACATTTCATTGACTCCATTCTTCCTGCTACCCGTGCAGTGTTCCATGTACCACTGGCTACTACACAACCCCAAAGCTTAATTAATCCACCCCCATGCTTAATGTTTGGCAAGATGTTCTTTTCCTGAAATTTGGTGCCCTTTTTTCTCCACACATACCTTTGATCATTGTGGCCAAAGAGCTCTATTTTAACCCCATCGGTCCACAGGTCTTGTTTCGAAAATGTATCAGTCTTGTTTACATTTTCACTTTGTAAGACGCACTTTTTTCCCCCAAAATTTTGGGGGAAAATGGGGGTGCGTCTTACAAAGCAGACATGCCTTACCATAGGCCATGATCAGGGGGCGTCCGGCGGTTGCTGGCCAGTGCTGCATGTGTGCCTCGGGCTCTGCCGACATTGTGCGACAGGCCAGAGCCCCGCCATTTCCACGGTTCCCCTGTGTGTGCGGTGGTGCCGGTAAAAAATGGCCACCGGCGCTTGCGCAGATGGGATCTCGGACCCAGCTCTCGAGAGATGACATTTCAGCGCACACACAGGCCTGCCCTGCTCTTCTATTTCCCCCTTACTGAACCAGACACTCCTCCGGCTTTCAGAGGACATGCCTTGCTGCAGCAGTGCTACTCCTGCACTAACACTCCCCTCATCTGCCAACTTAGCAAACTTATTGGGGTGTGCCAGATCAGGACTAGCCTCCCTGGTGCTCTTCCCTCTACCCCGCCTTCTAACTGTCACCCAGCTAGCTGCTTCATTGTCCTGCAGCTCCAACCTAGCATCCCCCCCTCATCTATCCCATTGAGCGTCTGCTCAGTGAGCAGAAGACTCCTTTCCATATTGTCTATGGATCTCAGTGTTGCCAGCTGCACATTTAGATCCAGTATCTGGGCTTCCAAATGCACAACGTGCTCACATCTCGCACTGCAGTATGCAACCTCAACCGGCTGTTCAAGGATTGCATACATGCGGCAAGATGTACACTGGATGGCATTGGCAATTGTGGAGCACATTCCTAATGGGGATTGCACCAGACAGAAAAGATAGGTAAAAATAAATAAAAAAGTATTAATAAAATATAACAGCAATTCAGTAATATCTCCCTTGGAAACTCCCTGAATCACAAGTCAAACACTTTCCACAGTTCGCACTTACGTTCTGGTCACAGCTCATTCACACTCGCTCAGGCAGAAGAATTAAAGAGATTTTTATTTCCCTTCAACAGCAAACCACCCTGCTGCTTCAGGGACTTCCAAAAAAAAGATATTCTTTTACATACAGCTGATGCTGAATTTTATGGTGAGGACACAGGAGAAGTTTTCTTCTGAGGACTCTTCCATGAAGGCCATATTTGTGCAGGTGTCTCTGAACAGTAGAACAATGTGCCACAACTCCAGAGTCTGCTAAATCTTTTTGAAGGTCTTTGCAGTCAAGCGAGGGTTCTTATTTGCCTCTCCAGCAATCCTACCAGCAGCGCTCACTGAAATTTTGCTTGGTCTTCCAGACCATAACTTGATCTCCACTGTTCCTGTTAACTGCCATTTCTTAATTAGATTCCAAACTGAGGAAAAGGCAATTTGAAAATGCTTTGCTATCTTCTTATAGTCTTCTCCTGCTTTGTGGGCCTCCATCATTTCTAGGCAGCTGCTTAGAAGAACCCATGCCTGCTGTTGTTTTGGCACAAGGTTAGAGTAGGCTTGATCTTTATAAAGCTGGAAAATTTGCATCACCTGGCCCTTCCTAAAAATTATACTGAACAAGGCATAAACCTAACAGGCTAATTAAGGTCTGAAAGCTTGGTCAACATTATCTGAGCACACAAATCTCCAAGAGTGCAAAACTTTTTCATCAGCCCATTTTGATTTTTGTAATTCTTAAAATGTACAAAAATGACAATATAATTTTTTTCCCTAAAATTCAAAGGAAATGCGTCATCTTTAACTTTAGACCTTTTAGAGATCATATAATCTTTAACTTAACTGTTCACAATAACAGTAATTCTGACTAGGGGTGCCCAAACTTTTGCATGCCACTGTATCTCAGCTGTGAGATGCATCACATCAGGACAGAGGTAAATCAAGTCAGTCTGCTCACCGAGAATCATGTGGAGTATCATGAGCCCTGGCGTCAGTCACTGACCATGGCAGGCTCTCTGGTGGGGGTGTTGACGAAAGGCCCCTACCTTCCTCATATGGTCGGCCTCCTGAGCAGCGGTCTCCAGTTCCTCCAATCGCTGCAGCAGAACCTCCCGCTCGGACTGCAGGGCCCGGCACTCATCATGGGCTTGCTTGGCCTGACCCTTCACGCTTTCCAGGTATTCCTGCAGGCCCAAAATAATGCCCTCCAGGTCTCGCTTCAGGGCCTCATTAGCTGCTATCTGGCCTAAAAGTGAGACACAAAGACAAGTGTGAGCGGATAAAGGGCCAGTAGACCAAGTCCACAGGATTATCTTCGACAGAGCTTTGTAAATGTAGCAGCCTGAAATGGCCACCTTCAGAGATGTGATCACTATTCTGTTACATCCAGTATTATCCTCAAGATTACCCTCAGAGCTGCGACCACTATTCTGCTGCTATCGTGTCGGGGCTGGTAGAGAGGAGTGCAGTATGGTAGTAATATGCTGGGTGCTGCGCCAGTGACCAGTGTCATAGAAAGGGCTATATACGGTGCTATGGGCTTGTTCCTGCTCTGGAAGAAAGGGCAATCACTCAGGATCTACACCAGGTCCAAAGGAGAATGAACAGGATTCCTTACTCATAGACTACACCCATTAGGAAACAAAGGACAAGAGCGAACAGTGGCCACCATAATAATCCACGCAGCACAGCAATCAAATCAGACTCAGGAACTAGATGTACTTCAACTCCCAGAGCAGCACTCTCCAATCATCCAACGAGATCAACTCGCAGAGCAGCACTCTCCAATCATCCAAAGAGATCATCATCCACTCCACCAAGAGATACACACAAAGTAGAGATTAGCCGCCTATCCATCACTAGAGATCAGCGGTGACATCACTGAGAATGCTGCCTATCCATCACTAGAGATCAGCGGTGACAGCAATGAGAATGCCACCCATCACTAGAGATCAGCGGTGACATCACTGAGAATGCTGCCTATCCATCACTAGAGATCAGCGGTGACAGCAATGAGAATGCCGCCCATCACTAGAGATCAGCGGTGACATCACTGAGAATGCCGCCTATCCATTACTAGAGATCAGCGGTGACAGCAATGAGAATGCCGCCCATCACTAGAGATCAGCGGTGACATCACTGAGAATGCTGCCTATCACTAGAGATCAGCGGTGACATCACTGAGAATGCTGCCCATCACTAGAGATCAGCAGTGACATCACTGAGAATACCACCTATCCCTCACCAGAGATCAGCAGTGACATCACTGAGAATGCCGCCTATCACTAGAGATCAGTGGTAACATCACTGAGAATGTGGCCTATCCATCACTAGAGATCAGCGGTGACATCACTGAGAATGCCGCCTATCACTAGAGCTCAGCAGTGCCATCACTGAGAATGCCGCCTATCCAACACTAGAGATCAGCGGTGACATCACTGAGAATGCCACCTATCCATCACTAGAGATATGCAGTGCCATCACTGAGAATGCCGCCTATCCATCACTAGAGATCAGCAACGACATCACTGAGAATGCCACCTATCCATCACAACAGATCAGCGGTGACATCACAGAGAATGTCGCCTATCCATCACTAGAAATCAGCAGTGACATCACTGAGAAGACCGCCTATCAATAAAGATCAGCGGTGCCATAACTGAGAATGCCGCCTATCCATCACTAGAGATCAGCGTTGACATCACTGAGAATGCCACCTATCCATCACTAGAGATCAGAGGTGACATCACTGAGAATGCCGCCTATCCTTCACTACAGATCAGCGGTGACATCACTGAGAATGTCGCCTATCACTAGAAATCAGCAGTGACATCACTTAGAATGCCGCATATCAATAAAGACCAGCGGTGCCATCACTGAGAATGACGCCTATCCATCACTACAGATCAGCGGTGACATCACTGAGAATGTCGCCTATCCATCACTAGAGATCAGCAGTGAAATCACTGAGAATGCCGCCTATCCCTCACTAGAGATAAGCGGTGACAGAAATGAAAATGCCGCCTATCACTAGAGATCAGCGGTGACATCACTGAGAATGCCGCCTATCCATCACTAGAGAGGAATGGTGACATCACTGAGAATGCCACCTATCCATCACTAGAGATCAGCGGTGACATCACTGAGAATGCCTCCTATGCATCACTAGAGATCAGCGGTGACATCACTGAGAATGCCGCCTATCCATTATTAGAAATCAGCGGTGACATCACTGAGAATGCCGCCTATCCATCACTAGAGATCAGCGGTGACATCACTGAGAATGCCGCCTATCACTAGAGAATCAGCAGTGACAACAATGAGAATGCCGCCTATCCATCACTAGAGATCAGCAGTGACATCACTGAGAATGCCGAGTATCCCTCACTAGAGATCAGCGGTGACAGCAATGAGAATGCCGCCCATCACTAGAGATCAGTGGTGACAGCAATGAGAATGCCGCCTATCACTAGTGATCAGCGGTGACAGCAATGAGAATGCCGCCTATCACTAGAGCTCAGCAGTGCATTCACTGAGGATGCCACCGATTTATCACTAAAGATCAGCGGTGACATCACTGAGAATGCCGCCTATCCATCATTAGAGATCAGCGGTGACATCACTGAGAATGCCGCCTATCCATCACTAGAGATCAGCGGTGACATCACTGAGAATGCCGCCTATCCATCCCTAGAGATCAGCAGGGACATCACTGAGAATGCCGCCTATCCATCACTAGAGATCAGCAGTGACATCACTGAGAATGCCGCCTATCCCTCACTAGAGATCAGCGGTGACAGCAATGAGAATGCCGCCTATCCATCACTAGTGACCCCTGGACCACCTGGGCATTTGAGGACTGCATTGAGGTATGTTGGGGGTGGTTTCCTCCCCTATGGATGTGTAACAGTTTAGCCTTGTATGAGAAGGATTTCCTTCTTGGCTCAGTCTACATGGGGGCCCACGGTAATAGTGGATAGGAGGTTAGTTGTGTACTTCACAGGATATAGGTAGTGATTCCCCCTATATATACACATAATCATGGATACTTACTTATATTTGGCGCCTCTTTTGAGGTGATATAGGTTTCCTGGGCAATTCTGTGATATACTTTAAATTTTGGCCTCTATCTGCCCTCAACACACTATATGCCTCTTGTATATTAGATTTGTATATCTCTCTACCTTTCCTCTGTGTCTGGTGTTGGTCCAGGCGGTCTTCAGGCACTACTTGCACTTTTGATTGCATTTTGCACATGTCTGCCTTCTTGTCCTTTATGTCCTTTCTAATAAAGAAACATTTATATTAAGATAAAGGATCTTTTGGTCGTGTTTTTGTGGTTTCCACATCCATGTTTAATCACTAGAGATCAGCAGTGACATCACTGAGAATGCCTCCTATCACTAGAGATCAGCAGTGACATCACTGAGAATGCCGCCTATCCATCATTAGAGATCAGCGGTGACATCACTGAGAATGCCGCCTATCCATCACTAGAGATCAGCGGTGACATCACTGAGAATGCCGCCTATCACTAGAGATCAGCAGTGACATCACTGAGAATGCCGCCTATCCATCACTAGAGATCAGCAGTGACATCACTGAGAATGCCGCCTATCCCTCACTAGAGATCAGCAGTGACAGCAATGAGAATGCCACCTATCCCTCACTAGAGATCAGCGGTGACAGCAATGAGAATGCCGCCTATCACTAGAGATCAGCGGTGACATCACTGAGAATGCCACCTATCCATCACTAGAGATCAGAGGTGACATTACTGAGAATGCCACCTATCCATCACTAGAGATCAGCAGTGACATCACTGAGAATGCCGCCTATCCTTCACTACAGATCAGCGGTGACATCACTAAGAATGTCGCCTAATCATCACTAGAAATCAGCAGTGACATCACTGAGAATGCTGCCTATCACTAGAGATCAGCAGTGACATCACTGAGAATGCCGCCTATCCATCACTAGAGATCAGCAGTGACATCACTGAGAATGCCGCCTATCCCTCACTAGAGATCAGCAGTGACAGCAATAAGAATGCCGCCTATCACTAGAGATCAGCGGTGACATCACTGAGAATGCCGCCTATCACTAGAGATCAGCAGTGACATCACTGAGAATGCCGCCTATTACTAGAGATCAGCAGTGACATCACTGAGAATGCCGCCTATCCATCACTAGAGATCAACAGTGACATCACTGAGAATGCCACCTATCCATCACTAGAGATCATCAGTGACATCACTGAGAATGCCACCTATCCATCACAAGAGATCAGAGGTGACATCACTGAGAATGCCGCCTATCCATCACTAGAGATCAGAGGTGACATCACTGAGAATGCCGCCTGTCCATCACGAGCTCAGCAGTGACATCACTGAAAATGCCGCCTATCCATCACTAGAGATCAGAGGTGACATCACTGAGAATGCCGCCTATCCATCACTAGAGATCAGAGGTGACATCACTGAGAATGCCGCCTATCCATTACTAGAGATCAGAGGTGACATCACTGAGAATGCCGCCTATCCATCACTAGAGATCAGCAGTGACATCACTGAGAATGCCGCCTATCCATCACTAGAGGAGTGGTGACATCACTGAGAATGCCGCCTATCCATCACTTGAGATCAGCAGTGACATCACTGAGAATGCCGCCTATCACTAGAGATCAGCGGTGACATCACTGAGAATGCCACCTATCCCTCACTAGAGATCAGCAGTGACATCACTGAGAATGCCGCCTATCCCTCACTAGAGATCAGCAGTGACATCACTGAGAATGCCACCTATCACTAGAGATCAGCGGTGACATCACTGAGAATGCCACCTATCACTAGAGATCAGCGGTGACATCACTGAGAATGCCGCCTATCCATCACTTGAGATCAGCAGTGACATCACTGAGAATGCCGCCTATCCCTCACTAGAGATCAGCGGTGACAGCAATGAGAATGCCGCCTATCACTAGAGATCATGAAAAGGAGGATGAATGAACTCATGGAGATCGGATGTTGATCTCCATGAGTTCATTCATCCTCCTCTTCATAGTCTTTTACTAGGCATTGCTCCTACTAGCCAGTTTCCTACTCCACACTGATGAGGGGCAATAGCCCGAAACAGCTGTATGTGGATGGATACCATGTTTTGGCATAGGTGGTTTCCTTCACTGGAGACTGCCCTTCCCGTGGTTGTTCCTTCCCGGGCAAAGACCTGGCTGGTCATTGCTTGCGTTGAGAAACACGTGATGGTGTCTCCGCGGCTTCTGTTTTGCATATCACTAGAGATCAGCGGTGACATCACTGAGAATGCTGCCTATCTATCACTAGAGATCAGCGGTGACATCACTGAGAATGCCACCTATTCATCAGTAGAGATCAGCGTTGACATCACTGAGAATGCCACCTATCCATCACTAGAGATCAGCGGTGACATCACTGAGAATACCACCTATCCCTCACCAGAGATCAGCAGTGACATCACTGAGAATGCCGCCTATCCCTCACTAGAGATCAGCAGTGACAGCAATAAGAATGCCGCCTATCACTAGAGATCAGCGGTGACATCACTGAGAATGCCGCCTATCACTAGAGATCAGCAGTGACATCACTAAGAATGCCGCCTATTACTAGAGATCAGAAGTGACATCACTGAGAATGCCGCCTATCCCTCACTAGAGATCAGCAGTGACAGCAATGAGAATGCCGCCTATCACTAGAGATCAGCAGTGACATCACTGAGAATGCCGCCTATCACTAGAGATCAGCGGTAACATCACTGAGAATGCCGCCTATCTATCACTAGAGATCAACAGTGACATCACTGAGAATGCCGCCTATCCATCACTAGAGATCAGCAGTGACATCACTGAGAATGCCGCCTATCACTAGAGATCAGCAGCGACATCTGAGAATGCGGCCTATCCATCACTAGAAATCAGCAGCGACATCTGAGAATGCGGCCTATCCATCACTAGAAATCAGCAGTGACATCACTGAGAATGCCGCCTATCAATAAAGATCAGCGGTGCCATCACTGAGAATGGCGCCTATCCATCACTAGAGATCAGCGGTGAAATCACTGAGAATGCTGCCTATCACTAGAGATCAGCAGTGACATCACTGAGAATGCCGCCTATCCATCACTTGAGATCAGCAGTGACATCACTGAGAATGCCGCCTATCCCTCACTAGAGATCAGCGGTGACAGCAATGAGAATGCCGCCTATCACTAGAGATCATGAAAAGGAGGATGAATGAACTCATGGAGATCGGATGTTGATCTCCATGAGTTCATTCATCCTCCTCTTCATAGTCTTTTTACTAGGCATTGCTCCTACCAGCCAGTTTCCTACTCCACACTGATGAGGGGCAATACCCCGAAACAGCTGTATGTGGATGGATACCATGTTTTGGCATAGGTGGTTTCCTTCATTGGAGACTGCCCTTCCCGTGGTTGTTCCTTCCCGGGCAAAGACCTGGCTGGTCATTGCTTGCGTTGAGAAACACGTGATGGTGTCTCCGCGGCTTCTGTTTTGCATATCACTAGAGATCAGCGGTAACATCACTGAGAATACCGCTTATCCATCACTAGAGATCAGCGGTGACATCACTGAGAATACCACCTATCCCTCACCAGCGATCAGCAGTGACATCACTGAGAATGCCACCTATCACTAGAGATCAGCAGTGACATCACTGAGAATGCCGCCTATCCCTCACTAGAGATCAGCAGTGACAGCAATAAGAATGCCGCCTATCACTAGAGATCAGCGGTGACATCACTGAGAATGCCGCCTATCACTAGAGATCAGCAGTGACATCACTGAGAATGCCGCCTATTACTAGAGATCAGCAGTGACATCACTGAGAATGCCGCCTATCCCTCACTAGAGATCAGCAGTGACAGCAATGAGAATGCCGCCTATCACTAGAGATCAGAGGTGACATCACTGAGAATGCCGCCTATCTATCACTAGAGATCAACAGTGACATCACTGAGAATGCCACCTATCCATCACTAGAGATCAGAGATGACATCACTGAGAATGCCGCCTGTCCATCACGAGCTCAGCAGTGACATCACTGAGAATGCCGCCTATCCATCACTAGAGATCAGCAGTGACATCACTGAGAATGCCACCTATCCATCACTAGAGATCAGAGGTGACATCACTGAGAATGCCACCTATCCATCACTAGAGATCAGCGGTGACATCACTGAGAATGCCGCCTATCCATCACTAGAGATCAGCAGTGACATCACTGAGAATGACTCCTATCCATCACTAGAGATCAGCAGTGACATCACTGAGAATGACTCCTATCCATCACTAGAGATCAGCGGTGACATCACTGAGAATACCACCTATCCATCACTAGTGATCAGCAGTGACATCACTGAGAATGCCACCTATCCATCACTAGAGATCAGTGGTGACATCACTGAGAATGCCGCCTATCCATCACTAGAGATCAGAGGTGACATCGCTGAGAATGCCACCTATCCATCACTAGTGATCAGCAGTGACATCACTGAGAATGCCGCCTATCCATCATTAGAGATCAGCAGTGACATCACTGAGAATGCCGCCTATCTATCACTAGAGATCAGCGGTGCCATCACTGAGAATGACTCCTATCCATCACTAGAGATCAGCAGTCACATCACTGAGAATGCCGCCTATCCATCACTACAGATCAGAGGTGCCATCACTGAGAATGACTCCTATCCATCACTAGAGATCAGCAGTGACATCACTGAGAATGCCGCCTATCCATCACTACAGATCAGAGGTGACATCACTGAGAATGCCACCTATCACTAGAGATCAGCGGTGACATCACTGAGAATGCCGCCTATCCATCACTAGAGATCAGCAGTGACATCACTGAGAATGCCGCCTATCCATCACTAGAGATCAGCAGTGACATCACTGAGAATGCCGCCTATCCATCACTAGAGATCAGCAGTGACATCACTGAGAATGCCGCCTATCCATCACTAGAGATCAGTGGTGACATCACTGAGAATGCCACCTATCACTAGAGATCAGCGGTGACATCACTGAGAATGCCGCCTATCCATCACTTGAGATCAGCAGTGACATCACTGAGAATGCCGCCTATCCCTCACTAGAGATCAGCGGTGACAGCAATGAGAATGCCGCCTATCACTAGAGATCATGAAAAGGAGGATGAATGAACTCATGGAGATCGGATGTTGATCTCCATGAGTTCATTCATCCTCCTCTTCATAGTCTTTTTACTAGGCATTGCTCCTACCAGCCAGTTTCCTACTCCACACTGATGAGGGGCAATACCCCGAAACAGCTGTATGTGGATGGATACCATGTTTTGGCATAGGTGGTTTCCTTCATTGGAGACTGCCCTTCCCGTGGTTGTTCCTTCCCGGGCAAAGACCTGGCTGGTCATTGCTTGCGTTGAGAAACACGTGATGGTGTCTCCGCGGCTTCTGTTTTGCATATCACTAGAGATCAGCGGTAACATCACTGAGAATACCGCTTATCCATCACTAGAGATCAGCGGTGACATCACTGAGAATACCACCTATCCCTCACCAGCGATCAGCAGTGACATCACTGAGAATGCCACCTATCACTAGAGATCAGCAGTGACATCACTGAGAATGCCGCCTATCCCTCACTAGAGATCAGCAGTGACAGCAATAAGAATGCCGCCTATCACTAGAGATCAGCGGTGACATCACTGAGAATGCCGCCTATCACTAGAGATCAGCAGTGACATCACTGAGAATGCCGCCTATTACTAGAGATCAGCAGTGACATCACTGAGAATGCCGCCTATCCCTCACTAGAGATCAGCAGTGACAGCAATGAGAATGCCGCCTATCACTAGAGATCAGAGGTGACATCACTGAGAATGCCGCCTATCTATCACTAGAGATCAACAGTGACATCACTGAGAATGCCACCTATCCATCACTAGAGATCAGAGATGACATCACTGAGAATGCCGCCTGTCCATCACGAGCTCAGCAGTGACATCACTGAGAATGCCGCCTATCCATCACTAGAGATCAGCAGTGACATCACTGAGAATGCCACCTATCCATCACTAGAGATCAGAGGTGACATCACTGAGAATGCCACCTATCCATCACTAGAGATCAGCGGTGACATCACTGAGAATGCCGCCTATCCATCACTAGAGATCAGCAGTGACATCACTGAGAATGACTCCTATCCATCACTAGAGATCAGCAGTGACATCACTGAGAATGACTCCTATCCATCACTAGAGATCAGCGGTGACATCACTGAGAATACCACCTATCCATCACTAGTGATCAGCAGTGACATCACTGAGAATGCCACCTATCCATCACTAGAGATCAGCGGTGACATCACTGAGAATACCACCTATCCATCACTAGTGATCAGCAGTGACATCACTGAGAATGCCACCTATCCATCACTAGAGATCAGTGGTGACATCACTGAGAATGCCGCCTATCCATCACTAGAGCTCAGAGGTGACATCGCTGAGAATGCCGCCTATCCATCACTAGAGATCAGCAGTGACATCACTGAGAATGCCGCCTATCTATCACTAGAGATCAGCGGTGCCATCACTGAGAATGACTCCTATCCATCACTAGAGATCAGCAGTCACATCACTGAGAATGCCGCCTATCCATCACTACAGATCAGAGGTGCCATCACTGAGAATGACTCCTATCCATCACTAGAGATCAGCAGTGACATCACTGAGAATGCCGCCTATCCATCACTACAGATCAGAGGTGACATCACTGAGAATGCCACCTATCACTAGAGATCAGCGGTGACATCACTGAGAATGCCGCCTATCCATCACTAGAGATCAGCAGTGACATCACTGAGAATGCCGCCTATCCATCACTAGAGATCAGCAGTGACATCACTGAGAATGCCGCCTATCCATCACTAGAGATCAGCAGTGACATCACTGAGAATGCCGCCTATCCATCACTAGAGATCAGTGGTGACATCACTGAGAATGCCACCTATCACTAGAGATCAGCGGTGACATCACTGAGAATGCCGCCTATCCATCACTAGAGATCAGCAGTGACATCACTGAGAATGCCTCCTATATATCACTAGAGATCAGCGGTGACATCACTGAGAATGCCGCCTATCCATCACTAGAGATCAGCAGTGACATCACTGAGAATGCCTCCTATATATCACTAGAGATCAGGGTGACATCACTGAGAATGCCGCCTATCCATCACTAGACATCAGCAGTGACATCACTGAGAATGCCGCCTATCACTAGAGATCAGCGGTGCCCTCAATTAGCAGAAGCCTTAATTTACCTTCAGTGAGCTGCTGCTCCAGGTCTTTGATCTCCTCGGTCTCTCTGGCGATGCGGGATAACATGTCATCCAGTCGGTCCTCCAGCTGCTTATACTGTCTGTCCATCATCTCCAGCTGCTGCTCTTTACTGACTTTCTGTGCTTTTACATGGGACTGCGGATGAAGCGTAGAAGGCTCAGTGAAAACTTACACTTGCATCACCCCCCATTAGTGAAATAAAGGCCACTTCTTCCCCGCAGACAGTAGAATAACCTGCACACAGGAGCAAAAATCAGATACTTGACACCACCCCGCAGAGCATGACGGCAAGGACAGAGTTAATGATTCACTAGGAGAAGCAGGTGATGTGCAGCTGTCAGGACAGTGCAGTAGCACAGGCAGGCATCACCCTGCTCAGTTCTAGCGCTGGATACATGTAGAATACACACCGCAGCGAGGAACAAGCCAGAGACTTCTGGGGCTGCAGACCCCTGTGCTGTAGAGATCGCCCCTCCTGACTTCCTCATGTCATGGCGAGAGGCACTTTCTGAAGTTGCAGCCCTGCTGGAAGGAAGCTGCGGGGGCTCAGAGGAAGCTGCCAGAGCCACAGTTCTGGGGATTTGAAATCACAACACAGGAAGCCAAAGCACCAGCCAATCACAGGCCAGCATCTCCTCAGCCCCACCCCCACCCCAGAATTGAATTCTTCTCCTCTCTTCCTCCAATGTGATACAGGAAAGATATATATCTTTTGTTAGCCAGTAGATAGAAGAATATTCAGGATTGAGAGTCCTCAGTAGTTGATACCTTTTAATGGCTAACTGAAAAGATGGTAACACATTGCAAGCTTTCAAGACTACTCAGGTCTCTTCATCAGGCATAGACTACATCAGATGTTGCATTAGTCTATGCCTGATGAAGAGACCTGAGTAGTCTCGAAAGCTTGCAATGTGTTACCATCTTTTCAGTTAGCCATTAAAAGGTATCAACTACTGAGGACTCTCAATTCTAAATATTCTTCCTCCAATGTGAGCATTCATAAGTCTCCGGGAGTCATTGATGCTATCCCCGCATCCTAACAGTATCCCTGACACTACCCCAGCACCCCAAAAGCATCCCCACCACTAACCCCACACTTCTAGTCACTATCACTGCACCCCCCAAAGCATCCTTGCAGTATGCCCCTGCAGTCACTCCTAGAGAATTTCTGTAGTCCTAGCCATCACCTGCAGAGAATCCTGGCCGTTACCCTCTACACCCCCAGAGCATCTTCGCAGTCCCAGCTGCTACCCATACACCCCCAGAGCATCCCTGCAGTCCCAGCTGCTATCCCTACACCCCTGAAACGTCCCCGCAGTCCCAGCTGCTATCCCTACACCCCCGAAATGTCCTCGCAGTCCCAGCTGCTATGCCTACACCCCAAGAACGTTCTTGCAGTCCCAGCTGCTATCCTTACACACCCGAAATGCCCTCACAGTCCCAGCTGCTTCCCTACACTCCCGAAACGCCCTCACAGTCCAAGTTGCTATCACTACACCCCTGAAATGCCCTTGCATTCCCAGCTGCTATCCCTACACCCCCAAAATGTCCTCGCAGTCCCAGCTGCTATCCCTACACCCCTAAACGCCCTCATAGTCCCAGCTGCTTCCCTACACCCCTGAAGCGCCCTCACAGTCCCAGCTGCTATCCCTACACCCCCAAAATGTCCTCGCAGTCCCAGCTGCTATCCCTACACCCCTAAACGCCCTCATAGTCCCAGCTGCTTCTCTACACCCCGAAACGCCCTCATAGTCCCAGCTGCTTCCCTACACCCCTGAAGCGCCCTCACAGTCCCAGTTGCTATCCCTACACCCCTGAAACGCCCTCGCAGTCCCAGCTGCTATCCCTACACCCCCAAAATGTCCTTGCAGTCCCAGCTGCTATCCCTACACCCCAGAAACGTTCTTGCAGTCCCAGCTGCTATCCCTACACCCCCAAAACGTCCTCAGTCCCAGCTGCTTCCCTACACCCCTGAAACTCCCTCGCAGTCCCAGCTGCTATCCCTACACCCCCGAAATGTCCTCGCAGTCCCAGCTGCTATGCCTACACCCCAAGAACGTTCTTGCAGTCCCAGCTGCTATCCTTACACACCCGAAATGCCCTCACAGTCCCAGCTGCTTCCCTACACTCCCGAAACGCCCTCACAGTCCAAGTTGCTATCACTACACCCCTGAAATGCCCTTGCATTCCCAGCTGCTATCCCTACACCCCCAAAATGTCCTCGCAGTCCCAGCTGCTATCCCTACACCCCTAAACGCCCTCATAGTCCCAGCTGCTTCCCTACACCCCTGAAGCGCCCTCACAGTCCCAGCTGCTATCCCTACACCCCCAAAATGTCCTCGCAGTCCCAGCTGCTATCCCTACACCCCTAAACGCCCTCATAGTCCCAGCTGCTTCTCTACACCCCGAAACGCCCTCATAGTCCCAGCTGCTTCCCTACACCCCGAAGCGCCCTCACAGTCCCAGTTGCTATCCCTACACCCCTGAAACGCCCTCGCAGTCCCAGCTGCTATCCCTACACCCCCAAAATGTCCTTGCAGTCCCAGCTGCTATCCCTACACCCCAGAAACGTTCTTGCAGTCCCAGCTGCTATCCCTACACCCCCAAAACGTCCTCACAGTCCCAGCTGCTTCCCTACACCCCTGAAACTCCCTCGCAGTCCCAGCTGCTATCCCTACACCCCCGAAAAGTCCTTGCAGTCCCAGCTGCTATGCCTACACCCCAAGAACGTTCTTGCAGTCCCAGCTGCTATCCCTACACCCGAAATGCCCTCACAGTCCCAGCTGCTTCCCAACACCCCCGAAACGCCCTCACAGTCCCAGTTGCTATCCCTACACCCCCGAAATACCCTTGCAGTCCCAGCTACTATCCCTACACCCCCAAAATGTCCTCACAGTCCCAGCTGCTATCCCTACACCCCAGAAACATTCTTGCACTCCCAGCTGCTATCCCTACACCCCCAAAACGCCCTCACAGTCCCAGCTGCTTCCCTACTCCCCGAAACGCCCTCATAGTCCCAGCTGCTTCCCTACTCCCCGAAACGCCCTCATAGTCCCAGCTGCTTCCCTACACCCCCGAAGCGCCCTCAGTCCCAGTTGCTATCCCTACATCCCTGAAATGCCCTCGCAGTCCCAGCTGCTACCCCCACACCACCAGAGCATCCCCGCAGTTCCAGTTGCTACCCCTACACCCCTGAAACGCCCTCGCAGTCCCAGCTGCTATCCGTACACACCCATAACATTTCCACAGTCCAAGCTGCTACCCCTGTACCCCAGAGTATCGCCGCAGTCCCAGCGGCTACCCCTATACCTCCAGAATGTCCTCGAAGTCCCAGCTGCTATCCCTACATACCCAGAACATTTTACAGTCCAAGCTGCTGCCCCTGCACCCCAGAGCATCCCCACAGTCCCAGCCACTACACCTACACCCCCAGAACGTCCTCGCAGTCCCAGATGCTACTCCCACACCCTCAAAAGAGACCCCGAACCAAAGTATACAGCCACTCCACCTGCACATCCTACGATCCCAGATAATAGATCCCTGAGGGGCTCATCACTTGTGCGACTGATGAGCTATCACACGGACTGTTTGTACATAGCATGATGTAATATGTCACAGGAGTATACACCATGGAGGCGCTGTACGCCAGATGTCCATGTAAAACATCGGAATGGATGTGGTGTGCCGTCTCTCACCTTCGTGCACCCATCTGTGACTTTACATAGAAGGATCATCAATTAGTATAAGCTGCACACATTCGGTATACAATAACGGATAAGTAGTCGCCAAGCAGCAGATAGACAGGACGGTACCAGGAGAGGAGATGGGCACACGAGGAGGGACACATAATGCTCCCCTCTACTTCAGTCACCGGTAATAAAACTTTGGCACAATCACTTATTACCCCCCCTCCGCTACAGGAGGGTTATGGACCAGGAGGGGACACATCCGGGTACTGCGCTGGTACACCTTGCCCTCTGCACAGACCTTTCCCAATCACAAGACAACATTAGCACAGGCCTCTCCACAACTGACAAGAAACCACGCATTTGATTAAGCTGGTTATAATCCCCATCATTGTACGGCAGCATCGCAGACATGCAGCAGATAGTCTGCCCCCTATAGGGCCCCAAGGGAAACACAGGGTATCAGTACGACACCCTTCTCTGTGCAAGTTTGTGCTGTCTGCTGCTGCTCATATCCGCAGTGGATAGCAGGCTGGAACTGCGACGTACCGGGGAGACATGCCAGGATGTGAGCACAATTAGCTGGTAACGACCATCATCACCAGCCCCAGCCATGCCAACCTAGTAATGTCTGGAGGTAAAAATGAGCATGTCCATGTACCTTCACTATAAGGACACGTGTACGGTATACAAGGGCTGTATGCGTGGACCTTGCAGCACGGACAAGTGTGCTCACTGTCTAGGGCTGAGCATAAAGTTAGGTCCAGAAATATTTGAACAGGGGCCGAATCACTGTGATATCAGCTTTACAGGCCACTATTTTAGAAATTGTGTATCAGTTGTTTCATTTTAAGGTTTAATTAAAGGGGTTGAACAAAAATATCCTGTGAAACGTTTAGGAATTACAACCATAAAGCCTCCTCATTTCAGGGGCTCAAAAGTAATTGGACAAATTAACTTTATCATAAATAAAATGCTCATCTTTAATCCTTTGCAGAGAATGACGGACAGAAGTCTGGAAGCCATGGACGTCACCAAACGCTCTGTGATGCTTTCTCGGGCCTTTACTGCTGCTGACTTCAGTTGTTGCTTGTTTGTGGGTTTTTCTGCCTTAAGTTTTGTCTTAACCCCCTAATGACCACCAACCTCTGACTTATATCTCAGGTAAGTTTTAAGTAAACAGCATACCCCAACTAGTGAATATCCAGCAGCTGTACAGTATAGCTGACACCCTGCCGCATCAGTCACGATCAGTGTTGGCTCCGACCATGGCAGCTTAACCCTTTAGAGATGCTGCTGCCAACAGTGACTAGGCATCAAGATGAAAGAGTGTGGGGCACCGTCTTTAACTCCATCAGTACCGAGATCATGATTTTGTGGTCCTGATGGTTGACATGACAATTAACGGCTATAGAGTCTGCCGACTATAGTGACCAGTTTAGAAGTTAACAACATTTAGGTGGTAAAAATAACATTTGTCTTCCCTGACAGCAGTTTACAATACGTTGAGGGGAGCTATTTTTAAAATGGTATCATCTTTTGGAGGTTTTCCAATATGCAGGTCCCATAAGTAACTACAAGACTGAATAGGCCCCTAAAAAAATAATAAGCTTTGTCAATTTCCTTGAAAAAAAATGAAAAATTACTGCTACAATTTTAAAGCTTCTAACATCCTAAGAAAATTAAAAAATAAAAAAAAAAAATGTTTTAAAGATGGTGCTGATGTCAAGTAGACATGAGAGAAATGTTGATTAACCATTTTGTGTGGTCTACCTGGATTAAAGGGATAATCAAAGTTTGAAAGTTTTAGAAATGTAAAATATCAGATTTTTTTTGATAAATAAACTCAAAAGATAATCGACCTAAACTTACCATTATCATCAAATATAATATGCCATGAAATCAAAATCTCAAAATCACTGGGCTATGTGCAAATATTCCAGTTATTGCCACACAAAGTGAAAAGTTAGATTTGAAAAATTTGTGGTGAAGGGGTTTTTCTTCACCATGGAAAAGTTTCTGCGACCATCCACACTATTTTCTGCTCTGGACATTCTGGCCTTTTTGAGTTCCCAAGCTCAGTTGTGCATTTTTTTTGCAGACTGTACCAAACTATTGATTTGGCAACGCCTAACATTTTTGCTGTCCCTGATGGATTTCTTAAGCCTAATAATGGTCTGTTCTCTCTTTCATTGACAGCTTCATTGACCGCATGTTGCGGGTTCACAACAACAGCTTCCAAAAGCCACATCTGGAATCAGCTCCAGAACTTTTACCTGCTGATGATGGATTAAGAGGAAACAGCTCATGCAGCCATTAAAGAGCTTTTGAGATAACAGTCCAGTTACTTTTGGCCCCTTTAAAAAGAGGCAACTACATATTAAAGAGCTGTAATTCCTAAACCTTTATTCCAATTAGGATGTGAATACCCTAAAATTAAAGCTGAGAGTTTGCACTTTAAGCCCATATTGATTATCCAACGGTATCTTGAATATGTTTTGGGTCAAATTAGGATTACCATAATTATTAATATTTGTCAAATACCAGAATAATGAGAGAATGTTTTAAAGACATTTTTATTACTTACTGCAAAGTCAAAAGTTTACATATATTTCATTAGTATTTGGTATTATTGCCCTTAAACTGTATGACTTGGGTCAAACGTTTGGGATATCCTTTCACAAGCTTCTAACAATAATTGGTCGGGATTTGGGCCCATTCCTCCTGACAAAACCGTTGTAACTGATCCAGTTTTGTAGGTCACCTTGCTTCACATCTGCCTTTTCAGCTTTACCCATAAATTTTCAGTAGGATTGAGATCAGGATTTTGTGATGGCCATTCTAAAACATTGACTTTGTTATCCTTAAGCCACTTTGTTACCATTTTGGCAGTATGCTTCGGCGTCATTGTCCATTTGGAAGACCCATTTCCACCTAAGCTTTAACTTCCTAGCTGATGTCTTGAGATGTTGCTTCAGTACTGCCACAATCTTTTTTTCTCATGATGCTATTTTCTGAAGAGCACCAGTCACTCCTGCAGTAAAACAACTGAAGGACATGATGCTGCCACCCTCGTGTTTCACACTTGGGATGGTGTTCTTAGGCTTTCAAGCTTCTCCTTTTCCTACAAACGTAACAATGATCATTATGCCCTATAAGTTCAATTTTAGTTTCATCAAACCACAGGACACATCTCAAAAAATTAAGGTCTTTGTTCCTGTGTGTATTTCCAGACATTAATCTGGCTTATGCTTCTTTTGGAGTAATGGCTTCTTCCTGGCAGAGTGGCCTTTCAGCCCATGTTGATACAGTAGTCGTTTCACTGTGGCTATTGACAATCTTACCAGCTTCCGCCATCATCTTCATAAGGTCTTTTGCTTTTGTCCTTGGGTTGATATGCACATGTTGGAACAAAGCATGTTCTTCCCTCGGACACAGAACTCATCTCCTTCCTGAGCGGTATGATTGCTGGACATTACCATCTTATTTGTACTTGTGTTTAATTGTTTGTACAGATGAATGAGGCACCTTCAGGTATATTGAAATTGTACCCAAGGATGAGACAGACTTGTGCAAGTCCACAATTCTCTTCCTGATATCTTGGCTGATTTCTTTAGTCTTTCCCACGATGCTATACAAAGAAGCAGTGTGTTTCAGGAGTGCATTAAAATATATCCACAGGTGTCTCTCTAAAGGTACTGTCACACTTAGCGATGCACCAGCGATCCCGACCAGCGATATGACACGGTCAGGATCGCCTGTGCATCGCTAAGTGGTCGCTAGTGAGCTGCCACACAGGCAGATCTCACCAGCGACATAGCAGGGGTCGGGGGTCGCTACTTACCTGTCAGACGAGGCGATCCTGACGTCCTCCCGCCCGCGTCCACGCGTCGCTCATCGGCGCCACAGGAAGCCCAGCAGGAAGCTGACAACGAGAAACGGTTCAGGAAGTTCTCGGGGGAGCCGGTCGGAGGCAAGTATCAGACATAGTGATATCGCTAGCAATATCGCTGCTACGTCACAAAAACCAGTGACGTTACAGCGATATTGCTAGCGATATCGCTTAGTGTGACAGGCCCTTAACTCAGAAGCTTCCAAACACAAGACATCATCATACGGGCAGTCCAAAATTGTTTAAAGGCATAGTAATCTTAGAGTGTATGTAAAGTTTTGACTTTGAAGTAATAAAAATGCCTTAAAACATTCTCTCATTATTCTGGAATTTGACAAATAATAATTATGGTAATCATAACTGACCTAAAATGAAGATTTTGGGTACCGACAGTAAAATCTCTTTCTCGGAGCCTTCATTGGGAGACACAGGAAACAATGGGTGTACGCTGCTGCCACTAGGAGGTTGACACTATGCAAAAAGTTAGCTCCTCCCCAGCAGTATATAACCACCAACTGGCAGGAAACTCATTAGTGAGAAAGCAATAGGAGAAGCAACAGGTATACAACTATCATAATATAACCACAATAAACAATAAACAAGGGGCGGGTGCTGCGAAGGCTCCGAGAAAGAGATTTTACAGTAGGTACTCAAAATCTTCATTTCTCTATTGCTTCATTGGGGGACACAAGAAGCCATGGGACGCCCAAAAGCGGTTCCAAGGGTGGGTAAAGGTAGTACCGTCAAATCAGAGCTCTGGTCACTTCTGCTTGCAGGACCTTTCTACAGAGATTTGCATAAGACTAAGCCTACATGTGAACCTTGTAGAAGTTGGCAAAGGTATACCAGGAAGACCATGTAGCAGTCTAACAAGACGAGACCAACGCCTGGTGATGGGTGACAGAGGAGGCCCCCACTGAGCGAGATGAGTGTGCAGTGACCTTAAATGGATGCGATCTATCCATTAGTCGGTATGCTTCAGAATGGAAGAGCGAACCCAGCAGGCCTCGATAGACTTGAAAACAGCCAAGGCCTTTATGAGTACATTCTGGGATTAAGAACAGTGAATCTGCACATCTGATGGGTGCTGTCCTGGCAAGGTAGATAAAGAGTACTCTACCAGGTCCAGTTTGTTTAGAGACCACTCTTGATAAAGAAAGGGAACACAAATGGACAAAACGAAGAAAAAAAAACAGTATCCTCATTGAGGAGAAATGCAAAAAACCACCTTAGAAACAAAGGATGGTATCGGATGTAACACTACCTTGTCCTGGTGACACCCTAGATAAGGAGGAACGACAAGATATTTGCAGGTTTGGAAAATTATCTGGCGACCGGGAAGGCAACCGTCCAGGAAAGGCGTGAAAGAGGTCTCGTAGAGGTCTGAATGTTGATTCTTGAAGAACGCTGAGTACTAAATTGAGATCCCAAGGTGTTACCGGAGGCCAGTAGGGGAGAAAAGAGTGCCCAACTCCCTGCAGAAAGGTCTTGATCTGCAGGCGAGACGCTATAATCTTTCAAAAAGGGATGGAAAAAAGCAGACACCCATCTCTTGAGAAAACTGAAGGACAGGCCAGATATCAGACCCAAATGTAAGAAGGACAAAATAGAAAACAGATGAAAGACCCTTGGACCCTTAGTTACACAACAGCGGAGAAAGATTTTCCACTAACGGTGGGAAATGCAAGAAAAGGAAGGATTCATAGCTCTGAACATGATCTGGATAACCTGACTGGAGAAATTGACTGATTTCAGAAGCATGGTCTTAGTCATGCCGTTAAACAGAGCAACGGAGGATTCTGTTGGAATAGAGAACCCTGCGAGAGAAGATCTGGAAGATCCTGGAGTTTCTACGGAGTGCCCGTGAGGAAGTTGATTACTTCTACGAACACGAGTCTTCTCCGGCGATGAGAATGACGGGCACTCCCTCAGTCTTGATCCTTTGGACTACCCTAGAGATCAGTGTTAAAGGAGGTAACAGGTACAGGAGGGAGAACTGAGGCCAAGGAATTACCAAAGCATCAGTGCCGATTGCTAGCGTGACATGATCTGTAGACCACATGAAGAATCTTGTGACTTAGACTGGACTCTTATCAGGTTGATGTCGGGAAACCCTCAAAGAAGCCACATTTTGTGAGAGACTGAATGGTTCAGGGACCACTTAGCGGCGGCGGCGGGACCCCCTCGGCTGAGAAAATCGGTGGTCAAATCTCCACTATTGGGATGTGCAGTGCCAAGATGATAACCGAATCCGGGGCACTTCTAATCATACTGCTTGATTTCGGGTTCTTCCTTGAAGGTTCATCTCTGTCACTGCTGTGTCATTGTCGGTTTGGACCTGAAACTAATGGTAAAATAGTGGTCTTGCAAGAAAGGTAGAGTAAGAGGTAGTAACCCAAAATCCAGAATGTTGATGGTAAGAGACGATTCCTGGGTGGCCCATCGGTCCTATACTGTTAAGTTCTGAAAATCTGCTCCCCAATTGAGAAGATTGGCTTCTGTAGTAGCGATCTTCCGACATGGTGTGGGAAAGATCTTCCGCAATTGACTAGAGGAGATTAAGTCCACCAGTCTAGAGACTTATTAATTCGAAGAGGGGCGTGATTAGTCAATACAGGGAGTGAATCGACCAGTCCATCTTGATGGCAGAAAAAAAATTGAAAAGGACGCTTATGAAACTAGGCAAATTGAACTGCTTCCATTAACACCACCATCCTACCCAAGATGCACATGCAGAAGCGTAGCGAACGTGCAAATGTGCCTCTGAAGGAGAGAGTCCCGCGTGATAGGATAGAGGGTTTTTCCCTGGGTAGAAAAAAAACCTCTTGATCGTGCTGTGTCAAACAGCATTCCCAGAAAAATCAATATGTTGGACTGGGACCAGAGACTATTTTGGGAGAGGTGACCAGAGTGCAGTCATTTGAAAAGAGCTCCAAACTCCTTGGAGAGGAGTCCACGGCAAGATCTGAAATCAGAATCCAGGTGCCAAGAAACGACAGTGTGGAGTAGAGAGCTGAAAAACAAAACACGGGAATGGCAAAGGATGATGCTGATGTGGACTCTAAATCGCCTTGAGAATGACTGGTCCAGTTTAAGAAAATTAGTACTGATAACTTGAGGTATCTTGTAGCTCTTGATCGATTCAGACCATCATGGTAAGGAAGTGGGTAAAATTCCTAACATGTGTAACTTCTTACCTAGATGTAAGAAAATTAAACAAAAAAAACAGGGATTTTTGTGATAAACTCATCGTAAAATCCTTTTCTCCGAGACGCTCATTGGGGGACACAGATACCGTGGGTGTATGCTTCTGCAGCTAGGAGGCTGACACTAAGTGAAAAAAAAGAGGTTAGCTCCTCCTCCGCCGTATACACCCTCACTCCTATTGCGGGCGGAAATCAGTTTGGTGCCAAAGCAGTAGGAGGACAACAAAATCAGCCTTAACACAGGTATAACATGTCCAGAAAAAAGACCACCCTTATATCACATAAATAAATGCATATAAATTAAACAAAATAGAAGCCAACTTGGCTAATAGGGTGGGTGCTGTGTCCCCCAATGAGCGTCTCGGAGAAAAGGATTTTACGGTGAGTTTATCACAAAAATCCCTGTTTCTCCTTCACCTCATTGGGGGACACAGATACCATGGGACGTCCTAAACCAGTCCCTGGGTGGGAGATTGGCTCACCGATCCAAGCTACATGCACCTCTTGTTTAAAGGTGCGTCACCGCTGCTTGGAGAATCCTTCTACCCAGGCTCGCATCCGCCGAGGCCTGAGTATGGATATTATAATGTTTGGCAAATGTGTGCAGGCTGGACCAGGTTGCTGCCATGCAAATCTGTTCCGTCGAAGCGCCAAAGAGGCACCCACTGCCCGAGTAGAATACGCTCTGATCCCTGCTGGAATCGGCGTGCCTCTAATGCGGTAGGACTCCTGAATAGTCAAACGAATCCATCTGGCTATGGTCGATTTCGAGGCAGCGAGTCCCTTCCTGGGCCCTTCGGGGAGCACGAACAGCGTGTACATCTGACGAAAGGGTGCCGTCCTCGACACGTACTTCCGGAGGAGAGCTCTTACCAGGTCTAACATGTGAAGAGCCTTTTCCACACGGTGCACCGGTGCTGGACAAAATGAAGACAAGAAAACATCCTCACTAACGTGAAATGAGGACACGACTTTCGGCAGAAAAGGAGGGGCTGGTCTGAGCACATCCTTATGGAAAGTGAGGAACGGAACTCGGCAGGATAGGGCCGCCAGCTCTGAAACCCGCCTGATAGAAGTGATGGCCACTAGGAACACCACTTTCCAGGAAAGGTAGCTCAAAGAGACCTCCTGAAGTGGTTCAAATGGGGCTTCCTGCAGAACACTTAGGACCAGGTTAAGGTCCCAGGCGTCCATAGGCGCCTTATAGGGAGGTATCAAGTGGGAGACTCCCTGGATGAAAGTCTTAACCTGCAAATTGGCAGCAACAGGACGGATAAGGCCGATATTTGTCTCCTGAGGGAACTTGGGGCCAAACCCGAGTCTAGGCTCGACTGGAGAAAGGCCAAGATGTTGGGAATCGAGAATCTCAGTGGAGAAACACTCCGGCCTCGACACCAAGCACAGAACACCTTCCAGGTGTGGTGGTAAATTCGTACTGAAGCAGGCTTCCGGGCGCTAACCATTGTAGCGACCACCTTGTCCCAAACCCTGCCTTGGTTAGAATCCAAGATTCAACGGCCATGCCATCAAACACAGGGCTCCTGAGTTCGGGTGGCAAATCGGCCCTTGAGAAAGTAGTTCTGGGTGCTCTGGTAGTCGCCAAGGAATGACTGCGAGCAGCTGCATTAGATCTGCGTACCACGCTCGACGGGGCCAGTCCGGGGTCAGCAGGATTGCCGGAACCCCTTTCATCTTGATCTTTTTGATGACTCTCGGGAGTAGTGGCAGTGGGGGAAATAGATATGGGAGGCGGAACTGGTTCCACGGCAGAACCAACGCATTCACAGCGATTGCTTGCGGGTCCCTGGCCCTAGCGACATATGTGGGCACCTTGGCGTTCACTCTGGATGCCATCAGGTCCACATCCGGAGTTCCCCACAGTTGACAAAACTGCTGGAAGACCTCGGGATGTAGTGACCACTCTCTGGACGCAAGACCCTGCCGGCTGAGAAAGTCTGCCGCCCAGTTTTCCACGCCTGGGATGTGGACTGCCGAAATCACCGAGTGGCTTGCTTCGGCCCACTGAAGAACGTGCCCCACCTCGTGCATGGTTGCTCTGCTGCGGGTGCCCCCTTGGTGATTTATGTAAGCCACCGCCGTGGCATTGTCCGATTGGATCCGGACGGGGCGGTCTGCTAAGAAGTGATGAAACTGCTGCAAAGCCAGACGAATTGCTCGTATCTCCAATAAGTTGATCGGGAGGCGTGCCTCCTGTGGCGACCACCGTCCCTGGGTAGTGTGGTGGCGAAACACCGCTCCCCAGCCGAGGAGACTGGCGTCGGTTGTTATCACCAACCAATGGTCTGGGGGGGGGAAAGGTTTCCCCTCGGTCAGAGAGGAACTGGTTATCCACCATCCGAGCGACTGCCTGACTTGAGAGGACAGTCGGCACCGCCGATCGAGCATGAAAGGATTCTTGTCCCAGGTTGACAAGAGAGCGTGCTGCAGGGGGCGAAAATGGAACTGGGCGAACGGTATTGCTTCCATTGCTGCCACCATTCTTTCTAGAATCCTCATCCCGAAACGAATGGTATGAGGGAATGGTTGGCGAAGAGTCCGAACTCCCTGCCGGAGAGCTAGGGCTTTTTCCTGAGGGAGAATCACCAACCCTTGGCAAGTGTCGAAGACCATTCCTAAGAAGGAAATCCTCTGAGCTGGCACAAGGGATGACTTCTTCGCATTGACCAACCACCCTAAGCGGGCAAGAGTATCTAGCGTGATGTTGACATTTCCCTCGCATGCCTGTCTTGAAGGGCCTTTGACCAATAGGTCGTCCAAGTAAGGCAAGACGACTATGCCTCGAGAAAGCAATATGGCCATGACAAATACCATAACCTTTGTGAACACTGGGAGCCGTGGCTAACACGAAAGGTAGCGCCACGAACTGAAAATGTCAACTGTTGATGGCGAAATGCAGGAACCTTTGATGAGGAGGAAAGATGGGAATATGCAGATATGCGTCCTGGATGTCAACCGAGGCCAAGTATTCTCCCTGCTCTATGGCCGATATGACTGAACGGAGAGACTCCATCAGGAAATGTCTGACCCTGATGAATTTGTTCAGAAGTTTGAGGTCCAAAACAGGTCTGATAGACCCGTCCTTTTTGGGAACCGCAAACAGGCTGGAATAGAAGCCCTGAGCCCGTTCGTGCTCTGGCACGGGAACAATGACCCCGTAGCGCTGGAGCGATTCGATGGCTCCCAACAGAGCTCTTGCCTGGGTATCCACCCTGGGAAGACGAGAAAGAAAAAAACATTTTGGAGGGTTTCTGACAAACTGTATTTTGTAACCTGAGGCCACCAACTCCTTTACCCATGCGTTGCCTGCGACACTGAACCAGACGTGGCGAAACCAGAGTAGTCGGCCGCCCACCTTGCTGGTGTCGTCTGGTAAACGCCTCGAGTCATTTGGCTGACAATCTTTGGGAACTGGATCCCCTCGATCTGGGCTGAGTACGCATGCTCCCCAAAGGGTTGATTCTATATTAGACCTGCCGCTCCCTATCCTGGTTGGGCTGGCCTGAAGCGGTGGAATTGGCCGGTGTGGTCCACCCGGGGTTGCGAAAGGCCCGAAAACGTGCCTGAAAAGGGTGGCGAAAAGGTGGTTTGACCTTTAGTTAAGGGAGAAAACCACTCTTTCCTCCTGTGGAGTCAGAGATAAGTTGATCTAACTTCTCCCCAAATAGACGGCCGCACTGATAGGGCAGGGAAGTCAAGGACTTCTTGGAAGTAGAATCGGCCCGCCATGTCCTTAACGATAGAGCTCTTCTGATAGAAATTGCGTTAGCGGCAACAAGTGCCGAGCAATTGGCCGCATCCAAAGATGCATTGATTACGTAGTCTCCGGCCATCGCGATCTGACTCGCGATCTCCGATATCTCTGCAGGCAGCTCTTGCACGACCTTGTTTAATGATTCTGACCATGAGATCATGGCCTTGGCTACCCAGGTTGCTGCGAACGAGGGAGAGAGCGCTGATCCTGACGCCTCATATACTGAGCGAGCTAAGCTCTCTGAGGCGATTCGTGGGATCCTTAATAGAGGAACCACTAGGTACGGATAACAGAGTTTTAGTGGCTAGGCGTGACACCGGTGGATCCACCATCGGAGACTCCGTTCATTTTTTACGGAGGTCCGGGGCAAATGAATACCTTGCTTCGAGTGCCTTTTGACCCAACAAACACCTATCTGGTCGTTCCCTGTGTCGCTGCACTATGTCCTCAAACTCAGGGTGAGAGAAAAAAATTCTGTGCGGCCGCTTCACTCGCTTAAACGTCACCTTATGCCCTGTAGCCGCTGCGGGATCATCCTCAATCCCCAAGGTCTGATTGACGGCTTCTATGAGGCTGTCCACTGTCTCACATGAACCTGGAGCATCCAGGTCAAGGGGCTCGTCTGAGTCGAAATCTGAGGTCTGCTTGCTATCAACCACTGGTGATGGGGAGCGAGAAGCAGAACTTACGGATGCCAAAGCACCGGATGGACTGGGCGACACCGCGTGGATTCTTTTCCCTCGGGTCTGCCTGGAATGAGAGCGGCCCCTGCAGGCCGAAGGCTCTAGTGAGGTGGAGGCTCCCTCTAAGGCCGGCGAGCCACCAGTGATGGGGCCCACTCCGGGGGGTTCGGGACCTCGGTCGCAGTCGCAGGGGAGGGCTCCTGGGCACGTTCGGACTCGCAGGCTTCGCATAATCGCTTGCTCTGTGCCCGCGGAAACGCAGCCCAACAAGAGATGCATGAAGCTTAAAAAAACGTGTGCGTCTTTGCTTTTTTGGACATGCTGTATCTGTCCGCTGCTGGGGATGGGGAGGTAGCACCTTGTTTTCCCTGTAGCGTGGCCTCTCGGGCAGCACTTACCCCAGTCCTGTGCCCCCACGTTCCTCGACGCCTCCATACCAAAATCACGCGCCACCAGCTGTGGGGCGGGCCGCCAGCATATAAACCGCTCCAGGGGCGGTACTTTCGGCTCTGCGGCCTAGCCGCGCTCCGAAACCGGGGACTAAATTTATCCACCACCGCCCAGGCCTGGGGGGGCGGGTCACCGGAAGTGATGCGCGGCCCGGAGGCGGAACTTCCGGCCGCGGCCTAGCTCCAGCCTCAATTTATGCCTTGCCCGCGACAGGGGGGACGTGGACTATCCATGGCACCGCAAAAACTGGCGCTACTTACTGGCGTGGGCTGCTCCACACCGCGCTCTCCATCTGCAGCCACGCTTGGCCAAGAATGGCCGGTGGCATCCGCCGGCTAAGGGCTCCAGCCCCGAATCTTCGCCGCAGGAGCCCTCCCAGGCCCTCTCCTCACTGATGATCCTCTTCGGCTTCCCAGCTCAGGTATGTGAGGGGGCCTTGAAAAATAGGACGGTGCAGGCACCCTAGATCCATCGAACCCCTTCAGGGGGTGAGGAGAGGGACCGTCCGCCGCCTTGCAGCACTGCAGTCTAAGCATTGGTGGAGCAGTGGGGGCCGCACGGACTAGTCTTTTGCCTCTGTACAGCCCATGGTTTCAATACCTAGGGGTGGTCAGGGCTAAGTCCGGCATTGTGTCCCACGTCGCGGGAGAGGATACGTGGAGGTGCTCGCCCGTTGTTGGTTTGGGGAAATCGGACCCTTTCAATAGGATCCGTTGCCCCTGTCTAATCTTCATGGAAAAAGTCTGGAGCAAAAAACAGACGTGTGCCTCCATGGACACTAAGCAAAAAAAACTGATTTCCGCCCGCAATAGGGGTGAGGGTGTATACGGCGGAGGAGGAGCTAACCTCTTTTTTTCACTTAGTGTCAGCCTCCAAGCGGCAGAAGCATACACCCACGGTATCTGTCTCCCCCAATGAGGCGAAGGAGAAAATGACAGTATAAGCAGCGAGGTCTTACCATTCGAAAGAGGAGATCCATCGAATGCCTGGCACAGGAAACAGAAAAGGCAGAAACAGAGTCACTGACGCGACCAGTTGGGCACGAGTGCCGACCCTGTGACTCGCAGGGTCAGACATAACTAGGGATTCCCTAAGTTGGAATGGCCTGTCCGGGTGAGACAGCGCTGGCCCCGGGAATTGTAATTTAATCACCGAGAGGGAAAATCACAACATTACAACTCTAAATAATAAGAAAGGATACAATCTTTGCCAGAGAAGACTACTTATTTACATGATGTTCAGACTTCGGATCCAAGGCTGAAGAGGCTCTCGTGCTCTTGTGGTACATGGTAGATAGTGCATCAGACTTGGTAACTTAGCGGATTGCAGACCCCTAATCCTAACAACACAACTAACAGTAACTGTGGAGCGTACCTACGATGCCCTGGACAACTTGACACAGCCGGAGAACCAACTAGGCTTAAAGCAAGAAAGGTGAAATCTAAACTGCCCCGGAGTAGAACCCCAAAGAAATAGATAGCCCCCAAACATATAATGTCGGTGAGACAAGATGAAACACAAACGCAGGTAGAAAATAGACAGAGCAAATGATGGGGCCTGAACTGACTAGATAGGATAGGAAAGACACTGTCTGCGACCACGCAAAAACCCTAAAAAATCCAACAAAAAATCCAACAAAAAATCTGATGTACAAAAAAAACCACTGAGGTCTCACGACCTCGCCCCCACTATATCAGCATTCTGGTATGAACTGGCAGCAAAGCAAAAGAGACTAACATAACAGGGGACTGAACAAACTGACACAAGCTGTAACATATGGAGCAGGGTCCAGCACTGCCCCCAGCAGGGAGCACGTTGAACCCTCACAACAAGCAGAAAGAGGCAAAACCAGATCAGATGCAAAGGATTAGCAAATGAACAACTTAACTGAAAAATGCAGGATCAGGCAGGAGACATCAGACCTCAGAATGCAGAGGAAGGACTAATCACCAGCAGGGATTGAAGGAAGCCTGCTGACTTAATACTCCAATCAGTAACCCCAGATCTCCAATCATCATCATCAGGTGGCAGACCTCTGTCAATCCGGCCAGCTCCACTACCCACAGTAACCACCAGAGCGAGCCCCGACTCAGAAGTAAGAGAATTCACAACACTAGGGTGTAGTGGCAAGGACCAATTCCCATCTTCCTCCGTGTGGATGCCCCAAACACTCTTGATGTACAAGAGAAGGTACAGTAGTGATGCAATCCCACACTGTGCTGTCTCTAGTGGGTAGAGCGGAGTGATCAATTATACTCTGTCGCCCAGCATCACAAGCTGTATCTGAAAGAGATCATTAATAAAAAACAGCAAAACCTAAAGGTAGAAATAGGGCTTAGAGCCCTGTGTCCACCTCCTACTGACACTAAGCTAAAACTGATTAGCTTTCTGCCAGTTGGTTGGTATATACTGCTGGGAAGGAGCTAACTATTTTGCATAGTGTCAACCTCCTAGTGGCAGCAGCATACACCCATGGTTCCCTCTGTCCCCCAATGAAGCGATGGAGAAATGGGAAAGGTTTATTCTGATTTCTTGTCAGATATTGAGAAAAACATGTCTATGTGTCTTTTTATATTGTGTATGTAAACTTCTGGTTTCAAATATTAAATGTATACACACACACTAGGCCTATCAGGCAGTACCCAGTCTCCACCTGTGCCTTATACTACATCTTACAGACTATAGATCTATACGTCCCCTGTGCAGCTTACAGTCTCCACACACATTTCTGTGGGATCATCCAGCGTCCTCAGTATCAATCAGCAGCTAAATAGAAGCCCCCCCACATGTCCAGAAGCCATCCCACCAAACCCATCCTCACGCACATGTCTGGGATCCTGAGGACTGAGAGAGTCGAGGTGCCGCTGCAGCCCCTCGATCTCCTGCTGCTTCTTATCCATGTCTCCCCGCTGCTGCTCCTTCTGTCTCTCCAGCTCCTGAGCCTCATCCCTCAGCTGATTCAGGATCTGGATCCGACTCCGCAGCTGCTGCCGCAGTTCTTCCTTTTCTGCTTCAGAGATCTGCGGGACACGAGAATAAGGCTAAAGTTTCACAGTGACACTTGTTATATTAGATGATTTCCTATGGTGAAGCATTGTAGAGGAGCATAATGGATGCCAGGATAAATAAGCTGCACCTGATTCTGCCTCCCTACACACAGGCCACTGCCCTGATTACGGAGCAGCTGGCTGAACGGATGCTCATTATACACATGGAGTGGTTGTCTCTCCATTCACCTTCTTTTGAGCGACCGCTTCCTCCAGTTCCTTCAGCTCCTCGGAGGCCCGTAATATCTGCTCCTCGGCGTGGACAATTTCCTGACGCACATTAAACAATTTTGCTTCAGCTGTAAGAAGAAAAGGTCAGTCAGTTCTGGGCATTTTAGGAGCAGTGTTGTGATTGCACAGGGCCCGGCCAGTAGCATATGGTCGCCATACATGTAACTAGTACTGACAATACCATAGCACTCAACACTGTGCTGCCTTCTAGTGGCCTCACCTGCCCGTAAGGTTTTCTCTTTTTCATTCAGGTCCACGTCAAGGGTGGTGTGAATTCGAGCTCGGATTTGCTCATTTTTAATCTGGTCATCTGAATCAATCTCGACCTTTCCGACTTGTATTTGCTGCGCACGATCGGGGATATATTCTTCCTTGGCATACAGATTCCTCTTGTATCTGGCTTTCCCAATGTATGGGCTTTCTCCAGGAGTATCGTCAGCATCTACCTCCTGTAAATGAGAGCGGCATAAGCAGACACAATGGGGGGGGGTATAAACCCCATCTTGTATTACTAGGTATAGCACCTCACAGCACATCTACGGTCAGACTATTCATCCTTGCTGCTGCCAGCCCCACATACCAACCACACGACAACTTGGCTGTGGCACAAGCCGTGAGGTCAGAGATTTGGGCATGTCACCACTACATGGCAGTGTAGTACAGGGGTCGCTCTTCAACCAACACCGTACTGTGAAAAGCAAAACAACTGTGACTTGCCGGTCCTGCTGGCATCACTTTGCCAACCACAATATGACCCCAGTGACTTGTATATTAATGCAATGTGGTCCAAACTTAGAGGACACCTGTAGGTGCAGTCACTGTCATATAAATGGTGTCACCCATGTTCCTTGATATCTGGTCAGAAGCTCAGGGTAGAGGAGTGAAGAAAACATGAGTAAAAGACTCAGACATCCGTTGAGGACCTCGAGAAGACTGACTAGCTGGAGGACTACAACTCTTATCAGCCAAATCCTAAAAGAGAAGGGGATGGAACGAGAGGTCACCTCAGAGGTCAGGTATCCCAGTGGCTCAAACTTGGCATCGATCTTGTAGAAGGCGAGCTCCTGCTCCAGCTGGTACTGTTTCTGGCAGGCTCGGCTCAGCGCCAGCATCTTCTGCTTCAGCTACAAATAGAGTACAGTGAATTATGAGAGTGATAGTACAACAGCAGCGTGGGCAGCAGGGTCACACCACAGACGCCATGTACAGCACATTACCACACTGCACGGACTATAATGTTACACTCACTGACTCCACAGATAACAATGGCTAGCATGCAGGGAGCACTGCAGGGAGTTGTAGTTCTCCTCAGAATGTCCTGCAAAGCAGCCATCATGTGACCTGTAGTGGTATTGTACCTCACACACAGCATGCAGCCCTCCTCCCACAGGATGCCACATCTAAGGGAGGAGAGATAGGACAGGATATGGTTAAACATGGAGGAGTCATGCAAATTTAAGGCAAATCACAAAAGTGGCATCATGCAGCCTGATAGGGGGACGTGCTCAGATACCTGCACTGGGGGGACCGACCAGATGCTGCAAGGAAGAAAGAAAAGGTCAAGAAGGGAAGAGGCCATGCTGGTAGCTCTCATACCACTCCCCATCACTGCAGTGACACTAATGTCTCATCAGAAGTCACCTCCCTCCTGTGTCTGCAGCTCCTACACAGGCCCTTGAGTCTCCATGGTTATCTCTGTAGAGTCTGCTCCTATAGTCATGTTTGCCTACAAACTCTGAGCCTGTAGTTGGGTGGCACAGTTGTGTTATGTGTGAGTGGCACACACACTGGTCACTGGGCTCTGCCTCCACTACTGCTGAAGAACCACAAGGAGGATGAGAAGAGCGTGGAATAATACAGGGTGTAAGCAAGTCATAGGGCAGTGTGCAGCAGCGCAGCCCAAGACCCACTCCGTATATGTTCTGCATCTCATTGGTGCCAGCAATTCCTTAGAGTAGTGGCTGCTAGGACTCCGCACATCACAAGGAGCAGCTGACACAGAGTCTCTTCTGCTTTCAGTGACCACAGACAGGAAATGTAAAGTGTCTTGTGGATCACATCCTCATCCTACACACAGCAGCGGCCTGTACCGGGGAAAGCACTACAGTCCACAGCAAAGAGCAGACTCCAGTGAAACCGCCGCACCAAGCCTCATTCTCCACAGTGAGGGCCATGGGCCCACTCCAGTACCGAATTCTATATATTGACATGTCTTGCATTGGGAGCAGGGCTATAGATTTGGGATGAATGTTGCGACGTCTGTGGACCCACGATCACAGCAGTTATCACTCAGTGTACCCATTGGGCTCACCAACAGATGTGGTGTGCGAGCACAGCGCAAAAATACTCCACACCTAGGATATCCGCAAATATGCAGAACATTCAAGGGGTCCAAGGGAGGAAGACAGGTAGGTAGAGTGCAGCGGGAGTTCAGAGGGTGGGCAGAATAGAAGAGCAAAGAGTATAGTCCAGAGGAAGAGGTAGACAGAGAAGTCCAAGTACTACATTAAAAGATGAATGCTCATTTTTACATCCTCCTACTCCTCAGACTGTAAGGAACATGTGGGCATAATATCAGGATGCTCATTATGCGCAGATTACAAATCATCTTGTTTAGCTGCAGAAGTACGCTTTTCTATCTATTATGATGCAGTCTTGCAGGGTCCGATGACTACTTACAATCTCGTTCTTGGTGGTCATCTCACGCTCCAGCTCCTGGTAGCTCTTCTTCTGCTGCTGCGCCTCCTGCCGCAGAGAAGTGTTCAGTTGGTCCTGGTTGTGGAGGTCGCTGACGACCTTCATCTTCTGGCTCTGCAGCTCCTCAATCTCCTTCATCCTTTTTTCCAAGTCCCTCTCCAGCTTCTCCACCTCCTCTACAAGAAGATTTCAGTATCATCAAATGGATTATTCCTCTGTCCTACCACAGGCATCAGAT
The DNA here is from genome assembly GCF_039654945.1 of Dendrobates tinctorius. Lineage (NCBI taxonomy): Eukaryota > Metazoa > Chordata > Amphibia > Anura > Dendrobatidae > Dendrobates > Dendrobates tinctorius. The sequence goes on from NW_027361681.1 coordinate 11,182,055, forward strand.
GACGTCTAACCCTGAGAAAGGGGAGACAACCCCAAACCTATAGGTGGCAGTGGACCCCAGGAACATCGACCTTTTACTGGAGACTTTTTGGACAGTTCAGTTAGAAAAGCATGGATACCTTCTTCCAAAACCAGTGTCAGCTCTGTCCATTGTCTGTGTGAGGTATTGCAACTTTTTTCCATTGACGTCAATAGGGATGAGATGCAATACCACATACAACTAGAGTTGAGCGAATATCTTCGGTTCCCCGCTTATATTTGGTAAGCTATAGCGCTTGCCGAATAAACTACAGCGGGAACCCGGCTTCCTGGATCCCAACGGCTGAACAGCCGATTGCCACCGCAGTTGCATGTGTCACGCCAGTGTCACTGTCACAGCACAGGCATGGAGAGCCCAACACACAGGCACTCCATGCATGTGCTGTGAGTGACACAGCCGAGACACATGCAGCTGCGGCGGTGACCAGCTGTTCAGCCGTCGGGATCCAGGAAGCCGGGTTCCCGCTGTAGCTTATTTGGCAAGCGCTATAGCTTGCCGAATAAGCGGGAACCGAATATATTCGCTCAACTCTACATACAACCCATGTAGAGGAGTGGCGCTGCTTTTAGCAGTAAGCAGCCATGTTTTTGTTGGCCCTGCAGTGCAGCAGTGATCCTAGATACAGGATACACCGAATATAGGGGATGGACACGTATAAGACTCTCACCTAGGTTGAAACGGTCATGTGCCTCCTGCCTCTCCTGGATAGTTATCACCTGTCCATCCAATGAATTCAAAGAGCGCAGGTGGAAGATGACGTAGGAACGGTAATGGGGGAGATTGGCCACTGGGTTATCAGCCAAGACCAGGGACGTCAAGTCCTTTAATGGCTTCAGTCGGGAAACATCCTGTAGCTACAGATGGAGATGATCACTCATAGGTAAACAGTCAGCGGACATCTCAGCAGCACAGTCATGACTACTTACTGATGAGATGACATTCTGCTTCATGTTCAGGGTCCGCAGAGCTTTCATCTTCTTCCCCATCCAGGCAGGGATGTGGTCGATCTCATTAATGGACAAGTTCAGCTTCTGGAGATTCTGCATCTGCTCCAGACGTTCAATCTTACTGCAAAAAAGGTCAGATGTAAGGCTGGACATCGAGCGACACTGCACCTGTGCTAAGTCACACGCTCTCTGAGCAGAGTTGGGTAGTGTGACCCTCGCTTTCTGCTGACATTATGAAGATATGTATAGAAGGAGAGCACAGAGTAGAACCACATTGCCCTGGGTAAGATGAGGAGGACAACACAGAGAAGCAACCTGCACATTACGTACATATAGTGTGGGGTAACCCTGCAGATGCATCCAGCATTATCTTACATCTGTGCAGCCCACAATGTGGAGACTGCAATGATGGGAACCATTAGGCTTGTGGCCGTCATATATTTTGATACCTTAAACACCCACCAGCCGCTGGATAATAGTTAATGGCAACATCAGGAAGATAGGACTGTCAGCAGTGCACTAGTCTAGTGTGTCTGTACCTGTAAATCGGGGAAGAACATGGCCGGTCCTTACCTGATTCGGTTGTGAGCCAGGTTCAGCTCCCGCAGTCGTGTCTGCCGCTCTAGCTTCTCGATTCTCTCGATGAGATTATGGCTGAGGTTCAGCACTTCCAGCCGCTCACATTTCTCTAGATTCTCTATAAACTGTGCAGCAGACGTACAGTCAGTCCTCATAGGCTGGTACTGGGGCTGAATAGATACAACTCGCTCTCTACAGTCACACTATTACACCTCACCTTAAACTTTTTGCCTCCATCCTTAGAAAGAGAAAGGTTCAGCGAGTTCACAAACGCCAGGTTCTCCTGCTTTGATAATCTCTGGATGAGCGAATGAGTGATATAACGCACTCCCGGATCAACACCTAATAATTGGGAGGTGGAGGAGAGGCTTCAATCTTCATTTACTCTAGTGGGGAAATTGCAGTGCACAACATTCTGTGCCCCAACATTTCTACCATATTGAGTTTTATCAAGGAAAATCTGTGTAGAATGGTGACCTATGGCGATTACTGTTAGATACTGGATGGCGACAGTCAGCTGCCACATCTATCGCAGAGGCTAGAGCCAACCAACCAACCGCCTGTCCCCCGCAGAGGCCACAGCCAGCCAGCTGTCCACGCCCCGCTGCAGAGGCCACAGCCAGCCAACCTCCTCCCATCCCGCCACAGAGGCAACAGTCAGGCAACCACCCCCCTCACGCCACAGAGGCCACAACCAGCCAACCGCTTCTGCTCCCGCCAGAGGCCACAGCCAGCCAACGACTCCCCCTTCCCGTCACAGAGGCCACAGCCAGCCAACGGCCCCCCTTCCCGTCACAGAGGCCACAGGCAGCCAACGGCCCCCCCTTCCCGCCACAGCCAGCCAACCGCCCCCTCCGCCACAGCTAGCCAACCGCGCCCCCTCCCGCCACAAAGGCCATAGTCTACCACCCCCCCTCTCACCACAGAGGCCACAGCCAGCCAACTGCCCCCCCTCCTCCCGCCACAGAGACCACAGCCAGCCAACACCCCCCCTCCCGCCACAGAGGCCACAGTCAGCAGACCACCCCAGCTGCAGAGGCAACATCCAGCAGCCCCACACTGCGAATACGTGCTTGCTCCCCACCTTCTTGTACTTCATACTCTGAGATGTTGCCGTATTCTGTTGTATCAAGGTTATGGCTGATTCCCCTCTGAGGCTTTGTGGAGGTCAAAGATCTCATTTTTGGTTTAGAAAGTGCAGCTTGCGGATTTCTGGAACTTTTCTTCATTTCATGCAGGAGTTTCCACCTGCAAGAGAGAATGACAGAAACTTGACAATGAATATCCAAGGTCTATATGACACCAGCATTATCTCAGTGCTGTACTGCACAGAACACAGACAAGGATATAGAGGTAAGAGGCAGATACAAGACGCCTGATCGTAGGAGCTTACAATCTACACAGCAGCAGTAGAGGGAGGAGTCAGCGGAGGCGAGAAAATGCTGTAGAGCCACTTCCTTCCTCTTCTCTACATGCTCTTGGCAGATGAGCTGAGGCCTTCTTCTCCATCATATACACATGGTGCAGACCACAGCTTTATAGTAACCAGGAAGTGTCAGAATAAAATATATAAAAATATATATCTTTGAATCGTGTTAGCCAATAGATAGAAAAATATTAAAGTCACACATTTATGCACAACAGGGCACAAAAATAATGCAATAGATAAGACAAGGATCCAAGGGGTAATGTTTCTACTTGTGGGCTCGTTAAAAGGTCGACATTGACTTTTAGGATTGCTGCTTCCAATAGGTGGCATTAGAGTCTTAAGGCCCCTTTACATTTAGCGATGCACCAGCGATCCGACCACGATACGACCCGGTCAGGATCGCTGGTACATCGCTAAATGGTCGCTAGTGAGCTGCCAAACAGGCAGATCTCACTAGCGATGTAGCGACGCAGCAACGGTCGTTACTTACCTTTCACACGCAGCGATGCTGACGTCCTCCCGCCTGCGTCCACACGTCGCTCGTCGGCGCCAGCAGGAAGCACCCGACGAGAAATGGACCCAGCCGATCTCACGTGATAAGCGACAGACAGTGGGGAAGCTGGTCGGAGGTAAGTATCACACATAGCGATATCGCTAGCAATATCGCTGCTGCGTCACAAAATCGGTGACTCTTTAGCGATATTGCTAGCGATATCGCTGTGTAAAACCCCCTTTAGTTCTCACTCTCTGGAGACAATTTGCATATGGATAAAACAAGTGACAGCTCTATCAGTATAAGAGAGGGATAAAAACAGTTGTGGCTGTAAATATTGGAACAGTTCATACATAAGGAGTGTGAATGTTTTATTGTCCTATGATTGAAGCCTGGTCATCTTGTGATGCCCCCAAATGGTCTGAGGAGTACATTCCTTAATTGATTTAGAAATACAAATCCATTTGACACATCCATTCATGCACTGAGTGTGTAAAGGTTGTCATAAATTTGTACTCAAATTTTTCTATTTGTTTAAGATTTGAAGTTACCATGTAATGCCAGTAATTTCATGTCCATGGTGGGGTGATCAGGGATACAAAAATGTCTGGCCACAGGTAGATCTATTCTTTCATTGTGCGGTGATAAGAATTCATCCTTGTTCTAAGTTTTCAACCTGTCTCCCCAACATACAGACTCCCAGCTGGACATTTGGTACATATAGATAAGTACACCACATTAGATGTGATGCAGCTGAAAGTACCTGGGATCTTGTGGTCCTGATGTTAGCAAGGGATCTTTATCTTGTCCGTGGTCGATATAAGTGTACCGGTTTTACATTTTTTTTTTACAGTTGCAGGGAAAGGTTCCTGTAGCTGTTGGAAAGGAGAGGGAGCGTCTGACAATGATGCTACATAGATTTGGGGTCTGCCTAAGACACAGAAGTGGGTTGTCTGGAAATATGGATTGTAATCGGGCATCTTCTTGTAGTAAAGGTTGTAATTTCCGTGCAGCTCCCCATAGTACGTCTAGATTTTTATTGTAGGTAACCACTAGAGGCACGCTGTTGCTTTCTTCTTTAGTTTTGTAATTTAGGAGATAATCCTTGATATTCTGGTGGCTCTTGTAATCTGGTTTTCAATTGTTCTTGGATGGTAGCCGTGATTCAAAAATGTATTTGATGCTACCAAGGTGTTGGTCTCTATCCATAAGATTGGAACATATCTGATGGCTTGGCTGCATAATTTTTTTACGTGTTTTGGATTAAAAAACTGTCCCATTGAAGGTATGTCAGATCAAATGGTTTCTGATAAAGGGACATTTATTTAATTGTTCTGTACCTTAATGATGGTTTCCAAAAATATTTTTATTTCAGTACAGGAGTAGTTGAGCGTTAAGTTGATGGTGAGATGAAATTGATTAAAGTGTTTATGGAATGTATTTAGCTGTTGCTCAGACTCCGTCCAGATGATTGACAATATTTTAATGTAACGGTAGTAGGCCAGAGGCCTGATCGGACAAGTCACTTTCAACCTTGACCATGAAAAGATTTGCATACTGTGGAGCCATTTTACTTCCCATCGCTGTACCAGACTCTTGTAGATATACAGTGGGTACAGAAAGTATTCAGACCCCTTTAAATTTTTCACTCTGTTTCATTGCAGCCATTTGGTAAATTCAAAAAAGTTCAATTTTTTTTTCTCATTAATGTACACTCTGCACCCCATGTTGACTGAAAAACAGAAATGTAGAAATTTTTGCAAATTAAAAAAGAAAAACTGAAATATCACATGATCATAGGTCTTCAGACCCTTTGCTCAGAAACTCATATTTAAGTCACATGCTGTCCATTTCCTTGTGATCCTCTTTGAGATGGTTCTACTTCTTCAAGTCCAGCTGTGTTTAATTAAACTGATAGGACTTGATTTGTAAAGGCACATACCTGTCTATATAAAACTTCACAGCTCACAGTGCATGTCAGACCAAATGAGAATCATAAGGTCAAAGGAACTGGCCAAGGAGCTCAGAGACAGAGTTGTGGCAAGGCACAGATCTGGCCAAGGTTACAAGAGAATTTCTGCAGTACTCAAGGTTCCTAAGAGCACAGTGGCCTCCATAAACCTTAAATGGAAGACGTTTGGGACCACCAGAAGTCTTCCTAGACCTGGCCGTCCAGCCAAACTGAGCAATCGTGGGAGAAGAGCCTTTTTGAGAGAGGTAAAGAAGAACCCCAAGATCACTGTGGCTGAGATCCACAGATGCAGTAGGGAGATGGGAGAAAGTTCCACAAAGTCAACTAACACTGCAGCCCTCCGTCAGTCGGGCCTTCATGGCGGAGTGGCTAGACAGAAGCCTCTCCTCAGTGTAAGACATATGAAAGCCTGCATAGTTTGTTAAAAAGCACATGAAGGACTCCCAGACTATGAGAAATAAGATTCTCTGGTCTGATGAGACGAAGATAGAACTTTTTGGTGATAATTCTAAGCGGTATGTGTGGAGAAAACCAGGCACTGCTCATCACCTGCCCAACACAATCCCAATAGTGAAACATAGCGGTGGCAGCATCATGCTATGGGGGTGTTTTTCAGCTGCCGGGACAGGACGACTGGTTACAATTGAAGGAAACATGAATGTAGCCAAGTACAGTGATGTCCTGAATGAAAACCTCTTCCAGAGTGCTCTGGACCTCAGACTTGGCCGAAGGTTCACCTTCCAACAAGCCAATGACCTACAGCACACAACTAAAATAAAAAAGGAGTGGCTTCAAAACCACTATGTGACCATTCTTGACTGGCCCAGCAAAAGCTCTGACCTAAACCCAATTGAGCATCTCTGGAGAGACCTGAAAATGGCTGTCCACAAATGTTCACCATGCAACCTGATGGAACTGGAAAGGATCTGCAAGTAAGAATGGCAGAGGATCCCCAAATCCAGGTGTGAAAAACTTGTTGCATCATTCCCAAGAAGACTCATGGCTGCACTAGCTCAAAAGGGTGATTGTGCTCAATACTGAGCAAAGGGTCTTAATACTTATGACCATGTGATATGTCCGTTTTTCGTTTTTAATAAATTTGCAAGAATTTATACATTTCTGGGGTTTTTTTCAGTCAAGATGGGATGCAGAGTGTACATTAACCCCTACCGATTATGGAATAGTATGTCATCGGTAAGGATCCCCTGCTTTGAGGTGGGCTCCGGCGGTGAGCCCACCTCAAAGCCGCAACATATCAGCTCTGTTATGAACAGGTGACATGTGCCCGCAATAGGCGCGAGCGGAATCTCCATCCGCCTGCGTCTAGTAACTAGATAAATCCCGCTGTCAAAGCTGACAGCGGGCATTTAAATAACACTTCCGGCCGCCGGGCTGGAAATGAGCTCATCCACGACCCAGTCACGTGATCGGGGTCGGCGACGCGTTGCCCTGACAACCAGAGGTCTCATATAGACCTCTATGGTTGTTTCAGGCAGATCACTTTGAGCGCCGCTTAGTGGCCGGCGCTCAAATTACAACAGTAAATCTGCTACATATGGGTGATCTGCTCATTGCCCATATGTAGCAGAGCCGATCGAGTTGTGCATGCTTCATAGGAGGCTATTGAAGCATGCCAAAAGTAATTAAAAAAAAAAAAATATATATAATGTTTAAAAAAAAAAAAATTAAAAAAAACAAAAAACCTAAAAGTTCAAATCACTCCCCTTTCGCCCCAATCAAAATAAAATATAAAAAAAAAAAAAAAAAAAAAAAAAAAAAAAAAATCACACTTACACATATTAGGTATCGCCGCGTTCAGAATCGCCCGATCAAAAAAAAGCTTTAACCAGATCGCTAAATGGCGTAGCAAGAAAAAAATTCATAACACCAGAATTACAGTTTTTTGGTCGCCGCAACATTGCATTAAAATGCAACAACGGGCGATCAAAAGAACGCATTTGCACAAAAGTGGTATCATTAAAAACGCAGCCCGGCACGCAAAAAATAAGCCCTCACCCAACCCCAGATCACGAAAAATGAAGCTGCTACAAGTCTCAGAAAATTGCGCAATAATTTTTTTTTTTTTAGCAAAATTTGGAATTTTTTTTCACCACTTAGATAAAGAAGAAAATAGACATATTTGGTGTCTATGAACTCGTAATCACCTGGAGAATCATAATGGCAGGTTAGATTTAGCATTTAGTGAACCTAGCAAAAATGCCAAGCAAAGAACAAGTGTGGGATTGCACTTTTTTTTGCAATTTCACCGCACTTGGAATTTTTTTCCCGTTTTCAAGTACACGACATGGTAAAACCAATGGTTTCGTTTAACCCATTCATGACCCAGCCTATTTTGACTTTAATGACCTGGCCATTTTTTGCAATTCTGACCAGTGCTCCCTCCATTCTGAGCCCCGACGTGTGCCCAAACAGTGGTTTACCCCCACATATGGGGTATCAGCGTACTCAGGAAAAATTGCACAACAATTTTGGGGATCTAATTTCTCCTGTTACCCTTCGAAAAATAAAAAATTGGGGGCGAAAAAAATTATTTTTTATTTTCATGTCAAGTTATAAAACTTCTGTGAAGCACTTGGGGGTTCAAAGTGCTCACCACACATCTAGATAAGTTCCTTGGGAGGTCGTTTCCAAAATGGGGTCACTTGTGGGGGGTTTCCACTGTTTAAGCACATCAGGGGCTCTGCTAACGTAACATGACGCCCGAAGACCATTCCATCAAAGTCGGCATTTCAAAACGTCACTACTTCCCTTCCGAGCCCCGACGTGTGCACAAACAGTGGATCCTCCCACATATGGGGTACCAGCGTACTCAGGACAAACTGGACAACAACTTTAGGGGTCCAATTTCTCCTGTTACCATTGTAAAAATAAAAAATAGTGGGCTAAAAAAACATTTTTTGAGGAAAAAAAATATTTTTATTTTTATGGCTCTTCGTTAAAGACTTCTGTGAAGCACCTGGGGGTTCAAAGTGCTCACTATGCATCTAGATAAGTTCCTTAGGGGGGTCTAGTTTCCAAAATGGGGTCATTTGTGGGGGAGCTCCAAAGTTTAGGCACACAGGGGCTCTCCAAACATGACATGGTGTCCACTAACGATTGGAGATAATTTTTAATTCACAAAGTCAAATGATGCTCCTTCCCTTCTGAGCCCTGCTGTGCGCCCAAACAGTGGTTCCCCCCACATATGGGGTACCAGCGTATTCAAGACAAACTGGACAACAACTTTTGGGGTCCAATTTATACTGTGTTACCCTTGGAAAAATAAAAAATAGCGGGCTAAAAAAATCATTTTTGAGGAAAAAAAAGGTTTTTTTTATTTTCATGGCTCTGCATTTATAAACTTCTGTGAAGCACTTGGGGGTTCAAAATGTTCATTACACATCTAGATAAGTTCCTTGGGGATTATAGTTTCCAAAATGGGGTCACTTGTGGGGGGGTTTCTACTGTTTAGTCACATCAGGGGATCTGCAAACGCAACATGACGTCCGCAGAAAATTCTATATGCTTCCCAAAGGCCACAAATCTGGAAATCCAGAAAGACGAGTTATTTCATATGTGTGCACCCTTACTGAGCAAGTTTCTGGATGGATAGAGGTTATTCTTAAGCCACTGGTGAATTATATCACGATCAGACACCAATAGCGTGTCCCCACCAGTTGTCTGTTTGCTTCCTTCATGTAGTCTGATGTGTTCCACATGACTATTGCACCACCCTTGTCAGCAGGTTTAATGAGGATTTCTTTGTTGGATTTCAAAGGTTGTATGGCCTCTCTCTTAGGCACTGATGTTGGATGCTTGTCTTCTGTTAGTGTCTACGATGGATTTTACCAAATGTCTGAAGGAGTCTACAGGGAGGGCCATGTATATGCAAATTCAGCGTGCCGATCTGGGTCATCCTCAATGATATGCTGCAGCAGCTGGATTTTGTAAGGGTGCCATTTGTGAGTAGTTAATATCCGTTCAAGGTATGTTCGATATCCAAGAAATATCATTAATCCTTGCGGAGAATGACATGCTAAGCATGTCGAGATGAGGAGACTTAAAGCCGTAATGATCCTCTGGGAAATATGCTAATTATGCAAATTGTCTCTTCAGAGAGGAAAAGTCAATGTCGAGCCTTGTTACATGACTTAGGATAAAAGCTCCAGCACTGCAATGTATTATTCCTTATGCTGAAAGCTGCTGAGACCATGCTGTGAGCATGGTCTCAGCAGCTTTCCGTAGCTGGATGACCCATAGGTTGTCATGACAACCCCTGAGTCATCATGGCACACATCGGGCCCCGCGATTACATCGCGGGGATGCCGATCTGAGGCAGAGGGAGCCCCCAACCCTCTGCCTCCCCCCCCCCCCCGAGCGCTGCGATCGCAGCAGTCAGGGGGTTAACAGCCAGGGGCGGCATCTCCTGCCCGATCTCTGCTGTGTTTGGTCAGTCAGATTGACTGACCAATCACAGCGCTCGGGGTGCAGGGACCGACTGCAAGGGTCATAGACAGCTGTCCGCAGTGACAGTTCAAAGGGATGACGTGCACAGTCCGTCCTGGTGCGGGAAGTTACACCCAGCCATGATGGACTGTGCACGTCCATACATTTTAAGGAGTTAAAACCAAGCACACCATTCTTTTTCTTGTGAAGTTCTCAATATGTGTCACATGACCCTCTTCCCATTGGAAAAAATAAAGTTGGATCCAAAATGGCCAACTTCAGAATGGCCGCCATGGTCACCACCCATCTTGAAAAGTTTTCCCCCTCCCATATACTAATGTGCCACAAACAGGAAGTTGATATCACCAACCAATCCCATTTTATTTTGGTGTATCCATATACATGGCCCACCCTGTATATATTTATCCAAATGATGGTTACATCCTGGTGGAAGTGTCTAGTCTGATCTCTTCTTGGTTATCAAGATCACTCTTCCTTCGGTTCGGGTGGGTTCTGAATCTTTATCATTGAAATAGTTCCTCAGGCGCAGTCTCCTGAAGTAATTTTCCACATCACTGCAGAGTTGTGCTATGCCTGATAAAGAGACCTGAGTAGTCTCGAAAGCTTGTGATTTGTTACCATCTTTTCAGTTAGATATCAACCACTGAGGATAAAACAAGTCAACACACTAGAATATATCGGAATGATTGCAGACTTGCAAAAGTTAACCAAATATAATCAAAGCATAAGCAGAAGCAGTCTGGGGGTTGGTCAAAGTAAGATCGTCCAATGGAGCCTCCATCTGATGTGTCACATGTACAGTGTGTGCAGTATCGGTGTGTCCAGCTGAGGCCAAGTTTAGTCTGACAAATTTTTGCTCTCAAATTTTCTGTCACGTAGTGAGAAGGGACTATGGGCATCTATCAGATCCTTTGAACTATTGGCACCCTTGTATATCCCTGTCCCTTGGATTAGATGGATGGAGGCAACTCTGAAGTTTTATAACTAGCTATGTTTCTAACTTAACCTTAATCGGATCCCACCCCCACCCAGGGAGTTGAGGGGCTGAAGTGTATAGGAAAACAGTAACCAGACATATAGGGATACAAGAATACTATAATCAATCATACAAATACCATTTCCTGGTATGCATGGTCACCCTCACCCCCCTTTCCTGGTATGCATGGTCACCCTCACCCCCCTTTCCTGGTATGCATGGTCACCCTCACCCCCCTTTCCTGGTATGCATGGTCCCCCTCCCCCCCTTTGCTGGTATGCATGGTCCCCTCCCCCCCCTTTGCTGGTATTTATGGTCACCCTCACCCCCCTTTGTTGTTATGCATGGTCACCCTCACCCCCCTTTCCTGGTATGCATGGTCACCCTTACCCCGTTTTCCTGGTATGCATGGTCCCATCACCCCCCTTTCCTGGTATGCATGGTTTCTGTTAAAATAAAAAATAGCTATATACTCACCTTCCGACGGCCCGCGATCTCCACTCCACGCGCCCGGCCTCGCGGTCCCAGTAATGCTTTGCGCGAAACACCGCTGATGACGTCGCGCTCACGCGAGAGTGACGTCATCTCCGGTCTAAGCCACAAGGCATTACTGGGACCGCGAGGCCGAGCGCGTGGAAAGGAGATCGGACGCCGTCGGAAGGCGAGTATAACTTTTTTTTATTTTAATTCTATTTTTTACAGATTAAGCGCTGTGCCCGATTGAGCGCTGCGCCTGTCACTGATTGGTCACGGCCTGGCGGCCGCGACTAATCAGCAGCAGGCGCAGCTTACCGTTACAAACAGCTGCGCCTGTTGCAGAGCAGCCGCGACCAATCAGCGCAGCGGGATTTCGGTTACAGACAGACACCATAAGACGATTATATATATATATATTGTAATAAGATCACCCCTAAGCCTTCGATCTTCCAAACTAAATAACCCTAGGTGAAATACCTGTCTTGGTATTGCAGACCCCCCAGTTCCCTAATAACCTTGGTCGCTCTTCTCTGCACCCGCTCCAGTTCGGCTAGGTCTTTCTTATACACCGGAGGCCAGAACTGTACGCAGTATTCTAAGTGTGGTCGCACTAGTGACTTAGAGGTAAAATTATGTTCTCCTCATGAGCAACTATGCCTCTTTTAATGCATCCGATTATTTTATTTGCCTTTGCAGCAGCTGCCTGACACTAGGCACTAAATTGAGTTTGTCGTCCACCCATACACCCAGATCTTTTTCAGTGACAGTTTTGCCCAGTGTTTTACAATTAAGCACATAATTATACATCTTAATCGTTCTACCCAAGTGCATGACCTTACACTTATCCCCATTAAAGCTCATTTGCCATTTATCAGCCCAAGCTTCTAGTTTACATAAATCCTCCTGTAATATAAAATTGTCCTCTGTATTGATTACCCTGCAGAGTTTAGTGTCATCTGCAAATATTGAAATTCTATTCTCTATGCCCCCTACAAGGTCATTAATAAATATGTTAAAAAGAAGCGCCAGTCCGAGAGTGCGCCATTAATAACCACCCTTTGTTTCCAATCCCTGAGCCAGCTCTTAACCCACTTACACATATTTTCCCCTATCTCCATTGTTCTAATTTTATGTATCAACCTTTTGTGTGGCACTATATCAAAAGCTTTTGAAAAGTCCATGTACACCACGTTCACTGCATTCCCTTGGTCCAGTCCGGAACTTACCTCTTCATAAAAGCTTGTCAGATTAGTCTGACAGGAACGGTCCCTTGTAAACCCATGTTGATATTGGGTCATGAGGTTTTTCTTCTTCAGATACTCCAGTATAGTAGCTCTTAGAAAACCCGCCAGGATTTTACCCACAGTTGAGGTTAAACTAACTGGCCTATAATTTCCAAGTTCAGTTTTTGTCCCCTTTTTGAATATTGGCACCATATTTGCCATACGCCAGTCTTGTGGTACCTTATGGAATCTTTAAAGATTAAAAATAATGGTCTATATGACTGTACTTAATTACTGCAGTACACGGGGATGTATCTCATCCATTCTGGGGATTTGTCAATTCTAGTGATTTTTAGACGCTGCCGTACTTCCTGCTGGGTTAAGCAGGTGACATTTAATGGAGAATTTTTTAGTGCAGATTTACTGCGGATTTCCTGCAGATTTTGTGCGGATTCCAATAATGGAGCCGGTGTAAAACGCTGCGGAATCCGCACAAAGAATTGACATGCTGCGGAAATAAACCAGCAGCGTATCTGCTGCGGATTCTTCCCCAGCACAGCGTTTTTTGTTGTACATGGGCTAGAGTGGTACTGTACAATGCAGGAGAATCTGCTGCGGATCCGCAGCAGAATCCGCAACGTGTGCACATACCCTTAGGCTGCAGATGTTCAGAGAGGACAGCAGAGAAATTCTCACATTAGGGTACTGTCACACTTAGCGATGTACCAGCGATCCCAACCAGCGATATGACGCGGTCAGGATCGCTGGTGCATCGCTAAGTGGTCGCTAGTGAGCTACCACACAGGCAGATCTCACCAGCGACATCGCTGGGGTAGGGGGTCGTTACTTACCTGTCAGACGAGGCGATCCTGACGTCCTCCCGCCCGCGCGTCGCTCGTCGTCACAGCAGGAAGCCCCAGCAGGAAGCTGACGGCGAGAAACAGTCCAGGACGTTCTCGCGCAATCAGCGATATAACCAGCGGGGGAGCGGTCGGAGGTAAGTATCACACATAGCGATATCGCTAGCAATATCGCTATAACGTCACGAAAACCAGTGACCTTATAGCGATATTGCTAGCGATATCGCTTAGTGTGAGGCTAAGTTCACACGTAGCGGAACTCTTGCGGAAATTACCGCAAGAGTTCCGGAATTCCATTCGCCGGGAAAATCGCATTTTAAATTCCCGCGATTTTCCCGCGGAAAAACTAGCATTTTGCAAGCGTAATTAGCTTGCAAAATGCTAGCGTTTTCCAAGCGATCTGTAGCATCGCTTGGAGAACTGATTGACAGGTTGGTCACACTCGTCAAACATAGTGTTTGACAAGTGTGACCAACTTTTTACTACTGAGGCCGCCTATGCAGCATCAGTAGTAAAAGATAAAATGTAAAAATAATTAAAAAAAAAAAGGGTGTTATTCTTACCTTCCGGCATCCCGTGCAGCCTTCCCGCCTCTCTCCACGCTCTCGTTCCCAGTAATCCTTTGCGAAAATGCCCGCGATGACGTCCGTTCTCGCGGGATCGCGACGTCTCGCGGTCATTCGCGATGACATAGCGCGAATGACCGCGAGACTTCACGATCCCGCGAGAACGGATGCCATCGCGGGCATTTTCGCAAAGGATTAATGGGAACGAGAGCGTGGAGAGAGGCGGGAAGGCTGTGCGGGACGTCGGAAGGTAAGAATAACACCATTTTTTATTTTAAATTCTATTTTTTACAGGGATATGGTACCCAAAGCCCGGAGGACAGTCTCCTCTCCTCCGGACCGTGGGTACCATCCGCAATTGTTCTGCTTACTTTTCGCATGGTGTGCACAGCCACATGCGGGAAGTAAGCAGAACAATGCATTCCTATGGGTGCGGGATCGCCGCAATTCCGCAAAATTAATGAGCATGCTGCGTTTTTTACCGCGAAACGATCCCGCCGTGGTAAAAACCGCAGCATTAGCACAGCATTGCGGAATCCCATAGGAATGCATGGGATGCTTATTTTTCTCGGCAAAATCGCGTGGATAAAACCACCACGAAAACGCGAAAAAACGCCACGTGTGAACTCAGCCTGACAGGCCCTTTACTGCGCTCTGAACACAAGTACACAGCTCTATCACTGTAAAGTAACAGAGGTGTGTATGTGATGCCAATTATGGTGACTATGTGGGGCCCCATTATACTTTAATGTATGGTGCACTATGTGGGGCCCATTGTATTACAGTAGTGTTCAAGATTATAGAAGTCCAATATGATTAACCAGATTAATCACTGTTTTTGGTATAAATTTGTTTGTTTACTGTAAGTGATATCTGTAATTGGTATGTAACCCCTTCTCATGTACAACACCATGGAATCAATGGTGCTATATAAATAATAATAATAATAATACTACCACATGTCAAACAATTTACCAGTTGGTGCAGTAGATTCTAAGAAAACCAACAGACTCCACATTCATGATCTGCAGGTTTTGGAGTCTGTTTATTAGAATAATTAATTGAAAGGGGTTGTGTTGATAACAGCAGTGTGGAGATCAATTAGTTATGTCAATCATTCTGTGAAGAAACAAGTGTGAAGACAGGACATGTTGTACATGCATTTCTCCTTGAAAGCCGGAGAAATATGGGTCGTTCAAGACATTGTTCAGAAGAATAGTGTACTGTGATTATGTTTTTCCCCTTTCCAATAAACTTTTTAACCAAGTGCAGACAATGATCGGCTGTTCAGCTAAAATGATCTCCAGTGCTTTAAAATGGAAAGCCAAACCAGAGAGAGGTGGAAGAAAACAGAAGACTACCATTCAAGATCCTTATGTGCTATTTCCTGATAAAGGAGTTCTTTGAAACTCTGAAAC